>NC_089231.1:67422219-68078123 GCF_963924675.1 Phocoena phocoena | reverse complement strand
AGTTTATTTCTTGAAAATACATAGGAAACTGTCACAATGGTTGCCCTTGAAGCTAATGACCAGGACCAGGGTCTGGAAGTCTGGGGTGAGAAGGAAACTTACATCTGACTGCTAACTCTTATCCTGCTGGGATGCTTTACCATGTGCTCCTTTACCCATATGAAGCCAGTTTCAAAACCCACTGTCTCTGCAAAATACGAAGTTCTACTTATATTTATTAAATTAAGCAGGTTGGTCATATTACTCAAAGCCTGCATACTCTTGGCAACTTGTTCTGTGTATCTAACCTGTCAAGTTCAGAAAGAGGTGTCGTTCCATCAAGCATCCCTAATGTGTCTGATGTTTTTGCTGTTTTCAAAGTTATGGCTTAGGAGGGGGAAAAAAAATCAAACTCCATGAAGAACAACAAAGGAAAACAGAAATATGAAACCAGAATCTTTTCCTGGGCAAGGAGGCATCAGCTTGATGGACCCCGCAGAGCGGCAGCTGGCTGCACTCCTAGGCGCTACGAGATCCCCCAGACCAAGGGGAGCCAGACCTTTGCACCTCAGGTCCAGCATGACGGACAGCGGGTGCCTCTTCAGCATCTCCTTGCGCTTGTCGTCCAGCTGAACTCCCAGTGTGGGTCGCCGGCGTTTCTGGACAAAGGAAAGGGTCGAGCTGGTAAGCACTGCTCACAGGAATCTCCCCCGTCCCCCTCTCCCTGCTGGCCAGGGCCTCACCACTGGGACCCATGCTTCAGCTCTCCAGCTGCTAGGATCCCAGCTCCCTTTCTTTCAAACCTCTTTCTTCTGCTTCTAGGGAGGATGGCACCCGCCAACTAGTGGGCCCCTAGGGCAGCCGCTCGGCACTCCCCACACTCTCACCGTGGTCTGCTCCTCCTCAGCATCCGAGTCACTCTCATCATCTGCAGCGACAGAGAGAAGGCAGCTCGAGGTGAGGGCTCCCAATTCTCCTGAGAGCACCTCAACCCAGGGCGCATAATAGGGCCCAGGCTTTTGTAAATGGGTTTCTTTAGAATAAATATTTGCTGCTTCTTATTCAGTATAGAAAACAGAGTGATGCAAGGAAAAGAAAAATGACTTATAATCCCATCACCCTGTTTTTTTTTTTTTTTTTTTTCACCCTGTTTTTTTTCAGTGATTTTTAATGTCATCCTATGGACTACAAGCTCCCCCATTGGTGGTGGCGGTGGCAGTAATAACAGTAGTATAAACAACAATAACAGAAGCTCATATAATTTGAGGGGTTACTGTGTGCTGAGGATGATGCTAAGGGTTCTGCATGCATGACCTCATTTAATCCACATAATAATTCTACATGAGGTATTACTATCTTGTTTTGACAGAAGAGTAAACTGAGGCTCCGAAACGTTAAAGAACTTCCCTAGGATCAGTGAGCTGGTGAGAGGCAGGCTGAAATCCAAAGGCAGTGCTTTTCCCTGTCTACCCCGAGCACTAAGACATTAAGGCTAAGCTCCCTGCCACACAGAACCAGTACGGCTAATTACCAAAGGACCAGCACTGGCCCTGGGTGGTGACCTGGCATTCCTGGAACCAGCTACAGTAGACGTGGGGGAGGATCCTGACCACCACTTACCTTGGGAGTCCTCGGGAGGCTTGAACAGAGCCTTGGCCTCATCCACGCTGCCTTCAATCGCCACAGACAACGTCTTATCTAGGAGCAAGAAACAGCTTTCTGTGAAAGTTGCTGAGAGATGGAGCTAAGCTACACGACCAGGCCCGCCCTGGGGCTGCACTTCCTCTGCTTCTGTCACAGCTTCTTACTGACCGGGGCTGGAGGGCAAAAGTCCTTTCTCCAGATGAAGAGGAGCAAGGTGGGAAACCTAAGTCTTTTTCTCATCATTTACTGAAAACAAGGAACCCAAAATGCAGATTCCTGGCCAAGCATCACCTGAGACTAGGGGTGAATGCCTCTCTTTTCAGGCTTACACCAAGGCACAGAAATCCAAATCGATGGCCTAAAGCCACACGGCACAATTCTACCAACTGTCTTAAAGGTTCTCATCCAGAACCTGTAACTGTCCACATTCTGGAAACGACAGCTCTCCCCTCAGTTCTTATTCTCTGTTCTGCACTACACCTAGCACCTGGCACCTGCCTGATACCACAACATTTAACTGGGAGGCAGCAGGACAGTGGGTAGGAACCTGGAACCTGCAGTCCAGTCCTGGCCTGAGTCTCTGCTCAACCAACTCCCAAACTTACAACCTGGAAAGTTATGTCACTGCTCTGAGCCTCAGTTTCTGCACCTATGAAACAGGGACTTGACAAATGGTGGCTGCCCAGTTGGGTTAGGAGGACTGAATTTTAATTATAAAATTACTTTTAAAAATTAATTTTCAATCCTCACAGCAATCCTATAGGAGAAATACTATTACTCTAGCCATTTACAGATGAGAAAATTAAGGCTCAAGGAAGTTAGATACAACAGCCAAGAGGTAAATAAGCTAGGATTCAAGACCAAGTCTATTCAACTTGAGCTTGGTATCCCAAACACAAAGCTAAGTGGCCTGCTCCCTGCACCAGGCCTGACACCTCAATGAGCAATGCCTGGGCCTGCCTCTGTGCAACTCCGTGGGTCTAGTGCTGACAGATCAGATAGGCCATCACCCTTCCTTCTCCATTCAAAAGGGTATACAGAGACACAGATAGTCACAGGAGCCTGAAAGGGTTTGTTCAAGTGCACAAAGAGGGATGACAAACTTCCCCCAAGTGGTGGGCCCTTGGGATATTCCTCAGTGGCTGACCACTGCTTATCTCTGACAACCCTCATGAACCATCACACCTCATCCCAAACAAGCTGGCTGCCCCCATTAACACTGGCAAATGCTAGACTGTTCTTTTGACTAGTTTATTCCTGGAATTCTACAGTAAAATGGGAATGGAAACAGGCTGGGTTTTAAACACAAAAGAAAAGAAAATTACTCACCCTGTCTAGGGGGCTGGGAGGATTTCATATGAGCTGATGATGAAAACATGAGGGAGAAGAAAGGGGAGGGAGAGGATCAAAAGGACCAGGAAGACACAAGAAGAGAGACAGTAATGTGTTGATGCCCATGGCTGGGAGGAGAGGCATGCACTGGCGCAATGTGTGTCTGTCTGATGCAGTGGGGTGGGCGTAGGGAAGAAAACTTTAGGTGCTGGGTGAAAGCTTGCAGTAGGGCAAAAGGTAGGATCTCTAAAAGCTTCTCAAAATCCTAGTGGAGTCTTGGGCTGCCTTCAAGCTTAATGAGGACACCTCCTCTCCTTCCGTAATTCACTGTTATGACATGCAGCCTGTTCCAGGGCTTGGTGAAAGCCTGAGACAGCTGGCTGGGACCTCTGTTCACCAAAACCTCTCTGTGAAGAGAGCAGGAGGCACTGATCCACCTGCCAAGTGTGCCTTGATGGGGTGAGTGCTTGGGAGGCCAGATAGGCTGCCTGGGCACTGAACACAACAGCCGACCAGTCAGGCTCATCAAAGATTCAGAGCCATCCATTCTGAAATGCCCATCAGGTTAGTCCAGCCTCAGGCCAGCTGGTCAAAACAGCCATGCCGGGCAGTGCAGAGGTCACCTGAGGGCTTCTGAGTAGGGCCAGGGAGCTTTCCTCAGCAGGAGGTGCTTCCAAATGACTCAACTGGCCACAGCTGCTGCTCCCACAGCCCCTCCCTGCCCAGCCCCCATACTCACCACAGGCTTGCCCATATGCAGTGGCCTGGACAAAGAGGACATAGAGGGGAGGTGGTAGGTGTCGGGCTGTCTCATACTGCTTGTGAGCTTGGTCGAAGGGCATAAACAGATACTCCTGCACCGGTAGGGAAGCCTGCGAGCAAGGAAGGAGGGATTTTGTTTTTCTTCTACAGGCACACACAGGAACATGTGGCTTCTTAGTTACTTAATGTACAGTTTTTTATTTATGAAAGTGATAGCAGCAATAAACAGTAAGAAAATGAACTTTAAAAAAAGATACCATTTCGCCTAGCATCAAGAAAACATCAAATACCTAAATGTCAAAAGTGTGTCAACCTCTACACAAACACCTGAGAAATGAAAGATCTAAATGAATGGAGATATATGCCATGTTAATGGCCTCCAAGGCTTAATACCACCCAGATGTCAATTCTCCCCAAAGTATCTATGGAGTCAATGCAATCCAATCTAAATCCCAGCAGATGAAAATAGACTAGCTGATTCTAAAACTTATATGTAAATAAAAAAGGCCAAGAATAACAGAGATAATCCTGAAAAATTAAATTGGAGGACTTACATTATTGAGCATCAAGACTTCTGATACAGCTAGAGTAATAAGTCAGTGTGATATTGGTGCAGAGACAACTAGATCACGCACACACAAACCCAAACATATACAGATATCTGATTTATGACAAAAATGGCACTGCAGAACAGTGGGGGAAAGAATGGTCTTTTCAATAAATGAATCAGCTGAATACCTATGTGGGGAAAGAATCTGACCTTCACCTCACACTATATACAAAATTCACTTCCAGGAAGACTATAGATTTCAATGTGGAAGGTTAAACAATAGGGCTCTATAAGAAAATACGAGAATATTTCCATGACCTTGGGACAGAGAAAGGAAAAGACTGATAACTGGATCGTATTAAAATTAAGAACATCTGCTCATTAAAGGATCCTATTATGAAAGTGAAAAGGAAAGATATCTGCAGAAGACTCATCTCCAGAAAATATAAAGAATTCTGGGCAACCCAACAGAAAAATGAGCAAAAGACTTTAACAGGCCCTTCACAAATGAGGTACTCCAAAAGCCAGTTAGTATATAAAATGTGCTGTGCTCAATGTCACTGGTGCCCAGGGAAATGGAAATTTAAACCATAAAAGATACCCTCCAGAATGGCTATAATCAAGAAAAATGACAACATCAAGAGTTGACAAGGATGTGGAAAATTAGCACTTTCAGATGGTGATGGTGGGAATTTCAAAAATCAGTACAATCACTTTAGAAAATTGTTTCACTGAATACCAAAGCTAAATATACGCATAGCATACTATGATCCAACAATTTCATTCCTGGGTATATATTCAAAAGAAATGTGTACACATGTACACCAAAGGACACGTGTAAGAAGGCTCCTAGTGGCATTATTCGCAACAGCCCCAAACTGGAAACACCCCAAATCAAACACTAAACATCAATGAGAATAAATGAACTCCTGGTACTCAAAACAACCTAGATAAATCTCACAAACTGTTGAATCAAAGAAGCCAGACACAGGGCTTCCCTGGTGGTACAGTGAGAGTCAGCCTGCCGATGCAGGGGACACGGGTTCATGCCCTGGTCCGGGAAGATCCCACATGCCGCAGAGCGGCTGGGCCCATGAGCCATGGCTGCTGAGCCTGTGCGTCCGGAGCCTGTGCTCCGCAACGGGAGTGGCCACAACAGTGAGAGACCCACGTACCGCAAAAAAAAAAAAAAAAAAGAAGCCAGACACAAAAGAATATGTATTATATCATTCCATCTATGTAAGTTAAAATACAGGCCAGGACTTCCCTGGTGGCACAGTGGTTAAGAATCCGCCTGCCAATGCAGGGGACATGGGTTCGAGTGCTGGTCTGGGAAGATCCCACATGCCGCGGAGAAACTAAGCCCATAGGCCACAACTACTGAGCCTGCACTCTAGAGCCCGTGAGCCACAACTACTGAGCCCGCATGCCACAACTACTGAAGCCCGTGTGCCTAGAGCCCGTGCTCCGCAACAAGCCACCACAACGAGAAGCCCGCACACCACAACAGAGTAGCCCCTGCTCGCTGCAACTAGAGAAAGCCCACGCGCAGCAACGAAGACCCGTAGCAGTCAAAAAAACAAAACAAACAAACCAACAAAAACAGGCCAAGCTAACCTGTGATGTTAGAAGTCAAGATTAAAGGTTATGGGATGGGGGGACAGTGACTGGGAGGGGAATAAAGTATCTTCTGGAAAATTGCTAATGTTCTTGATTTGGGTGATTACACAGATGTGTTCACAAATGTGTGCAAAGGGAATATCCACTGAACTGTGAGTATGCTTACGAGTTGTATGCTTTTCTTTATATAAAATTATTTTTTTTAAGTAGTATATGTACATTTCTTTTTAAAGCTGTATTCGAGTTTATAAGGCAAAAATTCCCAGTTCCCAACCACCAAAGGTAACTGTTAATGGTTTGGTGTGAAAACATACTTTTCTAAGCACATACATGACTTACACATATATACAGCCATTTGAATACTTTGTAAATGACGGTATACAAATGGGATTATACATGTTCTACAACTTGCAGTTTTTGATTTCGTAATTTAATAGATCTTTCTGTCCAGTTATTCTGTCAGTAACAGGATGCTCCATACTTCCATTATAGGTGTAAGACTGAACCACACAAGAATTTATTTAACCTGTACCCTATTTATTTAACCTGTACCCTATTTAGGAGCATTCAGTGTTTCCAGTTAACAGGAAAAATTTAAGTACAAACAAAATTTTTAGTTTCTGATCTTTGTCCCATATGAAGTGTTACTGAGCATATTTGTTAACTCTAATTCTATGCCTAGAGTTGAAGAGAAGAAATGTAGACCTTGCCAAATCCTACAAAAGTGAATTTTCAATTTCACTAGGGTCCTTTTACAAAGTTCCTCCATATTAGCCATTTACCCTGCTTTATAAAACTATGAAGATTTAGATCAAATTTGGCTTCACAAAGCAAACAAAAATCAGGTCACCCGTATAGAAAGAAATTACATTTTACAGGTAAAGTGGGGACTTTTCCTCCTAAGGTACCTAATGGTTTTCAAATATGAGTAAAGTTCTTTTCAGAGCAAGTAGATCTGCTGAGCAGCTGGCCCCTGTGGTGCAGTCAGGGGGATCTAATAGACATTTGTGGAAGCATGCTTAGATACCTGGGGACTGTGGGCTGGTGGAGATCATGCAAGGTGTAAACTAAACTTACAGTTTGTGAAAGCGTTTTACCCGGAATAGGCGCTGGGTGAAAACAAAACGCCAAGGTACGTGTGCGTATACGTTCCAGAGCCAATCCTGCTAGCAATTCCTCCACACAGGACACAACCTTATCACACCTGCTGTGGGCATGCAGACGGGACCATCCTTGCACTGTGCTCTAACACTGATTAGGGTAACAGACCCGACAAAACCCACAGGGTGATGTGGCTGCTGGTGGCCTCAGGTCAGCAATGTGCCACTGAGTGGTGAAGGCAAAGCAAAAGCCGAGGAGGTGGCACGGTGTGGGGAGACCCTCACCTGCATGATGCTGTTGAGACGAGGCTGGAGGCTACTCAGGTACTCCTTCTTTACTTCAATCTCCTTAAGGATCTTCTCCTTGTTGGACAGGCACTCTCGGTACTTCTCCGCCAGCCTGTTGGGGGAAGACAGAGCACTGTCGCCTGATGCTCTCCAGGGACACCCCAACACACCTGTTCACTATCAGACTCTACCTAATGACAGCAGTCACGATTATCTGCTAATGTTTACCTAGCACTTACTATGTGCCAGGCACTTTGGAAAATGGCGTACAAGCATTATGGCATTTAATCCTTATAAAAACCCGGGAAGATAGGGACTTTTTTTTATCCCCGAAGGAGGAAACAAAGGCTCAGGGAGGTAGATAACTTGCCCAAGGTCATCCAGTAAGAGCAAGCACAGAGCTGCGCTCTGAACCCATGCCTGTCTGCTCCAGAGGCTGTGCCCATGACCACTGGTATCACCTACTGCTCCATTTCTTGCCTCAGAGGCTAGACCCAGAACTTTCACAAATATATGGACTCAGCAGCTACAGGACACAAATGAGGCCCATGGACCTGAGTGGGGCAGAGTGGGGATAGATTCCAGACCAGAGCCACAGGAATGGAACACTTATGGCTTAGCCAAGGGCAAGTGATGTACTGGACAGAGGTGTGACAGGCCAGCCCCATCTGCTAAAAAACTGACACCAAGTCCTTAAGATCCAGACTCAGTACTTATTAAATTCATTACGTAGACCAAAGGCACAAAATATACTCAACAACAGAAAAAGGCAAGGAATTAAAAACAGCAGCTTCTCTGACAGAAAACAGAACAAATGTGCCAACCAAAAGCCCTGGAACTCGTGTACAAACATGAAAGGGAAAAAGGTCACCATGATGGAAGGGATGCAACCATAAAAAGTTCAGGATGAAAAAAATATACATACCATATTCTAAGGAAGATCTAGATTAAATTACACAGTATAGACATTCTACTTACGGTTAATAAATAAAAGCTCTTTATTAGTACAAAAAGTTTTATATGTAAAGGGGTGCCTCAAAGCATTATTTATAATACCAAAACAATGCAAACAACTTAAAGTCCAATTCAATATGGGAACAATTATGTGATTTACAATTTACCCTGGAATGTTGTACAACCTTCTAAAATAATGTTTGCACAGCTTTGCAATACCACACAAATATGCTTACAGGTGGGGGAAAAGGCAAAAAAAAATCAGATTAATAATACAAAAGGTATTTAGGTCTTAGGCACTAAATTTTAAAGAAAAGGTTACTCTTTCGCATAACGGCGTTAAGAAATTCTGACCCCACTTATGATGCAGTTGGTCAAGTGTGAACTGCTAAGCGTGAATTAATCACAAAACGGGATTTGGTCTTAGAGACTATTCTGCTGGTTCCACACTGCTTTGCTATCTGATCCTGGGTCAGGACAAAGCACTGTCCCTCATGGATAAAGGTCCGTGTCTGCACAGGTGAACAAGGTCAGGAAGGAGGAAACGCTACCTTTTCCGCTGCTCCAGCTCCCAGTCCAGACGTGCAAGGGTTTGCTGGTGAGGGTCTCCCATGGTGACTTCCACCTTGCTGATATCTGGAGGAGCCTCCTTATAAAACTCCTCTAAGCTGACCAGATCGATTTCTTCGTGCTTTGACCTGCAGTCAAAAACTCAATGTCAGGGCTTCCCTGGTGGCACAGTGGTTCAGAGTCCGCCTGCCAATGCAGGGGACATGGTTTGTGCCCTGGTCTGGGAAGATCCTGCATGCCGCGGAGTGGCTAGGCCCGTGAGCCATGGCCGCTGAGCCTGTACATCCGGGGCCTGTGCTCCGCAACGGGAGAGGCCACAGCAGTGAGAGGCCCGCGTACCGCAGAAAAAAACCCCCAAAAAACTCAATGTCAAGCTGCTGCTCTCAGAAACCCAAACTGTGGCTTAAACAGGCCCAGAATTCCACCCCGTGTATGTCAACTCAGCCCTGGTCTACAGCTACCCAGGAACCTAGAATCCAGTCTTCTCAGCAAATGCTCATTAGCAGGTGTTTTAATGTGAAGAGAGGTAGTTGGTGACATGCCACAGGATCCTTATCCATGTTGCCCAAGCTTTATATCCATGATTTAGCTGAAAACCTAAAAATACACTTACGAAATTTACAGACCTCTCCAAGCTGTGCAAGAGAGCTAAGAGCTTAAAGAATCAAATAAAAACACCATGGTCTAGGTCTAGACTGTCAGGTTGAAACCAAGAAATGCCATTTAACAGGAATAAACATAAGAGTCTACACTTAAGTTCAAATTATTAACTGCCTAAATATAGCATGCGGAAGATCCAACATAATATGACCAGATGTGAAAAGATCTAGAGGCTCTAACTGTTGATGTACAGTGACACACAATAACCGAGATGGGGATTTTTATCTCCATTTTTCAAATGAGATAGAGGCTTCCATCAGTAAGCAGCTTGCCCAAGATCACATAGCTAGGGAGAGGGAGAGCTGGGATTTGAACCCAGACTGTCTGATTCCAGGGCCCCTGATCCTTCCACATGGCCACCTGCCTCACTACAGGGTTTGCTGGCTTTCATCTGAACAACGGTTACAGGTGGAGCATCCTATCTTTCTTCTTTTTAAATAGTACTATTTTTGAAACTTCTTGTAAGTCTTAAACTGAGAGTTTATTTCCTCCATGAACCCTTCTCCCAGGTTCCCCCAATGATAATATCTTATCTAAGCATAATACATTGTCAAAACTAGGAAACTGACAATTGTACAATACTATTAACTCAGGTACCTGATGTGGATTTCACTTCTATTAGTATTTAAATATTATTATGTGGATGGACTCGTGAAGCAGATAAAGAAACCTCTCAAAAATCAGCATACACCAGACCCAATGCCTAACGTGGTCCCCCTCATCCCAAGTTTATTACAAATAAAACCTGACTCCTTACAGTTTACACAAATAGATCTGACAAGGCAAGAACACGTTCCCTTCTCTTATTTTGTCTATTCCTTCCTCTTTCACATCTCTCAGCTTGGATTTGCCAAGGGGCATCACAGTTTAAGGACACTGACAAACTGTAGTTTGTTCACCTAAAGGCAGCTAGGCAGCAAGAAGTTCAGGTTCCAAATAATGATATCCAGTTGCAAAAATGAATTGCTGGAACTTTAGAGAGGAAAGCTGGGCCAAAAGGTTAAAAAGATGTAATTGGAAGTCAGCTGCTCCCATACAACGTGCTCAGGAATCAAACTGGTAATGCAAAGGCTCTGCCTGCTGGGGAGAGACAACTGTTTTTCACCAGGTTCAGAGCGCAAAACTCAAAAGGGTCAGACAGGCTTCTGAGGTTCTTTGTGCAGCCTGGAACTACTGCTTCCAATTCTCCCACTCAAAGTGATCTATTCACCCTTCCCCCAGATCCTGTAGTCTCCAAGTGCATCTGACTTCTTTTTAAAAAAAATGGCTCACACTGAGCTATGTAGGAAAAAGCAGTTACCAACAGACCATCTTGCCAAAGCCCTGTGCTCCAACACTCACTTAAACTCCAGACATTTAGTGATCTCCTTCTGCAGGTGCATCACCTCATACAACAGGTTCTGGAGCTGCAGGTGATAGGCGTCCACTTTCTGCTTGGCCTGAAAGGAGGACAAGGTCAGAGGTGAGTGGGGCAAGTCGGGGTGGGGTGGGGCAAAGCAGAGCAGCAGCAAACTCAGAAAAGGGGTAAAGGAGATTAAAGATGGGATGAGAAGGAGGAAGAGGAGGGTTAAATCTCTCAGCTCCTACCTCATGAGTCTGATCTCTTCCTTTCTTCAACCTGATGTGGGCTAATCGGTTAAGCTTTTTTAGAGTCATGAAATGCACACAGCTCTGGATCTTCCGATCTTCGATCTCAACTGCCTACAGGCCAAAAAAACTGGTAAAGACCTTGACAACAGGAGCTGGCTCAGCTTCCTTCAGCCCCTCACTGCTCATCCTCATCCAGAGTCAAAAACAGACACTGGGGCTTCCCTGGTGGCGCAGTGGTTGAGAGTCCGCCTGTCGATGCAGGGGACATGGGTTCGTGCCCTGGTCTGGGAGGATCCTACATGCCGCGGAGTGGCTGGGCCCGTGAGCCATGGCCACCGAGCCTGCACGTCCGGAGCAACGGGAGGGGCCACAACAGTGAGAGGCCTGCATACCAGGAAGAAAAAAAAAAAAAAAGACAGACACTGGAAGGAGCTCAGAACCATAAGAAGTGTCGGGGGAAATGGAAGAATGACTGTATAAGGGAATGCTTAAGGTTCCCAGGCATAAAAAACTAATTTCTACTTGGACCAAAGTAACAGGAATCAAAGATGGAGCAAAGGCAGCCAATGCAAACAACAGCTGTCTCTACACAATGTAAACAGAGATCCTAACAATGACAACATCATGTCACACAACTTGACCTCTATAAACAACATTACAGAATAATTTAAATGAAAATAGCAGAATTACAGCTGTAAAACTTGACTACAGTAAAACAGATAGAATGTAATAATCTTAACAATATTGGCCAGTATAAGCACAAATAAGTGAGATTCCTGGAAAAATACGGATTGTTTTATTTTGAACTTACCCATTTAGTTTTCAGTCATACTGTTTTGCTTCTCTGCCCTGAAACCTTTTTTTTCATTTAATATTAATACTTTAATTTTTGGTCTCTGATTTATTTGTACATATCTAGCCTTATAATAGCAATGGTGATTGACATGTACCATAATTTCTCCACGCCCAGCACTTAATATCATTTGGATGAATTATCAAATTACAGTTATGGAAAAAATTAATTATCCTGTACTTTCAGGACTGTAATTGATGACTGGGTGGTGATGTTACAATAAATTAACAGGCAGGTCTCTGGAGCCCTCAGGCTCTAACCCCATGATGATGGCAGGACATAAGACCAATATAAAGAAGGGCTCTGATAGGTGCGAAACAGGTCCATCCATGCAGACCCACCAGGTCCGTGTCCTCCCAGCCCCACTCCTTACCACATCCTTGCCTCCCCTGCTCTTCAGGTCCTGGATCTCCGCCATGAGCCTCTGCAACTCCTGGCACGTGTACTTGTACAGCTCATAGTCTCTGCCAGGGTCCCGCAGGTCCACCTCAGCCTCCTCGCTGTAGTATTTACCTTCCTGTGGAGGCAAGGATACAGGCCTTGGGTGGAGAGTAAAAGTATCTCTGTTGGAACAGGGACACCTGGCTGAGATGAGTAACAGTGAAGCCCCAAATCAGGTCTCTAAAGGATCTGGTCTGCAAATCAAATGTTTTTCTTTTTTCCAAAATGGAAAAGAATTCCTCTTTTCCTCTTTCTGATTATAAAGTAATGCATGCTTGGTGTCAGAGATTCAGAACATAGAGAGGAGTATCAAAAACAAAACGAAAACTTGCCTATAATCTCACCTCCCAGCCTGATGTAACTCCATTGTTAGTATTGTGGATAAATACATTAAAAAAATAAATAAGGGCTTCCCTGGTGGCGCAGTGGTTGAGAGTCCACCTGCCGATGCAGGGGACACGGGTTCGTGCCCCGGTCTGGGAGGATCCCACGTGCCGCGGAGCGGCTGGGCCCGTGAGCCATTGCCGCTGAGCCTGCGCGTCCAGAGCCTGTGCTCCGCAATGGGAGAGGCCACAACAGTGAGTGGCCCACATACCGCAAAAAAAAAAAATAAATAAAAAATATAAATAAATAAATAAATAAAATAAAATGGGATCATATTGTTCATGCTATTTAGTGCAATTTCCCATCACAATAAATATAAATCTCCATCAAAATGGCTATATATAGATGAACCAGAATTCATTTAACCAAATTTCTACTGATGGGTGTTTAGACGGTCAAATCAAGCTTTAGCAGAAACTAAAATATCCTAATTGGTCTCCCAGACTTTGGAATAAACAAACACATCTCTTTAAGAGAGAGTCAGTTACAATTAAAAATATTGCATTGCATATTTGAAAGTTGCTAAAAGAGTGGATCTTAAAAGTTCTCATCACAAGAAAAAAATTTTTGTAACAACTATGTAACACGTTGGATGTTAACTAGACTATTTCGGTGATCTTTTCACAAAATAAACAAATATCAATCATTATGTTGTACACCTGAAATTAATATAATGTTATATACCAATTATACCTCAATTTAATTTTTTTTAAAAAGAGTCAGAATCAATACCTCCCAAAGGATAAGGTTTTTCGTTAATTTTAATTTCCTAAATCTGAGGAAAGCATCATCTTCCATTTAAGTTGAAGCTGGTATGTTTCTCTATTCTAGTTAAAAAACAAACAAAAACCACAACCAACCAAAAAATCAAGTTAAGTCATACAATCTATGGACTGGGAGAAAATATTTGCAAGCGATGCGACCAACAAGGGCTTAATTTCCAAAATACACAGACAGCTCATACAACTCAATAACAAGAAACCAAACAAACCAATCAAAAAGTGGGCAGAAGAGTAAACAGACATTTCTCCAAAGAAGACATACAGATGGCCAAGAAGTACATGAAAAGATACTCCACATCGCTAATTATTAGAGAAATGCAAATCAAAACTACAGTGAGGTACCACCTCACGCCAGTCAGAATGGCCATCATTAAAGTCTACAAATAAATGCTGGAGAGGGAGTAAAGAAAAGGGAACCTTCCTACACTGCTGGTGGGAACGTAAACTGGTGCACACTATGTAAAACAGTATGGAGGTTCCTCAAAAAACTAAAAATAGAGTTGCCATATGATCCAGCAATCCCATTCCTGGGCACATCCGGACAAAACTCTAACTAGAAATGATACATGCACCTCAACATTCATAGCAGCACTGTTCACAATAGCCAAGACATAGAAGCAACCTAACTGTCCATCGACAGATGAATGGATAAAAAAGATGTGGTGTATATACAGACAATGGAATACTACTCAGCCATAAGAAAGAATGAAATAATAGCATTTGCAGCAACATGGATGGACCTAGAGATTAGGTACAAAGTGAAGTCAGTCATAAAGAGAAAGACAAATATCGTATGATACCACTTACATGTGGAATCTAAAATATGACACAAATGAACTTACTTACAAAACAGGTTCACAGACACAGAGAACAGATTTGTGGTTGCCAAGGGGAAGGATGGATTGGGAGTTTGGGATTAGCAGATGCAAACTATTATATATAGAATGGATAAACAACAAGGTTCTACTGCATTGCACAAGGAACTATATTCAAGATTCTGTAATAAACCATAATGGAAAAGAAAAAAATTGTTAAGTCATAAATTAGCTTGACAGATTCAAGGACAGAGAAACAGCAAAAGAAGAACCTGCTGACTACGACAGCACTCAGGCCTCAGAAGACGTTCTTTAGCTACATGGTTCTGGTACTGTCTCGGTAGCAGACCAGGGATGTCACATCTCCAAAGCCTTAGTGGCCGCTGCGGATGGACTGCCTTCTTCTGACCATCAGGAAAGCTGGAGACACACACCATACTAGAATGCATTCTCTGTTCAGGCACTAATCGTGTCTAGTACAGGCTTGTTGGTTCTTGGGATGCTGCAGCTAAATCTGATATGGATTCTCTGGTCTTGAAGAGCCAAGGGAATTCCAGGCACCTGGTCAGACAGAGGCCACCTGGGAGGTTATGCCTATGACCCTCGGCTGCTGCAAACCCACAGCCAGGTGCTTGGCCACGAGCTGCAATTTCTCAGCAGCACAGCAGCCCTGGCTGATCTCACCTGTTCAGTGTCAGAACGATTACGCTTCCCTTCAGCTGGAGCTCCATCACTTCGGATCACTTTGGGCTTTCGTTTTTTGCTCGATTCCGATGACATGGTTGTTTGGTGAAGTCAGGAGGAAACAGTAGAGACCTGTTAAGAGGAGAAAGCTTCTGAGCTCTTCCAGAGTTGGAACTGGAGATTTTCCTAGAGTCAGAATACAGAAGTCTAACTAGCAGTTGTGCCCGCTTACACTCTTGGTAACTCAAGAAAAGTCATCAACCCTCCAAAACCTCAATTTAATCCTCTGTAAAAAGCAGAATCATCCCTCAGCCTGTTCAAAATGAACTCATCTTCCCCAACTCCACCTCCTTTAAAGGCACCACCACAACCCCACTGACCAAACTCCTCAGCCAGGCACCTAAGCCCATTCTCAACACTACTGATTGATCATTGTGTGCTGGACCTTGATCTAAGCACTTCAAAGATATGTTCTCATTTGGTTCTTATAACAAGGATCCTCTCAGATATGAACAAGCACCATTTTACAGGTGAGAACACTGAGGGTCAGGAAGGTGAAAGACTTGCCCAAGGTCACACAGCTAGTGTGCTAAAGCTAGGGTCCAACCCATGCCACAGCAGTGCTCCTGACAACTACATTACTGTATCTTGTAGTGTTGCCACCATGTCATCTGGCGATGCCATCAACTCCCTGGTTGACGCGAAAATTTAAAAGAACAGAATAGGGACTTCCCTGGTGGCACAGGGGTTAAGAATCTGCCTGCCAGTGCAGGGGACACGGGTTTGAGCCCTGGTCCGGGAAGATACCACATGCCGCGCAGCAACTAAGCCCATGCACCACAGCTACTGAGCCTGAGCTCTAGAGCCCGTGAGCCACAACTACTGAGCCCACGTGCCTAGAGCCCATACTCCACAACAAGAGAAGCCACGAAGAGTAGCCCCTGCTCACCGCAACTAGAGAAAGTCCGCGCACAGCAACGAAGACCCAACGCAGCCAAGAAAATAATAAAAATAAAATAAAATAGAAAATAAAAAATTTAAAAGAACAGAACATACATTCATGGGCCTCTAGTGTCACAAAGTATCCTCTCTCTGCTACCTCTACTGTCACCAGCAGCCCCTGAGGTGGGCAGCACTAACCCCCCTACCCCAGTGAATCTGTCACCAACACTTATTGAGGGAGCCAATGCCTCAACAGAGTCAAGTCAGAGAAACCCTGGGCTGGAGTCTCCAGTCCTCTATCTCATGGCTATGAGTCCTGCGACAAGTCACTTCACTTTTCTCTGCACCTACTTCCTCCCATATCAAATGAAAATAGCCATCCCTACCTCAGAGGTGGCTGTGGACATTAATGCAGGAGGCGCTCCACTGGGGCAGGTGATGAAGATGATCTGAGAGCAGGGCTCTAGATGGTACACAAGTGGTTAATAATGTTAAACACCTACGGAGAAAGTTAATTCAATTCTTTTTAGAAACTTCTGATCGCTTCAAGAAGAACGTGTCATTTCCCTAGTTAGTCTTTAACACCTATGAATGACAACGTCCTTTTGTTGACAAAAGGACTCTATCTCAGATCCTTAGACAATGAAATCTAGCCACAATTATTAACGATAACCTTTACATATTAAATACATTAATTTTTATCACTACCTTCTGCATAGGACAAGTGAGAAAAGTTTTCTATTTATGGTAAAGATTTAAATTTTTCTTTTAAAGTAAATTTAAATTTTAAAAGTGACTCAATTAAAAGCCTTTAGTAAACAATCGTACAAGATAAGTTGATTTTTCACAGAGGGACCCGAAAAGCGTTAAGTGTGCGAAATCCTGACTTTGGCAAGACAGTAGACAGTGCCTGGCACACACAAGCGCATAATAAATGAGAGCTGATATCACCACCACCGTGGTGGCCGTTATCTAGAAGCTGCCCCATAAGGCCTGACGAGGCTGCAGACACCATTTTCCACAGGAGAAAAGTGAGAGTGCGGCGCCGAGCGGCCGGGGTCCCCGGAGAATGAGGACGGAGAACCGGGTCAGACCCCAGGCCGGGGACGCCCTCGGGAGGTCCGCACACCAGTCCCAGCGCGCCCAGCCCCACCCCGGTCCTCTCCTCACCACACTGCTGCCCGACCTGTCCCGGCCAGCGAGCCACTTCCCGCGGCTCCCGCACCACAGAGAAGCGGAAGGAAGGAGCGGCCGACCGGAAGTGAGGCGTGGAGGCCGGAAGCGGAGCGCGAAGGGTCCCGACGCAGCCACCAAGCGGTGCGGGCGGCTGCTGGGCTGCGAGGGGTCTAGGAGATGGCGGCACCTGGGTTGTCTGGGCGGGTCCCAGCCGGCCAACAGCCTCACGCTGCCCTCTGAAACCAGGAAACCGAAGTTGCAAGGGCAAAGACTATGTGCCTCGTTCATTCTTTCCCCAGCGCCTAAAGCTATGCCCAGCAACTAGTAGGTGCTCGGCCAAGTATTTGTTGAATGAATTTGTCGAGAGCCCAAGATAACGCAAGAATGTAGTCGTGCCGTGACTTGGACACTTGTGAATTTGCTTCCATAACCTGGATTCTTAACCACTGTCATACTCACCCGAACATCCCACACTAGCGAGAGCAGCAAGTCAAGTGGGCATTAATCCCATCTTACCCCGCCTCTTTTCCCCCCCAAGTTCATCCCCGTTTTAGGCCCGATTTGCCCTAGGGCAGAGTCACAAATCTAATGCAGCATTTGACAGCTTCAAGTATTTTCTACCCCTGGTATGAATTGTACTGATGAGGTTCAGTAAATCCTACTCATCTGAAGATAGAAACACCGATGTCCTGAATCCCTGGTTACGCAGTGTATTTCCTTCTGCCGTAGAAGGAGGCCCTCCCCAAAAGTAGCTCAGGGAACACAATAACCTCCAGTGGGGTAGATCAGCCAGGTGGACCTGCGAAGCTGGCCCTGCCTGGGGCACTTGCCAAATTTCCTTGCAGATGAAGAAAAGACACCATGGTTATAGTAAATATTTAACTGGTTCCATCAGTGACTCCACCACAAGTTTTCCTGAAACGGAGGCAGAATCAAGATACTCAGAAGTTCATGAGGTGTGGGGGTCACTGAGGAGGTCCCCAAAGTCACTGAACCCACTAAACACACCTGATGGCCCAGTGGAATGAGGGTTGGGCTGAGAGAATGTGAAGAGGGAGAAAAGGAACACGGGGTGAGGGAAATACGGGACCTAGTCCGTAGTTCTGCCTGCAGGAAGACAATAGGGAGGGCAGAAGACACTCCCTGCACAGAAGGGCTGGAACAACTTGTTCAAGTTCTCAACCTCATTATGTGGGAAGAAAGAGATGCACCTCCCTCCAACTGTCTTGTATTAGGAACCCCTCCCCAAGTGGTCTTCTGTCATCTCTGTTCTATCTTCCCAATTCTGTATTCCAAATTCTTCAGTGCAAACCCAAGTTCTGAGTTCTAAGTTCTACCTTCTGGGTTCCTGTTCCATTCTGCTTCCCTCCCCCAGGTCCTTCCCAGCTCCCATCCCTTTTCCCAGCCTTTCTGGGTGGAATATGTGGATGTCCTGCTGACTTAGCTAACTTGAGGGTTTTCCCTTTTGCTTCTTGAGGCAGTTCTAGGCTTTTCTCCAGCAGAAGGGACTTGGCTCAGACTGTCCACCAAGTGGGTGGCCGAGTAGAGACCAGGGAATTCCCGAGAGCCTGGCCTGGTCTGACCTCCTCCCTTCCCACCCCACCTCTAACCAATGGACACACTACCTTTTGTACAACTTAAGCAAAGCTGAGGATTTCCATGGTGATGATTATGGACTGGTGGCCTTGAGAAGAGGAATCTTAGGGGAAAATGTGAAAAGACACAAAAGGTTGCTGTTCTTCATTCAGAGAAATTAACAACTGCTTCCAGCAAGGGGAACAGGTGTGCGGGGAAGGTGGGAAGGGTCTGGACAGGGCTGCGAGTCCTCAGAACCCCATCATCCTTCAGCTCCCCCTTCTCTGAGCTGAGCACTACTTCCAGAGTCCACAGAGTCTGAGAGAAAACCAAGACATCAGGGCTGGGATCTCCTCTGTCCATGGCTACCCTGAGGGAGAGCTGGGAGGAGGTGGAGGCAGCGGCAGCATCACTGGAGAGGTGAGATCTTCAAAGGGATCATGATCCGAGACTCCATGTGTCGAACCAGGGGGACTGCAGAGAGAAAGGCAGAGGTCACGAGGGGGCTGAGGTGAGCCAACCGCCCAAAACTAGCCCCTGAAGGAGGAGGAGGCCTGGGATGCTGAGACAGGGAAACCCCACTGCTCTCCTGGAATGGCCCAGGGAGAGCACCACATCTCCCAAACTGGGGGATATGAGGGGACTTAGGCTGTGATGAAAGGCAGCTTTCAAAATTTTTCATAATTGGGACTTCCCTGGTGGTGCAGTAGTTAAGAATCCGCCTGCCAGTGCAGGGGACACGGGTTCGAGCCCTGGTCCGGGAAGATCCCACATGCCGTGGAGCAACTCAGCCCGTGCGCCACAACTACTGAGCCTGCGTGCTGCAACTACTGAAGCCCACATGCCTAGAGCCTGTCCTCCACAACAAGAGAAGCCACCGCAATAAGAAGCCCGCGCACCGCAACAAAGAGTAGCCCGCGCTCGCCGCAACTAGAGAAAGCCTGCACGCAGCAACAAAGACCCAACACAGCCATAAATAAATAAATGAATGAATAAATAAATTTATTAAAATTTTTTTTCATAATTACGTATTTACTTCCTATGTATGTGAAAAAACAACCAGCATAGCTTAAAAGTGATTTCACAGATATTATTGCTTAGGACAAAGCTAGGTGAAGAACAAAGCAGGGGGATTTAAAGGATGAGATCAAGAAAATAATTGTAGCAGAAGAAAATTGGCAGGACAAAAGCTGTGAGGGTGTCCTCAAGGGGCTAAAGTTTGAAAAACACTGATTTAGTTCAACTGACTCATTTTACAGGTGGGGACACTGCAGCTCAGAGTGGGTCACCCCAAGGTCACCAGAAGGTCAGGCTCTTTCCTCCTGCTCAGTGCAGTTAAACTTTACCATGCTTACAAATCACCTACAGTTCTCGTTCAAGTGCAGATCTTGATTCAGTGCGGGGAGGTAGGGGGTTGAGATTGGGCATTTCTAACAAGCTTCCAGGGGATGCTGACACTGTCATTTGGGACCACACTTGGAAGAGCGAGGCTCCCGCTAACTCCTTCAGGAGGTGCATTCTCCCACACACCAGCTCGTAAGTGTGGAAGCTCAGCTGTAAGTTCCTTAAGGGCAGGGCATTCTCTGCCTCCCAACTCCCGCCCACCCCAGTCCCTGGTACACAGTGAGTGCTCACCCAGCACCTACTGACTCCAGGTGGTTCCCAGGGGTCCCTGCAAAGTGGCAAATGCTGTAGGCAAAAAACTTGCTCGAAAAAATTGACTGTGCGCTTCCTCTGCGCCAGAGTCTAGGCCAAGCACTTTTCATAAATTAGCTTCTCCAGCCCTCTGAGGGAGGCTTTCTCACCATTGCCACCTTACAGATTGAAAACAGCATCAGTGAGGTGAAGAACCAGGCCCAAGGTCACACTGTGTGCTCAACTACAACACTTCTCTGAGGCAGGCTTTCTCACCATTGCCACCTTACAGATTGAAAACAGCATCAGTGAGGTGAAGAACCAGGCCCAAGGTCACACTGTGTGCTCAACTACAACACTTCTCTGAGGCAGGGACCACCTGGCTGTGTTATTGCCCCTTAGGGCACTCACCCAGGACAGCCTGCATCCCGGGGAGCATGCCACCAGGACAGGAACCTACTAACTCATTGTCCTGAAAGTGAGTTCTCCATCACGAGAGGTAATCAAACGAGGTCAGATCTACTTGCAGAGGGGATTCCATCCTCAGATAGGGCTCTTGGCAGATGACCTCAGAGTAGGTGCTCACCTGTGTAGTAGACATTTTCGTCCCAGCCCCTCTTCCTCCAGGCAGCATTTCTGGTCTCCTCCCGAGACTGCAGGTCTTTATAGGCTGTGGGGGGAAGGCATAGGCTCATTCCTGAGGCACAGAGGATCTGAGCCTGTACCCAGCACAAGGCCCTCCTTCCAGTGCCCCAAACCCTGCCCTGCTGTCTCTTCCTCCCCGGATGCCTCCAACTGTTAGCAAATACTGTCTGCTTTGACAATCTCATCCAATCAGTACATTTCTTGTGTATTTCCAGCCCAGAACTCTCCCTTGAGCTCTAGACTCGACTATCCAGTGTCCACTTGACATTTCCACTCAGATGTGTCAGTGTCTCAAAGGTAACACTTCTAAGGACCAAAAGTACACTCCTGACTCTCCAACCTGCTCCTCCAAGGGTCTCAGTAAGCAATACAGAGCTGCTCAAACAGGAGTCTTGGTGTCCTGGGGTCCTCTCTCCCTCCCTCAACCCAGACAGACAATTCATCCACCAGTCCGATTGGTTCCACCTCCAGACCAAAGAATCTGTGGACTTCTCAGCATCCTCACTGTCAGCACCTTAGGCCAGGCCACCATCCTCTCCCCCCTGAGCTACTATAACCATCTCCTGATGCCCCACATCCTCTCTTGCTCCCCTACAAAGTGCTCCCAACAAAGCACATGGCAGCCAGAGGAACCATTAGAACACAAATCAGGTCATTTCATGCTGCTTGAAACGCTGCAGCAGTCGCCCGCTGAAGTTAGAATAAATCCCAGGAATTCCCTGATGGTCCAGTGGTTAGGACTCTACACTTCCAGTGCAGGGGGATCAGGTTCGATCTCTGGTTGGGGAACTAAGATCCCTCAAGCCTCGCGGTGCAGCCAAAAAAAAAGAGAAAAAGAAAAAAAATAAATCCCAACTCATCTCATCCCCATGGCCTGCAAGACCTAGTCTAACCTGGTCGATCCACATCTTCCCATTCTCTTCCCCACTCCCTTCACACAGGCCTCCTTTGCACTCCTCAAAACCCTGAAGGCCTTTCCCCGCCGCAGGGCCTTTGCACATGTTGTTCCCTCTACTTGGAATACCCTTCCCTGGCAATTCACTGCTGACTCCTCATCCTTTAGCTGAGCTTACATTTCACCTCCTTAGAGAGGTGTTCTAGTCTATCTAAGCCAATGAAACTTCCCATGTTTTTCTTCATTATTTCTCCCTCTCTCTTTATGATTTGTAATAATCTGAAATTATCTTTTTTGTTACTTTATGTCTGAGGTGGTATCTCCCTCTGCTGGAATGTAAGCTCCACAAGGGCCCTAATGTATTCGCATTGTTGACATGGACTGAGAGTGGAGAAAGGGGGCCACAGAGGGTCCTGGAGGGTCCCCAGCCTACCCCAGAGATGGTGCACAACGTATAGCTCTCCTATCTGCGAGAAGAAGCCGCCCACTGCCTCCTGGTTCTCCTGCCGGTACTTGATGGCCCGAGCCCTGGGGATGGCAGAGAAGTGTGGGGCAGAGGCCAGGGCCGGTGCAAAGGGCCCTCCGGGGTGTTCCCAGGCTGGTTTCTCAGTTACACATCAAGGGAGGAACCTGAGGTAGGGCCCTTGGCTCTCAGAAATGATCAGGGACCGGGGTGACGGAGGTGCAGCCGCTGGCTGGGTGTTCTACCACAGTGGTCTAGAGAATCCTCACCCCCCTGGTTGGATCATCACCATCTCCTGGAGATGGCATGGAGGATGATGGGTTCCCTGCTACAGGGCCCTGGGAAAGGTGGTCCACCAGGGGCCTTGATGGGGCAGGTGGGCAGGGTACCCCCAACTCCCCAGAACCACCACTCACCAGTTGTTCCCCCATTCGATCATGGTTCCTGGCTGAAAGAGAACCAGAGCAGAGGAGGCAAATGAGCCCCCTTCTGGTATTTCAAGCATCACTGTTGGGTGGGGATGGGAAACTGTCATGTCTCTGCAGCTCCTGGGGCCGCTTCACCTTATTCATGGGGCCCTGACTCACGCCTGGGTGTGCACGTGTGCACACATGCACACACACCTCTGTTCTGGAGCCAGAAGCCCCAATCTAGGTGCTGGGGCACCAGGCCCACCCACCTCAGGGTACCAGGAAAGCAGCGCTGCTGCAGGAAGGGTGGGAGACAGGCGGGGAGCTGGCGGGGGAGGCACCTTGAGCTTGTACGTCCTCAGCTCGTAGATGTTGGGGCCGTCTCTAGGCTGTGGCTCGTTCCAGAAGCTGAACTCGAGGAGCAGCTGGTTCCTCCTGGACAGCAGCATCTGGCTCCGCTCCTTTCGGAACTCTAGGTACTCCTGCGGGCATGGTGGTTTGGGCACGGCAGCCAGGAAGTGCCCCGGCCCCATCGGTGTGTCCCACAGGGTGACAGAGGCAGCCCCCAGCACAGGGCTGAGCCAGAACCAGCATCTGGAGAGGTTCGCCGAGTGTATGCCAACATACCTTGTTGTTTTTGAGCTTGTTCATGCAGTCCATGAGGGCTGGGTAGCCACCTGAGAATCGCCACAGGTGCACTGTTGGGAGGCAGGGAGGACGGTACAGGTCAGGGGGCTGCGGGGACCCTGCCCTGCTTACCCCGAGGCTGGTTAGGTGTGTATGTAAAAGGGGAGGCTCCAGTCTGGTTCCCTATAGCACCAGGACTCTCTGAGTTCCCTCTGCCTTGGTGGGGGCAGCTCTAGGCATGGGGAAAAGCCAGACACAAGACCCGGAGACCTAGGTTTGAGGTGCAGCTTTGCCAGGTGGCCTTTGACCCCTCTAGGACTCAATGTCCTCATCTTGAAAATGAGAATAACGCTCCCACCCAAACTTCTTTAAGTAGCAACAAGAGGATCAGACATGAACTTGTACCCTAGGAGCTGCGCATGCATAAAGCAGACCACCAAGCCTGTGAGGGACAGGCTGGGCCAAAGGAAGGGGTAGGTCTGATGGGCAGAGATGGATGACTCCAAAACACTGAATTAAAGGAAAAAAACTAAGGAACAGAACAGCATGTGAGGTATGGTACCACGTGTGTTTAGAGGGGGAAGAACATATCCAGAGATGCTGGTCTATGTACCACCTCTTGATGGAGAGCCATCGAGATTGTGACAGGAGATGCCCTTGGGGCAAAGAACTGAGGCCTGGGGTTCACAGGCAGGAGGGAGGCTTACTTTTCATTGCAAACTCTTTGTACCATTTGCATATTTTATCACAGTCTCTGTACTGGGTTAAAGAGTGTCCTCCACCCCCACCCCCAAATTCATGCCAACCCAGAACCTCAGAATGTGACCTTATTTGAAATAGGGTCTTTCTAGTGGTAGTCAAGCTAAGGTGAGGTCATATTGGGTTGGCCCTAACTTCAATGACTGATGTCCTTATAAGAAGAGGGAGACTTGGACACAGAGGGCAACGCCACGTGAAGACAGACACCCAGGGAGAACACCATGTGACTAAGGAGGCAGAGATTGGAGCAATGCATCTGTGAGCCAAGGAGTGCCAGGGATTTCCGGCCACCACTAGAAGCTGGAAAAGGCAAGAAAAGATTCTCCCCTAGAGCCTTTGGAGGGAGCATGCCCCTACCGACACCTTGATTTCAGACTTCTGGGCTCCAGAACTTGAGAGAATAGATTTCTGTTGTTTTAAGCCCACCAGTAGTTGGTACTTTTTACAGCAGCCCCAGGAAAACCCTGATACACCTTCCAGTAATAAAGAAACCTAGCCTGTGTGCAAGAGAAGGAACAGTCTTGTCATGCTTGGGAGCATGGCTGGGGCCAAGGGAGCAAGGTCCCTAAAAGGTCAATCGGGCAGGCTAAGGCTGAGAGCATTTGGCTGGCCAGTGGCTTGGCATTTCAGACTCTTGTGACTTATCCCCAGCTGGTCGCTCACCTGCCTTTCGACTCCATCTCTGCCTTGATTTTCCCACTTGCAAAATGGTCTGACCCTATGGTTTAAAGGCCTCTTTCCCAAGGGAAACAGCAAAAGTACTGTATGGATGGCAGTCGATTAAGACCAGGAATGCTGACCTGTGGAAGAGGCATTAGCCTAATTCTAGGGGCCAAGAGGTAAAAGTTACAAGGAGGGCATCCAAGGCCCATGAGAAGAAAGAATTTTCTAACAATGATAGTGGTCCATCTAGATGATGGATTGGAGGTTTTTTACAAAAACCCCGAATCTACAAATTCATTAAAATGTAGATTCCTGAGCCCTACTCCCAGGGGGTGGCTCAGTGGATCTGCTCCCCAGATGATTCTACAAAGGGGACAACCCCTCGAGATACACAAAATATAGGACATGCTTTAAAATTCACGCTCTCATTCCTCAAAGTTCATTTCTCAATTAGCAGATACTTAGAAGAATCCAAGAAGTACTGCTGCAACTGATTAGGTTGTACCTAAAATGGGGAAACTGTAGGGGCTGGAACGGAAGACAGCTTTTCTCCTACCCCACTATTAATGTGTCAGTGATTGTTACTGAAACAGAATAAATGATTATGAGAATCTACCTAACTGCAGATCACAGATTTAAAAAACAAACAAACAAAAAGAACACATACAATTATCAGGGTAGTTGAAGGATGAGATAAGTTGGCTTGTGTGGTAGTGAGCTCCCCATAGCTGTGAGTGTTCAAGGGAAGCATAGAGGACCCTCTATCAAGGCTGCACCAGAGGAGCTCCCTGTGCTGTATGCAGTCTAATCAGCACTGTCCAAAAGGACTTCCTACTATGATGGAAAAGTTCTACAACTGTGCCATCCAAGACAGTAGCCACGAGCCACATATTTCTATCAATGGGCACTTGAAATGTGGCTAGTGTGACTGAGGAACTGAATTTTTCATTTTAACTTTACCCAATTTAAATTTAAGTAGCTACATGTGGTTAGTGGTTACTTTCCTGGACAGTGCAGATCTAAATGCCAAGGCCCCTGTAAGTGGCTGGGATGCTGTGAGTGAACCAAATTCATGTGTGGGTCCTCAAAGCTGGTGCCAACTGAGGTGGGCATGTTGGGGTGGGATGGGGCATGCTTGGGGTACCGCTGGGAAGCTGTAAGGAACCAGCTCAGACAAGAGTCCCTTTTATTCCACAAATATGTACGGCATACCGGGGGTTCAGTGGTGAAGAAAGGCAGGGCCCTCGCCCTCCCGGAACTCACCACCTCCACGGGGAGACAGACAGAACAAGGCACATGATCAGGGCTGTGAAGAGGCAAGTCCTGGGGGCTGGGGAGCCAGGAGAGGTGCCTCACCCAGCTGGGGTGGAGGGAATCAGGGGAGGCTTCCAGGAGGAGGTGATGTCTACACCAAAATAAAAGGTGAGTAGAGCAGTGAGCCAAGTAGAGGAGGCAAAGGAGAAAGAATGCTTCAGGCTGACGAAACAGCATGAACAAGAGCATGGAACTAGAGGGAGAAACTATCCATCTGAAGAACAGAAAGGAGTCCTGGGTGGGATGGTGCAGCGAGCAGGAGGACGTGGCGAGACAAGGCTTGACGCTGGGCAGGGAAGGGCTCAAGAGCCTTGTGGGGCACCCCAAGGGCAGAGGGAGCCGCCACAGATGTTTGGGCAGGAGAGTGAGCTGACGAGGGCTACACTTAGAAAGACCCCTCTGGGTGCCGCTGCAGAGGGAGTGGAGGGCAGCCACCTGGGCTGGGCAGCAGTGGCGCTGCGGGGTGGACAGCTCACCTGCCTGGTCCTGCTCCCCGTACCATGTGTTCCAGTTGCCCACGAGTGAGCAGGGGTAATCCTCATCCAGGTGCAGCTTGGGCAGCACAGCCTCCCTGTGGGAGGGGCACAGAGAAGGGGGAGGGCTCACACCAGCCACCAGAGCCCCTGAGATGAGGCTTCCAACTCAGGCCCGCAGAGTTGGGCCTCAGTCTCCCCATCTCTAAGATGCAGAGGCTGCACGAGAGGACGTGTGGCTCTGAAATCTACACCCCCCTGGATTTCTGCACGGAGAACAGGGCTTGGATAGAGGTCCTCACCCAAGCAGGGACTGGGACATGAGGGTTAGGGGTTAGGGTCAGCTCACGTCAGGCTGTTGTAGGCATCCAGATACTCAGGCTTCACATTGTGAACTGCAACAGAGGATAGAGAGCAGGAGGTGAAGCAAGGGGGAGCGAGGTGTCTGTGGGGAGCTGTGCTGGGGGTAGCCCCACAGGGTGTGGGCTTCCAGGACAGCTCGGGATGTCCCAGACCCTCTCAAGTCCCAGCCAGAGCCTTGCAGGCCCCCAGAGGCCCTGGGAGGGCGGGCTGGCCAACTCAGCAGCCACTCACACTGGATCTTGTAGAGGTTGCTGGTCTCCTTCTTGGACAGCAGGGTGGAGTGGGCGTCCTTCCGGGGATCCACCTTGTGTACGAACAGAGAACGGAACCAGCTGCCTTCATTGTCCTTGGAATAGAAGCTGCGGGACAGAGTTCAGGGGGGACCTGCTTACATCTGCTCAGATGCCTTGCTCCCCAATGCTAGTGACACACATTTCTGGGAATGAAGCCATGGAATCCCATGGCAGCTCCAGAAGATGTCATATCATTGGAGCCGGCTGAGCACAGGTGGTCCTTTCTACAGAGATCCTGGCTCCCCAGTTCACTTCTTGAAGCTCTGCAGAGACTCAGGAGGCCAGGAGAGGCAGCCCCACCTCCCGCCTCTCTCTCCAGCCTCCCTGCCTCCAATTCACCCCTTTCCAAGAGGTCCTCCACTTGGACCACACAACTGCATCCCTTACCAAGAGGATCAACCCCGCACCCATCTTGCCTGATGTCCAAAGCCCATGAGAGTCCAACCTACCTTGGCAGCCTCCCATCCTGTCCATTCCCAACCTGTGTATCCCACTCTCCAGCTATGCTTCTCCCTGAACCCACCAGGCTCTTTCACTCTGTGCTTTCTTTGCAATTTCTGTCCCCTCTGACGAGAGGGCTGCACTCACCGTCCTCCCTGGTGCTCACACTACACCTGGCCTGTGCCCAATCCCAGCCCCACAAATGGAGAGCCCAAGACAAGCACATTTTGTCCTTGAGGAGGTCACAGTCTGCTGGGAGAAGTGGACCTTGGAACACAGTTACAGCCAGAGGTCTCTGGGAGAGCCCAGATGTGTGAGCCTGAACTTGGCCTCTGGAAGTCTGGGTTGGCCCTCCAGAGGAGGTGATCTGGCCAGTCTCCAAATCTCCAGGGCTGATTTGGCAGATAAAGGCAGGTAGAGGGGGTCAAAGGCATCACAAGGCAAGATTCATTCACTCATCCAGCCAACACTTAACTGACAAATATCTGCCCTGTGCACATTGCTATGTTGCTGTGAGAATGAATGAATGAATGAGGTGCCTTGTTCAGAGCAGGGGGACCAACCACCAGGTCCTGCCAGATCATAACTGCACTCCCCACACAAGGTCCCAGCAGGGGTGGGGATTACTTTTAGGCTGCCAAATGTGGTAAATCATCTTACTTAACAGCAGTGGTGCAGTTTGTAGCCAGGCCTGAAACACTAGCCTCCCGCTGGATGATTTCTAGCCAAGGAGCCTGGCAGTGGGGGCCCCATCAGCAAGTCCTCTCCTTTTGCAAGCCTTTTCTGTGGCTAGGATAAACGTTTTGTAAATCAAAGTATTGCTTTTTTCCAAAATATGGAGCAAGTACTGGGACTGATAAAATTTAAAAAGCATCTTAAAGTGGTGAAATATTTGTATAAGCATAGAGAAAGATAAGTAACAATCTGTCCCAGACTGCTTTTCGTTGGTTGGTTGGTTGGTTGGTTTTTGGCCACGCCAAGCAGCCTGCGAGATCCTAGTTCCCTGACCAGGGACTGAAACCTGGCCACAGCGGTGAAAGTGCCGAGTCCCAACCACTGAACTGCCCAGGAACTCCCAGTCCCAAACTGTTAACACTGCTTATCTGGGAGAGGGAAGAGGAAGATGGTTAAACTTTTCGTTATTCATTATAATTTTTTGTAAAGGTAAGAAAAACTGTTTAAAGTATTTCCAAATTCATAGGCTTTCTATCATTTTGTGTGTTTTTGCTTCATTAACAAAAAACAGACAGTTATCATCAGATGGTTGATGTAGTCTGTGAAAAATCTGGGACCAGAATAAGGGAGCCTCACTATGGCTAACGCTGGCTGAGGATATCCTCTGTGCCAGGGACCTGTGATCAGCTTAACATGATCCCGCTGAATCTATGTAAGGATATCATAATGTTGATATTATTAATGCCCCCATTTTCAAGATGAGAAAATAGAAGGTCGGAGGTGGGAGGGTTAAGAAACTTGTCCCCAGGTCACATAGCAAATCAGGGACAGAGAGCTCAGGAAAGAACCCAGATCTCTTTCCTCTATAGTCAGCCCCACCTCAGATCTGGCACCAACCTGGGGAACTAGCATCAGGTAGATACTGTGAAGAACCAGGTGTTTTTAACAAAGCCACGGCAGAGGGACCTGACCTTTGGTCTGAATGTAGAGAGGCTGCTTCCGCTGGAAGGGGTGGTGACAGGGAGGGCAGCCACTCCTACTATTTGTCAACCAAGACCTTTGCTCCAAGGACTGGGCTTTGAGTAATTTATTAACATCAGCACTGACCAAGATAAACAGCCAAGTGGCGAGCCCTGAAGAGAGAGCCTGGGACCCCGGGGGCTAGGGAGTGAGGGGGTCCAGGAGCTCTGATGGGCTCCCATCTCCTCCCACCACTGTCTAATCTTTCCTGCCTCTGGGTCTCCGTTTCCCCATGTGCAAAAAGAGCAGGGTAGAGCAGCCTATCTCTAAAGATCTTTTCTACAAGTCCCAAGAATATCCCAGGGCAGGGTCTGAACTTGAAGCTAGCATCCGAGGGTTCACATTTTCAAGAGTTCAAATTTCACTCTCTCAATGAAATCACAACATTCTCCTGTCCCTGAACTCCCCAACTCTTCTCACCCTGCTCTCTATTTTTCTGTAGCTCCTTCTAACACGTTATAGAATTTTTTGTTTATTATGTGCCTTGTTTATTGTCTCCCACTAGAAGCAGAGCCCCAGGAGGATAGGGATCTTGTCTGTCTCGTGTATCCCTGCTGTATCCCCGTGCCCGGAAAAGTGTTGGGGACGCGGCACGTGCTCAGACCACGTTTGAGGAATGAGTGCAGGCGTGTGGGGGGACACGGGTGCATGAAAATGATGAAATCTGAGAGGTAAGAAAGGAGAGAAAGTGTGGACCTTGGCTCAGAGTGTGGACTCAGGACTCAGGGGCCCTTTCCATCCCCACCACCACCAGCAGAATTAGTGCTTAAGAACACAGGTTCTGGACAAATCCAGGACTAATCCCAGCCCAGCGTCATCTCTCTGAGCCTCATTTACCTCATCCATAAAATAAGAGCAATAGGATTGCCTTGTAGAGACATGGGGCAGACACGGCAGTGCAGCTAATATCACTCTTCCTACCTAACTTCCTAACTGAGCTCCTGCCTCCCATTCTTTCCCTTTTTTCCTAACCTGCCCATCAATTTTGTAATGCACCATGGTTGTGATGCTATTCGTCCACTTGAAAATCTTCTATGGATCCCTACTGCCCATAAAACAAGGCTGGATGTCTTCACTTGGGATTCTAGCTCTAATCTATTTTGCCAAGCTTTCCAGAGTCAGTTCCCCATTTTTTTTATTTTTAATTTTTATTTATTTATTTTTTTGGCCGCCCCACGCAGCATGTGGGATCTTAGCTCCCTGACTGACCGGGGACTGAACCCATGCCCCCAGCAGTGGAAGTGCAGAGTCTTAACCACTGGACTGCCGGGGAAGTCCCCAATTCCCTCTTAAATTTGGTGACCACAGAGCCAAGATTCCCTATTGTTAGCAACACCTGAGAACGTGTTAGAAGTTTTCAGGCCCCATCCCAGACCTACTGCGACAGAAACTCTGGGGGTGGGCCTAGCAATCTGGGTTTTAACAAGCCTGCCAAGGGATTCTGATGCACAATCGGGCCCGCAAATCACTGCTCTAAGGCAGTCCCAACTTTCTTTCTTTCCTTCTTTTCTTCATGTAATCTCAGTAAATCATCCCAGAAACACCGAAGAGTCTGGTATCTAAACTATATTAAGAATATATTAAGCCCCAAGGGTGGGGCTTCCCTGGTGGTACAGTATTAAGAACCCGCCTGCCAATGCAGAGGACACGGGTCCGAGCCCTGGTCCAGGAAGATTCCACATGCTGCGGAGCAACTAAGCCCGTGCGCCACAACTACTGAGCCTGTGCTCTAGAGCCCGCAAGCCACAACTACTGAGCCCTCATGCCACAACTACTGAAGTCTGCGCACCTAGAGCCCAAGCTCTGCAACAAAGAGACGCCACTGCAATAAGCCCGCGCACCGCAATGAAGAGCAGCCCCCGCTCGCCGCGACTAGAGAAAGCCGGCGCGCAGCAATGAAGACCCAATGCAGCCAAAAAATAAAATAAATTAAATAAATTTAAAAAAGAAAAAGAAGAATGCCCCTTAGGACTAGAAAAACCAGTTCAACCCTTTCCATAAACACATCTCTCCTGGGACTTCCCTGGAGGTCCAGTGGTTAAGACTCTGTGCTTCAGGGAGCTCAGCTGGGTGCTCTGTGATGACCTAGATGGGTGGGATGGCTGGGGGGCTGGAGGGGGGGGCAGGGAGGGAGGTCCAAGAGGGAGGGGATATATGTATACATATAGCTGATTCACTTCATTGTACAGTAGAAACTAACACAATATTGTAAAGCAATTATACTCCAATTAAAAAAAAAAAAAAGACTCTGTGCTTCCACTGCAGGGGGCACAGGTTAGATCCCTGGTCAGGGGAACTAAAATCCCACATGTGGGGCTCGGCCAAAAAAAAACCAAAAAAAAACTCTCCTATTTCGCCCTCAGCCCCTCCATCATTTTCACGTGAATATGTCTCGTCTCCCCAGCCACACCGGAAGCCCAGAGCTGACGTTCTCCACCCCTCAAGGTAGCAGCACAATGCTTTTAGCATGGGAGTTGCTCAGTAAATATCTGTCCCAGATGAGAACTTTTGAGACACATTTGCACTCTCAATAGGGATCAACGATCTGGTGCCTCACCACATGAAAATGCTCTGGAATGTTCTAGATTGATATGCTAGGAAGTTTGGCTCTGTGCACATTCCTGAAACACTCTTCTGTTTTGAGTTGGCTAAAAGGGGCCACAGGACTTTCCTGGTGGCGAACTGGTTAAGAATCTGCCTACCAATGCAGGGGACACTGGTTTGATCCCTGGTCTAGGAAGATCCCACATGCTGCAGAGCAATTAAGCCTGTGCGCCACAACTACTAAGCCTGCGAGCCACAACTACTGAGGTCCACGTGCCTAGAGCTCGTGCTCCACAACAAGAGAAGTCATGGCAATAAGAAGCCCATGCACCACAATGAAGAGTAGCCCCTGCTTGCCGCAACTAGAGAGGGCCCACACGCAGCAACGAAGACCCAACACAGCCAAAAATAAATAAATTAATTAATTAATTAAAAAAAAAAAACGAATCCGCCTTCCAGTGCAGGGGACACGGGTTTGAGCCCTGGTCCGGGAAGATTCCACATGCGGAGCAACTAAGTCTGTGTACCACAACTACTGAGCCCGCGTGCCACAACTACTGAAGCCCATGTGCCCTAGAGCCTGTGCACCGCAACTACTGAGCCCACATGCTGCAACTACCGAAGCCCGCGCGCCTAGAGCCTTCGCTCCACAACAAGAGAAGCCATGGCAATGAGAAGTCCGCACACTGCAACGAAGAGCAGCCCCCGCTCGCCACAACTAGAGAAAGCCCATGCGTAGCAACAAAGACCCAATGCAGCCAAAAATAATAAATTTTTTTAAAAAAGGGGCCACATTTCTGCTTATCGTTCCTGAAGTGTGTCTTTAGAAGACAAACCGGAAGAACTAAAGTTCTGTCAACGAGAGCATTACTGATGCAGCGGTAGCAACTGCTGTGTACTGAGCACTTTCTATGTGCTGAGAACTGATCCTCACAATATGTTCTTGAGAAAAATGAGGCTCAAAAACAAAATAGAGAAAAATGAGGCTCAGAGATGTACCAGGCCTTATTCGAGAACAATTAATCAATGGCCAAGAGGATTCCAATCCAGGTCTATCCGATTTCAAAGCCCACACTGTGTCTATACCCCAGTGGCCCCCAAAGCTCAGAGGCCAGAGGGCCCCTCTAGTGACTCCAGAGAGATACGGGGCAGATGGAGGGTCGGCAGGATTCCCAGGTATCCAAGGTGGGACCAGGGAGTAAGTAACTTTGAAGCAGTCCTTTAGGGACTTGATAAGTATTAATCCAAGTACCTGCACAGCAATCCTACGAAAAACACCAGGCAGGGATCTCCATCCCCACTTTACAGAGAAGGAAACCAAGGAACCCAGAGGTTCAGTGCCCCATCCAAGGTTAAGGAGTGGATTAAGTGAGGAGCAGCAGGCTGCCTTAATGTCCCACGCTCCTTTTGTGGCCTCTGGCTATTTGCCACACAAATGGCTTTACCACCAACCAAATTTGTAGCCCTGGGGCAGTGTGGTCCTGCCCCCAGCTTCCATTTCCTTATCTGGAAAACAAGGGGCTCACAGGAGGTGAGCCCCTTCAGCCCTGACATCTTCGGGGCTCATGAAGAAATTGCTTGAAACACAGGTTTGGGCAACATTTGCAGCAAATTCGTCAGGGGCTGGGTACGTCGCACACATGGCCTTGTTAATCCTCAACAACTCTATGAAATACATCCTACTTTATCACCCCCATTTTACAGATTAGGAATCTGAGACTTCAAGAGGCCAGATGACTCATGCAAGGTCACCCCACTGAAAAAGGCTGAGTTAGATGTGCTGGTGCCGGGCAAACTCTAGGCTCTCTCCATGTTATCAGCTTTCTCCCCAATTACTGGGCAGTCAGGTTGGGGGCACATGCCTGGCTCCTCTTTCCCAGCCTCCCCTGACCCCCACTGCACAGCACTCTAGATCATCTCACAGCAAAGCCTAACAGTACTCTGCAGCTTCATGCCTGCGCGGCTGGGCAACACAGACCCCTCCTTTCCACAGGTGGGGGGACAGGTGTCCTCACTTCTTTGGCCAATGTTCTTGAGCATACACTGTTGTGAGCCCTGTGCCAGGGGCTGGGGAAACAGAAATATGAGGTGATGCTCTAGTGGCAGGGACAGGCAAGTGTGTACAGGGTAGTAAGAGCAGAGATGGGGGAAGTACAGGGTACTAGAGACGGAGTCAGGGAGGCCCAGCCCTGCCTCAGCCCAGAGCAGGGACCAAACAAAAGCCCAGGCCCAGCCCAGGGCCCAGCCAGCCTCCCTCTCCCAGGAGGCCACCAGTTGTGGTGCAAAGAGCACAGGGGTGTCAGGAGGCCTGGGTCCAGACCCAGTGTCGCCACAGGATGGCAGGGGGAGTGACCTTGGGCAACTCCCATCCTTTCTTAGGCCTCCTTTGCCCCATTTCTACTGTTCAGGGTTGGAGAGCAAAGGATCTGTGCAGCCACGGCCTTTAGGGATCTCCCATTGCTCCCCATATCTCTTACCCCCAGAACTTCCGGAAGGAGGTGCTGCCTCTCCTAGAAGCCCCCAGGGGGACTATCTCACAATCACCACAAAGGCCTGGGAAGGGGCTGCTCCTCCTGCCCTCTGACAGCTCCCACTCCCCAGGGCCCAGGACCCGCCCCTCTCATTCACCCTACCCTTCATTCTTAGCCCAGAGCCAGGCACCCAATAGGACAAAGACCCTGCGCATACCTTTCCCACCTCCCCCGTTCTTTGACCAGACCTCCTCCCCATGGCTCGGCTTCTAACCACTAGATTACAAGCCCGAGTCTCTGCCCATCCCCCAAGCCCAGACCCTGGCCCCCACGCGTGCACCCCCCACGCGCGCCGCCCCCGCCTGGCCCGGCCCGGCTCATACCGCGCTGCAGCCACAGCCGCAACGTCCCGGCCCCCGGGCCCCGGGCGCCCCAGCAGCCGCCGAGCCGCCGCAGAGATGCTGCACAGACGCGGAGCCATGTTGGAGCGCTGCTGATTGGAGGAAGGCCCCGCCCCCGAACCAGGCGGCGGAGGCGGAACGTGAGTAAGCCCCGCCCCACCTGGTAGCCCGCCCCCTCTCCACCCAGACAGGTGGGTGTAGTCCCTGTGCATTCAGCAACTTAGATGCTGGGCAGAAGTCCGGATTCTTGTCCTCTGAGCCTCTGCAACCCTGCTACAGACTTGCTCTGTGACCTGGAGCAAACCCTTTGCCCACTCTGGGCCTCGGTGTCCACCCCGGTAAAATGGGAGCATTGAACAATAATACGAGGGGTTCTTAACGGGGCACTCAAGGATGAGCGGCAGAGGGCGAGTAAGCCCCCTGAAATCATATACAGTTACGTGCGCCTGTGCGTTCCTGGGCGGGGGTGGGGTGGGGTGGGGGCGGCACAGGTAGCGTTTATCACATTATGAAAGGAAAACCCCCTAACGATTTAAGACAGATGGACAAGGCTCTGGGTTGCAGGGACACTTTCTCTCTATCATCTCCTTTTCCCTTTCCATCCGCCCCTACTATCGCTGCCTGGGCCTCCTGGGGCCCCATGCCCTTCTCCTGCTCTGCCCAGGTCTTGTGCCTAACTTCCAAACTAGTCTCCTCTCGGCCCACAATCCCCCAGGTCACAGAGGGCCTGCAGACCCCACAGGGGGGCCCAGGAGCCTAATAACTTCCAGAGAGACTGTATGTGTAAAAGAATGTCCACCCGCTGAGGCTGACGCTGACGGTCAGCGTGGTGTGCCTGGGGTGGAGGAGTGAGGACAGGCTTTGATTTTGTGATTCCTTCAGCAAATATTGAGTCCACGTGGCTAGGCCACGTGGTTAACTCTGAGACACCAAAGGCGGCCAGAACAACAATCCCCCAGCCCTCTTGGAACTTAAGGCCTGGCCAGGGAGACAAAAATCAAACTGGTACTAACCTCCTGGGCAGAGGCCTTAGGCCTACCCCTCCCCTCCCCTCTCCTGCCTGACATACTAAATATTTACTGAATAAGTGAAAAATATACACAAAAATATTTTTTGCCAACTGTGATAGAGGCTATGAAGAAGTATGTGGAGCTATGAGGACTTATAATGGGGAGCGGGAAAGAGAAAATTCGAGGTCCTATATAGACTTTGAGGGTCAATGATAACTTCTGTAAGGAAGTGAGGCTTGAACTATGATTTTTTTTCTTGTGTTTTCTAAAGTTGCTACAATGAACATGTATTCTTTGCATGATTTATTTTAAAAGGATACTGTATATCATCATGATAAATAAAAAACCGAAATCAACTGTTATACACAGGCAGAACCATCAAAATAAGTGCAAAAGTATTTGCAACAGCTACTGCAACAGATAACAGTATCGCCGGTACCTTGTAGCTAAGGCAGAGGGCCATGAGCCTGGGGCCTGCTCTCTGTGTTAACAAAGAAGACACAGCTGGGCCCAGTTGCTCCTTGGGTTTATCAGTGGGACAAAAGGAGTGAGCTCCTCATTCTGGAAGTCAGCATGATTGGAGGGTTCCCAGACACAGCCACTCAGGAAAAGCCCTGATGGGTAGATGGAGGTGTAGCAAGTAACGTGTCACTGGTGTCATGCTGTGGAGGAACCAGGTGTGGCAGGCGTGTAGAGGTGGGTGTGACCATCTTGATCGGGCCTCACAGGTGGCCTGATTTTAGACCTAAGCTTTAAAGGCTAAGCAGGGAGAGTCAGCCAGAAGGGAGCAGGGCAAGGAGAGCCTCAGGCAGAGGAGGCAATATGTGCACAGTACGTGAAAGGGCCCCCAGGAAGGAATAGGTTTGGATTGTTCAGCACCATCGAATGTCATCAGAGGGTGGAGATGATGTGAAGGCATCTCTCTCAGTACAAGGAATACTTTCCTAACAATGGAGTGGGCAGCCTTGGTGACCTGTCACTGGATTGTGCCAACAGAGGCTGCACAGCAACTTATTGGCCATGTGGTGGAGGGCATTTGGCAATCGAGCCACAGGAAGCCAGCCCCTGGCTTCCAAGCCAGGACAGGGAAGGGCTGGCCCTCCTGGTCTAGCGTGAGAGTCCTCACCAAATTCTTGATGTTTCTGGCCACCTCTGCTGGAGAAAACAAGGGAGGGCTGACCTGCAGCCTCCTCACACTGGTCTAGGCATTTCTAAGATGGTCTTCCCATCTCCCCCTATTCAAGTGGGCTAGGAGGCTCAAACTAGGTCCTCCGGGAGCATGGTCTCACCCCTGACCAGGAGAGATGGGAGATGAGTCTCCATACCCAGGCCATGTGAACCAGTGCGGCTGGCTCACTGGAAATTCAGCTTCGAGATCTCCACCCCCACCCACCCCAGCTAGGGTGATCAGCTCATTCCAGTTTACCCCAGACTTTCCCAGTTTGGGCACTAGATGTCCCCTATCCCAGGAAACCCCTCTATCCTGGGCAAACTGGGATGTATGGTTATCCTAACTGTGGCCCTTTCCCTCTCCCTGGGACACACATCCACTCCACCCCAGAATCTTTTCCTTGCTTAACTAACCCCATTTACCCTGCTTGAAGTGGCAGGGCAGGGGGGCTGTCTTTATGGCACTCAGTGACATGCAATGCTCGTTAACTGGGCACCTGGTATGAATAGGTCCCTGCCCCATGGACCGTACATTCTGGGCAGTAACCAGATGGATGTTGGATGACAATTCTGCAAATAAGGAGTTATATAATTAGACCATTTCCAATTACTGCAGAATAAATTACCCCCAAATTTAGCAGCTTGAAACAATAAACATTTATGATCTCACACGGTTCCAAATGGGTCAGGAATTCAGGAATGAGTGATTAGCTGGGCTGTTTCTGGCTCAGGGTCTCCCACAATTTTGCAGTCAAGATATTGTCTTGGGCTGTGGTCATCTGAAGGCCTGACGGAGGCTGTGGGATCTGCTTCCAAGGTGGGCCGCTCACTAACCTGGCAAGTCAGTACTGGTTGTTGGCCAGGTGCCTCAGTTTGTTGCCACGTGTGCTTCTCCAGATGCTGCTTGGGTGTCTTCACCCCACAGCAGGTGGCTTCCCTGAGCGCGAGTGATCCAAGAGAGAGTAAGGTGGAACCTTCAAGGACTTTTTTTTTTTTTTAAATTCGGCCAGGCCATGCAGCATGTGGGATCTTAGTTCCACTGAACAAGGATCAAACCCGTGCCCCCTGCAGTGGAAGCGTGGAGTTGTAACCACTGGACCGCCAGGGAAGTCCCCCAAGGACTTTTATGAATTGGCCTTGGAAATCACACTCTGTCATTTCTGAATATCCCATTGGTTACACCTGTCAGCCCTGCTCAGTGTGGGAGGGGACATTACAAGGGTGTGAATATCTACACACAAGACTCCTGGAGGCTAGCTACCACAATTATGTTCTGCACTAGGCCCAACTTAATTATTGGGATTGGACTCAGCTCTTCAAGCCATCTTCTACAAGCAGGCCTCCCCAGCATCATTGTCTTCTGTTCTAGGATCTCCCCTTCCGCTTCCTCTCTGAGGTCCCTTCCTGCTCACTACTGAGTCTGTGACATCTCTTTCTCCTGAACCTGTTCATCCTCCCCTCTCTGCAGGGAGCTGACCCATTTCTTCTTCTCCCTCCCTTGTTTCCCAGAGATGCCCTCATGGAATCTACCTTCATAACTCATTGCCAAGACCTACTGCCCAATCTGTGAAGTGAAATGAGAGGAGCAGGGACAAAGACAGATGGGCAGAGCCAGGCGAAGAGGAGCAGGCAGGTTCATAAGTGTAAAATATGGACAAACCTGCCATCATCTATTCCCTGGGACAAATAGATCATCACCGAATGGGCTGCAGAAGAGCAAAGAGACAAATTACCCAGCTGTGGCAGTGTCACCTGCTCCTTATTGATGGGCTCTTATGCTCGGGCCCAACTGCTCTCTGAGAATTGCATCCTCCAGTTCCTATGAGACCCCGAACAGGAGTGACAGGAAAGACAAGAAAGCTTTTATGTTTCGGCTGGGGCATGAGCCACACTGCCAAGTTCCAGCTTTTCTGTAGTATGCATCATATACATATATGAATTTTGTGACTTTGACACAGTGCCACATAAAAACATGATCAAAGTGCCACCCCATGTGTAAACTGGAAATCATACAAATGCCAGAGAAAGAGAACATTTTAACCGGTTAAATACTGAACAATTTCAAAGCTGTTGGGTTGGAACAAATTATAAATTGTGTTTACGCTGATGCCACAAGGCGGCGCCACTACAGCCGGAAAACGACCACATTCTGTGTCACTATGGAGCAAATCACAGCATGCTTTGGACTCCAGCAACTGCCTCTTTGTGACTACTGAGCTGTTATTTTGCCACTCACTGTCATTATAAACAACTTTAAAAAGCTATAACAACGTCATTCAACAACATCGTTCACGAAGTAGAGAGGTCAATGCTGAAAACCGCGCCCCCAAATCAGTACTTTGGAGCGGCTATTGGACGTGATAGAACACCGTGAAGAAGATTGAACCACCTCTGTGACAGGCGGTGCAGAAAATTTGGGAGAGTGCCAGCGGATAGAGATAACGCAGCAAAGACACGAAGCAGCATCAAAAGCAAAAATATGGTAAGATGGTTATAGATTTACGAGCTGTGCGAGCGCGTTTCATCGCCTCCTTCACATTCATTCCTATGGGGAAACATGGGTCTTGGTATGCAACGTTTTGAATCATGTGAAGTTTACAGAAGGCATCCTTCCTGAAAAAAATGGGACTTCCCTGGACCTACCCAGAAATCCTGGTAGAAATATGGCTCCTGGAGCCCACTGCTCGACGGGGAATGTTGTAGGTTGAACTGTGTCCTGTGAAATAATAAAATCTTTATGTGGTCTCTGACCCCAGTTCCTGGCACCTGAGCTCCTAAAACTCTTGTAATTTCCTAAGTGATAAAAGCACCAGGAGCCCTGTGTATTCAAATTATTTGGTCTTTGATCCTGGTTCCTAACACAGAGCTCCTAAATCCCTTGGAATTTCCGGGGTGATGGGAGCATCTTTTGCTCTAATGAGGCAATGTTTGATGGGCTCCTGGACCGGGGGCTGGTTACTAGAAAGATTAAACCATCATTAGAAGCCTGGAGCTTTCAGCACCAGCCCCCATCCTCCTGGAAGGGAAGAAAGGCTAGAGGTTGAGTTGATGATGGATCATGCCTACATGAGGAAGCCTCCATAAAAATCCCAAAAGTATGGGGTTCAGAGAGTTTCCAGGTTGGTGAACACATGCATGTGCTTGGAAGGTGGTGCACCCCAATTCCACGGGAACAGAAGTTCCTGCTCCCTGGACCACTGCAAACCTCATCCTATGTGTCTCTTCATCTGGCTGTTCATCTGTACCCTTTATTAAATAAAAAACCGGTTAACCTAAGTGTTTCTTTGAGCTCTACAAGCCATTCTAGCAAATTATCAAACCTAAGGAGGAGGTCACAGGATCCCTGATTTATAACCAGTCCTCCAGAAGTTTAGATTACAACCTGGAATTCTGATTGGCGTCTGAAGCCAGGGGCGAGGGTGGGGGGCAGTCTCGTGGGACTGAGCCCTTAACCTGTGGGGTCTGTACTAACTCTAGTTAGTGTCAGAATTGGATTAAATTATACGACATGCAGCTGGTGTCCCAGAGAATTGCTTAGTGTGGAAAACCCATGCATTTGGTGTCAGAAGTATTGTGGATATGAGAGTAAAGGAGAAACACAGGAGTGTTTTTCTCATATATGTCCCCTAAAAATGATATTGAAGTCCTAAGCCCAGCACCTCAGATTGTGACATTATTTGGAAATAGGGTCTTTACAGAGGTAATCAAGTTATAATGAAGTCATTAGGGTGGGCTCTAGCCCAGCCTGACTGGTGTCCTTATAAAAAGGGGAAACAGACACGTAGACAGCCATGCACAGAGGGAAGAGGATGTGAAGAGACACAGGGAGAACACCATGGGAAAACTGGAGCGATGCAGCCACAAGCCAGAGAACATCTGGAGATTCCAGAAGCTACAAGAGTCAAGGAAAAGATCCTCCCCTACAGGTTACAGAAGGAGCAGGGCCCTGCTGACACCTTGATCTCAGACTTCTAGCCTCCAGAGCTGTGAGACAATACATTTCTGTTGTTCTGGGCCACCCAGTTTGTGTGATTTTGCTACAGCAGCCTTGGCAACTAATACAGAATGTCAGCTTGAGACTCAAAATTATCTACCACAGTAAGGAGCACAGAAATAGCAGAAAATTGGGCTTCCCTGGTGGTGCAGTGGTTGAGAATCTGCCTGCTGATGCAGGGGACACGGGTTCGAGCCCTGGTCTGGGAGGATCCCACATGCCGCGGAGCAACTAGGCCCGTGAGCCACAACTACTGAGCCTGCGCGTCTGGAGCCTGTGTTCCGCAACAAGAGAGGCCGCGATAGTGAGAGGCCCGCGCACCGCGATGAAGTGCGCCCTGCTTGCCACAACTAGAGAAAGCCCTTGTACAGAAATGAAGACCCAACACAGCCAAAATAAATAAATTAATTAATAAACTCCTACCCCCAACATCTTCAAAAAAAGAAAAGAAAGAAAAAGAAATAGCAGAAAATTTCGAATTAGGCATGAGCATGAATTTTAGGCCAGAAAAGAGTCATTTTTCAGTGCCTGCTGTAGACAAGGCCCCTTGCAACCTGCAGCATGCTGTCCTTGGAAGGCCATGGGTCCAGGTTAGAGACCTGGGTTTGGAATCCAGGCTGTATCTCTATTAGGCTGTGTGGTCTTTGGCCAGTAACTTAGCTTTGGGTGTCTCTGTTTTCTTAACTGTCAAATGGGTATAATAATCTACTTAATCATGAGAATTAAATGCAAATGCATGCATATGAAAATGAGCACCAGTTAAAGTTCTATCTGTATGTGCTTTTAGGCTTTGGTATTTGCAATCCCATTTCCTATTCTCCCCATTTTAAGTGATGATGAAATGGAGGTCCAGAAATGGTTTAAAAAAAAAAAAACTTTTTTAGGTTACACAGCACCTTAGAGTGCTCAATAAATATTAATTCCTATTTAAGAGTGACTCTTAAACATGTCATATCATGTATTATTATGCCCATTTTTACAGATGAGGTAACTGAGGCTCAGAGAAGCTAAGTTATGCCCAAGGTCACAGAAAAGTAGAAATTCCTACTCAGATCTGCCTGCTTCCAACACTGCAGGTGACAGTCTGGGCAAATTTAATAATCTTCAGTCCTGGGCCTGAAGGGAAGAGGGTGAGCACCAGTGATTTCCTAAGGCCTTGTAGGTTCTTTTTTTTTTTTTTTAAAGTATTTATTTATTTATTTATGGCTGCGTCAAGTCTTAGTTGTGGCACGCGGGCTCCAGAGCGCATGGGCTCTCTAGTTGCAGCACCTGGGCTTAGTTGTTCTGCGGCATGTGGGATCTTAGTTCCCTGACCAGGGATTTAACCCATGTTCCCTGCTTTGGAAGGTGGATTCTTAACCACTGGACCACCAGGGAAGTCCCAGGCCTTGTAGGTTCTTACTCACTGTTATTCAGGTAGGAGCTGTTATCTGCAACTACTTTCATCCAGGCTCAGTGCTTCATGATAGCGCCTTGGAGCATCCTAGCTATGGCCTCAGGGGAATTCCCTTGCAGTCCAGTGGTTAGGACTCCTTCACTACTGAGGCCTGGGTTCAGTTCCTGGTCGGGAACTAAGATCCAGCAAGTTGCTGGTGTGGCCTTAAAAAATAAATAAATAAATAAAAAAGGCTATGGCCTCAGAAGTCTTAGGTACCAGGTCACACATCCTTCATCTTCCCATAGAGGGGAGAAGGGCACACCCTGGTTGTGACAACCAAAAAAAAAAAAAAAAAATCTCCAGACATTGCCAAATGCCCCCCTGGAGGGAAAGGATGTCACTTGGAGAAACTCTGATCTTCTGGAAGAATGAAGAAACAAAATATATCAGGTGAGATCTGGATTAAAACAGTCCTATATGCAAATTGCAACTCTACCAATTATGATTTTGGGTAAATTACTTCATTTCAGCCTTATCCAGTTTCCCCATGTATAAACAAGGAATATATACCTACCAAATAGGGTTTTGATAAAGATCAGAAGAAGCATGCCAGGCACTTTGCAGAGTATATGGTAAGCACTTAATATATGGCAGCTATTAACATTGTTCCCATAGTTGAGACTGTAAGTATTTCCTCATGTCCTTCACTTATTCATGCAACAAATATTCAGTAACTGGTGTCTGTGTGCCAGGTCTTTCTTAGTAAGCCCTACCTGAATTTTTCTTTCTCAAAACCTTATCTGGTATATACTATTACCATCTCTATTTATTCTGTGTGAACAGCAGTTTTAATGCCAGCATAATATTCCATCATGTCTATTTTGATTCCTGGCCCTGGCCTCCTTTCTGAGGTCCAGACCCATACATCTACCTGGATGTCCCCCAGGAAGGTTAACAGCATGTTTGGCCAATTAGCCCAGTGCCTAGCACCTAGCAAGCCCTCTATAAAAATGAGCTATTACTGGCCATCAGTGTCATTTTTAGCCCCTGCTGATCCACCTCCTCTTGCTACTCCTCAGTGGGTTCTCAGAGTCACTTATTTTCTGTCAGCAGTCTTGGCCCTGGGTTAAAGCCCTGATTTGTTGTCCCTGTGGGGAGCCCATAGGAGAATCCAGCCTGGTTTTCCCACCTGCAGGGAAGAACTGAAGCAATGAAAATAGACACTCCCACGCTAATCATAGTGCCCTAAACAACCAGTTTGGTGGGGAGAATTTGCTAGCAGTAGGCAAGACATAAAGTTCCCCCACGGTAGCCTGGCAGCCTTGCTGAGTGTGCCAGCAAATGATTCCTGGGGCCTGGCTGGTGCTTCACGGGCACCACCAGGGCCCATGGAAAAGAGCTAATTTATGCTATTAGTATAGTTACATAAACAGTGTCTGCTGAGTGTTCCAAAACTGTATTTCATGGTCTTGGGGCCAGAACAGGGAGGAGCAATTTAGAAGCCACCACTAGGGAAGCAGAGCAGAGTAGAGGTAATACCAACAGCCTCTGGGTGAGATAGGCCTGGATTTTAGTTCCAGCTTTGCCCCTCACTAGTTGGGTGATAGCCAGCAAGTAGCTCTGTCATGCTGAGCTTCTATTTCACCTGTAGGGTTGGGGTGATGCTAATGATAGTTATTCGTGGAATGCTTCTTGATCAACCATTCAGGTATTCAACCATTAAGAGTTATTCAAAAATGGGATTTTTTTTTAATACACAAAGTTATTCTTCCCCACCTCACACACACACGCACACACGCACACACGCGCACACACACATCCATATAACCCTTGATGACATTAAAAAAATAAACAGTACACGTATATGATCCGAAATAAATTGGAAATCACACAGTATAAAATGAAAAATGCTTTTTTTTTTGGTCCAGGCAGTGGGTTGCGGGATCTTAATTCCCCGACCAGGTATTGAACCCGGGCCCTCCGCCGTAAAAGTGCGGAGTCCTAACCACTGGACCGCCAGGGAATTCCCCCAAAATACTTTCATTAAAAAAAAAAAAAATCTACAAAAAGAGCAATTTCATAGGATTCAACCTAATATGACCAGCCGCCGTTCTAAAGCTTTATAGTCCTCAACAAGCCCATGACGTAGGAACAATTATTACCCTCTCCCTCGGTAATAATAAGAATTTCTCCTAAAGAGAAGAAGGACTTGGGGGGGCAAGTGCCGGCTACCTAAACGGCCTCCACAAGTGATTTGAAAGTTTGAGAAACAGAGGTCAGTACATGTAATTAATTAAGTGCTAAACAGGACTATCCGCCTGGTGTCCGAAACACAATGCCCTGGGGGGCCACACGCGAAGCAGACTTGGTCCAAAGGGCAATCCCTCGCGGTACCAGGGGTGACCCGTCTCTCTCGCCCCGGAACGAGCCTCTACGTGTTTTCCCGGGAAAGGCGAGCCGGGCTCCGCCACCTCAACCAGTCTTGCTAGAGTAGGCTTATCCCTGCGAACAAAAGCATTCGGAGAGACTGCCGCCTCAGCCACTCAACGCCGAGCCCAGGCCGGCGCCTCCAATTAGATCCGAACTTCCAATTGGTGAAGTGTTGTTGAAGAAGGTGGGACAGAGCGGGAAAGTTCCCCCTCCCTCGGGGTTCTCAGCCAACCGCGGCGTCGGGGCGGCAGCCGCCGAGTTCGGTTGCACCGCGTGTAGTGATCTAGGGGGCCCGAGGGCGGGGCGGGGAGCAGGCCGGGGGCTGCGGGGAGGGGACGCTTCCCGCGGGCACGCGGAGTGAAGACGGTGACAGCCACGCGCGCACGTGCGTGCCCGGCTGCAGCGCGGCCCCGACACCTCCCTCGGCGGCTGAGAAGCGCGCGGGGTCTGGGCCTCCGGCGTCCAGGGGCCCCGTCCCCAGGCGTCACCAGCGTCCCCGGCCCGAGTCCCGGAGAGCCGGGCCGTGCCCGCCCCGTCGGTCCCCGATCGCGATCCCTTCCCGTGGCCGTCAGGGTTCGCCCCCCAGCTCCCGTTTCGGTTCCCGGGGCAGGGTCCTCGCGGTCCATGCTGGCCGCTGGGGGCCCGCGCCGCTCAGCCAGCTCCCGGGCCGGCCGGCCGGCCACCATGGTGGCCCTGAGGCCTGTGAGGCTCCTCCAGGGAGGCTAAAAGGTCCAGAGCGCAGGCCTCGGGGCGCGAGGGTCCCGAACCTGAGCCCCGCGCCATGGCCGGGGCCATCGCTTCCCGAATGAGCTTCAGCTCGCTCAAGAGGAAGCAGCCCAAGACGTTCACAGTGCGGATCGTCACCATGGACGCGGAGATGGAGTTCAATTGCGAGGTAACTGGCTGCAACGGGCTGCGGCGAAGGGGAGCGCGGCGGGATCCGGCCGGGTGCTGGTCCGGCACCGACGCGGACGCCCTTGCCGCGGTGACAGTGGAAGTGGAAGCTTCGGGATTCTGTTTATATCAGCTCTGGGCAAAGATAGAGTCAACCAGAACTGGAAGGGGCCATCTAGGCCCAAATCCTCATGTTAAAGATAATCGCTGCTTTTTTTCAATGGGGTTTTCGGGTTTGGAAGCACTTCCTGAAGGTTTTCATTCATTGTTACTGCAGGAGTCTGAAAGCATTCGTGGTAGCGAATTATAGTTTTCAGTGTCACGCTTAAGCTCCAGCTCTATAGAGTTTAAACTTTATTAGATAATATTATGTACCCCAGATATTATAAGTTGCATCTCGTTTTATTGGAAAGTCTATAGTACTTGTTTCCCTTTTTCACAGCTTAAATTTTCTGGGAAAAAAACAAAACAAAACTTTGAGGAAAGAGACGGTGTCTTAAACTTTCCATACAGTTTCTATCATGATGGTAACAGTTATCATTTATTGAATACTTCCTAAATGCCAGATATTCATACACTTAATTCTCAAAACAACTCAGTGAGGTAGATACCCCAAACCATATATCTAGTAAATGGCGAAGGGGGGTTTTGATTCAAGATCTTAGCCAATACAGTACTGCCTCTCAAGTAGTTTAAGTCCTTGCTACTCAAAGTGTGGCCTGTGGACCAGCAGCATTGGCAGCAGTAACCTAAGTCAGGGGTTGGCAAACTTTTTCTGTAAATGCCCACATAGTAAATATGTTCAGCTTTGCCGGCTTTAGGGTCTCAGTTGCAACTACTCAACTCAGCTCTACCATGGTAGCACAAAAGCAGCCTTAGACAGGATCAACTTCCAGCATGACTGACCTGGTTCCCTGTAAACTGGTAAAACATTAAAAAAAAACAATTTAAACCCTCTGGAAATTGTCCTAAGGGCAAACATCAAGTGAAGAAACAGCTACTCAAGAAAATCTATGAAAATTCGGTAAGGAAGGCAAGAGTTTGTGGTATTTGTTTTTGTTTTGGCCGAGAGGCATAAGGGATCTTAGTTCCCTGACCGGGGATCGAACCCATGCCCCCTACAGTGGAAGCATGGAGTCTTAACCACTGGACTGCCAGGGAAGTCGCGAGAGTTTGTGGTATTTGAAGGAAGACCACTACTACCGTCCCTGCTCCCAGCTCTCAACAACGGCTGCAACCCAGTACACTAGGCTCCCTCTCCCCCTAGCTCCCAGTCAGACAGCTTTCTTCCCAGGAGGAGCATGACTTTAGGGCTTCTCCTGCGCAAGGCTACTTGCTGCTGAGGCTAAATCCTGGTTGAGTGAAGCTGAAAGATGGGGCTTCCTTCCTTCACCCAGCTCCTACTTATGGAATGGAAGCTGTACTCTGGGCATGGCCCACCGAGAGTACTGGGGTCCCATTTGCTCTATCCCCACCCTCAGTTTGTGAGATGGTGGTACCAGCCAGGAGAGGCAAACTGAGAAGACCTCAGGCTAGTGTCTCCCCCTCCCCACTTCTATCAAGAGCTCAGAGATTTTGCCTGGAGGGAGAAGCAGGCTCCTAATCTCTTCCCAGAAAGTAGTGACTTCATTTGCAGTAGAGTGTGGAGAAATTTATGCCTAAGGGTGCTTTCAAGAACTGTGGAGGTTTTAGTGAAAGGCAATTGGGAGGAGATTTGTGGATTTAATAAAGATACAGCCTAGACTGTAAGCCAGCTAGTTTGCAGGAGAGAATAAGACAGCTGGGAAGAGCCCTCCTGGGGTCAGGACAAATATCAAACACTAATCTCAAAAGAGCCACCTTTTGATTGGATTACTTTATAGAACAAGTTATGCCCCAGGGCATTATTGAAAATAATAGAATAATATACCACAATTAGTGGAGTTTAACAGTTGGGTGTGACCAGGGAAAGAGAGGGAGAGTCCTACTAAGACCACTGTCATCTTGGGTGACTTTGGGCAAATCCAAAGATATATCTTCCTGAGGAGCAACATCATAGGCCTTAACACTGTGACAGGGGAAATAGATTTCACTAAAACAGTCCAGCCAGTCACTAAACAAATAAACAAGCAAATAACAGTAACCAGCCTGGTTGGGTTGGGGGGAAACCACTCCCTAGAGTTGCTGTAAATATGTTCACAGAACTAAAAGAAAGCATGATTAAGAAGGAAGGTATAATGACATTTTTGCATCAACTAGATAGTATCAGTAAAGCGATATGAATTATAAAAAGAACCAAATTAAAATCCTGGAATTGGGGCTTCCCTGGTGGCGCAGTGGTTAAGAATCCGCCTGCCAATGCAGGGGACATGGGTTCGAGCCCTGGTCTGGGAAGATCCCACATGCCGTGGAGCAACTAAGCCCGTGTGCCACAACTCCTGAAGCCCGGGTGCCTAGAGCCCGTGCTCTGCAACAAGAGGAGCCACTGCAATGAGAAGCCTGCACACCACAACAAACAGTAGTCCCCGCTCACCACAACTAGAGAAAGCCTGTGCACAGCAACAAAGGCCCAACGCAGCCAAAATAATAAAATAAATTAAATAAATTAATTTTAAAAAATTCTGGAATTAGAAAATACAATGACTGAAATAAAAAATTCACTAGAGGGGCTCAAGGTAGATTCCAACAGGCAGATTCCAATAATTAGTATACTTGAAGATAGATTGATAGAGATTATGTAAGGTGAAGAGTAGAGAGAAAAAGAATGAAGAAAAATGTACAGAGCCTCAGAGAAATGTGAGGATCATTCAGTGCACCAACATGTGTAATGGGACTACCAGAGGAGAGGAGAGAGAAAAAATATTCCAAAAAAATTGGCTGAAACTTCCTAAATTAATTGAAAAACAATAACCTGTATATTCAGGAAGCTCAATGAACTCCAGGGAGGATAAACACAAAGAGATTCACAGACACATCATAGTAAAAATGCTGAAAGTCAGACAGGGAGAAAATCTGGAAAGCAACAAGAGAAAAATGACTTGACACTTATAAGGGAACCCCAATAAGATTAACAGCTAACTTCTCAGCAGAAGCTGTGGAGGCCAGAGGCAGTGGGATAACATTCAGAGTGCTCAAAGAAAAAACTTGTCAACTAGGAAACCTATCTCCAACATAGCTGGATCTAAATGAAAAGGACATTTCAAAAACAAAGTTAAATAAAGAATTTCCCAGATAAACAAAAACAGAGACTTTGTTGTTTAAAGACCCATCTTACAAGAAATATTAAAGGAAGTTTTTCAGGCCTAAAGCAAGTGACCCCAGATAGTAATTCAAATCCGTGTGAAAAAAATCAATGAGCACCGGTAAATGTAATAACATAATTATAAAAGACAGTATAAATGTATATTTTCCTCCTTTTAACTGATTTAAAATGCAATTATATAAAATAATTTGTATATAATATACAATAATATTTGTATATACTATATTGTTGGGCCTATAACATGGAAATGTAATATATGTTTAATAGGTGTGCCAATAACAGTACAAAGGAGGTGGGTGAAAACCAAGCTGTAATAGGCTAAGGAAATGATTACAGATGGTAAAGTAATAACTACAACAATGTATTGCTGGGTTTGTAACTTTAATAGATATAATATACAATAATTATAATACTATAAAAAAAGGGGAAGGGAACAGAACTATGTAGAATAACATTTCTATATAATCGCTGCAGTTAAGCTAGTATAAATCTGAAGCTGATTCTTTTTTTATATATATATATATATATATATATTTTAAAAATTTGTTTAATTATTTACTTTTTGGCTGCATTTGATTTTCATTGCTGCGCGTGGGCTTTCTCTACTTGCAGCAAGCGGGGGCTACTCTTTGTTAAGGTGCGCGGGCTTCTCATTGCAGTGGCTTCTCTTGTTGTGGAACACGGGATCTAGGCATGCAGGCTTCAGTAGTTGCGGCACGTGGGCTCAGTAGTTGTGGCTTGTGGGCTCTAGAGAGCAGGCTCAGTAGCTGTGGTGCATGGGCTTAGTTGCTCCATGGCATGTGGGATCTTCCGGGACCAGGGCTTGAACCCAGGTCCCCTGCATTGGCAGGCGGATTCTTAACCACTGCGCCACCAGGGAAGTCCAATATATATATTTTTTGATGTGAACCATTTTTAAAGTTTTTATTGAGTTTGTTACAATTTTGCTTCTGTTTTTTGGCCCCAAGGCGTGTGGGATCTTAGCTCCCCAACCAGGGGTTGAACCTGCATTGGAAGGCGAAGTCTTAACCACTGGACCACCAGGGAAGTCCCTCTGAAGCTGATTCTGATAAGTCGGGATTATGTGGTTAAACCCTAGAATAACCACTTAAAAAAAAAATCTTTAAAAATACAGTGGAAAAATAAATAAATAAATAGTGGAAAAATTATTAAAGAAATTTAAATGCTTCATTAGAAACTATTCACTTAATGCAAATCAAGTAGTAAAGGAGGAATAGAGAATTAAAAAAGACAAGAAAAACATAGAAAACAAAAAATAAAATGGCAGTTGTATCCCAAATAATTAGATAACTTAAATGAAGTGGACGAATTCCTAAAATGAAACCAGCTACCAAAAGTGACTCAAGAAGAAAGATAGTCTGAATAGACCTATAACAACTGAAAGAGTAAATTAGCAATAAAAATACTACTCACAGTAAAAAACCCATGTGCTACCCACTAGTGGCCCAGGTGGCTTCACCACTGAATTCTACCAAACATTTCAAGATCAATAAATACCAATTCTTCACAAACGTTTCCAAAAAACTAGAAGAGGAGGGACCATGTCCCAGCTCATTTTATGAGACCATCATTATCCTGATACTGAAACAAGACAAAGATAACACAAGAAAACTAGAGATCAATATCTCTTATGAGTATGGAAGCCACAATCCTTAACAAAAATATTAGGAATCCAGCAACATATTAAAAAAACTATACTCCATAACCAAGTGAGATTTATCCCAGAAATGCAAGGTTGGTTTAACATCCGAAAATCAATTTATGTAATATATAATATCAATAGAACAAAAAGCAGAAATTACAGGATTATCTCAATAGATGCAGAAAAAGCACTTGACAAAGTGCAACAGCATTTCATGATAAAAGCACCCAACAAAATAGGAATAGAAGGGAACAGCCCAATATCACACTTAATGGTGAAAGTCTGGATGTTTACTCTTTAAGATCAGGAATGAGACAAGGATGTCCCCTCTCACCACTTCTATTCAACATTGTACTGCTGGTTCTAGCCAGGACAATTAGGCAAGACATGAAATAAAAGACATCTATATTGGAAAGGAAGAAGTAAACCGATGTCTGTTTACACATAATATTATCTTGTATACAGATATTTAAATTATTTATTTAAAATCTTTATTGGAGTATAATTGCTTTACAATGGTGTGTTAGTTTCTGCTGTATAACAAAGTGAATCAGCTATACATATACATACATCCCCATATCTCCTCCCTCTTGCATCCCCCTCCCACCCTCCCTATCCCATCCCTTTAGGTGGACACAAAGCACTCTTCTCACTAGCTATCTATTTTACATTTGGTAGTGTATATATGTCCATGCCACTCTCTCACTTCGTCCCAGCTTACCCTTCCCTCTCCCCGTGTCCTCAAGGCCATTCTCTACATCTGCATCTTTTTTTTTTTGCTGTACGCGGGCCTCTCACTGTTGTGTCCTCTCCCGTTGCGGAGCACAGGCTCCGGACGCACAGGCTCAGCGGCCATGGCTCACGGGCCCAGCCGCTCCGTGGCATGTGGGATCTTCCCAGACCGGGGCACAAACCCGTGTCCCCTGCTTTGGCAGGCGGACTCTCAACCACTGCGCCACCAGGGAAGCCCTACATCTGAATCTTTATTCCTGTCCTGCCACTAGGTTCTTCAGAACCTTTTCTTTTTAGATTCCATATATATGTGCATATGGTATTTGTTTTTCTCTTTCTGACTTACTTCACTCTTGTTTGACAGTCTCTAGGTCCATCCACCTCGCTACAAATTACTCAGTTTCACTTCTTTTTATGGCTGAGTAATATTCCATTGTATATATGTGCCACATCTTCTTTATCCATTCATCTGTCGATGGATACTTAGGTGGCTTCCATGTCCTGGCTATTGTAAATAGAGCTGCAGTGAACACTGTGGTACATAACTCTTTTTGAATTATGGTTTTCTCAGGTTATATGCCCAGTAGTGGGATTGCTGGGTCATATGGTAGTTCTATTTGTAGTTATTTATTTATTTATTTATTTATTGCGGTACACGGGCCTCTCCCGCCACAGAGCACAGGCTCCGGATGCGCAGGCTCAGCGGCCATGGCTCACGGGCCCTGCCGCTCCGTGGCATGTGGGATCTTCCCGGACCGGGACACGAACCCGCGTCCCCTGCACCTGCAGGCAGACTCTCAACCACTGCGCCACCAGGGAAGCCCCTATTTGTAGTTTTTTAAGAAACCTCCATACTGTTCTCCATAGTGGCTCTATCAATTTACATTCTCCCCAACAGTGCAAGAGGGTTCCCTTTTCTCCACACCCTCTCTAGCATTTATTGTTTGTAGATTTTTTGATGATGGCCATTCTAACTGGTGTGAGGTGATACCTTATTGTAGTTTTGATTTGCATTTCTCTAATGATTAGTGTTGTTGAGCATACTTTCATGTGTTTGTTGGCAATCTGTATATCTTTTTTGGAGAAATGTCAATTTAGGTCCTCTGCCCATTTTTGGATTGGGTTGTTTGCTTTTTTCATATTGAGCTGCATGAACTGCTTGGAGTTTAATCCTTTGTCAGTTGCTTCATTTGCAAATATTTTCTACCATTCTGAGGGTTGTCTTTTCGTCCTATTTATGTTTTCCTTTGCTGTGCAAAAGCTTTTAAGTTTCATTAGGTCCCATTTGTTTATTTTTGGTTTTATTTCCATTTCTCTAGGGGATGGGTCAAAAAGGATCTTGCCATGACTTATGTCATGGAATGTTCTTCCTATGTTTTCCTCTAAGAGTTTTATACTGTCTGGCCTTACATTTAGGTCATTAATCCATTTTGAGTTTATTTTTGTGTATGGTGTTAGGGAGTGTTCTAATTTCATTCTTTTACATGTAGCTGTCCAGTTTTCCCAGCACCACTTATTGAAGACACTGTCTTCTCTCCATTGTATGTTCTTGCCTCTTTTATCAAAGATAAGGTGACCATATGTGCGTGGGTTCATCTCTGGGCTTTCTCTCCTGTTCCATTGATCTATATTTCTGTTTTTGTGCCAGGACCATATTGTCTTGATTACTGTAGCTTTGTAGTATAGTCTGAAGTCAGGGAGTCTGATTCCTCCAGCTCCATTTTTCTTTCTCAAGATTGCTTTGGCTATTTGGGGTCGTTTGTGTTTCCATACAAATTGTGAAATTTTTTGTTCCAGTTCTGTGAAAAATGCCAGTGGTAGTTTGATAGGGCTTGCATTGAATCTGTAGATTGCTTTGGGTAGTAGAGTCATTTTCACAATGTTCATTCTTCCAATCCAAGAGCATGGTATATCTCTCCATCTGTTTGTATCATCTTTAATTTCTTTCATCAGTGTCTTATAGTTTTCTGCATACAGATCTTTTGTCTCCTTAGGTAGGTTCATTCCTAGGTATTTTATTCTTTTTGTTGCAGTGGTAAATGGGAGTGTTTACTTAATTTCTCTTTCAGATTTTTCATCATTAGTGTATAGGAATGCAAGAGATTTCTGTGCATTAATTTTGTATCCTGCCACTCTACCAAATTCATTGATTAGCTCTAGTAGTTTTCTGGTAGTGTCTTTAGGATTCTCTATGTATAGTATCATGTCATCTGGAAACAGTGACTGTTTTACTTCTTCTTTTCTGATTTGGATTCCTTTTATTTCCTTTTCTTCTCTGATTGCTGTGGCTAAAACTTCCAAAACTATGTTGAATAATAGTGGTGAGAGTAGGCAGCCTTGTCTTGTTCCTGATCTTAGAGGAAATGGTTTCAGTTTTTCACCATTGGGAACGATACTGGCTGTGGGTTTGTCATATATGGCCTTCATTATGTTGAGGTAAGTTCCCTCTATGCCTACTTTCTGGAGGGTTTTTATCATAAATGGGTGTTGAATTTTGTTGAAAGCTTTTTCTGCATCTTTGAGATGATCATATGGTTTTTCTCCTTCAATTTGTTAATATGGTTTTTCACATTGATTGATTTGCTTATGTTGAAGAGTCCTTGCATTCCAGGAATAAACCCCACTTGATCATGTTGTATGATCCTTTTAATGTGCTATTGGATTCTGTTTGCTAGTATTTTGTTGAGGATTTTTTACATCTATGTTCATCAGTGATATTGGCCTGTAGTTTTCTTTTTTTGCGGCATCTTTGTCTGATTTTGGTATCAGGGTGACGGTGGCCTCATAGAATGAGTTTGGGAGTGTTCCTGCCTCTGCTATATTTTGGAAGAGTTTGAGAAGGATAGGTTTTAGGTCTTCTCTAAATGTTTGATAGAATTAGTCTATGAAGCCATCTGGTCCTGGGCTTTTGTTTGTTGGAAGATTTTTAATCACAGTTTCAACTTCAGTGCTTGTGATTGGGTGTTTATATTTTCTATTTCTTCCTCATTAAGTCTCAGAAGGTTGTGCTTTTCTAAGAATTTGTCCGTTTCTTCCAGGTTGTCCATTTTATTGGCATATAGTTGCTGTAGGAATCTCTCATGATCCTTTGTATTTCTGCAGTGTCAGTTGTTACTTCTCCTTTTTCATTTCTAATTCTATTGATTTGAGTCTTCTCGCTTTTTTTCTTGATGAATCTGGCTAATGGTCTGTCAATTTTGTTTATCTTCTCAAAGAACCAGCTTTTAGTTTTATTGATCTTTGCTATTGTTTCCTTCATTTCTTTTTCATTTATTTCTGACCTGATCTTTATGATTTCTTTCCTTCTGCTAACTTTGGGTTTTTTTTGTTCTTCTTTCTCTAATTGCTTTAGGTGTAAGGTTTTTGTTTCTTGTATTGCTCTAAACTTCCCTCTTAGAACTGCTTTTGCTGCATGCCATAGGTTTTGGGTCTTCGTGTTTGTTTGTTTGTTTTTAAATTTGTTTATTTAGTTATTTATTTTGTCTGTGTTGGGTCTTCGTTGCAGTGCGCGGGCTTTCTCTAGTTGTGGTGAGTGGGGGCTACTCTTCATTTTGGTGCACGGGCTTCTCACTGAAATGACGTCTCTTGTTGCGGAGAATGGGCTCTAGGCACGCGGGCTTCAGTTGTTGTGGCTCGCAGTCTCTAGAGCCCGGACTCAGTAGTTGTGGCACACAGGCTTAGTTGCTCCACGGCATGTGGGATCTTCCCGGACCAAGGCTCGAACCCGTGTCCCCTGCATTGGCAGGTGGCTTTTTAAACACTGTGCCACCAGGGAAGTCCAGGTCGTTGTGTTTTTATTGTCATTTGTTTCTAAGTATTTTTTGATTTCCTCTTTGATTTCTTCAGTGATCTCTTGGTTATTTAGCAGTGTATTGTTTAGCCTCCATGTGTTTGTAGTTTTTACAGATTTTTTCCTGTAATTGATATCTAGTCTCATAGCGTTGTGGTCGGAAAAGATATTTGATATGATTTCAGTTTTCTTAAATTTACCAAGGCTTGATTTGTGATTCAGGGTGTGATCCATCTTGGAGAATGTTCCATGAGCACTTGAGAAGAAAGTGTAATCTGCTGTTTTTGGATGGAATGTCCTATAAATATCAGTTAAGTCCATCTTGTTTAATGTATTATTTAAAGCTTGTGTTTCCTTATTACTTTTCTGTCTGGATGATCTGTCCATTGGTGTAAGTGAGGTGTTAAAGTCTCCCACTATTATTGTGTTACTGTCGATTTCCTCTTTTATAGCTGTTAGTAGTTGCCTTATGTATTGAGGTGCTCCTATGTTGGGTGCATATATATTTGTAATTGTTATATCTTCTTCTTGGATTGATCCCTTGATCATTATGTAGTGTCCTTCCTTGTCTCTTGTAACATTCTTTATTTTAAAGTCTATTTTATCTGATATGAGTATTGCTACTCCAGCTTTCTTTTGATTTCCATTTGCATGGAATATCTTTTTCCATCTCCTCCCTTTCAGTCTGTATGTGTCCCTAGGTCTGAAGTGAGTCTCTTGTAGACAGTATATATATGGGTCTTGTTTTTGTATCCACTCAGCGAGCCTGTGTCTTTTGGTTGGAGCATTTAATCCAGTCACGTTTAAGGTAATTATCGATATGTATGTCCCTATTACCATTTTCTTAATTGTTATGGGTTTGTTTTTGTAGGCCCTTTTCTTCTCTTGTGTTTCCCACTTAGAGAAGTTCCTTTAGCATTTGTTGTAGAGCTGGTTTGGTGGTATTGAATTCTCTTAGCTTTTGCTTGTCTGTAAAGCTTTTGATTTCCCCATCAAATCTGAACGAGATCCTTGCCAGGTAGAGTAATCTTGGTTGTAGGTTCTTCCCTTTCATCATTTAAAATATATTGGAAATACCATTTTACCATAATGAGAGCCAACCAGTTGTATGACTAGAATCAAAAAGACATATAGGGACTTCCCTGGTGGCGCAGTGGTTAAGAATTTGCCTGCCAGTGCAGGTGACACAGGTTCGAACCCTGGTCCGGTAAGATCCCACATGTCGTTGAGTGACTAAGCCCATGTGCCACACCTATGGAGGCTTTGCTCTAGAGCCCGCAAGCCACAATTACTGAGCCCACGTGCTACAAGTACTGAAGCCCGCGCACCTAGAGCCCATGCTCTGCAACAAGAGAAGCCACCGCAATGAGAAGCCCGCACACCGCAACGAAGAGTAGCCCCCACTCACCGCAACTAGAGAAAGCCCGTGAGCAGCAGCGAAGACCCAATGCAGCCAAAAGTAAATAAATTAAATAAATTAAAAAAAGAAAAAAGACATATAGTAACAAGTGTTGGTGAGAATATGAAAAAATTGGAATCCTCATATACCGCTGGTGGTGATGTAAAATGGTGCAGCGACTTTGGAAGAGTCTGGCAGTTTCTTAAACAGTTGAACATAGAGTTACCATATGGTCCAGCAATTTTACTTGTAGGTATCTACTCAAAAGTGAAAACATGTCTATAGAGAAGCTTGTACGTGAATGTTTATAGCAGCATTATTCGTAAAAGCCAAAAGGTGGAACAACCCAGATGTCCATCAGATGATGAATGGATAAACAAAATGTGGTCTGTATGTACAATGAGATATTATTTAGCAATAAAAAGGAAGGAGGTAACAATACATGCTACAACATGGATGAACCTTGAAAACATTATAAGTGGAAGAAGCAAGTCACAAAAGATCATATATTATATGATTCCATTCATATACAAGTCTATTATAGGGATATCTATAATGAAAGTAGATTTGTGATTGCTTAGGGCTGGGAAATTAGGTGCGGGGATAGGGGCACTATAGCTAAAGAGTACGAGGTTTCTTTTTAAGGTGATGAAAATGTTCTAAACTTGACTCTGATGGCTGCACAACTCGGTGACTATGCTAAAAACCATTTACCTGTACACTTTAAATAGGTGAATTTTAAGGTATGTGAATTATATCTCAGTAGAGCTGTTTTTAAAAAAGCAGACTTTGATAAAAGTAAAAAATAATAGACATGACTTTGTTCCAATAAAACTTTCTTTATGGACATTGAAATTTGAATTTCATGTAATTTTCACAAGTGAGGAAATGTTATTAAAATTTTTTGAGGGGGGGGTGCGAATTCCCTGGCAGTCCAGTGGTTAGGACTCCACGCTTTCACTGCCGAGGGCCCAGGTTCAATCCCTGGTCGGGGAACTACAATCCCACAAGCCACACAGCATGGCCAAAGAATAAAATAAAATAAAAAATTTTTTAAACTTAAAAAAGTTTTCTTCAATCATTTAAAAATGTAAAACTCATTCTTAGTTCTCAAACTGCAGTGGGTTGGACTTGTCTTGTGGACCACAGTTTACTGACCCCTGATCAAAGTTACTATTTGATACATGTTGTGAGAGACTGACCCACAGGGAAAGGAATTTTTTGTGACATTGTTCGGCCATAATTTTGCAATGAAAAACTCTTAGTTTTTCTTCTTTAAACAGACCCCAGACCCAAAGAGGATGGACACTATTATCAGCAATGTCGCGATTTCTCAACCTTGGCACTATTGACATTTTGGCTGGAGGGTTCTTTGTGGTGGGGACTGTCCTGTGAACTGTAGGATGTGTAGCAGCATCTCTGGCCTCCACCCATTAGATTACAGGAGCATCTCCTATCTTGCCCCAGTTGTAACAACTGAAAAATGTCTTCAGACACCGTCAACTGTCCCTGAAGGCAAAACACCCTCCTCTTCCCTCCACCCTATCCTCCACCACATTGAGAACCAGTGGAAGGAATAATAGTAGTGATATTCAGAGAGACAGACTGTTACAACATACAGCCTGTCAAGCTTTAATGTACACATAAATGACCTGAAGATCTTGGTAAAATGCAGATTCTGATTCTGTAGTTCTGCGGTTGACTGAAAATTCTGCATTTCTAACAAATTCTCGAGTGATGCCAATGCTACTGGTCCAGGGACCACACTAAAGTAGCAAAGCATTAGTAGTAGTTAAAAGTAGTAGTAGAGGGCCTCCCTGGTGGCACAGTGATTAAGAATCCGCATGCCAATGCAGGGGACACGGGTTTGAGCCCTGGTCTGGGAAGATCCCACATGCCGCGGAGCAGCTAAGCCCGTGAGCCACAAGTACTGAGCCTGCGCTCTAGAGCCCGCAAGCCACAGCTACTGAGCCCGCGTGCCACAACTACTGAAGCCCGCATGCCTAGAGCCCATGCTCCACAACCAGAGAAGCCACTGTGATGAGAAGCCCGCGCACCACAACAAAGAGTAGCCCCTGCTCAGTGCAACTAGAGAAAGCCCGCGCGTAGAAAGGACGACCCAACGCAGCCAAAAATAAAATAAATAAATTTATAAAAATAAAAAAGGTAATAGTAGAAAGTGCACAGGCTTTGAAATAAGACAGACCTGGGCTTGAATTCCAGCTAAACTACTTAAAGCTTGGATAAGATACTCAAGCTCTCTGAACCTCAGTATGCACATCAGTAAAATGGAACTACTATTACTGACCCTGCAAGGTTGTTCTAAGGACTCATGGAATGCTTAGTGCTGGGCAGAAAGGAAGGGACTATAGTCAGCCTAAAGCAGGAGGCTTGGGTCACCATGGGCACTGACTGCCCTGTTGTGATTTGTCCAGCCATTGTATCTCATCAAACCTCAAATTTCCAGTGAAAATACCTCTTTGTAAACCATGTTCAAATATTCTGTCGAAAGTAATGGTAGTTTGATTTATGATGATGGAGAGAACTCTGAGAAGCCACTAGTCTTGCTCTCCTGCTCTATTTTTATGTTGTACATTAACTGAGCAAGATGCTAATGCGAGAAGATGCTAACGCAAAGATGCATTTTGAAAAAAAGAGAGATGGTACTTGAGGAATTCTTGGTTTTATTGAGGTCAAATGTAGGTGGCTTTCTAAGAAGGACTCAATTTCAGAACCAGTGGTAGTTAACATACGAATGAATCATGGTAATGATGCTAATCATTCCAGACTTTTTTGCTGCAGAGATGGGGGAAACATCTCTTTCTTGCACCACTTACTGCATTGCATAATTGGCTTGATGCTGTGGAGGATTTTTCCACTTGAAAGATTTGATAGTTGTCATTTTGAGAAAGTGGGTGCTGAATGTAATTTGCCAGGAGGCTAAACGGTTTTGTTACTTCTTTTCTAGGTAGGAATTTTACTCTGATAATTCAATCTATCAGTAAGAAGAGCCAAATATGAAAAATTTCTCGAACTTGAGTTGTGAGAGATCCTAATACCATCTTATATCAAAACCAAAGCCTCCTTCTCCTGTTTGTTGGCATCCCAATCATTTTCACATACCCAAGCACAATTATGATTGGATTAAATACCAACATTACAGATCATTCCAGCATACAAGTGGACATACAGTGGTCCATAACGGGCGGAACTTTCAAAAAGAGAAGGCAGAACAACTCTGGTGATCTCAGTAAGATGTTAAATCCTAGACACCCCAAAATCGAGGCAAATGATTCCCTTCCAGGATGTAAACTCCAGGAGGGAGTTCAAACTGGTGTTTGAACCCTGGCTTCTCCGTGGAGCTCTTCTGTGACCTTGGGCAAATCTCTTTTTTCTCCCAGGCCTCAGTTCTTCCACTGTAAAACAGGGGGAAGAACTTGATTTCAAAGGCTCTCAGCTTCGCATCCTATTTTAGGTGATCTGGGCAGAAGAAGCTCCTTGTGCAACTTTCTGTTTCATATTTCCTCCTTAGGTAGGAAGTCATTTCAGGGTTTGAGCACGTAGGTATGAGAAAGTCTGCTAGAGGGCAGAACAAATATTGCTTAGGGAAAAGAGCCAGCATCCTGATGGGGTAAGTTGGCTTAGGTGGAAGGAAGACACACCACTGCCCCCGTCTCCGTGATGGATCTTAGACTTACCTCTCTAAACCTAAATACTATTATTCTAAATGAGAATAATAGTATTTTCTTATAGGATTGTTTTAAGGCATGAACGAGGTAGACCTTTACAGGCACTTAGCCCAGGGCCCGACCATAGTAAGCACTTGGTAAACATTAGCTTCGTATCATGAGTTGGGAGTGTGAGAATAAAGAGGAAAGGTCTCATGCTAAAGGCACTGTAAATTTTCTCCTTTAATCATCTCATTCATTTTCTTTGAATCTTCTTCAGGTTATCCATGGCTTTGTAATTATAGACCCTCTAGACTCCACAATTAGTCTAAATATAGTGAGCTTTACCTTATGCCATATATTTAAGGATCTTTTTTGTAATGTGCTTTATAAATGGTCTCTATTTAGCTTGATGTCCACTGTGATAGCAGGATTCTTTTCTGATTTCTGCCATGCTTCATTATTCTCGATTCCTTTGTCCCCCATGTGTCATTTTGAAATTTTTCTCTTTTGTTTTTGATGACTTCTCCAATTATTCATGCTAGTTTTGCATTCTTCTCCAAGAACATTTTTGGTGCTTGTTTATTCTTAATTTCAGAAGTTAAAAGAGCATTTGCAGTCTTAAAAACCCAGAATTGAGTTTTCTCAGAGCTGGTAATCATTTTAGCCAGCTGATGACGAGGCTTCTCTGGTTTGTGACAGGATGATGTGTTCCATCCTCCTGTCTGTGCTTTGTCTGATTTAGATTCTAAGTCCACATGTTTTAGTACTTTTTAAAAAATTTTTTTAAATTTTTGGCTGCGTTGGGTCTTTGTTGCTGTGCGTGGCTTTCTCTAGTTGTGGCGAGCAGGGGCTACTCTTCATTGTGGCGCGCAGGCTTCTCATTACAGTGGCTTCTCTTGTTGTGGAGTGCAGGCTCTAGGTGCACAGGCTTCAGTAGTTGTGGCTCGCAGGTTCTAGAGCACAGGCTCAGTAGTTGTGGCTCACGGGCTTCGTTGCTCCGCGGCATGTGGTATCTTCCAGGCCCAGGGCTCGAACCCATGTCTCCTGCATTGGCAGGCGGATTCTTAACCACTGCGCCACCAGGGAAGCCCGCTTTAGTACATTTTTGTCAAGCAAAAATTTATTACCAATTTAGTGCTGACCTCGGGAAATCTTCAGTCACCTGTGCTGAGTTGAGGCACTTGTCCTAGTTCAGGAATCACTCCGACACCACTAGGTGGGGTCAGAGCACATCATTTCTAAAGGAATTGGCCTTTTTCCTCTCCTTTTTTTGAAGTACTTTTAAATATAAATTACAGTTTTCACAGAGTCCAGGGCAGGAGGAGTTAATCCACTGGGTAACACTTCGTCATGGGTGGTGTTTCAGAGTCTGTTCATTTTACTTCATGTTTAGGCATTTGAAATTGAGCTTTGTGCTGCCAGCACTGAATTTACTATTGTTTCCTATTCATAGCTCTCCGCAGAATTCTTATTCTCAGTGTTTGAAACATTTTTTTTAGCATCTTTATTGGAGTATAATTGCTTTACTATGGCGTGTTAGTTTCTGCTTTATAACAGTGAATCAGTTATACATATACATATGTTCCCATATCTCTTCCCTCTTGCATCTCCCTCCCTCCCACCCTCCCTATCCCACCCCTCTAGGTGGTCCTCACAAAGCACTGAGCTGATCTCCCTGTGCTATGCGGCTGCTTCCCACTAGCTATCTATTTTACATTTGGTAGTGTATATATGGCCATGCCACTCTCTCACTTTGTCACAGCTTACCCTTCCGCCTCCCCATATCCTCAAGTCCATGCTCTAGTAGGAAACATTTGTAATCATTGGTAATTGCTGAATATCAACAGCATGCTTGGTGCTAAAAAACTTGTACTTTTCATTAACATGACAATCACCATTTTTGTTGCATTAGAGTTCATTATTGTAAATCAACTCCTGATTATTAGTAGCAAGGAACATGATTGCAGTGGCAGTACCTGAGTAAGGGAAAGTAGAAAGCACACAGAAATTAAGTGTTAAGGGTCATTGACATCCCCCAAAATGATTTTAAGATATAGAATGGGATGTTAAAGGATTAAAAGAAAATGATTATAGCAGTGAAAAATACTCCACGGTTTATACAAAACCATCTCAAGCTCGTAGACTCAGAGGGTATTAATCCTGAAAGCCCACTTGATGAGTGTGGAAGCTGAGACCCAGAGAGGTTACGCGACTTTCCCAGCACAGCGGGTTTGGGTGTTTTATAGCTATTTGACAAGGCCATGATTGCCCTCATGTTGTGAGTTAAATTCCAAAGATAGAGATTGTCTTCTTTACTTTGGAGGAATTGCATTGCTTTTATAGCATATAACGTTTCTTTTTGCTTTGTCATCTGTCAGCTGACTTTCAAAGCTTCAAGCCTCTCATCTTTTTTCACAGCATTATAAAATTTGGGCCTTGCATGGGGGCACAATTGATTGACAGGTGAAGAAACTGAGGCGCAGTTGAGCTGTGTGGCTCACCCAAGGTTGTGCGTGGTGGAGGGGGGAGTTTAGGACGTAGATCCCCTCTCTGGGCTCACGGCCGCTGCTAGAACCTGTCTCCGCTAAAGCAGGCAATGTGCCAGGAGCTGCAAACATAAGAACTTTTCTCCCTCCAAAAAATCTATAATTCATTTTGTTTTGAAAGACTTCTCAGAGTTTAAAACCTCCGTTTTGTGGCTTGCCGAGGCGCTGTGATCTGTTTCTTACTGGTCTCTTGTTCTGTGGAAATTTTTCTTGGTTGGCTTTTTGAGATTTAGATTTCCTTGCCAAGGTATTTTTAGAGAGTGGAGATCAGTATGTGTCCCCAAAGGGGGCGGGTATATACCTTCAGGCCCAATTATGCAATTAGAATTTTAATGAGGAGTGTCATAAATTCTTGCTTCATTGCAATCATTACCTAGAAGACTGTTCTACTCAGAAGGCTCAGCTTAGGTATCATCATCATTATCATCAACATCATCAACCAACCACAAGCATTTGTGAAGTGGCCACAGATTATACAGCACTTGTGTGGGTCCTGGGAGACTTAGAGAGAAAGAGGAAGGGAGAAGGGGAGAGAGAGAAAGAGAGAGAGAGAGAGAGAGAGACAGGGAGTGTGTGTGTGTGTGTGTGTGTGTGTGTGTGTGTGTGTGTGTATGTATGTGTATTAGCCCTTGTCTTCAAGGAGTTTATGATCTACAGAATTGCAGGAAGGACAGGAATCTTGGGCAGAGACAGACACCTCATTTTTCCGTGTATGTAAAGTACATACTAACTCACATATCTGGTATTGTATGCGGGGGAGGGAGACAGTGGTGAGATAAAGAAGGGATCTTAGAAAGGTCTGGTTGTGGGTAACTAGAGGCATGTAGGTTTGCTGACCAGGGAGGGCAGAGGCTGCCTTGTAACAAGGCAGAGCAGTTGGTTGGAGGAGAGAGGAAGTAATTGGTGGAGGGCCTTGAAACCAATGATTTAAATAGATTCAGCATACTAACAGCGATGATTGGAGGGCTGGGAGAGGAAAATTACTTGCTGTGGTTGATTATGGCAGAAACTGACAGGGCAAGATTGGAATTGAGTTTTTTGTTGTTTTGTTTTTGCAAAAAGGAGGTTTCAGGTTTGTGAGATTTTGTGCAGATCGAGATAAGGGATTTGGGGGTCGTGCTTGGTAGAGCAAAGAGACGAGTCTCTTTTTTTGACTAAAATCTTGTTTCTATTTGGAGGGTCTCCTTTTCCCTCAGAAATAATGGCTGATTAGGAGTGGTGTGTGTGTGTCCTTAACCACGACAGCAAACACAGACATGAGACACAGAACCTGCTTCCGTGGTATGAGTCGGGGAGGGTCGGTTTTACACCCCCATTACTGCACTCTTTTATCCTCTTTGATTAACTGGAATAGATTTTAATGGGACTCATTATTCACTGCTGCACAGGAAAATCATTTTTATAACTCTTTCCATTGTGTTTATCTTGTAAATGGAGGTGTTTGGCATCTGTTTTTTCAAAACAGGCCAATAAAAGTTGTATTTAGGTTTGGATCAGGCACATCAGCATCTTAAATTCTCAACTCTTCTCTGAAATCAGTTCTCGTAGGGCAGCCACGACTGCAAAAGTCAATTAGGGGTGAACGTGGAGAGGGGAGATTACAACCCTCCTTGCTCTCGCGTTCCCGAAATCACGGTAAACACGCTACATGTGTCCTGAGCCCGGGGAGGTACGGTCCCTTCTATTGCTCTGTCTGTAAGGGAGCTAACCTTTCAATAGTTTTTATAGAAAATGCTGGGGCAGCTTGTGAACTAATTAGAAGAAACCCTGATAAGTGAATGCCGGGTCTGTCCGTCGGTTCTCTTTCCTCTTCTGTGGAGTAGCCAGCCAGTCAAATAGCATCTCTTGTGTGGCTGATAATCCTGTCCCCCGACATCTATGAAATGGGATGTCACTTCTCTGCTAGCTTCTCCAGGTCTGAGTCTTCTCTGTAAAGCTGAAGTTTCTCTGGGGCTTCTGATTCTCAGGCATTTCACACATGGCAGCCACATTCGATTCTCTGTACGGCCCAGAGAAAGCCGTGCGAGAAATGCCATGCAAAGGCTGCCACAGCCAAAAAAACAAGTGGTAGTTTTAGGGTTGTGAGTCTAAACCTGGCCTGTGGTAAGAAGATGTCTCAGACGTTATTCAAAATGCTTCCCCGGTTAATAGACCCTGATTGGTCCTGTAGGCTATTGGTGCCAGTTGCTTCCAACAACAGAAAAGTGCTGCATTCCAGCTACGTTCCTGCTGCAAAGCCTAAGTGCTTAGTGCTGTTTCCTTAAAACATTTGAGGTTGATAAATGACAAGCACTTCACTCTGGGTAAAGCTCATAAATCCAGCCCCTACAAAAGATAACAAGCTGACAGCACTTAGTCCTGTTTATAAAGTTCATACACATCCATCTGTGATAGAGGCATGGGATGGATCTGGGAAATAGCACCGCAGCCCGTTAAAGTAATGCAAGAACACAGCCACGATGCAAGACGCGCCGTGCGCCCAGACTCCCTGCCATTTGCCCTGAGCTTCAAGGGCATCTGGAGGCCGAGGCCCACAGAGCTGGAGCCCACACGCCATGGAGTCCGGCTCCTTCCTGCAAATCTCCTTTCTCCCTCCCTCCACCGCTCCTTTTCTGCCTGCAAGATGAGCCCCTGCCTCGTCGCCTCCCTCCCTTCACTGGGCTGAGCAGAGTCGGGGGTGAGGGGGTATGTGGAGCAGTGGAACACTTGCCCCAGGGCGGAAGAGATGAGTTCAGGTGAACATTTCATCAGCACCAGGGACTGTTCTCTTTTTGGCAATCTGTTCAGGAAAAATGACAAACCCTCCAAAAAGGCCTGTAAGTAGCATAAGTGCAAAGCCTGAATGGCTTATGTGCTAGCAGGTATCAGAAGAGAAAATGTTTTAATAAAAAAAAAAAAAAAGACTCATCCCACTGGTCGTGGCTCCTTAGAGACGTGGCAGGTATTGTTCAGGGGGGCCTGGCCGCTCAGAGCAGGGACTGAACGACCCAGGCCCTGAGTGGCCGTGGTGGGTGCGAGCTGTCACATGCGTGGGGCTGAAGCCATGTACACAGTACTGCACTGAACATTCAGTACTGCAGATAGGACAGTCACGCTGCTTGTCAGATACCAGAAGAACGCAAAGAGCGTTCCTTCACTTGACAACAGCCTGGACCCAAGCGACAGACATGCTGTTCCCTCCGGCTGGAGTGACCTCTCATCCTTCAGCCCCTTCACCAGAGGACCAGCTGCTGCCTGGCTTTTGAGACCCAGCTCAGATGGCATCTCCCCAGGGAAGCCACTCACCCCACAGACCCCCAGGCCCGAGCTGCGTTCCCTCAGTCCTCTGTTCTGTGAGCATTTGCCAGGTTGCACTTTCCTTATCCGTTTACCTGTCTTCCCCATCAGCCGTGAATAGGGACAGCGTCTTGTCCCAGATTCATCATTCATCTCTGGGGCCGAGCGCAGTGACTAGGATGTAGTGGGTGCTCAATAAATGTTAGTCAAGTGAGTGATGGCTTGGTTAGCACGATGGGAATTGATGGTGCCCTTTCTGATCTACCATCCATCATGCGTGGAGTGGAACACAACTGGAGGCTTTAAACGATGCCCCTTGAGAATATAAGAAGAGGCGGGGTTAGAATGAGTAATCACCACCTTTTATTGAGTATTTACTGTGGCACCTTCTTAGGCTTTTCAAATGTATCAGTGCACTTAATCCTGAGATCAATCTGCTGAAACAGGTTCTGTTTATTATCCCTGTAGCAAAGCACAAGGAAGTTCAATAACTTGCCCAAGGTCACACAGCGGCAGCACTGAGATTCATACCGATGATGTTAGATAGCCACTGTTTCTCTCTGCCTTTTAGACTGGTTCCTGGAAGGAATTAAGCCCTAATCTTTGGAAGCATCCATCTTATGTAATGATTTAGCTTCTCTCCTGTACATCTAGAATGGTACGAGTTATGTTCCATCCTGGGGAAAAAGGAGAAAACAGCCACTCAGACAGCTTTCTGTGGTTCACACGACAGGTCAGAGTTAGGAGACAAAGAATTGGTTTTATTTTTTATTTTTTTTGGCCATGCCATATGGCTTTCGGGATCTTAGTTCCCCAACCGTGCCCCCTGCAGTGGAAGCGTGGAGTCCTAACCACTGGACTGCCAGAGAATTCCCAAGAATTGATTGTAGATGGTAGTTGAAAGTAAGCAAGTGTTCCCCAGCCTCTGTTCTCCAGCCAAACTGAACTACAATACTGTCATTTCCTACAAGAACCATCTAGACCTCTAGACCTTCACATATGCTCTTCCCTCTGCCTGTAACACACTTGCCTGCTCTCTCTTCCTTCCCCAAGGCTGGTCTTGGCTTCTCTTTCCCACCAGTTCAGATGCCATTGCCCACCCGTTCAAGATAGAGGGTCCCTCCAGTCCCTGATGTCCCTGTTGTGGCACTGGGTGCTATAGTGCTGACCACCACACCCGGAGTTGATTTGTGTGTGGGGCGAGGGGAATGATTATCTGTTTCTGACAGGTTCACACCCTGGGCCTGTTGTCTTCTGTCCCCCATTTATCCCCTGCACCTCGGCTGGTGCTTGGACACAGCGTGTGTTCACTAAATGTTTGTCGAAGGAGTGGACGAATGGGGGTTCATTTTGCTTTACACTTTTGAGCCTCGGGTTTTGAAGTGGTCAAGTCTGTTCTGTCACACAGCCATCGTTTGCCACGTCTTGTGTGTGCACACTCGGCGGGTGCCGTGGGGAGTAGAGAGATGACCGGCGTTGCTCTTGTTCTGAGGTGCCTACGATCTAGGGAGATGCTTAGGTGGTCACATCACCTTCCCACATCAGCACAGTGCAGTGGACCAGTGATAGAACTGGAGGTGGGTGTGCTCATACTCATGCTCTTGAGTCAGCAGCACTGAGGAAGCCCCACGGCAACCCAAGACCTCCCATCCTCAGGGTTTCCCAAGAGCCACCAGGAGTAACTGTGACCGGTGGTTCTTGTTTGTGAAGAAGTAGAAACCCCAATTAAGCAAGCCTCATACATTTGGGGAAGGCATGTTGAAAAGTGCACCCTCATGTAGGTAACAACACATTGGAGGTTAGATTTAGCCCAAGAGAAAAACTTAATAACTAAAAACTAGAACACTTTATTTTGTAAATAGAGCTAAGACTTAAAATCAGGTGTATTTAGGACATCTCTACTTGGTTTCCTCAGGCACCCTGTCTTACTTTGTCTAGAACTTAATTACTCATCTGTTTCCCTCAAAACTTGCTGCTCCTGCTTTTCCTGTCTTCCATCCCTCCTCTACTGGAACCACCTGATGCTCAAGCCAGGAATTCAGGTGTTTCTCTTGATGCTTTTCTAGTTCTCAGGCTTTCTCTCCTTCGCACTGCCGTCATCAAGGTGGGAGTTGGCCTCCCTTCTGCCCTTCTTGATTCCAGGCTCCTTTCCTCCAACCTGTTGTTAGTGCACATTCTAGAATGCAGGTCTGATCCCATCATTCCTCTGCCTCTGGGTATATGGAGAGTCCTGGTCCATCCCCACCAGGCCCACTGAGTTCAGGCTGTCTGTTTCACCTCTGCCAGATGACATGCAGTTCCCTGTAGAGAACATGACGTTTGTCTGTTTTTAGACTTATTTCCTTTTCTCCTTTAACTAATTCTCCCTTGTTCTTTAAAGCTTTTTCCAACCTGGGTCGTTACTTGAGTCTTCGGCAGGGAACATTCTTCCAGAATTTCACATCCTCAGTGTCTAATATTGCTGGGCACATAGGATGTGCTGTGTAATGCTTGCTGAAAGATTAGCTGAGAGGATGGGGAGTTCCCTGGTGGCCTAGTGGTTAGGATTCCAGGCTTTCACTGCTGTGGACAGTGTTCAGTCCCTGGTCGGGGAACTGAGATCCCACAGGCTTCGAGGTGCAGCCAAAAAAAGGATTAGATGAGAGGAAGCAGAGGCTTTAATTCACATTGAGCTGTAAAGGAGCAATAAATACCAGGCTCTTCTGAAAATGGGTTTTGTTTTAGGGTGGGAGAAGAGTGTTAAGATACCAGTTACTTACTGGAAAAGGTTGGGGAGTGCTGGAGGAGAGCAAGATGAAAGGAACCCCACAGAGCAGAAAAAGAGGTGATCTGGGGGGTTGCCTACCTTAGACCACCAAGAAGAAAGGCCAGTTGTCTGCTGTAGCAGGCTGCCAAAGAATGTTTCCTTATACAAAAAGGGGACAGGTCTACTGTGGGTAATTAATTACTCAGACTCATTTCCAATTTGACACCCTACAATTCTTAAAGTTGAAAATATAAGCCAGGCATTCTGAATTGGTGTGAAAAAATTTCCCCTCTCTTCACTTTATTGCAAGCTCCATAGTAGCAAAGACATTGTCTCTGCATTCAACAGAGATAATTTTGCATTTTAGAAACAAGGAAGTAGAAAACTGCATTAATACGAGATTATGTTTGAGAATTTAAGCTCCCAAATCAGGAAATCCACTCAGCATTCTCTTGGTAGCTCTCGTTTAGATGCAACACACACCCACTTGCAGACAGCCCCTCGTGCCAGAGCCCGCCCTGCGGTGGCCGTGAGTTATGGCGGATTGGGGATCATTACCTTGATCTTCTTGGCCCTTGGGTATTTCACTTCTCCAAGTTAATGTGTGCTCTTAAGTGTTACATTATCTTGTAGCAAAGTAGTCATTTATAATTTATATACTATGTACTGGCTTAAAATAGAAACAAGAGGATAATCAGCATCCTGAAGCCCCTAGTTTTCCAAAATAACATTTCTTCAGTGAAGTCCACCTGTAGGAATTAAAACCTACCGTGAATTAAAAAACCCTTTGTCCCAGTGTCAGACTGGGACACAGGTGTGCCAACAAGCATTATTAAGCCTTACAAAAGGGGAAGATCATCTTTTTAAAATAAAACATTTTATTTTATTTTACTCAAAATAATTTCTAAAGAACTCAACCTTTGTAGTGTTGCAGGGGCCCCACTGAAGTCACAGAGAGGGGACGGGGGCAGAGCTAGAGCATCTTTTGGAGAAGGACAAAAGCTAATCCATATCTCCACCCTGTGTCTGCTGCAGTTTTGGTGTGCTTCCATCTAGGCTGCTCCTTTGCTCTTTGACTTTGAATATACACACGGAGAAGGATGGGCTTTCCTGTTGAGTTCCTCGTAGGGAACACGCCGTCCATTCACATATATTAAAAATAGAAGGCCTGCTTGAAAAATCCTCTAGAATCAGGTTTTAGCAAACACCAATCAGATTTTAGAGGTCTAACTTATTTTTTTTCCTTCTTGCTTTTATAAGAAGTCTCTGAACGCTGAACTTTCCCCAGTTCCTTTTCATTGTGCATCTTCAGTGTGCCAGGACCTTGGGTGGAAATTTCTAATGAGAGCAGGAGAAGGACAGACGCCCCTGCAGTCAGGTGGTCTTCCTCTTCCGATGTCTGGTGACCTCGTATTTGAATCCACCATCTGTGCCCACCATCTCCGTGACGTGTCTTGTGCTCATCCCTGTACGCAGGTGTCCATTTGAATGTCCACCTGATACTTGGGGGCCACTGACTGGGGTCGAGGCCAGCAGCCGCTATGGGTGGCTGCATCACGGGTGGCAACATTTACTAAGCTCCTGGGTATTTTCTTCCCCTATTATGATATTGAACCTGCTTTTCTGGCCACAAGATTGAAGAGCTGAGAAATGGGTTTAGCAGCCATTGCTTCAGGTCCTTTTGAAAATGAGGCTACGGGATTAGCACACTACAGTATATTCCTGTCTGTTTGTCCCCTGGGTTTCGATACAAGAGTTTGAAGTTGCTGCATGTGGCTGTGGGTGGACACCTCCTCTTTGGCCTTGGTTACACATCATGATGGGGAGAGACCCGTGATTGGACTGGCTGGTCTCTAGTGGTTCTTTTTCCCCATGATTTGTGACCTCAGTTACAACTTCGTACCCTATGTTGCGTTTTAAAAAAAAAATCAAGTAAAACTAGTCTTCACATTTTAAAAAGCTAGCCTTTTATTAAAGGGCAGAGTCATGATTAAAAAGAAAATCAACAAGAAAATCTTGAGGAAACGAATGTCTCTAGAAGCTAACCTTGGGTTAACGGGAGAAGCTTGACTCTTAAATGTGGACGTTATTTACCAGCTTTCCTAAATTGGCAGCTTTGGGCATATTAAGATCTGTAAGGAACTGTCCAAGGGAGGTATTGTGTATGCTTTGCAGTGATTAAGCCATTAAGCTCTAATTATTATTTTCCCACTCATGGTTTTGTGTAGGAAGGTTTACAATTATTTAGGAATTCTGTGCTCCTCAGCCATCTTAGCGTCACCCCCACCTTTCAGAAGCTGAGGTGGGGGGAGCAGAGAAAAGGTTTTCCTGCGAGCAGATTACCACTTGGGCTCAGCTGTCTTCCCCTGTTGGTTTGTTCCCTTGCAGATGAAGTGGAAGGGGAAGGACCTGTTTGACTTGGTGTGCCGGACCCTGGGGCTTCGGGAAACCTGGTTCTTTGGCCTGCAGTATACAATCAAGGACACCGTGGCCTGGCTCAAGATGGACAAGAAGGTGGGCCCAGACCCTGATGACACCAGTGGGGCTGGCATGGGCTCTGGATTTCCCCTGAGCATGTGTCTAGCTTATTGCTCATCATGGGGCATTATGGGTACACAGCAGAGAGAGGGGCGGGTTGCGGAGGAAGTTATACGGGACAGGATGCGGGCCTAGGGAGGCCCCGCCCCTGTTCCTCACCAGCTACCCCGGGGCCGGCAGAACCACCCAGGACTGACCAGCTGCCATCCCTGGCTTCTTCCTTGTTGTCACCGGGTGTCACCTGATTGCTTCAGGCTTAATGCCATTCTGTTGACTGAGCCATGAGTCAGGCTTCGTGGATAAAAATTACTATTGTATTATCGTTTTGGTTTTTTTTCCCACAATTGATGTCTTTGAAGGATTTTCTTGGGGCTCCTGTTCTTTAGGGAATGTTTCAGAGTGTTTTTGAGGAACACCATGGCCCAACTCAATTTGTTCATTAACATGATCTAAGGAATAAAGAGTGCCCTGGTTCCCGCGGTGAAGGAAGAATGTCTATTTTGTTCTCATGATATTCTGGGGCTTCTGAGGTCTGGTGTACAAGTCTGACTCCCAGCAGTTCTAATGTGGCTTAGAAATGGATATTGCCTCGGGGAACTGCCCTCTGCGTGGGTTCTTATGTGCTCACAAAGACACTGTCACCTACTTACCTGCCAACCTATCCATGGAGACGCTGAGAGCAGGTCCGTATGTTTTAGTCAGTGACTCCTAAAAGACCCCTGAATCTCTGAGTAAGTCAGTGTCTCATTTTTACCCCAAATTACCCCCTGCAATTGCCTACCTCATTCTATTATCTACTACTTCGCATGATAAACAGTGAAAGCCTCCCGTCTTCTACCAGTTTGACTATAAACTCAGGCGTTCAAATTGTGTTTACATATGTACGCAGTAATCTGAATCTTCACGTTGGGGTCCCTGCTGGTTATAAATTTCACATGGTAATTCCCAGCGATCATGAATGTCCAAGTGCTGCCATGCCAGCAAGAGCGTCCTAGATCAGGTTTATTTTGAATCTCTTGGGCACCACGACCAGGAATTTGGGCAGGAGCCTGGAGAGTTATCTACCAAAGACAGCAAAACCTTCAGTATCACTTTGTGACTCTCAGCAAAGTAAATTTGAAATCGTACCTGAGTGTTGGCCAAATGGATATTAGATTGGGGGCCTCAGGAGCCATGGAGCCTGCTGCTCAAAGGAAATAAATTATGACACATGTTAATGGAGCCTTGTAGCCTGTCACATGGCATGTTTATGTCCTGAGATGAAATTCATTCTGGAGAGCAGATGGCTCAAGCTTTCCAGTGGGTGGATGAAATTGTTAGAATATTAAAGGCAGAGTGGTTTACTGGCTGTGCTCAAGTATTTCGTGGGGCATCTCTAGAGGTTCCTTGAAACAAAGGGTTGCCATGATGGACGTGTTTTACTTTTGTTGCTCAGTTAATGTTTAGATGATTTCACAAATATTTAGTTCATCATCTCTAAGCTCCATTCCAGTATGGACCTAAATGTTGTAGGTAGTCAGCAGGACAAAAGAGTAAAGGAAGATTCCACTACTTGAGAAAATTAAAAAACCTTCAGCCTACCTGTAAAGGATAGTGCCCAAGGCCTTTGAGTTATAAATTTCTAGTTTTTAGCTATCTCTGTGGCCTTGAAAACATTTGTGCCTGAATCATCTTAGCTCCACTCACCACTTGGGGATATTGATTAATTTGATTAATTCACCATGTGAAGTGAATATTACCTCCTGTTATAGATGGGTTTGTGAATGCTTCAAACTGTAGAATCACAACCTTTGGGAAATGCGATAAATTTAGAAGGGAGAAAAATGTTTATACACTCCCTGCAGAAGGTCCTTTGATGGCGGCCTGGGAGGGAGAGGGGCGAAACTAGCTTGTTTTTCTTTTGCTCTGTAATTCCGCAGGTGCTGGATCATGACGTTTCAAAGGAAGAGCCAGTCACCTTTCACTTCCTGGCCAAATTTTATCCTGAGAATGCCGAGGAGGAGCTGGTTCAGGAGATCACGCAACATTTATTCTTCTTGCAGGTACCCCTTTCCATGCTACCCCCCTGATCTTGAGAGAACCGCCCCCAGGGGTAGCAGCAGAGGCAGCCTGGGCCAACCCCTCGGATTTGACCACAAATGCCTCCACATTGTGAAAATGTTCTCCCTCTGGAAAGCCAGTCCCTTTGGTTCTATAATGAAAAACAGTCTTCAGGACAGAACTATACTTGAGTGATGATAATTGGCATCAAATGAAATTGCAAAAGTATGATGGCGAAAGAACACATACAAGTAGCTCCCTAACTAGAAACATCTTTGAAGATGGCTCCTCACTAACTTAGAAGTACTCAATAGTTGCCCAGGAAGTCTAAAAAGAGAGTCTTGCAAAGAGTAGTTCTTCCAGAAATTTAAAATTTGCTCTCATGAAGGCAGGACTTCAGAACTCCAGTGACACTTGGTAAATCCCACACACGTGGTACTTCAGACATCATGTTTCATGGCACTCTTTGTCTATACTGCCTTATTTTCCACCTATTTCCTCATTAGACTGTAAGCCCCTTTAAGGCAAGGCTCGTTGAGTGCACGGTGGGGACCCCATAAGTAATTGTTCCACCGAATTGAAGAAATTAGGAGATCCATAATTATAGGTTCAAAGACAGCTAGTTGACCATCTAGAGGTGCAGCTAGGGGGACTGGTGTGAGGATGAGAACCTTGTCAGTTTTGCTTGTGTTCCTACTGCTCGCTCAGAGCACTTTCCAAGTTTCACGGTTAGTTATGGTGCTTGGCGCTGGAACGGCTGGTGTGTCCACCATCAGTGACGGAAAAGACCCTAGCAGGGCGTTAATTACATGATTGCCCAGAGGTACACATATAGCCTGGCCTCCTATAATTAGTTTGAGCCTCAGATTATTGCATTAAGTAAATATTAAGTTAAATGTAATAACCCCCTCCAGTAATTTCTCTTGCAAAAAAAAGTTTGCCAAAAAAAGTGTGTGTGTTTGTATATCCCCTCTCCAATATTTTCATGTCAAAGGGAAGCCCTTTTAGTTTTTCTGTAGTGCAGCTTAAAACCGAAGGATTAGAAAGTTGCCCTGCTTTGAATGAAACCACAAAATGACCTCCTAGGCCCCAGAATGTCCTAGCCATATAGAGATGGCTTTCTTGTAAGCAGTGCCCATTCTCCATTTGACTTTGGCTTAATTTCCCCTCCTACTGAAATGTTGGAGCGCTTTCATGGCTGAGCAAGGCAAAATTTACTACTTTTATGAATCTGGTGACTGCTGACGTCTGTGAAAGAGAGCTGGCTTTCCCGTTGTGTTTATTTCAGCATGCCCTCACTTCAGGAGGCTGTCTTGCCTCTATGTCTGGAACATCACCCACTGTACCAGTCTAAGAAATTAAATGCAATGAGATATGTTAATTCAACATTATGGCTTAAGAATTATATTTCCCGGACCTCAAGTGGACTTAAAGGTTAATCGATCAAACTTTATTGCTTCCTTTTTCCTTAGAGCAGGCATATTGAAAGTGATGGGTTTTTTTCCTGCAGTCATAACTCAGTGGCCTCGCTGACTTTGGTCTTGTGTTAAGACTTAAAAGCAGACTCCATTTCCTCTGATTCTGCGTGTGCTCAGCTGGGGCCGAGGCTGCAATCACCACCAGAGCCGCTCCTGACATTTCCCGAGTTCACAGCTCTCCTCCGTCACAACCCAGATGTCAGTCTCTTTTTTTAACTACGAAGATTGTTTTTCCTCTTTGGCATTTGATCACGAACAGAAGAGACTAAGGGTTTTTTTCTGCGTAGCCATCTTACCAATAACTTCTCGGGGACCGAGCTCCCAACCTGTCGGCAGCGGTTCCCTTTGTCAGAAAATCATTAGCAGGCTGGGTTGACAGGCCTCATTAGAACACGCTGCAGTGTCTTGCTGTGACCAGCCTGCACGGCTCCTGTCCACACACACGGTATCATGTCTCCCCTGTTGCCCCTTTCAGGTAAAGAAGCAGATTTTAGATGAAAAGATCTACTGCCCTCCCGAGGCTTCTGTGCTCCTGGCTTCTTATGCCGTCCAGGCCAAGGTAAGCTCAAAGAAGAAAAATGCATTCTTCCTGGGCATTAATGCATGTCACAGGATCACACTAGTCATCTGTTTCTTTGGATCTTCTAGGCTTCAGAGACTTTCCCCAGAAAGTGGGATGCTGTGGCACTTGTGGACTTGGGGGACCACTCTCACTGTTCCACTGCTGTATCATCTTGTGATAGTGTCTGTGTGTGTATAAACGATAAGTGTACAGCTTGATGAATTATCTGTGTAATCTCACTATGCACACGTGGTTAATTACATTCACCCGGCCAACCTCTCTTTTTATTAACTAGGAAGAATGAGGTTATCGTCTCCAGTTTTGGCCAAACATGGCCTTGGGGTCAGAAAGGCCCAGGTCCTCATTGCAAACTCATCTTCTGAGGACCAGCGGCCCTGTGCCTCGGGACCATGTCACACCTTGGGGAATGTCCTGCTTCATCCACCTGGATGGACGTGCTGGCTGTGCTTACGGTCGGGTACTGCAGGCTCTCGGCCCCACCAAGCCCAGCTGAGCTGTCTGGTGACCTGAGAGTCTTTCACAGAGAAATCGCTGCAGACTGGGAGTGGTGGGAGAGGGAGACCACTGGTCTTGTGCTTCTGTCCTCTCTGTTTTTATAAGATGCGCTACAGGGTCTGCCCAGGGTGCTTCATGCCCCTCAGATTTCCGACTTCAATCACATGCCACTTTCTCCTGATCCCTCTGCTTATTACCTTTCACTGCAGCATAAGATGACCTCAGAATTGGGACACCTGGGTTACTTTTGTGATTTTTGCATAATCTTTTCAGTTATTATTTTCCTTTTTAGTTAGAGGTATCCATAAAGCCATTTCCCTGAAATGTTAGAGAAATTAATAAGACCCTCAATGTCTTAGCCCACTTTTTGGGGTACCTTAAGATAATCTCAAAACTGTCCTATCATTTGGAGGAGAAAACGGTCTGTATGTGCTCGTCACACTAACAGAAGCATCAGGGTCATTTGATGACTCGTCTAATATTTGGTGAGTATTCACTGGCTTGAGGGGAGGTTGTTGACTCTGTCACTGATACAGACACGAAGTGAGTATCTGCCCTCAGTGATTTGCCCAAGGTCATTTGGGCAATCTTGGGTAAAGCTAAGGGCAGAATTCATGGCTTTGGGATTGCATTTTGGGCCTCCCCTATTCCATTATCCTGACAAATGAGTAATTGAGAAAACAGAAAAATGGGCCTTGATTCAACTAAAACATATGCTTCCTTTTATGCTTTGATTAAGAATATTAATAACAGGAAAAATGTGTCCTTTCAATCAGTATCGCCCTGACAGTGATGAAGCAGTTGTCACTTTCATTAGATCTGAGCACTTCCTGGCCCGGAACTGAGCTTCTCTCTAGCACGCCTTCTCCCCGGCTGAGAGGAGGCCCAGGTTCTCAAAGATACTACCTCTCTCTGAGGGGGTAGCCTTTAGTCTCAAAGGCTACATTTTCTTTGCATAAATTTTGGACCACAAATTCAAAGGCCACCTGTAGAAAAAAAATAACTTTTCAGGGAACCAGCAGATGTTTGCTTAAACAGATTTCACTGTAGGAAAGCCCTCCTAATTTGGATCCTGCTAATTTAGAGATGAAAGTGATTCACAGACAGCATATGGGGTTCATATGGAGGAGCGTGCTTTAACTGTTTTTCCCGGTGTAAATTGTCAGGAACATACAAATAAAGGTAATCTATGGCTTCAAGTCTGCATTTGGGAAACTAAGGATTATTATAACATGCTTCCAGTTGCTAGGACAGCTGTTAATATTAATAGGGTGCCTCTGATTACAATATTGATCAGATCTTACACGCCTGTAGCGTTTTTACAAAGTGTTATAACTTGAATATTTCTTGCAATACTCAATGGAGTCTTTTCTGTAAGCCAAAGAATTTAAGGCTCAGAAAGGACTAATAATTTGTCTGAAGTCACAGTACTTGATGTTAATTTTTTTTTTTTTTTAATAAATTTATTTATTTATTTATTTTTGACTGCGTTGGGTTTTAGTTGCTGCGCACGGGCTTTTCTCTAGTTGCAGTGAGCAGGGGCTACTCTTCATTGTGGTGCACGGGCTTTTCATTACGGTGGCTTCTCTTGTTGCAGAGCACAGGCTCTAGGTGCGCAGGTTTCAGTAGTTGTGGTTCGTGGGCTCTAGAGCACAGGCTCAGTAGTTGTGGTGCACGGGCTTAGTTGCTCTGCGGCCTGTGGGATTTTCCCAGACCAGGGCTCAAACCCATGTCCCCTGCATTGGCAGGCGGATTCTCAACCACTGCGCCACCAGGGAAGCCCGATATAAATCCTTTTTTAAATGGAGTTTGTAGCCCACTTCTTAATGGACAGGATTTGAAGCAGAATGGAGCTGGAGAATGGAGCAGGGGTGAGAACCCTAGTGTCTGGATTGCATAATTTAGCACTTGCTCTTGCCCTCACTGTGAGAGGGGTCTCTGAGTACCACACACTACCTTTCACTAAATTCCAGGTTCATTTATATGGTCACATCAGTACAAACTTTTCAGTAAATCATCCTGGTTCCTTCCATTATATTCCATTTCTTTTCTTCCACAACCTTTCTGAGACAGATAGGAAATATAAAAGTGTGGTGGGGAGAGTGAATTGAGCTCATTAACACATGGGATGTAATTACGCACAAATGTATTCATTACAGTATTTCAGCTGTTCAACTGATACAGACGGTTCATTCCAAAGCATAAAGAAACAATTACCCTTAAAGCATAAATACAGATATTAATCACATGGTTCAGTTAGCAAGAACCATATTTCTTAGTAGGAGTTTAGGTTGTTTTTTTGTTTTGTTTTGTTTTTTGCGGTAACGCGGGCCTCTCACTCTCGTGGCCTCTCCCGTTGCGGAGCACAGGCTCCAGATGCGCAGGCTCAGCGGCCACGGCTCACGGGCCCAGCCGCTCCGCGGCATGTGGGATCTTCCCGGACTGGGGCACGAACCCTCATCCCCTGCATCGGCAGACGGACTCTCAACCACTGCACCACCAGGGAAGCCCATTTAGGTTATTTTTGAATCCGAAATATAGGCTGGTTTTTTTGGGCCAGTCATGTGACACACCAAACCATCTTGCAACGTCTTCAGCCACCTGTTGGATTTTATATTGACAATTTGGTGTTTGAAATGTGTTCTTATTAAAAATGACTTTGGGAAAGAATGGTATGTAATTCCCCAATCTTGCAGGGCTGGCCAGCAGATTCCTAGTGTTCAGAGAGAGAAAAGACTGGTGGGAGAAGAGGCTTGTTGTTTCCTAGTGCTCTTTGATGCTAGTTAGGGGCAGAGTGCCAAAAGGCAACTAAGAAGTTGGGTATATGTAAAGTATAGGTAGAGTGGCAAGAGTTGAGGCTGGAGAGGTCTGCTGGGGTTCAGATCATAAAGGGTCTTAACTTTATCCTGTGGGGAATGCAGAGCCAGTGAAGGGTTTATATTTTAGACAGATCCTTTGATGGCTGTGTGAAGAACAGATTGGAGTAAGACCAGTTTGGAAACAGGGAGACCTGTTAGAAGGCTGTGGTGGTCATCTGGCTGAGACTATGGGGTTCCCAACTTGGGCAGTGGTCAGTTGGATGGGAGGAGACTAACTTTAAAATAATCCAGGGAAAAAAATACCCAGGAGGTAAAAGTTGACATAAATGGTACTATCCTCTGCATATCCCCCTTTCTGGGGGGCTTATCCTTTTACAAATGGGTATTTTCTCTCACTCAATGTCAATTTTGATATGTATCGTGTTGTACTTGTCAATGTAGCTCATTGATTCTAACTGCTGTATGGTAGCCATTGATGAATAAGCCTAATTTATTTTTCTATCCTCCTGAGGAGGAGGTAGGTTTAGTTTCTGCTGTTTCCCTATTATAAGCAGTGCTTTACTGAGAACTCTTTTATATGCTTCCTTGTGTACCTGTGCAAAAGCTTTTTCCCCTTAAGGTAGATTTCTAGAAGTAGAATTGCAGATATATCCCTGAATATAAAGAACTCTAAGGTTTCTAAGAAAAAAGCAGAAAAATGGGAGCAAAGGGTACAAATAACAGGCAATTTATAGAGTATGAGAAGAATCTGTAACTACAAAAAGACGCTCAATCTTATTAGTAATCAAGAAAAAGAAGAATTAAAGCAACAATAAGGAAACATTTCAAACCCATGAGATTGACAAGGATTAATATAGGATGGATAAAGAACAAGGTCGTACTGTAGAGCACAGGGAACTATATTCAATATCCTGTGACAAACCATCATGGAAAAGAATATACATATATGTATAACTGAGTCACTTTGCTGTACAGAAAAAATTGACACAACATTGTAAATCAACCTCAATTGAAAAAAAAAAAAGTAAAATAAATAAATAAATAGAATAGAAGCTCTGAGCTCATTTCCATGCAGGAAGAGACTGTGAATTGGCATAAGCTCTGTGGGGTGATGGGTATGGTAGGGGCCTGTCAGTGAGGAGACACCCCCTCCCCGAGTCCCCGAAATCCCACTCCTAGGCCGCCACTCTAGAGGAAATCCTGCATAGCGCACCCTTTTCACTTAAAACTGTCAGAAGAGAGTTCTTAAAATACTCAGTTTTTTAAACTATTGAACTGTATTTCATAGAACAGAGGGGCTGTGGTTTATTTAAATATCTTTTTTTGTTGTTTTGTTTTTGTTTTCTTTTTTTAATTGAAGTATGGTTAATTTACAATGTTGTGTTGGTTTCAAGTGTCCAGCAAAGTGATTCAGTTATACATATATGTATATATTCTTTTTCAGATTCTTTTCCGTTATAGGTTATTGTAAGATATTGAGTATAGTTCCCCGTGCTATACAGTAGGTCCTTGTTGTTTATTTAAATATATCTTTATTGGTAGATACTTAGGCTTGTTTTTCTTTCTATTACTTTTCTACTTAAATGGGTGCAGTGAACATCCTTGAGTACGCCTGTTGGGGCACATATGAACAACATTTGTCTATGATAGATATCAAGAAATGGCATAAATGCGTTGAAGGATAGGAACATTTAAAGTTTAAATAATGCTAAGTAAAAGAAGCAGACAGGAAAGGCCACATATTGTATGATTCCATTTGTATGAAATGTCCAGATGAGGCAAATTCATGGAGACAGAAGGTAGGTTGAGTGGTTGTCAGGGGACAGGAGGAGGAAATTAGGACTTACTGCTAATGGGTAAGGGATTTCTTTTTGAGGTAATGGAAATATTCTGGAATTAGACAGTGGTGATGGTTGTACAACATTTTGAAAGTACTAAAAACTACTGAATTATATGCTTAAAATTGTGAATTTTATTATGAAAATTTTATCTAAAAAAAAATTTAAATAGTTATGGCCAAATTGCTCTCCAAAAGTTCCTAATTTAACTTCTACCAATAGTGGTGAGAATATCTGTTTTTCCATATCCTCATCAACAGTGGTTGCTATCAGCCTTTTAAATTTTTGCTAATTTGACAAAAAAGTAGATTTTTTTAAAGTTTTCATTTCCTTGATTACCACTGGGGCATCATTTTCATAGACTTATTGGCCATTTGTATTTCTTTCCTCTGTGAATCAAGTGTTTATGACTTGCCTGTTTTTTCCACTTTATTGTTTGTCTTTTTCTAATTGAGTTATAGGACCTATATATTATGGATATTAATCTTTTATCTTTTTTTACATGTCAGTCCTTTTCATGTTTTGAGTGACTTTTGGAATGACTTCACCAACTTAATATACACATGTTCTTCTATATTTTATTCTGGTATTTTTATGGATTTTCATTTATAGGTGTAAGTCTTTAATGCATCTGGAATTTAGTGACTGGTGTGCGGTTGGGATCTGTTTATTCTATATATGTATTGATTAGACCTTTATGTTTTGTGAAATCCTATTCAGAGCATTTGGTCTAATTTTTCATACATATAAGCAGAGGAAAGTATTTGTTTAAGAAGTGACTCTGAGAGTCCTTTAAAAGGTGAACTCCCTTCTTGAATTTAAATTCAATTGGTTTATATCAGGGGTGGATCCAGGTTTTGTGGGCCCTGAAGCTTATATAACTTAGGGTGTTCTTTTAATGCAAGAACACCAAATTATTAATATAAAATTAGGTATAGGCCCATGCAGGTTCAGAGACCTGAAACCCAAGCCTCATTAGCTTCCCAGCAAATTCACTCCTGCTTATGTTATTGGGATGCCTCTGTACATAAAATGAGGAGGAACAGCCATCTCCATCCATGGAGTGGTCTGACTTTCTTTTATATTCACCAGCCACCACAACTTGAGGATTTTCTTCTTTTGTTTCTTGAAAAGACATTTAAGGGCTTCCCTGGTGGCGCAGTGGTTAAGAGTCCGCCTGCCAATGCAGGGGGACACGGGTTCGTGCCCCCGTCCGGGAAGATCCCACATGCCGCGGAGCAGCTGAGCCTGTGCGTCCGGAGCCTGTGCTCCGCTACGGGAGAGGCCACAAGAGTGAGAGGCCTGCGTACCGCAAAAAAAAGAAAAAAAAGACATTTAAGAGCAGACACATACCTCAAGGTGGCTTTAATGTTATAAGCGGAATTAGTCCAGTGGAGAAGTTCCTTCAGCAGTGTCTTTGCCACCTCCCCAGTGCTCAGATGTAGCATTTGATCAATGAAGTAGCTGGGAGCTCAGTATGACAATGTGGATCATTAATCTTGCGAGCCTTTGGAGCCTGAATTTACAGCTTTCATTTTGCATATCTGCTTGCAAAAGCACTAGAGTTTGGTCAGCACTGTTGAGAGGTTTGCAAGTACAACTCACAGGGCTTTCTTTATCATCCTCCCCCTTTAAGAATCTGACAGGCAAAGAGTAACCAGTGTCATCATAAATAACGTAGCTGATGACAGTGATACCTGACTCATTATGAGCTGGGCACCATGCAAAATGCTTACTTGACTATCTTCATTCCTGTCACACCCCAGGAGGCAGGCACTGTTCTGACCCTTGCTTTCCAGATGGGGAAGCTGAGGTTTAGAGAGAGGGTGCCTGACTCAGGGCCTCAGGGGATGCTCCAGAGCCCCTCCCCCCCCCCCCCCCCCCCCGCCCCGCTTCAAAATCCTCCAAGACAAATGCTCTCGTTTGACAAATTAGGAAACAGACTTGGAGAGTTGACATGACCTGAGTTTTTAATCTTTTGACATCAGGTTGTATTGAATGCTGTGTGTTAATCATAGTTTTAAAATTTTTATGGGTCGGGACTCCCCTGGTGGTCCAGTGGTTAAGACTCCACGATCCCAATGCATGGGGCAAGGGTTTGATCCCTGGTTAGGGAACTAAGATCCTGCATGCCTTATGGTGCAGCCAAAAAAATTAAAAAAAAAAAAAATTTCTGGGTATTTCATTTAATCCCCACAAGAATCCTATAAGAGAAATACTGTTGTTATTCCCATTTGACAGATGAGAAAACAGACACAAAATTTCTAAGGTCACAGCTAATAAGTGAAGGAGCTGGAATTGAACTTTAAGCAGCGTGCCTCCCATACCCCCTCCCCCTCCTCCTCCCCTGCCCTCCCCCCTCCCCCCCAATTTCAGGCTCCTACCTGTACTCTCCGCAGAGAGTACTGTTAAAGCTCATACAGTTCCTGACTTATTACACCCCCCTGGCCTTTCAGAGATCCAGAGAAACCAGTTTCCTTCATTTTTTTTTTTTTTTTAATTTTTTTGGCCACACCGAACAGCATGCGGGAGCTTAGTTCCCCAACCAGGAGTCAAACCCATGCCCCCTGCATTGAAAGCGTGTTGTCTTAACCACTGGACCACCAGGGAAGTCCCTCCTTCAAGTTTTTTAAGTGAAGAAATGCATAGACAGGGTTAAGTATTTAAGTTTGACCAGTTAATTTTTTAAACTGAAAAAACAATGCACTACAATTCTGTTATTTGCAAGGTAATTATGAGATTCATAAGAGATATTAATCCTCGGGGCTTTTATGGAAGGGTAGTATGGGAAGAAGTCATGATTTACAGTTGATGATGAACATCTCTTCAATCTCATGAGTGTCTGTTGGAAAACTCACCAGAAATCTAATTTAAGGTTCTTTGAAAGGAATGAGGGTAGGCCATGTCCTCACCTAATTTGTTGGGATGTAGAGCCAACAGCCTTGTGCCAGACCTTTCTTTTGTTTTTCCAATGTTGGTGGCAAAAAGGATAAATGTTTATAGAAGATAATTCTAAAATACTGAGCTTTGTTGTTTTGGGTCAAAATAAAAGCCACTGAATGCTGATTGACGAGACAGGCTTTGATCTTCTATATATTTTATGGTTAGTTTCTTTTAAAAAATTCCTTCATTTCTGATTATTTTCTGGTCAGACTAACTTTCTAGGAAAGGGGTATTTGTTTGTTTGTTTTTTTTTTATAAATTTATCCATTCTATTTATTTTTGGCTGTGTTGGGTCTTCATTGCTGCACGCGGGCCCTCCCTAGTTGCAACGAGGTGCGCAGGTTTCTCATCGTGGTGGCCTTCCCGCTGCAGAGCAGGGAGGGGTATTTGTTTTGAAATCAGAAAATAAACTTCAAGTTATTGTCCCTGGTAAGTACATTAAAATGCAGGCCCCAGAGTGATTTGCTCTGCAGCTTCAGGAAAATCTGTTAACATTTTACTCATTTCTTTGTCTGTATGATAGAAATGACAGTGTTGGCATCAGATTTTTCCAAAGCATTTTTCAGAGCCTTGATTGAAAGGTATTAAAAATATTGCTGGCATTATCCCCAGCTCCCACCTATCAGTTGGCTCCAATTACCAGCCACTTAGAAGCATTTATAGGTAAGACTCTTATCACCGGTTACTAATCACAACTTACACAGTTATGTTTTGTTGTCTCCTTTCAAAAGCTGTTTTGGTAGTGATGGCTTCCTTCAGGAGTTAGAAGACTTGGCCACATTTCTCTACAAATGTCACATTCTTATTAGCATGTCACCCATCCATCCCTTACGGGATTATGCGACTCTGTTCACAGATATAATCAGTTTTGTATTTTCATCCAAGGATAACAAACTAGCAAGGTTGCAAGCTTGACTTGTCATCAGAATTAAATTGCTCCCTGGAGCTGGGAGGGACAGAGGCTGAGTCGACCTGTTCAGAAACGCAGTTGTCTTTAGAATCTCAATCCCACGCTCTCCTTTTCCTCTCCTTCCAGTATGGTGACTACGATCCCTCTGTTCACAAGCGGGGATTTTTGGCCCAAGAGGAATTGCTTCCAAAAAGGGTAAGAAGTCAAATTCCCTGTTTGGGAAGACATAACCAAAGGACTGGAAGGAATATTGGACGTAGGTGGCAAGAACATTTTTATAAATGTTTTGTAATCAGTCTCCAATAATGATCTCTGTTAAGAACATTGAAAAGCAAAGGTTCGTGGGATTCATTTGGGGTTGCCAGGACAGGCATGGCCTGCGGATGGTCCTTTCTTTAAAGGTGGGGGAGCTCAGTGATTCCTAGGGAGGGGCGTGGAGCAGCCTGAGTTCAGCCTGGGGAAATGAGCTGTTTGCAGCTGTGCGGGCGGGGCGGATAGGGATGAGTCGGGGGGCAGGGGGGGGGGGCATTGTAGCTTTTAATCCTTGGTGGTGTTCGTCTTGTTCATTAGCCTCAGAAGCAGTCCTTCCCTCCCTTTTGCTGCTTCTGATTTTATAGCTCCGCTCCCCTGTCATGTGTGATAAAGGTCTGCTCCTCACCTTCCCCTGACTACCTACTCCTCTGATGATTTCTGCAGAGGCAAAGGCAGCAGCACGTACAGCCTGGCCCGCGGCTGGGCTGAAATTAGTGAGCTCTGCTCCTGAGCAAGGTCCTCCCCCTGGGCTCTATGGCCCAGGAAAGAGGCGTGCTGCCAGGCGAGGGGAGCCCCGCGGCCTGAGAAATGGTGCAGCTTTCCGAGTTGTGACTCAGGTTGAATGGTGCTTATTTACACACCCACCTCTGCATGTGACTGGCTCCCTGTGTGTGGCTTTTTTTTTTTTTTTTTTTTTTTGCGGTACGCAGGCCTCTCTCTGTTGTGGCCTCTCCCGTTGTGGAGCACAGGCTCCGGACGCGCAGGCCCAGCGGCCATGGCTCACGGTCCCAGCCGCTCCACAGCATGTGGGATCTTCCCGGACCGGGGCACGAACCCGCGTCCCCTGCATCGGCAGGCGGACTCTCAACCACTGCGCCACCAGGGAAGCCCTGTATGTGGCTTTTTAAAAATAGCTTTGCTGTTTTGTAAAAATGATGCATAATTATAAAAATACCAAACAATACCAGAACTTTCTTTGTGTGTGGGTTTTTTATTTTGCTCTCTTTTTTGCTAGGTAATAAATCTGTATCAAATGACTCCAGAAATGTGGGAGGAAAGAATCACAGCCTGGTACGCAGAGCACCGAGGCCGAGCCAGGTGAGGCTGCTTCATCACTGATTTATATTACCTTATGGGCCTTTTTTTCTTTTTTAAGGAACTACAAAACTGGGATGTGTTTGTTGAACAAAATGCAGTACCAAAGTATATAGAAGAAAAAGGGAGAGCTGGCAGCAGTGCTGGTCTTCAGTATTGTGTGTGTCCTTCTTCTGGTGCGTGGGGGCGTGGGTACTTACTGCCTGTCAGGATGTACAGACCTACTGCATTCAGTGCTAATTTATGTTCATTTTAAGAATTCTATTGAGTCCCTCCCATCAGGAAGCGTGCACAAACCTCTTAGATAGCCTCATCCACCAGAGGGCACACAGCAGAAGCAAGAAGAACTACATTTCTGCAGCCTGTGGAAGGAAAACCACATTCACAGAAAGATAGACAAAATGAAAAGGCAGAGGACTATGTACCAGATGAAGGAAAAACATAAAACCCCAGAAAAACAACTAAATGAAGTGGAGATAGGCAACTTTCCAGAAAAAGAATTCATAATAATGATAGTGAAGATGATCCAGGACCTCAGAAAAAGAATGGAGGCAAAGATCAAGAAGATGCAAGAAATGTTTAACAAAGACCTAGAAGAATTAAAGAACAAACACCTAGATGAATTAAAGGACAAACAAAGAGAGATGATGAATACAATAACTGAAATGAAAAATATACTAGAAGGAATCAATAGCAGAATAACTGAGGCAGAAGAATGGATAGGTGACCTGGAAGACAGAATGGTGGAATTCACTGCCGTGGAACAGAATAAAGAAAAAAGAATGAAAAGAAATGAAGACAAGGCTTCCCTGGTGGTGCAGTGGTTAAGAATCCACCTGCCAATGCAAGCAGGGGACATGGGTTCGAGCCCTGGTCTGGGAAGATCCCACATGCCGCAGAGCAACTAAGCCCATGCACCACAGCTACTGAGCCTGTGCTCTAGAGCCCATGAGCCACAACTACTGAAGGCCGCACCCTGCAACAAGAGAAGCCATAGCAATGAGAAGCCCGCGCACCGCAACGAAAGTAGCCCCCGCTCACTGCAACTAGAGAAAGCCCATGTGCAGCAACAAAGACCCAATGCAGCCAAAAGTAAATAAATAAAATAAATAAAGAGAGAAAGAAAGAAATGAAGACAGCCTAAGAGACCTCTGGGACCACATTAAATGCAACAACATTCGCATTATAGGGGTCCCAGAAGGAGAAGAGAGAGCAAAAGGACCCGAGAAAATATTTGAAGAGATTATAGTTGAAAACTTCCCTAATATGGGAAAGGAAATAGCCACTCAAGTCGAGGAAGCGCAGAGTCCCGGGCAGGGTAAACCCAAGGAGAAACATGCCGAGACACATAGTAATCAAATTGTCAAAAATTAAAGACAAAGAAAATTATTGAAAGCAACAAGGGAAAAATGACAAATAACATACAAGGGAACTCCCATAAGGTTAACAGCTGATTTCTCAGCAGACACTCTACAAGCCAGAAGGGAGTAGCACAATATATTTAAAATGATGAAAGGGAAGAACCTACAACCAAGATTACTCTACCCGGCAAGGATCTTGTTCAGATTTGACGGGGAAATCAAAATCTTTACAGACAAGCAAAAGCTAAGAGAATTCAGTACCACCAAACCAGCTCTACAACAAATGCTAAGGGAACTTCTCTAAGTGGGAAACACAAGAGAAGAAAAGGACCTACAAAAACAAACCCATAACAATTAAGAAAATGGTAATAGGGACATACATATCGATAATTACCTTAAACGTGACTGGATTAAATGCTCCAACCAAAAGACACAGGCTTACTGAATGGATACAAAAACAAGACCTATATATATACTGTCTACAAGAGACCCACTTCAGACCTAGGGACACATACAGACTGAAAGGGAGGGGATAGAAAAGGATATTCCATGCAAATGGAAATCAAAAGAAAGCTGGAGTAGCAATACTCATATCAGATAAAATAGACTTTAAAATAAAGAATGTTACAAGAGACAAGGAAGGACACTACATAATGATCAAGGGATCAATCCAAGAAGAAGATATAACAATTACAAATATATATGCACCCAACATAGGAGTACCTCAACACATAAGGCAACTACTAACAGCTATAAAAGAGGAAATCGACAGTAACACAATAATAGTGGGGGACTTTAACACCTCACTTACACACCAATGGACAGATCATCCAGACAGATAAGTAATAAGGAAACACAAGCTTTAAATAATACATTAAACAAGATGGACTTAACTGATATTTATAGGACATTCCATCCAAAAACAGCAGATTACACTTTCTTCTCAAGTGCACTTGGAACATTCTCCGGGATAGATCACATCTTGGGTCACAAATCAAGCCTTGGTAAATTTAAGAAAATTGAAATCATATCGAGCATCTTTTCTGACCAGCGCTATGAGATTGCAGGATACAAAATTAATGCACAGAAATCTCTTGCATTCCTATACACTAATGATGAAAAATTTGAAAGAGAAATTAGGAAACACTCCCATTTACCATTGCAACAAAAAGAATAAAATATCTAGGAATAAACCTACCTAGAGAGACAAAAGACCTCTATGCAGAAAACTATAAGACACTGATGAAAGCAATTAAAGATGATACAAACAGATGGAGAGATATACCATGTTCTTGGACTGGAAGAATCAATATTGTGAAAATGACTATACTACCCAAAGCAATCTACAGTTTCAATTCAATCCCTATCAAATTACCACTGGCATTTTTCACAGAACTAGAACAAAAAATCTTAAAATTTGTATGGGGACACAAAATACCCTGAATAGCCAAAGCAGTCTTGAGGGAAAAAAATGGAGCTGGAGGAATGAGACTCCCTGACTTCAGACTGTACTACAAAGGTACAGTAATCAAGACAATATGGTACTGGCACAAAAACAGACATATAGATCCATGGAACAGGATAGAAAGCCCAGAGATAAACCCACACACCTATGGTCAACTAATCTATGACAAAGGAGGTAAGGATATACAATGGAAAAAAGACAGTCTCTTCAATAAGTGGTGCTGGGAAAACTGTACAGCTACATGTAAAAGAATGAAATTAGAACATTCCCTAACACTATACACAAAAATAAACTCAAAATGGATTAGAGACCTAAATGTAAGACCGGACACTGTAAAACTCTTAGAGAAAAACATAGGAAGAACACTCTTTGACATCAAGATATCACAGCAAGATATTTTTGATCCACCTCCTAGAGTAATGGAAATAAAAACAAAAATAAACAAATGGGACCTAATGAAACTTAAAAGCTTTTGCCAAGCAAAGGAAACTACAAACAAGACAAAAAGACAACCCTCAGAATGGGAGAAACTATTTGCAAACGAATCAACGGACAAAGGATTAATCTCCAAAATATATAAACAGCTCATGCAGCTCAATATTAAAAAAAACAAACAACCCAATCAAAAAATGGGCAGAAGGCCTAAATAGACATTTCTCCAAAGAAAACATACAGATGGCCAAGAGGCACATGAAAAGCTGCTCAACATCACTAATTATTAGAGAAATGCAAATCAAAACTACAATGAGATATCACCTCACACCAGTTAGAACGGGCATCATCAGAAAATCTATAAACAACAAATGCTGGAGAGGGTGTGGAGGAAAGGGAACCCTCTTGCACTGCTGGCGGGAATGTAAATTGATAGAGCTGCTATGGAGAACAGTATGGAGGTTCCTTAAAAAACTAAAAATAGAATTACCATATGACCCAGCAATCCCACTACTGGGCATATACCCAGACAAAACCATCATTCAAAAAGACACATGCAGGGACTTCCCTGGTGGCTCAGTGGTTAAGAATTTGCCTGCCAATGCAGGGGACATGGGTTCAATCCCTGGTCCAGGAAGATCCCACGTGCTGCAGAGCAACTAAGCCCGTGCGCCACAACTACTGAGCCCACGTGCCACAACGACTGAAGCCTGTGCGCCTAGAGCCCATGCCCCGCAACAAGAGAAGCCACCCTAATGAGAAGCCTGTGCACTGCTACGAAGAGTAGCCCCCGCTCACCGCAACTAGAGAAAGCCCGCATGCAGCAAGGAGGACCCAACGCAGCCAAAAAATAAAATAAATAAATATTAAAAAAAAAAAAAAGACACGTGCACCCTGCAGTGTTCATTGCAGCACTATTTACAATAGCCAGGTCATGGAAGCAACGAAAATGCCCATCAACGGATGAATGGATAAAGAAGATGTAGTACATATATACAATGGAATACTCAGTCATAAAAGGGAACGAAATTGGGTCATTTGTAGAGACCTGGATGGATCTAGAGACTGTCATACAGAGTGAAGTAAGTCAGAAAGAGAAAAACAATTATCATATATTAACGCATATATGTGGCACCTAGAAAAATGGTACAGATGAACCAGTTTGCAGGGCAGAAATAGAGACACAGATGTAGAGAAAAAATGTATGGACACCAAGGGGGGAAAGTGGTGGGGGCGTGGTGGTGGGATGAATTGGGAGATTGGGATTGACATACATTCACTAATATGTATAAAATAACTAATAAGAATGTGCTGTATAAAAAAATAAAATTAAAAAAAAGTTCTATTATATGCATATCCCATAGCTTTTGCATCCATTCCTCTATTGATGGTATTTGGAGGAGCTATAGGTCTTTCACTTTTACAGAATGTTCTGCAATGTACAATCTGATATCATTATATAATTGTATGAGTAGTTCTGAGGATAGATCCTTTAGAGGAGTTGCTGAAGCAAAGGATGTGAGCATTTCGCGTCTTGACAGGTGCCTCCAAATTGCCCTCTGAAAAGGTTGTACCTATTTACAAGCCCGTCGACTGTGTGTGAAAGTCTTCCCCCACCATTCTCTCCCCAACACTGGTTTTTAACCAATCTAATTTTTGTGATCTAAAAGATGAAATTTTGTATCTTAAATATTAATTAGCATTTCCCCAATCACTTTAGGAATTGATCATCTTTTCATTAGCCTTTAATATTTTTTTTCTCTTCTTCAAATCAACTTCCTATCACATGTTGTTGTTGTTGTTTTTTGCGGTACGCGGGCCTCTCACTGTGTGGCCTCTCCCGTTGCGGAGCACAGGCTCTGGACGCGCAGGCTCAGCGGCCATGGCTCCTGGGCCCAGCCGCTCTGCGGCATGTGGGATCTTCCTGGACCGGGGCATGAACCCGCGTCCCCTGCATGGGAAGGCGGACTCTCAACCACTGCGCCACCAGGGAAGCCCACATGTTGTTTTTAACTCTTAAAAAAGTATACCGAAAAGTGGACAAGTCGTAAATATACCACTTGATGGATTCTTATAAAGTGAAAACACCAGGTAACACCAGGTGACAAGAAAGCATGTGCCCCCCGATCACTCCTCCCCAGAGGTAATCACTCTTCTGAATCCAACTCCATGGATTAGTGTTGCCTGTTTTAAACATTGTATAAGTGCAATCAGACAGTTTCTGTTATTTGTGCCTCAGTTCTTTTATGCAGCATGATATTGTGAGATTTCGGTTTGTGGCTTGTAACGGTGGTTTTTTCCGTTTTTGTTGCTGTGTAGAATTCTGCTGTATTCATAGACCACACATTATTTATCCATTCCACTATTGATGGACATTTAGGTTGTCCCATTGTCTCCTGGTTTTTGCTGTTACAAATAACATCAAACAATTTTCCAAAGCAATTGTATCAATTTACCTCAATAACGTGTGTGATTTCAAGTTGCTCCACCTGCTTGCCACTGCTTATCCTCTCAGGTTGAATTTTTTAAATTCATTTGAGACCATTTTGAGATGGGAGAGAGGGAAGAAGGCAAGGTCATAGGGAGAATTGGGTTAAGATATTTCAACACTGTACCTATCTGGGAGTTTTCTGTAAGTCATTGCTACTTCAAGAGCTTCCTTTAAGTCTGACTCACAACTTAGAAGTGGGTGAGCTGGCTTGGGTTTGACAGCCTGGATAGCTCTTGCCCTAACCTCTAGCAACATCCAAAGGATTAAAATCAGGAAGGTGCCTTAACCTCCAATAACACCCAAAGGAATAAAATCAGAAAGGCAGCTCTCAGGTAGCTTGCAGAGAGAGATACATCATTACCAAAACCTTCTAGGTGAAGAAAGTACGCAATTAGATAAAGCAATAGCTTACGTAAAGTTAGAACATACAAATCCATTTGAGGGAGATGTACTGTGTGCTTTTCTTGAATTACTCAAGCCGGATGTCACTATTTACCAAGGGTAAAGCGTGAAATTGAAGCCAAGAGACACTAATGAATCTATTCTCTTGTTTTCATGGGGATGGGAAATTCTGCTTCACCTCTGTGTGGTGTGGTTAACAGACTTGGGATCGGGCAGAGCTTGGCTGGTAGCTGCCTGGCTCGCGTCTTCCCACAGTTTCGAAGCTCAGCTCGGTGTGCGCCGCCCTCCAGATTTCTCATTTCCGTGCCAGTGACGGTGTCTTTCATTCTCCTCGCAGGGACGAAGCTGAAATGGAATATTTGAAGATAGCTCAGGACCTGGAGATGTACGGTGTGAACTACTTTACAATCCGGGTGTGTAGAAGCCTCTGCGAGTTCCCTGTGTGTGGGTGGAGACTGAATGAGGGCAGACTGTTAAAATGGGTCCCTTCCCATCCCAGGGCGGTATTCAACAGTTCAGGGGAAGAGGAAGGGGAGGGTCTAAGAGCCTCATTTTCTATATTGGGACTTAAATTAGATCCTAGGTGATTAAGTATCGGTGGAGCCCGGGAGGGCCTGGTCCTGTCTGGGCAGAAATCTGTCTGAATGCTCTGGTGTAACATTTGATTATCTCTGGCTCTGTGAGATCCGGGTCCACAGGGAACACCGGTAAATACTTTCTTCCCCCAGGACACAAGGAGAGTAAAGCTGCTTTTACAGATTACTGATTTGTTTGGGTGGGGACTCTCCCTGGCAGGCTAATTGATTTTCTATGCAGACCATTAACAGTCCGCTGTACTCTGGGAACCCGCTGCTCCTGCACCGGAGAAGTGTTTGTTTTCAGCCCCTGTCCGGCCTTTCAAGCATCTTTCTCCTGAGGCTCTGCTGCTGGTCGCAGCTCCTCCCAAAGGAGTTCATGCAATTTGCTGAAGTATTTCATTCCCGGTTCCAAACTGTAGACGAGTAGACAGTAAAACAGCCATCATTATAGTTAAGGCTTGCTTTCCTTTTCAGGGTTTCCATAAATTTTGTATTAAATTTAGGTAAATTGAAACACATGTAAAATATCCTAGGGATAGCTTTCTACTTTGTTTTCTAAATACGTATTTTTAATGGATCATTTGCATAAAATAAGGCACGCTGACAAATTATGTCATTTTTGTATAGTATACAAATGCCTAAAAGATTTTCCCTAATAACGCCAAAGGTTGTTTTCTAAAGTTTTATTAATTTGTATTTGCTAATTGTTTGGTTTCTTTAAGGTCAAGACTCATTTGACACATTTCTGTGGTTTTGTCCATATGACTCCTCTTGCCCCACCACCTACATTCTAGAAAACTAGTATTTTATAACCCTTCAAAACCAGCTTCTTATGAGGGAATATTTCTACAGCAGTCAGACTAAATTATACTATATTGTGCGTGTGTGTCTTGTATTGCATGATAGATGAGGCTAATGGATATTTTAGTGTCTTTGTGTTAAAGTTCCTGAAATTTCACCCTCACCTAAGGAAGACGTGTGCTTAAAACAATTTAAAAGGGGCTGCTTGAGTCCCCACTTCTCTGTTTATTCTCTAGAACAGTTGGAGCCTCATGATAGGAGACAGAGGATGCAATCCATTTTTTTAAAAAACTTAAGCTAGAAACATAATGAAACGTCTTGTTTTCCAAAACGTACTATAGATTTTTAAAGCACAAAGCCTCACTTGTGTTAACACAGTGGTTTTAAGAGCCCTGCAGATGAGCAGACGACTCTCCCTCCTGGTTTGGTGATCACATCTGACTTCAGGTGTTAGCTTGAGTAAAAGATGTATCTCAGAGTGCTCACTCCTCCTCCTGACGCCTGCTGTTAGCCTTGTACTTCTCATCACAGTCCCGGCACCTTCTCAGTTTGCAGACCTTTTTTCCTGCCCTGGAGTCTTGGGTCCATTTCCTTGTTGTCAGCAAGGGGTCAGGTGTGGGGAGATTCCCCCACTGCTGTACGAGGACCAGACTGCAGCACAGGGGGATGGGTCTGCAGCCCGAAGAGGTGGCCTCCGGGTGCACACTGGTCAGTGATATGGGGGCCCAGGAGGCTTGCCCTATGGGTGCCCTGGCTGCTGGCCGGACTGCCATCAGAGGTACAGCCTGTGTACAGTCTATCAATTAAAAGTTTTACACAGCTTTATTGGGGCACAATTTATATATAATTCATTTTGATATATCTTTCCGATATTTTGTAGTAAAAAATTTCCAACATGTAGGAAAGTTGGAAGACCTTTACAGTGCATACCTATGTACACCCACAGCCTGGATTCTACAGTTAACACTTTATACTTGCTTAATCACATTGAAGCTACATTTTAATATAAAATAAGGCCATCTGATCCCAGCACTTAGAGTTTTCTTTCTGGTAGTACAATAACCTTTTCTTTTAACATAAGAGTGTTTAATCCTACAAGTTTTTATTCTTCATCTATGATAAGCCAGTTATTTAATTAGCGGTAACAGTGTTTCGATTACCTCTACTTTAGCCATCGAGCCAGTGACAGGAGCCCCCAGTGATCCTTCCGTGGGGCACATGAATCACAAGAATGGTATCATTTTGCCTCCACCTGCCCCAGTTCAGGAAGCTGGAGGCCCCCTGGGTTCTAGGACAACAGTGACTTCTGTTGGGACCTGTTGAAACTTGTCACATGTAACGGTCTATGCCAGGTTCTTTGGGAAGTTGAATAAAACCTTGAGCCTCAGCTGGAGGTGACGGTAGCTGTTCTTTGTCAAATCTACAGAATAAAAAGGGCACAGAGCTGCTGCTCGGAGTGGATGCTTTGGGGCTTCACATTTATGACCCTGAGAACAGGCTGACCCCCAAGATCTCCTTCCCGTGGAACGAAATCCGAAACATCTCGTACAGCGACAAGGAGGTAGGACCTGTCTGCGCTGTAGATGCCCTGGCGGCCCAACAGGTTTTTCCCCATCTCTCCTCCTTCTGGAGCAGCCCCAGCCAGACCGCTCCTTGTTAGCAGCAAGATCCTTTAATTCCCAGGCTTTGGGTTTTTGCTTGTTGATCTTTATAGTATTTACAGAACAGTACTGGCATCCTATTTTCAAACAGCATCACTAAACCCCTCTGCTGACTAATGAGAGGCTGGGAAGCTCAACTGTCAGTACTAAAACCCGGAGAACAGTAAACAAACCAGAAAGTAACCCTTTCTTATTACTTGGCTTTCTATTTCTGGTGAGAATTCTCTTTGTTTTTTTATTTTTAAATAAATTTATTTATTTTTATTTTTGGCCGTGTGGGTCTTAGTTGCTGTGCGTGGACTTTCTCTAGTTGCGGTGAGAGGGGGCTACTGTTCGTTGCGGTGCGCAGGCTTCTCATTGTGGTGGCTTCTCCTGTTGCGGAGCATGGGCTCTAGGCACGTGGGCTTCAGTAGTTGTGGCACGTGGGCTCAGTAGTTGTGGCTTGCTGACTCCAGAGTGCAGGCTCAGGAGCTGTGGCACACGGGCTTAGTTGCTCTGCAGCATGTGGGATCTTCCCAGACGAGGGATCAAACCCATGTCCCCTGTATTGGCAGGCAGATTCTTAACAACTGTGCCACCAGGGAAGCCCCTCTCTTTATATTTTAAATGCGGTGTATATTAAACCCTCTCTCTGTGTCCAGTGCTTGATTCATGTGGTGCAGAGATATGGGTATACACACACACACACCTCTCCATAACATGTATATGAATGTATATGTATTTTATATATATATATAGTATACATAATGTATACATATCAGCAGTGATATAAAGGATATCAGGCCAACTTGCTTACAAGAATTAAAGAAAAATTAAGTTTGAATAACTCAAATGAGCACTCTTAGAATTCAAATATTACTATATAGGATTGTGACTTTTCCCTAATGCTGTAATCCTATATTTATTCATTCTTTGTTAATTTTTTAAATTAATTTTTATTGGAGTATAGTTGCTTTACAATGTTGTGTTAGTTTCTGCTGTACAGCAAAGTGAATCAGTTAAACATATACATATATCCACTCTTTTTTAGATTCTTTTCCCATATAGGTCATTACAGAGTATTGAGTAGAGTTCCCTGTGCTATACAGTAGGTTCTTATTAGTTATCTATTTTATATATAGTAGTGTGGATATGTCAGTTCCAATCTCCCAATTTATCCCCTCCCCCACCCTTTCCCCTTTGGTAGCCACATTCATTGTAAAGTTTAAGAGAGTTTTTGAGCATCTCCTTTGTGTTAGGTTTTGTGGGAGAAACAAAGATGTAGAGAATGCAGTCTCAGCCCTCAGGGAAGTTATAGTCAAGTAGTGACTCAACTGCCGTGATACATAACCTCAGTGTGAGCGGCGGGTGACAGAGGTGGTGACGATATGGTGCTTTTCCACCTGCCAGCAGCTTTGCCCTGGCTCTGATTCAGTCTTCACAAGAACACTGCTGTGAGAGTAGGGGCTGTGTTCTGGTTGCTCTGTGTCACCTCAGGAAGCGGAGACGCAGAGGGATCAGGTGACCTGTGTCTGGTGAGAGGAATAGCAGAAGCCACATCCCCCGAGTTTCCAGAGAAGCACAGAGGGTGGGCCCTGAGACTCTGCACCAGGCTGAGGAAGGCAGGCCCGGGCGTGGAGTGAGTAACAGAGACAGCCCACGTGGCTGCCTGCAGAGCCCCCACCCCATGCAGTTTTCCTGCTTTCTCTTTCCTCATGTAGCAACTTGAGGAAAGGAGCACCAGGCCCCTGGTTGCCAGTACGTGGTTGAGATCCACTCAGCCATGCTTGATGAGACAGATTGAGCTTCTTAATTCAAAACATTTTGGCTTCTCAGATCTTTGTAAGTAGCCCAGGAGATGAGCATTTAGGTATTTCTTTTTTAAAGCACTTAAACTGAAAGTTCTATGTGACTTAAAGCAGTAGGTGTGCTGGTAGTTTTTCATCTACTAATTTCATAAAGTCTATTTACTGCACATCCACAACTTCGCGTGCCAAAGGCTCCCAAAACACTCATCCTTTACGGAAGCCAAGCAGTGAAGTCTCCCCTAGTGCGATGGCTCGACACAGTAAAATAATATTCCCTCTCCCGGGGCAAGGCGCCCCCGAGTTCCGTCAGGTCAGTAACTCGCACAGTGCAAGGGCCCCAAGCTGAGTTGACATGATGAGAAGTAGTCTTGGTCATTATATACAACAACCATGCTGTCACAACAGAAGTGCTGGTTTATTTTAAGTGAGCCATTGATTCTGTGTGCATGCCCCGGCGTGGCACAGAGCCTGTGGTTTCCCCACTCCTTGAGGTTTCCCACTGACAGCTCTGGGCTTTGATAGCAGGGCCAAAAATAAGCTCACGAAATTCATAAATAGCAGCCTACACAAGAGCAATACTGCTTCTAAGTTCACTTGACCAAAAGCGAAACAAAGGACCATTTTTCTGTCCTCTGTGTGCTAACCCCTTGTTGGACAATATAGCATGTGAAAGAAATACCCAAGAATAGATCTTCCTAAACGACTTCATCTGCTTAGCAAGTCTTTCTTGGGAGTGGATATTCATGTTTAAAGTGCATCTTTGTCTATGACATAAATCACAGCAAGATCCTTTTTGACCCACATCCTAGAGAAATGGAAATAAAAACAAAAATAAACAAATGGGACCTAATGAAACTTAAAAGCTTTTGCACAGCAAAGGAAAACATAAGACGAAAAGACAACCCTCAGAATGGGAGAAAATATTTGCAAATGAAGCAACTGACAACGGATTAATCTCCAAAATTTACAAGCAGCTCAATATCAAAAAAACAAACAACCCAATCCAAAAATGGGCAGAAGACCTAAATAGACATTTCTCCAAAGAAGATATACAGATTGCCAACAAACACATGAAAGGATGCTCAACATCACTAGTCATTAGAGAAATGCAAATCAAAACTACAATGAGGTATTACCTCACACCAGTTAGAATGGCCATCACCAAAAAGTCTACAAACGATGAATGCTGGAGAGGGCGTGGAGAAAAGGGAACCCTCTTGCACTGTTGGTGGGAATGTAAATTGATACAACCACTATGAAGAACAGTATGGAGGTTCCTTAAAAAACTAAAAATAGAACTACCATACGACCCAGCAATCCCACTACTGGGCATATACCCTGAGAAAACCATAATTCAAAAAGAGTCATGTGCCACAATGTTCATTGCAGCTGTATTTACGATAGCCAGGACATGGAAGCAACCTAAGTGTCCATCGACAGATGAATGGATAAAGAAGATGTGGCACATATATACAATGGAATATTACTCAGCCATAAAAAGAAACGAAATTGAGTTATTTGTAGTGTGGTGGATGGACCTAGAGTCTGTCATACAGAGTGAAGTAAGTCAGAAAGAGAAAAACAAATACCGTATGCTAACACATATATATGGAATCTAAAAAAGAAAAAAAAAAAAGGTTCTGAAGAACCTAGGGGCAGGGCAGGAATAAAGATGCAGACGTAAAGAATGGACTTGAGGACACGGGGAGGGGGAAGGGTAAGCTGGGACGAAGTGAGAGAGTGGCATAGACATATATACACTACCAAACGTAAAATAGATGGCTAGTGGGAAGCAGCCGCATAGCACAGGGAGATCAGCTCGGTGCTTTGTGACCACCTAGAGGGGTGGGAGGGAGACGCAAGAGGGAGGAGATATGGGGATATATGTATATGTATAGCTGATTCACTTTGTTATACAGCAGAAACTAACACACCATTGTAAAGCAATTATACTCCAATAAAGATGTTAAAAATTAAAAAATTAAAAAAAGAAATAAAGTGCATCTTTGAAATCTAGGATCTGTCTGGTCTCATCAGGAATGAGTGAGAGCAACAGTTGCCGTTTTTTCTTTATATTCGACCCTGCCTGGTAGTCTGGCCCTGGGTTCTCCTACTAAGCTACCCACCCTCCCACCCGCCCATCCATAGCATTCCTCTTTCTCTCCCCTTTGATTTTTGTAGTATTTTCCTTTTCTACTGCAGTCCATTCTTTGTCACTCTTTAACCGTATTCTTTCTATTAACAGTTTTCATCAAACCATCCCCATGTTTGGAAATCTGGGGTGACGCCCTGTATGCTGTCACATCAAATCTAAGCCCTTCTGACTGCCCATCCCCAGCCCACCTCACCAGCCCCCACTCCTGCCTTCCTCCCAGTCTAAACCCATGGTTTTATCTTAGTCATCAAAGAGTTAATAATGACAGACACACACACACACACACACACACACACACACACACATGCTAGCACTGCTCATTTCCCTATCTTTGCCTTATTTCTATTGCTTGCCCTGTCCAGAATGCCCCTCCATCCTACCTTTTAGCTTCTCTGTCATATTCTTTGTCTAAGACCAGCTTATGTCCATCCTACCCTGAGGATTTGTGACTTGTGCCACCCAATGAGGCACTAACACGTGATGTAATCTCTTGAGTAGTTGACTCTTGTTGGTCTAGTTCCAGCCAGGTGGTGAGCCTCCTGTAGGCAGGGCCGCCTCTGCGGCGGCCCTCCCAGTGTTGGCCTCAAAGTTGGGCCTGTCAAGGGTTTGTATTTCAGATTTCCAAGCCTAAGATGGTGCCGAGAACCCAGCTTCCAGGATCCTGAACTTCCTGGGCACCATGAAGCCAGGACAAGGCATGGCCTTGTGCTGGATCTTTGCTAGGGGGGTTGCTGCTTTTGTGGAATTTCCCAGTTGGTGGCAATGTTCTAGGCTATCAGACTGAAACTGTTTTCTGTTTTTTCCTTTCAGTTTACTATTAAGCCATTGGATAAGAAAATTGACGTCTTCAAATTTAACTCCTCAAAGCTTCGTGTTAATAAGCTGGTAAGTTGAGATCCTGGTTTTTGTTACAGACTGTAGTTTTTCTGTGAAATTGAAAGCCGTTTTTGAACCAGTATCAGAGTGACATGTTGTGAGGTGTAGAATGATAACTCACTTGGTACGTGCTTCTCTGATCAGCCTTGAAAGATTTCTCTTTAGCTTAACCTAAAGAGTCAAACCTACATTTTGTGATGAGGAATTTCTAAAAGTTATTTTTATTGAAGTACTTCATACATATGAAAGAATATGTATAATGTATACATGGGGTATAAAGAACAACAGAAATAAACAGCTACCTACCCACCACCAAGCTTTAAGAAATAGCACACCCCCAACACTGTGGAACCGCCCCTGCGTTAGCACCCTGCTGTCCCCCCTCTCCCCAAAGGTGACCACCATTCTCAGCTGTGTGCTTAATATCCCCCTGCTTTCCATCAGAACTTTAGTTCGTATACGGCAAGTTATGTATGTTTTTGAAATTTATATATGTGCTATCAACTGTGTTCTTCTGTCACATGCCTTTTTTACACATTAATTTTTGAGATTTATCTACTTTGATGCTCAAAGATATGGTCCTTTCATTTCACTGCTGTATAGTATTCCATTATATATTCTGTTAATATATATATATATATATTTTTTTTTTTTTTCCTCTGTTCTCCTGTTAATGGACAATTAAGTGCTTTCTGCATCTTGTATCTGCCCACTGGTGTGCATGGGCAATTGCTTCCCTGGAGTCTAGAGAGTGTCTTCACATAGCCCTGCATGTGGTATATGTCCAAATTCAAGTTTATGTCACGTTGTTTTCCAAAGAAGGTGAATTAATGTACAGATCCAACAGCCCTGGGTGAGACTTCCTTTTGCCTTATATCCTATATCCTCAGCAATTGTGTTATTAGCCTTTAAAAATTTTTGCCAATCTTGTGCATTTAAAATGGTATCTCAGTGTCATATTAATTTGCATCTTTACTAATGAGGTTGAATATCTTTTTGTATATTTATTGGCCAGTCTCATTGTCTCTTTTGTCAAACTTGTTTCTTGTCTTTTGGCTGTTTTTCTTTTGGGTTGTTTGTTTTCTTTATTGGTTATCTCTTCTTCCACTTTGTGTCTTATTTTTCCTCTTGCTTTTTATGTCTTAACAAATTTTAATGTAGATAAACGTATACATCTTTTCCTTAACTATTTGCGATTTTTGTGTCTTGCTTGACATCTTTCCGTATCCTGTGACCATCAAGATATTCTTCTATGTTCTCTTCTAAGAATTTCCAGGGCTTGATCTTTGCACTTAAGGCATTAATTCCTCTGGAGTCGAGTTTTGCATGTGGTGGAGGTGGGGGAATCCAACTTACTTTTTTCCCACGAATGACTTGTCGTCCCAGCCCTGCCTGTTGAACAAGCTTTGCCGTCATCTTCCCTGGTCTGCGGAGCCACGCCCTGACTCCGCAGAGTGAGGGGCATCAGAAGACAAGCTAAATGGCACCCCTTCCTCTCTTCACTGTGATTGTCTCCAGAGCTGAGGCCTGGAGGCCACAGGGAGGATGTTGGTGTTTCCCTCCATACCTTCTCTCAGGTTCCCCACAAGAGCCCTTGGACCAAGATGCTGTAGCTGCTGTGCTGTCTCAGTGGAGTCAGCGTGTGGGTATAACATTTCTCCTGCTTTCATTGCACAGATTCTCCAGCTGTGTATCGGGAACCACGACCTGTTTATGAGGAGGAGGAAGGCCGATTCTTTGGAAGTTCAGCAGATGAAAGCTCAGGCCAGGGAGGAGAAGGCCAGAAAGCAGGTGAGCAGGTGAACTGCCGTTGTCTCCTGGTGGTGGTCTCGGCCGGGAGGTAAGGAGTGGTCATGGGCTCACAGGAGTCCTTTGAGCACGGATCTGCCTACTCTTATTTTATTCCTGTTGGGTCTTTTTGGCTGATGAATAAATGATGGTGGGACGTCAGCTCTGGAAATGAGGAATACACTCTAACAGCATATCTCAAAGGCACATCCCTAGTTATTTCTCCAGTGAATTGAGTGAAGTGTGATTAATGCACGTTGTGGGCAGAGATAGCCAAGCCCACATGTATCCACCCACCTATCCACCCATCCATCCATCCATCGTCCATGCAGCTAAACTTTCATTCTTTCTGCCTGCCTGTCTCCTGTGCCCAGCCTTCTCCTTTTCTAATTAGATGGTGATGGAATGCAGGGCGGCATCTCTGCGCCCACTGCTGGAATTAGACTCCGGCCGCGCTTCCCCATTGCAGGTCAGCCCAGGCGGCACATCGCCCACAGCGAGAGGTGCCAGGAGCACGTTATCAGCAGCCTGGACGATCTGCATCATTGTTTTCTACTCTTAGACCTTTTTGACTCACCGCAATCCGCACAGCTAACCTGAGCCCCGCTGCTGAGAAATATCAATCATGGCTTTGGATGAACTACTAGACAGAGTAGCAGTAGCTGCAATCGGCTGCCCTTAGGACTTGCAGGCTTGGAGGGGTAATAATTAGTCTGTGTGCAGCTCTCTAATTTGGGTCCTCCGACGAAGCTGGCTCCCGGCCCTGAGGTTTAGAATGAAATGCCCAGTGTGATCCATTGTGCTCTCGGCTCCGTCTCTGTGCTCTCGGCTCCGTCTCTTTGCTCTCTGAGATGGCAGGCCACAGATGTACTCTTCGGGATGCTTTGGGGTGGGGTGGGGGGCAGTGGAATGGATTTTGCTGGACAAAGAAATGCTCCTGGGCCAGCACAGGGTCACAGTGGCAACTTCAAGAAGAGCCCTCTCTGACCTCTTTGTCAGCAGAGGAAAGCTTAGAAGTGAGAGATCTGATCACGGCAAGGAGTGTGTAAGCCTCCAGGCTGTGCAGAGAGTAGCTTGAACACACCCCTGGACCTGCACTGCCTGTAGGATGGCAGATGCGTGTTCCTGGCATCTGGCAACCACAGGTCAGGGGCTCCATGGCCCAGCAGTACAGACATTGACCTTGGAGCCAGATGTGAAACTTAGTGTGTGACCCTAGTGATTGACTTACCTTCCAGATCTCGGTTTTCTTATCTGTCAAGTGGAGCTAAGTATCTCTCTTCTGTGTCTCAGATCAGAGGACACACTGTACCTGAAGGTCTTTGTGAGCTGAAACCGCTTTGCAAACAGGAGGTCCCTTATGATGGGGGTGGAGGTCTCAGGGAGGGTGCAATGCTGAGAGCAGAAGGGAATTGTAGACTTTTTTCAAGTGGAGGATAATGGGGATCTAGTCATCCACCTAATGGGAATTGTAATATGATGGAAATTAGAGAACAAATCGGCCAGGCTTTTCATTGACCTGCAAGAGGAAAACAGGAGAAAAATTTACTGTATTTTATTGCTTGTCTTTGCATTATTCCTTCGAGGCCCAATGCATTTGTATGACTTACTATTTAGAAAAAGCAGCAATCTTAAAAATCTTGTGTTTGGGAGAAGATTGAAGCAAGAAGTAAGTAATTAAATGTGCTTTAATTATTTAAGGAAGAAAATAGTGCAGTGGTCACTTCTGGCTCCTGCTTTCCGAACTCAGCTAGAGCCCTAGGATCACAGAGAATAGCACTTGTCCTCTGCTTGTTAAGCTCGGCGTGTGGCCCAATTAATACAGTGATCCAGAAGGCAAGGGAGGCGGCAGCAGCTTAGTGCTGGTGCCGTAAGGATCAGGGCCGCGTCCTCACTCCTCCCCCCGTGCTCCCTCCTGTCACAGGCCTGGCTCAGGAGTTGCTTTCGCTTGAGGCTCTGGGGGTCTGTGCCTGGCTGCCGCCGCCTCCTGCTGTGAAATACGATGTGTGAGCTATTGATGCATCACACGGATGATTCCATCTTCTCCTGAGGGTCAGAGGCAAGAGTGGAGCTACTGTTGATGAGATTAGAGGTGTGGGAGGGGTCTGTGTGGATAAGAAGTGGCACGGTGGCTCACGGTGGTGGAGAGGGACACGTGGTCTCCTTGGGGAGAAGGAGCCTGCATTGTGTCCTGTCAGCTGCAGGGCAGAGCCACTGGGGTCTCAGGCACGTTGGCCAGGTAGCTGTTTCCGTACCCAGCGTGTACGGATGCGCCCGTACATCCAGGTGGAGACTGGCTCCGTGTTCTGCTGTTTGTTCATTTACAACTAGATGATTTTTCAAGAAGCACGGCTTTCCACTCTAGAGCTGGTTTAGAAGGATGGAGGGTGGTGGGCGAGGAGAACGACACTGGTACCTAAAGTCCAGGGAAGAAAAGGGTCCCCAGAGGGGAGACCCTGGGCACTGGCTGTCCTCAGATCTGTGGCACAGCAGGTCATGGGCCCTGTGACCAGCGGCCGCTCGTTCCCCCTAGATGGAGAGGCAGCGCCTCGCTCGAGAGAAGCAGATGAGGGAGGAGGCTGAACGCACGAGGGACGAACTGGAGAGGAGGCTGCTGCAGATGAAGGAAGAGGCGACGATGGCCAACGAAGCCCTGGTGATTTCCAAGGGGCTGGGTCCTGGGAGGCTACTCGGACTCCCTCTGGTTCTGGAGTTAGGCCCCCAACTCCAGAATTAGGCACATTTACTTTGACATTTTGGCTTAAAATTATTGTCTTCCTCTCCGCCTGTGTTTCCAGGAGCAGATTTAGATTGAGTTCAACCTCCAAGTGCAGGCAGACTCCACTCACTGTGGGTCACCTTTCCCGCAGGGTGTCTCAGCCTTGGCCTGCCCCACCTCGGGGCCAGGTCATCCCCTGGTGGGGGCCATCCTGTGTGTTGAGGGCTGGTTGGCCGTGTCCCTGGCCTCTGCCCACTAAATTCCCCTATTTGTGACAATCAAAAATGTCTCTAGACATTGTGACGTGTCCCCAGAGGGCACAGTCTCCCGTGCTTTTGAAGCACTTATCTAAAGAGAAAGAAGGACAGAGTTAAGTTGGGTTTCTCCCTCATAAAGTGTAGCCTCAGCTCAAGTGGGTCCCCATGGAGGGACCCTGAAGGGCCTTCTGAGAAGTTGAAGGGTGTGGCTTGGGGACACTCAGTGGCAGGGCCCCAAGGAGTCCAAGACCTTGGTCCTTGCTGACCTGAGTGTCTGAGGCCTGATCGGGGCGGGATGACAGGCACAGGACTCCTGTTCCCGCTGAGCACGCTCTTTTCTCCAGATGCGGTCCGAGGAGACAGCCGACCTGTTGGCCGAAAAGGCCCAAATCACTGAGGAGGAGGCAAAGCTCCTGGCACAGAAGGCGGCAGAGGCCGAACAGGAGATGCAGCGCATCAAGGCCACGGCCATCCGGACAGAGGAAGAGAAGCGCCTTATGGAGCAGAAGGTGCTGGAGGCCGAAGTGCTGGCGCTGAAGATGGCTGAGGAGTCCGAGAGGAGGTCAGCATGGGGGCGGGGAGGCCCTGCGCTGGGGCAGAGCCTGCTGGCAGCTGCTGACCCATCTCCCAGGCAGGGGCAGAGGCTCCTTCCCGCACAGGCCGGTGGGGCTGGAGCTGGACGGGTGCAGGAACCTAGTTCTCCTGTCCAGTGGACTCTGGTCGGGCTGTGCCTTTGCGATGAGCCCCCGCCTCTGTGATGCTCGTGTTTGCAGGAAAACCATCGAGCTTGTCCACAGGCTGCTGTTAGCTGAGGAGACATGAGGAGGCTCTTCTGACATTTACAGAATGTGCTTCTTTTCCCTTTTGGTTTGAGGGGTGTGTGGGGAGACAGCAGCTATTCACCTTTAACGCTTCCCTGAAGATGGGAGGGGAGGGCAGGGTGCCCTGGCTCACGACCAGGTCGAAGGATGGGACTGTAGTCTGTGCTTTTCAAAGACAATTGGAGGCTCTGGGCTGTGCTGGTTCCGCAGCCGTCAGACAACCCTGGCTCCTTCCTCGCGGCACTCGGTCTGTGGGTTTAGAACACCTGAATTGGGCTTTTCACTGCCAGGGTGCAGTCGCTACAGTTTCCTCTCCATTCTTTGCGTGTCATTCTGGGAATACGGTTCCACGTTTCCCGCCCTGCCCCAGGCTCCTTTCTTTCCATGTGCGGTCCCTTCCCCGTGAATGGTGTGTGTTGGGCTGGGTCCCCTGGGTCCAGTGTCCTGACGAGGCACGAGGCCCTCAGCGACGTACTTATCTTCCTGCCCGAGGAGGTTGTTTCACTTGGGGGTCGTGAAGAATCAGTTCTTTCACATCCTGCCCTTTGTGATCCAGTATGACACCTTTGCCCAGCCTACTCTCACCCAGAAAGAAGCAGAGGAAGCTTCTAGCTCCTCCCCTGATTTCCCTCCCCCTCCCCCAGTTGCAAAGGTTCATCCTTGACTCTTCTGGCCACCTGCTTCACTGCTCTCCCAGTTTTGATTTAAACTGGAAATCAGTTGAAATGAACAATACCTGGGAATGTTGTTCCTGCTTCGGAAGTTCTGATTTCATGTAAATCCTCCTCCACCCCCCAACCCCCGTGCTTGTTTGCCTGGTCTGGTGCCACCCTCAGGGTTAATCCAGCTCCCTCCTCTCCAGGGGTCAAGGGGGAAGAGGGGTCTCTTTCCTCCTCCTGTCATCTTCTGTGGAGCTGAGGGCCCCTTCTCTCCTTGCAGGGCCAAGGAGGCAGATCAGCTGAAGCAGGACCTGCAGGAAGCCCGCGAGGCAGAGCGAAGAGCCAAGCAGAAGCTCCTGGAAATCACCACCAAGCCCACATACCCGGTGAGCCTGGGGCTGCCAGCCGCGCTGCTTCTCACCTCGTAGCGGTCCCTTCCCTCCCAGCCCTCCGGTTCCCCTGGTGGGGCCTTCAGGGCGACTGTTAAGCAAACGCATGGTGGAGTGAATGGTGCAGAATGTTCTAGGGCCTTGAAAGAGAGATGGGACGTGGGGAGGTGACTTGGTTTAAGCAAAGTAACAGAGGTGGGAAGCAAAGTGGTCCAAGGGGTAATAAATGATACCATTGACGATCTTATAGGGCAGATGGTGGGAGACGTAGATTGGGGCCATATTTTAGACAACCCTCTGATCTGGGAGGAGAAAGTCCTCAAAACAAATCTAACTGCCTCCCTTTCTGCTTCAGGGGTGGGCACGCTGGGTCCAGAGCCTTTGTGGCCTCTGGAGGGGTGGGTGGTTGACGCAGCAGTGCCCTCTGTTCTTGTGGAACCGAACCTCCTAATCAGATTTCTCCTTCGTAGCCTATGAACCCACTCCCAGCCCCGCTGCCTCCTGACATACCAAGCTTCAACCTCATTGGTGACAGCCTGTCTTTCGACTTCAAGGATACTGACATGAAGCGGCTTTCCATGGAGATAGAGAAAGAAAAGTACGGAGCCCCCTCCCCTCCCCTCCCCTGTGCCCCGCGTGGGCAGCCTGGCACTAACTCCTACAAAGGTTTGTTCTGTCCTCACCCACCGGGAGAGGAATTTCCTAATTGGAAATGAAGGGCGACAGACCAGCATTCATCTTCCAGGATAAAAATGACACTTGATTGGTGATCCGGAGTTTATAGTTACTCCAGAGCTCACCTGAAGTCTAGGACTGGCTGTCAGAGGTCTCCAAGCCAGTCAGACCGCTGTTCACGTGGTGGTCCATGGTGGTCGTGTTCTAACCTGGTGATGCGACACGTTTCCTAGTTGTGTTCTCTGGCGCCTGAGCTCTGTGGCGGGTCCCATGTCTAGAACAAGGGCGAGAGAGAAGAAACTCCAGCTCAAGGCTGAGGAGGGCAAACGGCTGGGGCTACAGTCATCTTGAGCAGCCCTGCTGCGGGATCCGCACTTTGAGCCCGGCGTGCCCTGAGCTGTCTTCCTCCTTCACTTTATGGTCAGGGGACGTGGCTCTGAGATGGAAGGGAGCCCCACTGCAGAGGGCACCTAACCGAGGTCCCCTAATCAGGGCCGTCGGTAAATCGGCCATCTGTGCCATGGCTGGGCAGGGAAATGTCACAGTAGCTACCAGGCACGAGGTGCCTGGGTGACAGGGTCCTTTATCTTTTATCTCATTCCGTTCCCACCAACTGACTTCAAAGGTAGGTTTAGTGTTCCCATTTATAAATGAGAACCCAGATTTAGAGCATTTAAGGAGCTCACCCAGCACCCCACAGCTGATGAGGGACAGATCCGGGGTTCAGCGCTTCATCCGTCTGACTTTGCGGCCCATGTGCTTTCACCTGTTTGGTGTCCTCAGGTAACCCTGTCCGTGTCCAGCACGGGCAGCCACAGGCCGGGCGGTAAGTCTCTCTGGGCTCGTGTTCTGAGGATAGAGGGACCCAGCGTCTGTGTCTGTGGCACCCCCCGTCCCCTCCACCCGTGGTGGAGTTCCCCTCTACCCTTCACTGTTTTCTGGGTGTGCTCAGCCCCTCTACCCTTCACTGTTTTCTGGGTGTGCTCAGCCCCTCTACCCTTCACTGTTTTCTGGGTGTGCTCAGCAGTACATGGTTGTGTGATCAGGGTGAGGCTGCTTACTGCTTTTTCACAGTTTATGTTTTCTTACTCATTACCTGTGCGCACCAGGCACCACCCGTGCGTGGGAATCACTGCAGAAGGTCCCTTGTATCTGTGATGCCCAGTTTGCCTGGCTGTGCCCGTGTAGCTGGACACCCTGAGGATGGTTTCCTTCATAGATAACCATGTGTGCTTGCAGGTGGTGGTGGGCATCTTTCTATTCCTGGTGTTTGCTGAGTGAGCTTCTGTCATCTTTAGGAGATTATGTCCCAAAACAAGTAGGGATGTGGCCATGGCCTATCAGAAGAGGTCACTAGAATGGAATTACTTCTCCGAGAAGGGTTGAGACAAGATTGTTTTGGATGCCAGGAGGCTTGTTTCTTGTGTTGTTTTCTGTGGATAAACTATCTGTTATCCATTACAACTGGTATGGTATGGGAGTATGGGAGTTTACTGGGCTTTCCTGCACTTCCTTCTGTTTAATCCCGACCACAGCCCTGTGATCATTATCCCTATATTATGGATGAGGAAACAGATGCAGAGCAGTTTAGTGACTGGCCCAAGCTCCCATGGCCCGCGAGTGGCCAAGCAGAGATGTGAACCCCAGGCTCAGACCCTGGGTCCCAGGCCACGCAGCGTGTGGGTCTGGAGCCTCTCTGCCACGGTGCGCCTCACTGTTTGCCAGACCCCCTGATACTCTGTCCTCCCTCTGGCAGAGTGGAGTATATGGAGAAGAGCAAGCACCTGCAGGAGCAGCTCAACGAACTCAAGACAGAGATCGAGGCCTTGAAACTCAAAGAGAGGGAGACGGCCTTAGATATTCTGCACAACGAGAACTCTGATCAGGGCGGCACCAGCAGCAAACACAATACCATTAAAAAGGTACCGAGTCTCTTGTCTTTTGCTGATTAGGACAGTCGTTAATGAAATGTGAGGTTGGCATCTGGTCTCCTCAGTAGCCGAGTCATTAGACTGTTGTCAGTTTTTATATGTACTTAGTTGAGGAATTTTTTTGACTCACGCCAGAAAGGGAATTTAATCTGCCAATGTCTGTGAATCCATTGACTCGATGGAAGGGGAGCTTGTGTTAAAAGCTCTGATGAAATGAATCATGGTTACAGGACAGGTTTTGATCCATCATTTAGCAGTGAAGCAATTCTGTCTTTTAAGCCGAGGGGAGTTCTGCCCAGGGAGCTGCCTTACTTAATGAGAAAGCAAAATGAAAGGGAGGCTGTTGAGAATGGACTCTCCCTCTCGTCTTTTTGTGTTTTTAAGTGGCAAGGACTGTAAAATTCTGTTCTTGATTTAGAAACCAAATTCTGAATTTTTAACGTTTTTCAGACTTCAAAGGGAGTATCTAGAAGAACCTTAATGTTTTAAGAGATGAGACTTCATTTATGTTGCTAACAGTTTCATGTCTTTCTCCACGGATATTTTGAGCTTTCAGCATTTTGGAGGAAGTTAAATTCCATACTATCAGCCCAAGAGTGTACATCTCTTACGCTGGGCAAAGCGGAAAGGTCCTCTCCTGCCAGGTGATGTCAGCTCCTGTCTCTTCCCCCAGGACCAGGCTAACACCCGTAAAATGGGGGTCAGTAAGACAAGGCTCTTCATTGAGTTTAGGTGGTGATAGATGTGTTTCACTTTGTACGCTTTAGCGTAGTCTTTAAATTGATCTCCCAGTTTGAGAACTGTCTGTTTTCAAGAGATCTGTATCTACCTGCCATCGTTGAGGGGTACAGTCGGGATCCCTGCATCCTCCCTCTTGTCTCCGGTTAGTATTGGCACCGAGTAGAGAATTCCTTTTAATAGCGTGACCTGGAGTGAGAGACCTTTCCACAGTCCACGTTCTTCTTTCCTCCAACTTCTGTAACTTACCGGGTTTCCCTTCCAAACCAAATTCTGAAACAGTTAGCAAAGGGGAGCTGGAGCGAGGCCTCAGCCAGTGAGCAGAGAGAAAGAAGGATGACTGGGCCAGTGAGCCAGTTGGGCCTCACAGGAGCTGCCTCGGACCCCTCCCTGCCCCACTCGCTCCCCCGGGCGCCGGGCACAGGCTCATCTTTGCCACTGCTTCCGTGAGCCGGGCCCTCGACCACAGGGCCCTGGGGTGCTGAAAGCTGAGGAGACCCGTTTCCAAGCCATAAAAACACACAAATGAAGTGACTTGTCACGATTCAGGCCTGTCTGAGCATTTTGCAAATGGCACATGTGGCATTGTTGATATCACAGGGTATGTTTTTGTTTTTCTTCATTTTATTTTGCTGGTTTAGCCTCAAGCCCAAGGCAGAAGACCTATCTGCATTTGAGCCCTCAAAGTAGGTTATTCCCAGGTACTCTGTATGTGGTGATGGGACTGACCTCTGTGATACTAACCCCTGCATGAGCTTGCCTGTCTCTGTCCCCGGGCCATGCCGAGCCCTCCCGAGGGCAGGTGGCGCCTGGGGACTGGCCGCAGCATGCTTCGAGTCTGAGAGCAGGCATCCGCCCTGTGGGGCCAGAACAGCCTCCAGGGTCCGGAAGGCTGCCTCGTTCTGAAGAGCATGTCCTGGGGCTGTAGGACCAGCCGTCCTTCACATCTTGTGTCGTTGTCGGGCTGGGGAAGGTCATGGCTTCTTGTCCGGTCAGGTCTGTCTAAAGTCCTTTGTCTTGGTGGCGTACTCCTTAGATAAATAACCCTAGCATGGAAACGGGGTCAATTTGGGTGTTCTTAAGACTGGTGCCTTTAAAACGAGATCAGCCTCTGACAGCCTCTGAAGACCCGCAGTCATACCTGGCGGCTTCTGGTCGTGGGATGAAGGGGCTGCCCGTGTTCCCTCATTTTCTCCTCTAGAGCCTCCCTTTCTGTACGCATCTATTCTCTTTTCAAGTACAGCAAACCAATAGCACAGGGGTCTGATACGCAGTCAGGCTAAGCGGACTCGCTGTTCGCCGGCACACTAACGGCCACCTCTGCCTGGGCTTCTCCGCAGTCTGGGGCACGGTCGCAGTCGGCGTGAACTCATGTCGGGACAGAGAAGTCCGGGCACCCAGCAGACGGGTAGTCAGTGCTCGTGGAGCGAATTAATTGAATAATTGCTGCTTTCCTTCTGCAACAGTTCATTATTCTCCCAACAGGCCTAGGCAGTGGAGAGAATTTATTAGGCCTCTGCTCCTCGCCTGCTCCCCAGTAGTACCCCCGCCAGCAAGCCCACCCACACCTGACAGTCACATGGGATGTGTCCTTCGGTGTCCTCACCGTGCTTTCTGCTCCTAGAATAAAATAAGCCCATTGGAAGCTCTGTGCGAAGCAGTGCGATCTGGCATAGGATAGGTCCTATTTGTGGTTGTTATTAAAGTCCCAGGTGGATCTCATTAGAAGATGGATTCAATCTGTCAGTGGTTCCAGGAACCCGTGGCGTGAACCACAGTTTGCGTGTGACACTTTTGTTTAGCAGGCTCCTGTTTCTTCAGCTTTCATACGGCACGCTGGCGCTGAACACGCCAGCACCAAGCGGTGCATGCTCCACGCCGGGCAGGTGTGAAGAGCACGGAGTGGGCGGGCCGGGTGGCACCTCTGCTCAAGGGATCACCCCGTGGCACCCAGAGGACCCCGGGGCGGCTCCACTGTGGCTTCCTGGACCCCGTGGCAAGCACAGGGGCACGCAGGAAGTCCCTTTTTGTCTTAGTCTGTGCTGTCAGATACTCTCTGCATGTGACCGTCCTGTTCTACCTTTATATGATTTCACCTCTCTTCTTTCTGTAATGATTCAGAACGCTTAAATTCTTCAGGGACCCAGTTCTGACCGTCAGTTCTCACTGAGCTGTGATTATAGACAAATGATGTTTGATTTATAGTCAAATGTGTACCGCTCCTAGGACATGCACAGAAGCCTTTTTTTTTTTCTTTTTTTTTAGTGTCTTGATGTGAACTTGTTTTCAAAGTATTCTGCCAAGCTCCAGTTAATCAAGAATTCTGATTAATCAAGGATTAATAAAATGGAGTTGGCTCTTAATACAGCTGGACTTAGTATCACCAGATTAAATAGTGGCAGCTTTTGCTACACGTGAAGTTGGATGCACTTTCCACTTTCTCGACTTTGGTGGTCCCTGTGGCCAGTGACCAAGCCTGACAGCCAGTCACCTGCTGTGCTGGGGCGGCTCTGGCCTTGTGCCTGCTGTGGTCTGGGCTGAAGTGAGCCTAGCTGATGAGAAATACCACGGCGGGCTTTGAAGTGTGGGCGCCTAGAATGTCAAGGGCACAGCTCCATCTAGAGAGTCCGGGATGAGAAATGCAGACCGGTGGTGAACTGGAGAGTTTCCATTGTCCTGAAACTTGTCATTAATCTTGGTTCAAACCAGCCTGCATTGATTTTTGTTTTGTTTTTCATGTCTTTTGATCATAGATTTCTTCAAGGAAAGACTGGTTCTGCTACCTCCCGTGATCCAGGTGTACTCCTCCCCCTTGCTGTCTGTCCTCTCCTGCCTCACCTCGAGGCCGGTGTCTGACCCTGACTCATCAGGACCCTCCAGGGCTGGTGACACTTAAGCTAATTACAAGGGTTTACCCACGGGTTACATGGGAATGCTGAGAGGCAGTCCAGTTTTCTTCACCAGGGTTGCCGCTGCTCTGCCACTTACTGTCTCTAAAATTCTTACCTTCTGTTAAGGGTCAGTGTCCTCACCTGTAAAAAGGGAATAAACAGTTCGTTCCCCCACCCCACCCCAGGATTGTTATGAGAATTTAGTGAGTTCACTGTAAGGACTCAGCGAGTGCTTAAAATTATATAAAGAAACGAATCTGCTTGTGAGCCTGGGCTGAGGGACGCACCACAGTTACGTGCACAACTTGTGACACGCGTATACAGTAAGTGTTTTAGTTTCCGTGTGTTTAGAGGTAAAAACTTTTAAAACTCCAGAATGAACTCCGCTGACTGTACTATCTGATTTGGATTTGCAAGGGTGTATTTTTCTCCTCCTGCTAATCTTAACGCCACATTTCAATTTTCTCCCAATCAATAATCAGTACAACTGGTTTGGCATTTGCATCAGAGTCCCAAGCGGTGCTAGTGATCAGAAGCTGCCCTTGGGAACGTAGATTTGTGGCATTCTCGGGGGGAGTGACCGTGACATGTATTCCTGGACTCTGGGTCTTGTGAGCGAGGGCGTGGGGTCTGGCAGTGAGTCTGGGGGAGGGGGACACGGTGTCTTGGGCTTGAACCTCTTGCCTTCAGAGCCACTGCACTGATGAAGTGGGTGGTGGCCAGGTGTGACTTAGCTGGGCAGCACATTCTGGAGGTGACAACACGTTCGCAGCCTTCATGCCCTCTCAAGGGACAGCTTCACTCCTCAATTCTGGGCTGGTATGGGCGCCAGGAAACTTGTCTTTGTTTTTTGTGCCCGTGGTCTCTGAAGAAGCACAGGATTTCAAAGGCAGTCGACAAATGAGAAATCCTGTGGGTCATAGAGCTTAGAAAGCTTATTTTTTTTCGTAAATGGTGCGAACCATCGAGGTCTAGCTGTGGTTTCCGCTGGTGGAGGAGCAGGAATGGGGAGCCTCGACATTTATCTGAAGCTCCAGCCGCCTCTCTCAGATCGGGAAGACATAAAAGTTCAATGTCATCTTCAATTTGCATGGACTCCCTTTGGAGATGCAGGGCTGGCCGAGTCAAGTGGAGCACTTAAAACACCAGGGAAGTGATAAATCACAGAGCGAGGGTGAATAAGCGTGAAAGACGTCTCCCACAGTTAAAGCAACCAGCCAGGCCTCCCTTGTGACCTCCATCAGCATCGCCTGCCTGGACGGGGGCAGCTCCACAGGCTGCGCTGCCCGTGTGGTGAACACATTCAGCACCCCCAGACCCCGCTCAGGGACCCACAGGGCTCTGCCTGCTTCGGAAACCCTGCGATGTCTGGTGGAGCGTCCCCTGCCTTGGCTCCCTGGCTCCAGAACTTTCCCTTTGTGAGAACAGGGCAGATGTGGTGGGGGGAGGGTGGAGAAGAAAGGGGAGCAGGAGTGGAGTGGGGAGCAGGGGTCAGCAGAGGCACCAGGTGCGGATGAAGAACACAGGAGAGAGGGCACTGGCTCCGTGGGAAGCTCGGGGGAGGCGTCGCAGGCATGGGCTGGTCTCGGGGCACCCTCCTCCTGGTCGTGAAGCCTGGGCTCATCCCTGAAGGCTACTCCCACCTCACGCAGACCGAATGTCCACGCGCCTCTTAACTGTCGAGCGCTTCCAGTTTTCTTGCTTGTTCCTGGTAGCTCCCTAGGTAGAAGATTCTACCAGCCTCTTTGCCAAAAGACCACGATCCAGTCCCTCCCTTTGGTTGGTGGGCTTTACCTGGTCAAGCAGTTGCCCTTTGGGAGGCGTTGAGGAGTGTGCAAAACCTGCCTTGCCCTTCTAGGGTATTTTACCACCCTTTGGAAGTGTCTGAGGACATTAGTGGGCCTGATTGGTTGCAGTAAGACATCTCATTTGGTCCCTCAGCACTGAAGATACGTTTCAGTGCAGCATTCCTCCAGCACCTGATTTGTCACTGCAACAGCGGGAGGGAAGAGTCGGGATGCAAACTCATTCTGCAGGCTCGAGGTTCTATTCTTATGATCCTTGCTGTGATTTCCCTTCTGATATTGGCAATTTGAAATGACATCGGTCTATCTGCCCCATTTCCCGAAGGTGCTCGTTCAGAGTGCTCTGTGCCCATCAGTTAGCCTCCCCCTGCCCAGCGAGGTGAATCAGGCCGATTCGTCCATTTTCCAGGTGGAGGAATGAAATGAGGCCCTGCCAGCATCACACGGGCAGCTCGAGACATGGGCAGATACTGGTTTCCAGGCATCATTCTGCCACTTTAGGTCCCTAAAGGATTAATAAACCAAAGGCACCCTCTGGGTTTTCCCAGGCATATTTCTCTCTAGAGCAGATATAGTAGCTGATAGCAAATTGGATTTGTTAATTGTGGTGGACTCGGCCCTTCATCCCACCTCTGCTTAGGGATAAGTGTGTGGACAGCTCTCTCCCCGTGCACATCACCAGATGGCATTTGGGTACAAGCTGTCAACTAGCAAGACAGCTGAATAGCTTAATCTGACCCGTTTATAGCAGCCATCCCCCCTCACCGGCCCTGCCCCCTCAGCTTTGATTTGGAAGCGGAATGTTTATCACACCCCAAACCAGAGATTATGTTGGAATTTGCTGCTGCTGGATTTGGCTGTCACCTTCCTGCTCCTGGTGGAGAATCTGCCTGTCCTTTTGTATCTGCGCCCTCCCCCGCTCCTTCGTTCTCAATATGTAGTGGTTGAGAGGAAGTGTAACATGATTTTAGGGCTTGCATTTCAATTCCACTGCATTTTTATGGGACAAGCAGAGTCTCAGCGCCTAGAGTTATTAGGTTAGTATCTAAAATGGGTTCAGCGTTGTGGGTCTTTCTGTTTAAAATGAATTAGACTCTCCCCCACCCCTTCTTCTCTTCTCCCGCTGGGATGAGTGGATTGAGGTGAGGCCCCCAGAGACCAGTTGGAGGAATCCTGGCGCTCTGATTAGTTTTCTTCTCCCAGCTTAATTGTAGGGCTTCTTCTCCCTCATCATTGATAGCCGAAGTGGCTCTGTGTCCCGCCCACCCCCTTTTGCTTTAGGAACAAGATTATCACAGTGTGGCCTTGTGAATCAATTTCTCTGTGCTGATGAAAGTGTAATTCATTCTTAATCAAACAGCCTTGCTGCTGCAGGCTCTGTGCCGGAATACATTTAGTTATTCTGTCTTCACTTTGGGAAGCAATCCCTCTCAAAAGGACTTTTGGAGGAGAGCTGGAAGGAGGGAGCTGGCAGCCAGCCTGGGGCTGTGGTTTTCCAGCAGGGGGCACTCCTGGGAGTGAGGCCGGAGGAGCTTCGTAGCTGGAAGCCTTCACTGCAGAGCAGGCCAGGAAGGATCGGCGAGCCTGGTGCTGGCCTCGGTGCTTCCAGGCTTGCTGTCTCTACACCCTGGGGCCCTCTCTCAGGGGCAAGCCAGGTCCTTGTATCTAGACGGGCTGCCTGAAACCCTCGCCCAGTGAGTGGGATCCCGTGAGTTTGCATATTGTTTGCATGCCCGGGTTCAGGAGAGGCTGCCGGTTACCAAGTCCTTCCCTAGGGTTGGAGGAACCAGCCTCCTCTCTTTTTAAGGAGACAGAAGTGTCTCCCGAATCTGATTCATTAGCTGGTGGAGGTGTCTGTTCGGTGATACTGCACACAGCTCGGGTGGTGTGAAGAGGTCTCGCCCTGCCAGGAGGCTCCCCGTCCTGCCCTTGCACAGCCTGGTGGCCGTCACAAACAACGGGCAGTGTGATGGGGAGGTGGCTGTGGGGGAACTCTGCCAGGCTGTGTCTATCAAGGCTGGGCAGGAAGAAGGGGCCAGGCCACAGGTGGACCAGAGCCCCCCCAAAACAAAAACCACACCATACAGATATGCAGCCGAGAAAGAAGAGGAAGTTTGTCTCCTCAGAATGGAGCTGGATTAGTGACAGACTTGAACAGCCGGTTCAGTCAAGAGAGAACTTAATTCCTCCTGTATTATTCACACGGCGGATTTTAATCAGATGTGAGGAGACAGCTGCAAGAGAGAAGCGGGTCAGTCCCGTGCCTGGTGAGGAAACTTCATGTTCTTTTGTCATCTTCAGGGAACTGGTGAGAGGAACGTGGGGTGGAGCTCCCGGAGGGGCTGGATGCGGCCGCCAGGACTCCCTGGCCGCCTCTGTCTGGACCCAGGGGGAGTTTTGGACGGTGCGGGGCAGGCGTGGCCACCAGTCATGCTCGGGCAGAACTCTACCCGCGTGTCCTCAGAAGGATTCAGAGAAGGTGGACCAGACTTGACAGGTCCCAGAATGAGGCAGCCACTGTCCAAGAGGCCCTGCTTGTCTGTCTGCGTCCTGAGGCCTTTCTGCTTCACCACCTACTGAAATTCGGAGTCCGCCCAGCATGGCAGCGTGGTCGTAGAGCCACGTTCTGTGCACCTGGGGAGTCCCCCATGGCACCGCCCCAGTCCTGGAGGTGCTGCCCACCCGAGCAGTGGGTCTGGGGTGATGACAGGTGTTGCTGGATCACCAAAGGGGCTGCAGGGTGGTGGGTGGCCCTTGCGGCTGACTCCGGCTCTCACCGTGTGGCACCGCAGGGTGCGAGGCCCAGGGTGGCGGATCATCTCTGTGGTCCCTTTGCCACGCTGTGCGGAGAGCCAGGCCCGTCCCTGAGCAGGAAGGTGTACCGAACGCTGACGTGGCTTGTACATCTTGGGGTAGGAGAGGGTAGCGGGAATCCAGGATGCTTGTGAGCCGACTTCCAGGAGTCTACGAAGACGACCTGCAGAGGCCGTTCCCTTTATGAAGGGCTAGCTTTGTGCCGTTTCCTCTAAGCCTTCCCCTCCTCCTTTAGGGATACCTCCTGCCTGAGGCTACACGGTCAATGTGACAGTCAGTGAGCTTTCTAGAAAGAGCAGGTGGTGAGGGATCCCACAGGTGAGGGGAGGGCTGGGGTGTGGGGCGGAGCCGGGCCGGGAGGGCAGCTGGCAGTGCCTGAGGGGGAACCTCCCTGCCCCTGGGCTTGAGTCCCCATGTGGAAGAAAGAAGCCCAGGCTTCTCCCCATGGACCGTCTTCACTGCCCAGCTCCCCGGCCTGTGCTCCAGCATGAGCAGGTCCTGATGCCTGAGATGAGGGACGCTGTGGAGGTAGGGCAGGCAGAGGAAGGGTTCCGGCTGCGCCAGTCAGCTCGTGTGGGATTATCCTCTGATGACGGGCTTCCTGTTGGAATTGGAACCACCACAAACTGTACAGAAAGGGTGAAAGGCGGGGGCGGGGCAGGCAGGTCTGCCTGCAGGCCGAGGTGGGACGCTCCAGTGCCCTTGGTGTCAGCAGCCACGTCCGCCACCTCCGTCTGGTGGCTCTGCCCATCCCTCCAACAGCCTGGAGACCATGGTACTGTCTTCTTGCCGAGGCTGCGCGTCCAGGGTGCTCTCCTGCTTCTGCACGGCCAGTGTTCGATCTCGCGTCGCACCTCTCCTTGGGCTGGGGTGCGACTGCTGCTCTTGTGAGATAGGAGGTCAGTGCGGGCTGGGATCCAGGGCAGTGTGTTGCCCACCCGAAGAGGGCTTTGCCTCCCAACAAGCACACGCTCAAGTGACTGGAGTCTGGCGCTGCCAGAGCTGCCAAAACCCTCCACTGGCACCTCGAGGGGATATAGCCAGCACGCAGCTCCGCTAGGAGGATCCAGGAATTCTTGCAACCATCATTGTACAAACGGGCAGGAGGCTCTCGGAAGCCCCCACAGCCCGGGCTCCATGCCTGGGGAAGAGGCCAGGCCTCTTGGGGGCATCTGCTCTCCCTGCCTCAGAGGCTGTGAACCCTGCCTTCGCCCTCACCCCTCCGAACCTGCCCTCTGCCCTGCTCCCCCTGGAAGGAGAGGAGTCGGAGCTGGGGGAGGGGCGATGTGACACTGCTGTTAGTAACACCAGCTGTAGCGTTTCACCGCGCGCCAGGCACGGCACCGAGCGCTCTGTAGAGTTTCTGTCCCTCCGCACGTCACCCTGTGAGGCAGGGGCTGCCACCACCCCTGCTTCTCGGTGGGAACTGGGGCCAGACGGAGTCAGTGACCTGCCCAGGACCACCCAGCCGCCCAGGTGGGCTTTGGGTCGGGCAGTCTGGCCGTGCCTGTGAGTGACTCAGTGTATGGAAGGAAGGGCTGCGGCAGAGGCCCCGTCCCCTGCAGGTCCCCTGGACCCTGAGGAGCCGGCCTGAGGTCTCCCCGGGAGTGTGGGAGGAACCCGAGTGGAGACACGGGGTTTCACACCTTTTGATTCACTTTCCCCCAAGAGCCTTTTTGTCCCGGTGGCTCTCTGGCTGTCTTTCTTTCTTCCCCAGTTACCATCCTTGTTCCCGTTATCACAGAGCACGTAACTCCCGGCCCGTCTCCTCTGCTTGTGTTTAGGGAGAAACCCATCCTTCTAGAGGGAGTTCCTTTTCAGCAAAGAAATGAAAGGTTTCTCCACTCCCGTTGGAGCTGGGCTTTCCAAAGGGTTTCTGAAATTGGTTCCACTGAAAAAAAGAGCTCAGATGTCTCCTTGCATTTAGCTTGTTAGTCAGGAACTTCAAGGCCAAAAGATTTGGCAGGGTTTAAAGAGCTGGCTCTCAGCTGCCTCGTTTTGAGTGTACTGATGCTGCGTGTCTTTGATGGTGAAGTGGTTGGTTTGGAGTCTTCTTCCCCCACCCTGTGGAGAGCCAAGCTCTCTTTGGATTCAGGGACTGCCAGAGGTTGAGAGAATGGGCCAGACCATCTAGCCTGGCCCCATGGTTTAACTCCAGAGAAAAGCGGCTCAGAGAGGTCAAGGGTGTCCACTGAGGCTACACAGCGAGGTGGTGACGGAGAACTAGCGCCTGGGCCTTCTCAGCCCCAGGTGGAATTCTCGACTTTCCCCTGCATCTCACCATTTCGTTATCGTTATCACCTACATCTTATTCACTCAACAAACCGAGCTTCTGCTATGTACAAAGCACTAAGCTAAGTGGTTGGAGGGTATGAAGATGAACAGTACGCACTCTGTGTCCCCCCTCCCTGAAAACACTCCTTAGCAAAATCCCAGAGCTGGATATGGAGCACACAGTCTCACCCAAGTAAGTGATTTCAGGAGTAGAGCAGGAAGCAGGGCACTGGGGGTGCGCCCGTGCCAGGTGCTTCTGTTTGGGGAGATCCTGGGAAGGGGCCTCCTGAGTTGGGGGATTGGGGTTTGGCAGCCCAGGAGGTCGCAAACCCTAGTTAGTGCTTTATCTGCCAATCCAAGAGCTCTACCGCCAATCCTCCCTCTCCCTTCCACGTCTTCTCAAGCTTGTGCCGCTCAGGACAGCATTCCTGGGAAGGCCTCACAGTTTCCGCCCAGAGCACCGCCCCATGTGCTGCGCCCTCCCTGCCTAAACCAGCCCTACCTGGAAAGCCAGTTGCCTCCCAGTTTGTGGATGGAAACCCCCTCTCAGCTGCCAGGTGACGGGCAAGTCTGCTTTGGGGCCACCTGGGGAGCCAGGAGTGGAAACGATGAGCTCTTCCTCACCTGACACAGGCCTGCCCTGCCCGAGGCCATGTCTCCTTGCCCCAGCAGCGTGCCCAGGGCACGAGGACTGAGACACTTGCATTGCTGAGCTGGCCCTCGAGCCCTGAAGCGGATGAGCACCCAGGCTGGGACCAGCACGGACAGCACAACAAGAGGCATCGTTAGAGACTCCTTTGTAGACGGGGATGTGAGAATCTATTAAAATGCCCAGGGTTCCCCTGCCCTCTGTGAAAAGGCGACATTGATGACATTTTCCTGCTGACATGCTTCTGCCCACCAGTCATCCCTCCTGGCACGTCCTCATTTGTCACCTCCTAATTTGAGTTCCTGGGCAAATCTGGAAACTTACTTGGGATTGACCACGAGCTTCTTGAACATCTACTTGAACCGTCTTCCCTTTCACTCCCAGCCACCTTTGAGTTTAGTCCGGGAGGCAGGAGGACAACCTGTTGTGAAAGAGCTGAAAGCCAGCCCCCCTTTCACTTTCTTCTCTGCTTCCTTGCAGCTCACCCTGCAGAGCGCCAAGTCCCGAGTGGCCTTCTTTGAAGAGCTCTAGCAGGTGACCCAGCCACCCGAGGACTGGCCACTTCTGCTTGCAGCACTGATGGGATGGGCCTGACATCGAGGGAGCCGTCCGTAGGCGGGCTGGATGGGGGCTTCCTCGGAGCTCTGGAGCTTTTCCTGGCTGAGCGGAGAGCCCAGCCCCCTTCATGTGCAATTGCCTTGAACTATGACCCTGCAGAAGTATCTCTCTTGGGGTTCTAGTTCTCCTGACCTGAGTCTTTAAATTTTTTTGAGTATTTGTCTTTCCTTACCTAATGTGGGATTCCGTGCTTCCTTCGTCCAAAGCACCCTGGGGTGTGTGTCTTACTCTCTACTGCTGACCTCCCAGCCCTGTCTGGGAAGTGGCTGTAGGAAGTGAAGTACACAGGCCCCCTGGAGACCGGAAGGCTGGTGGCATCCCTCCCCCCCCCCCACCCCCCAGGGTTCCAGAAAATTCATCTCCTTCACTGGTGAGGAACTGGCATGGGAAGAAGTGTGGCCGCCCAAGCCCAGGCCCACAGCAACCTGCCTGCTACACGTCATTGGAGAGTGAGCCAGGCGATGGGTCCTCGGCCTAGGCACCCCTGAGGTAGCGCTCTGGCTGCCAGCTGGTGGGGAATGGGAAAGGCAGCTGTGCCTGGGGGAAGACCCGGCAGAAGCTGTGATGAAGGGCTGGCTGCCAGCAGAGGGCCTGGGAGGCCAGCAGAGCCGTGTAGGAACCTGCACCCTACAAAACACTCGCTGCCTTTCTTCTGCCACCTCAGACCAGGGTCCAGGAGGCAGGCGGGGCCCTCTCCAACCGTAGCCTCTCTTGCACGTGGCAGGTGGGGTGGGGGGGCTCCCCGTCACTCTAGTCAGCACCTGGCAGCCCAGCCATGACCGGGGTCTCTGTAGGGCTCTGAGGCCCCGACACCCAGTTCCACTGGCCCCAGTCTGCCTCGTTGATCTGAATCGTCTTTCCTGCCGGCCACACGCCAGCAAGGCTCTCCCCACCGTGGCTGTACCTGGGCCTCCTTGGCTGTTGCCCTCATCTCCTTGAGAGCCCTTTGCCTTATGTTCTCCCCTGAGCCACGTGAGGGAGGGGATGCAGGTGACCCCTCACAGTCAGTGCTCTGCACCTGCTGACACGCGACCCCCGGCCATGCCGGGTGGCAGCAGGTCACAAAGCCACCCCATGGCCCATACTCACTCCTTGGTTTGGGGCCGCTTTCCTGCCCTTTCTTCCTCCATGGCTGGTGGTGCTGCTGTGACCCACCAGGCCATTCACACCCTTCCGATGAGGCTGCTGTGCAGAGCCGGGGATAAGTGCTAACCAGTGAAAAGAAGTGTATTAAATGAAGGCGTGGGAGGGCCTGGAGATTTCCCGAGGGCAGAGGTGGCCTCTGGCAATCCTGTGTGGTTTTGAGAAACTGAGAAGCTCGCAGAGATCCTGCCAGATTCTGTGGTCAAGCTGACCTAGTGGTGTCCTGGGCTTGCCGCCACCTTCTTGGGTCACCTTGCACGGTGTAAGCCAGCCCTATGTGTCCCCCCAGCCCCTCAGGACATGCAGGGTGGGACTCCGAATCTGGACACTAAGCATGAACGGCTGTAGCTGGAAGGTTCCCTTGTGTCTCTCTGTCCCGCCGAGGCCTCTTCCCCTGAGACACGGTCCCGGCGGGGCTCCTCCGGCCGCGTTTGTAATGTAAGGTCTGACAGTTGTGAGGCTGTTTCCTCAGGCTCACCACCCATCCCTGACCTGCACATTTAGTCTGTAACAGTGGCTGTGGGCACAGAGCATGGTGGTCATTCATAAAAATGTTGTCAGGCTTTGTTTTTTTATTATTTAACTGCTGTGTGTATGTCTGAAGTCTGGGAAATGCCGAGCCATGCAGCCACAGGGGAGCCGGCTGGGATCTGAGCTGTGGAGGGAGCAGACTCTGGAGGGCCGGCAGAGCCTGGCTCCAGCAGGGACAAGGCAGCTCTCCTTGGGGACGAGAGCTGGCAGATACCTCCCAGAGATGAACAGGCGGAGAGGATGGCGGCCCTCAGAAATATCTTGAGCCCCAGTGGAAGAAGGAATGAAAGCAGAGCTTGGTTTTCAGGGCGTGTGCCAATGGCCGAGGGGACTGTGTGATTTGTAAGTGAATGAGCTTAGGTCTTATTAAGTAAGGAAGCCCCCGACCTCCATTGAGAGCAGGGCCCTGCCCGGACTGTCTCCTTTGAAGTGCTCCTGATGGTCCTTGGCCAGAAGCACCGTGCTGGTAACACTCAGCGAGGCTGCGCTGGCAGCCCCTGGAGGGTCCACACAGGGCACCTCGTTGATCTGATTGAGGCTCCACCTCAGCCCCAGCGGCTCTGTCCTGTGCTGTCCTCACAGTTATTCGCGCACCCACCGGGCCCTGCTGGACAGCACCCCGCGGCACTACTTAACGCTTCCTGAGTGATTGCGTTCTGTAGTCTTGGGGACAGGTTTCTCTCTCCCTTTCTTTTCTCTTTCAAATCAAAACCGTAAGTCCTGAGGCTAACAACCTGCGACTGGCTAAGCTTCGCCTGCTGGCAGGGCTGGGGCCTGCAGGCCCCTGGAGGGGGCGGCCTTGGCAGGGAGATGGCCTCTCCCAGCCGCCCCGGGGCCAGGCTGGCCCCTCTGGGCTTCCAGGGAAGCTCCATCCACCCGTTTTCAAAGACTTCAAATCATCCTTCTTCCTATGGGGCCTCCTGTCAGGGCCACACCAGGGAAGGCTATTTTCTATTCTGGGGGGTTGTTGTAATTTAAATGATTGTTTAATAAAAATTCTAAGTTGTAAAAAGTTCGTCTTGGGCTCCCTCAGTTTGCTTGTTGCTCTGGCCATTGAAGTGGTGACTGGGGTTGGGGGGTGGCGGCTCCCTGATGTCCGGGACCTCAGCTCCAGCCCCACGTCTTTGGTGGTGAAAGGGTCCCCTTTTCCGGGCTGACGACAGCACCACGACTGTGCCTTCACCAGGACACCCCTCATGCTTCCCGTGAGGCAGGCCCTGTACTGGGTCCCAGTCTCTCCATGTCCTTCCCACACCCCTCGCCTGTCCTCAATTCTAGACCTGAAAACTAGGGCACCAGACTGGGCAATCGCTCCAGGCACTCCTGCTCTGGAAGACGGGGCGTGGGCAGCATGCAGAGCCACTGGGGGCCCAGGCACAGCCTGCAGGACAGATGAGGCCCCGCTGTGGTCACAGGGCCACATGCCATTCACACTTGGAGTTGGGAACTACCACTGCAGAGCTTTGGGGTTTTTTTGCTGGTTTTATTGTTTTAGTCAACGAAAGTCCTTTATTAAGACCAAAACTACTATAGGATAATTCTATCCCAAATCACGCAATCTAAAATAGAGATTCAGGTGGCACAATGTGTTCTCAAGACTTCTGAGGGTCCACAGGGCTGCCTATCAAAGTACACAAAACTTTCCAAGAGTTTGAGTTAAATATAACCAGCTTTTTATATATTTTGGAAAGATATGAAGTTGTAAAACTAGAGAATTTTGAAGTTTTTAAACAATATTTTGTTGGTTTTAAATGTATAGAATTAGTAACTAATTCAACTTTTTGTTAGATGAATAATATGAAACTGCTGCGTTTATTTCTTTCAGCTGAAGTATAGTTGATTTACAATGTGTTAGTTTCAGGTGTGCAGAAGCTGCTGCGTTTCTTAAACGTAGGTTATGTTATTTTCAGTGATTGGAAATAGTTTTATTTCCTACGTAGTCCAAGCTAGAGAAAATACTTTATAAATACTGGTCATTTGAAGCTGTCCAGACAATATTTTTACCTGACTTTTTTTTAAAAAGCCAACTCCTGACCCCCAAGAGATAGTAAGGCTCTCACAGATCCCAAGGGCTCCATTCAGTGGGGTTAGAGTGAATAATACTGATATTTGGGTATTGGGAGACAGGTTGAATTCTCCTCTGCTTTTTTTGGTTTGTTTTTAGTTCGTTTCGGCCGTGCTGTAAGCCCAAAGCTGCAGGCCGGACCTGGGTGTTTAATTGTGGCATTTGCAGCCCGGCCCCATTAGGTCCTTCAGTGGCATTCCTGCCAGCACTTCATCCTTTTCTGTCGTCCTCGCCTGAGCTGAGCACCTGGCAGATGTCCCCAGGGCTGCCCATCCCAGAAGCCTTCGCTTTGGAGGAGCGGGTCGGGAGCCACCCACGTATAACAATGAGTTGGCAGCCGGACTCTGGGGGGAAAGGTATCCGTGAGAAGATTGCTGCAACCATGTCTAATCTAATCTCTTGAGCGTCTGAAGAAGAGAGTCGAGCCGTCTGTGTGTTCGTCTCCGTCTCAGACAGCCCAGGCAGCTGAGACAGGCCAAGGGCTCCTCTCCCCTCCCGGGCCGCAGCGGAACTCCCTGGCAGCCTGTCATTACTGCATTACAGCAGGATGCTGCGGCCACAGTCGCGGCCCTGGTAGGGAGTCCAGAGCTCGCTTACACGGAGAAGGCTCAGGGCTGTTCAGCACTGCCAGGACCTGAGCTGACTCAGAAGAACCCCCACCGGGTCCCCTCCCGGTTCCCACTGGATGCCCATTTCCCACTGGGGTAGTAGCCCCAGAATAGCACCTGGCATGTTGCCTCTGAGCCAAAGAAATCAAGACATCTCCTGGAGAGGTCCGCAGCCGGAGCTGCATGCTTGCTGTGTGCCTCCCGGCTCCCCCTCTGTAACGAGGGTTGGCAATGATGCCTCTGGGTACCTCTGAGATGTTGTCAGGATAACATGAAGAACAGACACAAAAAACACTCAGATTTCTAAGGAAAAAGAGATGAGGATGTGTAGCAGTACCACCGTTATTTACAGGTAACAGAAGCAGTACACATGAAGAAACATGAAATCTTTTCTTTACACCCAGCCATGCGGAGGGCTAAGGAAACCACATAGCTGAGGGGCTGGGCCCCCAACTTGGAACTCAGAACGACCTGGTTTCAGTCACTTAGCGGCCATATGATCTAGGCAAGTCACCTAAGTTTTGGGCACTGCAATCTCTTCATCTAAAAGGGGAGTTTTATAGGGTTTTGTGGGGATCGATCATGCCTGGGAAGCTCTAAGCCCAGTGCCACAAGGGGAAGGTGACTCTCTCTGGATGCTTCCTTTGGAGGGGTGGGGGGCTTACAGGAGGAAGCAGAAAAAAAAGCAAGTGGACACCCAGAGGAAGCCCCAGGTCAAGAGGGACCAGGCCCCCCTGTGGCCCCCACATGGGCCCCATCCCTCCACCTGTACCAGGAGCTTAATTACCTGCATCTGGCCTATTTGTCCTCACTGTGTTTGCCCAGTGCCAGCTGCAAAGCCCAGGAGATGATAGATAAGCCAGGCTGGGGCTGCCTGGAAAGGATGTTCTGGCTTTGTCACATTAATACCTGCTGCTCAGGTCAATAATTTACTGGCGGCTCAGGGTGGGAGAGCGGCTGGGTGGGCAGCCCTTGGCCCTGCACCTGGAGCAGCTCCCTGAGCCCGTGGGCACCTGGACCATAAAAACCCACTGCAGATGCGGAGGGTTGGGGCCTGGGGTGGGGGGGGGTCGGCGACGGGCACGGCGGTGACCTAATTTTCTCTTATCAGGCATAAGGAAGAAGTCCCCATGGAATCTTGCCCATTTTCAATATAAATAATGTAATTCCCCTGCCTGCCTGCTCAGGGAGGAAGGGGCAGCCTTTGATCCGAAGGAATTAAGTCAGTAAACAAAAGCGAAGAAGGATGCTGAGGTGTCTCCTTGTAGGCACCTGCTGTGCCGTTTACCCGAGAGTGGATTGCAGTTAAATCCAGAACGAGTGAAGTGGACCGGTGGGGACAGCCTCTCTCCTGCCCACCCTCCCCCTGGAGCTTCCTTCATCCAGAGATACCTTCCAGTCCCCCCCACCCTCCCCAGCAACGGCCCAGCTTGGCCCTGCATAGTTTCCAGGGCAGGGTGATTCCGAGGGAAATGCGTGTGCAGAACTGGAGTGGTCTGGGATTGTCTGGGCTGGAGAAGGGCTCCCCCCATGGGAAGAAGGGGCCCGTGGCTGGCAGAGCCACCCAGACTGATTGTCCCACCCTGGCCTGTCGGGGTCCAGCCTGCGCTTCAGGAGAGCAGCTCCCTGCTTCCAGCCATGTGGCCTTGAGAGGGTCCCTTCCGCTCTTGTCCTCGGCTGTAGGTCAAGTTTGGACCAGAGGAACCCAGACCCCTTCCAGTTCCAGCCCTCTACGAATGTCATGTTTCTAAAAGAATTCCTCAGGCTGGTCTGTTTCACCCTCCAGGGAGCCGAAAAAGACAGACCCAGGATACCACAGGGACAGCCCCTGCAGGGCCAGCGAGCTTCACCCCATCCTCTCTCCTAGCCCCAGTCTCCTCTGGCACAAACTGGGGAGTAGCAGTTCTGGTGCCAGCCCCCGAGTTAATGTGAAGGGCAGTGGGCACAATTGCAGGGGCCTGGCACTGCCACCTGGGCTTCCCCGCAGCCTCCTGCCCGGCAGCAGGTCCAGCTCCTGACAGCCCAGGCGGTGTCTGGGGCAGCCGAGTGCGCGTCGGCCAGGCCTGCTGTGGCAGGTGCTCTGCTCTAAAACCCACGGGGACCCCGCCTTCTTTGTCCACGCCCACACCCCTCCCCCAGCCTTCTGCTCCCAGCCGAGTTCCTGAGGCAGAATCTATTAAGTCCTTCATATTAGCCGGCAAAGGGGGAAACGGCCCTCTTTCATCTTAACTGGAGTGAATTTGCATTAACACCCGGGGAGTTCTGTCTGCCTTGAGAAAGCACATTACTATTCTGAGCTGCACACGCGGCGAAGTATCGGTACAGCTTTTTCGCGAAGTATCGGTACAGCTTTTTCGCGAAGTATCGGTACAGCTTTTTCGCGAAGTATCGGTACAGCTTTTTCGCGAAGTATCGGTACAGCTTTTTCGCGAAGTATCGGTACAGCTTTTTCGCGAAGTATCGGTACAGCTTTTTCGCGAAGTATCGGTACAGCTTTTTCGCGAAGTATCGGTACAGCTTTTTTCTCCTCCCCACTTTTTTCCCCCGGAAAGGGGAGAGTGGCTGGGGATGCCAGGGCTCCCCGCTCCACATAGGAAGGTCCCCGGAAACGCCGAGAAGGGGGAGCAGGGAGCAGCTCTCAGGGGGCGCAGGCGTGCCCCACCCTCTGCCCCCTCCAGGAGGCCGTTAGGCTCCAGGGGCCGCCCCCACCCCAGTGCCCTTATTTGCCAAGCTCTGCTGTAACCAGCTCGTACTGGGCGTTGGGTAGAGAGGCCCAGCAAGGCAGCAGTCTGGGACCCGGAGCCCCACCCCGAGGTGCTCCTTAGTCAGGGAAGGGGGCGGGGTGATGCGGATAAATAAGGGGTGGCTCCCGCTGGGCGGAGCCCCCCACCCCCACCCCCGGGCAGTGACGACGATGTGGAAGTCACAGCGTTCCAGGTGGGTCTGAACGACGTGGAAGTCACAGCGTTCCAGGTGGGTCTGACCCTCCGGTTTCAGAACCGGCGCCAGCCCACTCTCCCGTCCTGTCACGGAGGCAACTTAAGAGTGTTCGCACCCAGGAACTGTGGGGTCTAGGCGGGGGGTGGTTGGGCATGGTTGTCACGTCTCAGATCTGGAGATGGAGGATCTAAAAGGAGAGAAAAGGGAGGAGGGCACGGGAGGGAACGGTGCACAGGGAAACACCCCCCCTCAGCCCCTCATGCTTTCAAGTCCTCCAGGAGGCCCAGCTCCTCCTCCCAAACCTGGAAAGGATGTGCACCCCCCTCTCCCCCACTCTGGCCCCCATGGGCCGGGAAGCTGAGAGTCCCATGATGAGCAGGGGAAAAGCAACACCCTCCGACCCCAGGCCACCCCCACCCCACCTCCCGCCTCCTGGCAATCCCAGGTGATGGGGAGGGGAGGAGGATGCAGGGCAGACAGGGGTCCAGGCCCCATCCCCTCTGGGTTGGGGAGCAGGGCAGAGGGAGGGTCCCACGAGGACCGGGGGTGGCACCGCAGGGCTGGTGGGGGACAGTGCTGTTCGGAGGAGAGGGCTTGGCCTTTCGAGCTCCACATTCCTCTTCCGCAGGATCGATTCAGTTCCCAGCCCACCACAGGGTCATCAGGTTCTGAGCCAGCACCTGCCACAGTGAGAGTTTATTAAACAAGGCCTGCTGCTGTGTGGTTATAGCTCTTCACTATTAGCTTGTCCTGATTCAGGTATCAAAGGAGACAGCTCAGGGCAGCAGGGGCCATTGTGAGCAGGGAGGGCTTCTCCCACAGCTCTGCTCCCACTCCTGAGCCCTGGGCAGCTGTGCCCCTCTCCAGACCACCCTGAACTGCCCCCCTCCCATGAAGACAGGGGCAGGATATGACCAGCCACAGAGAACACTCCCTGCCCTGCAGCTGGGGCCCTCACAGGTTGACAGCAGGAGAGGGGCTGGTGGCTGCGAATATCCTTGAGTGGGTGACAGCTGCAGCTGCCTGGGCACAGCCTTTGGGACTTGGGGGGAGTCTGGAGGGTCTGGGAGCCCTGGGCCGGCATCAGCATTCCATGGGCATCCCTGGCCCCTCCGCAGACTGCCCGCCCCCACCCAAGACTGGGTCCATGCCAGGTACCACAGCTACCTCTCTCCAGTGACATTTACCAGCTGGGAAGTGGCCACCGAGACGTGAAATCAGGGCTGGCCTGGGGCTGGCCCACTTCATTAGAGCTGGCTCTGCTCCACTGGGTAGGTCGGCACAGGCCAAGCACAGCCCCGCCCTGCCAGCCCTCCAGCTCCTCCCAGCCGGTCCAGCCCCACTGCCTGGCTCAGGGGAGCAGACCCGGCCCCCCACCCCAGCACCGATCCTGTCTGCTCTGGCCAGGCCCTGAGGAGGATGAGATTTACTACAACAGTGATCCATGTTGGCCTTGGCACACCTGGCCAGTCTCTAATCCTCAGCCGTCCCAGCAGGGGCGCGTTCACCACCCTACACACCAGGCCCAGTTCATGGCAGCAGCTCCCGCGTTGGTCCTGGCTGCATCTTGAGGCCGCGTGAGAGCCCTGTGCTGTCACCATCGCTCCCCTGCGGGACAGGAGGAGAGAGAGGCTCGGAGAGGCCACGTGACCTGGAGCTGGGGTGCGAACCCTGTCTTACCTCCGCCTGGGCTGTTCTGCTCCTCAGCTTCCCAGGAGAGGCTGTCCCTCGGGCCCAGCCCAGAGGCGGGTGGGACAGAAGTCCTGCCCTCACGTGATCTGCGTGTGGCCACCGGCCCCCTGAGGGGGCTCAGCAGTGGGGACAAACCCCAGGGGCAGGAATGGTTTGGAAGGGGCTGTCGGGTTGGGGCTGGATTCTGGGAGGGGGGTCCTGGTGCTGGCTCTCACCCCCACAGCAGGGGAGGAGCTGGGGAAGCAGGGTTGAGCTCGGTGCTGTTGGGGGGCACGGGTTCATTCACGAGCCCCCCCGCCAGGCACTCCTCGTTGAGCCTGTCCCTGGGCCGCGGTGTGGCCCTGGCCGCATGGAGCGAGTGCAGGTCTGAGGCGCAGATGTGGGTGCCTCCCTCCTCCTCCTCCCAGCTGGGGGGCCCAGGCAAGTCAGGTCACCCCTCTGAGCTCCAGTTCTCGAAGCTGGAAAACAGGGTCACCGATGTCTGCCTTGGATGACTAAATGAGAACGCACTTGAAGTGCAGACTGTGCCTGGCCCCCAGGGTGCCATCGCTGCCAGGGAGCACACACCACAGCAGAATGCTGTCCGCCACATTCCCAGTGCCTACCACGAGGGATGCAAAACCCAGTCCTGTAACTTCCAGGGTGCGTGGGGCAAAGCATGCGGCCGAAGCCTTCTTGTCTGATTCCCTGGTGCCCAGCGCAGAGCCTGGCCCAGAGTGGGTGCTCAGTACTTAACTGCTGGGTGAATGGGTCTCAGGCGCCCCCATCTGTGAAATGAAGATCTTTTCTTTTTTTTAATATTTATTTATTTACTTAGGCTGCGCTGGGTCTTAGTTGCGCCATGCAAACTCTTAGCTGCTACATGCATGCGGGATCTAGTTCCCCACCCAGGGATCGAACCCAGGACCCCTGCATTGGGAGTGTGGAGTCTTACCCACTGGACCGCCAGGGAAGTCCCTAGAATGAGGCTGTTAATGCCCGAGGATCTCACCCCACTCCCTAGGCCGTTGTGCAGTTCAGGTGAAATGATGGCTCAGAAAGCGTTTGATTTGATAATTAATATGCTGAGGAGGAGGGGGAGGGAGGCAGTGACCTCCCAGCAAACTGGGTGAGGGCTGGGAGAGTCCAGGCCACGATGTCCCCCGGCCGCTGGTTGGGTCAACTGAGCTGTACTTACCGTGGGGCCTGGTCGTTACTCAGCCACCCCCACCCCCAGCCCTTCTGTCCCAGAGGAGCATCCATCAACATCTCCTTCGCCCTGTTGGCCCAGACAGTTAGGCAGTTCTGCCTGAATCCAATGGCCCTGCCACTCAAAGCCACCATCACTGCTTCGCCCCTCCTCCGCCAGGGGCCGGACTGGGGGTCGGGGGTAGGAGTTGGGGGTGCGAGGCAAGCATAGTACCTCATCTCTGTGAATCCTCTCCTCTTCTGGGTCAGGGGGCACTGCTGTGTCCCCATTTTACAGACGAGGACATTGGCTCCCAGAGGCCAGAGACTTGCCCAAGGTCACACCCTGGAGCTGTCACTCAAATGCAGATTGGGGTCCCCACTTTTTACTTCTGCCGCCCTTATCCAGGCCTCAGTCTCCCCTGTGCTAAGAGAGCTGCAGACTTCCTGCAGGCTCCAGCCCCGCCAAGCCTGCTCACCCCATCCCAGCATCCCAGGGACAGCGTGATGGATGAGGGTCCCGTGGAGGGGCAGGTGCAACACGCCCACACACCTGCGGGCTGACCGTTGGGTGATGGATCTCTTCCTCCTCTCCCCTCCCCAGGGGCTCGGCTCCATCTGGTCAGGCGCCGCGCCAGCCTGATGGATGGGCCACCCGCCGGGCCACCCTCGCTGTCGCTGCCACCCGCATCCTCGTAGCTGTGCTCCAGGGTCAGGAGGGCGGCTCCGCAGCCCCTCATTCAACAAACACATGTTTATCAAGGGCCCACTATGTGCTGGAACACAGAGCAGGCAAGACAGATTAGGAAACCAGTTGTCACCCTCCAGTGTAACAAGTGTGGTCACAGGGCAAATAGAGGGCAGTTGTGAAAGCCAGAGGAGGCCTCTGACTCGAGGGACCAGGGTGATGAGTCTGACTAGGGCAGAAGGAGCAGCTTGTACAAAGGGCCAGAAGTGAGAAAAGCAAGGGATGGTCCCACAGCTGTGACAGGTTCAGAATGACTGAGGCACAGAGACGGGATGGGGCGGGGGCCCAGGGAGGCTGGGGGCTTGGGCGAGGCCAGCTTGGGCTCACCTCTGGATGAGGGGGAGCCAGAGCCAGGTTGGCGCTTCAAAAAAACCCCACTGCTCCTGGGGGAGGGCGGCCTGCCGAGGGTCTGTAGAAATTCAGGAGCAGAAGCAGGCCCTGGCAGGTGGGACTGGAGGGGGCAGCAAAGGGGAGGGAGTGAAAGATTCTGGAGCCAATAGTGGTCAGTGGCAGAAGCCATGGGGATGATCGCGTTAGCCCCATTTTATAGATGAGGAAACCAAGCCTTGGAGACGGGGCAGGACCTGCCCAAGGTCACACAGAGAGGGAGAAGCAGAGCTGGGCTGGGGGCGAGGTTGTGTGGGAGCCACTGGCCCCTTGAGCCCTGGCATCTGAGCCTCGACCCCAGTCTCAGCCTGGCTTGGTGAGGGAGTCCAAGGGCAGCCCCCACCGGCATGGGCACCAACTTATTCAGGGAGGCAGCTGTCCCCTTCGTGCTGCCACGGACAGGAGCCAGGCAAGAAATATCGCATCATTAAAATGACAAATCCCTTCACTAACTGAACTGGAAGGCCTGCCTCCCTGCCTCATATCCCTCAGCCCCCTCCTCCCCCACCCTGGGCTCATCACCCCTCCCAGACCGGCAGGAGAGCATGGCGGGACCACTGCCTCGCCCCTGAGATGACCTTGGGTCTCCAGCCCTCCAGCAGGGACCCGGGAGGAGGGGTCCTCTCCATTCTACAAGTGGGGAAATAGAGGCTCGGAGAGGGGACGAGACCCTCCAGCAGGGGCTTCCTCCTCTGCAAGGGTCCCGGCTGTCAGGCGCCCCCACCCCACCCCGACTTAGCAGCAGGGACTCCCCAGGTGACCTCAAAGGCCACATCACACCCTGGGGTTCTGCTCAGAAGAAAGAGTCCAAATTAAGACTCACATTCCCCAGTGCTACCGTGATCTGCTGCAGAGCCTTTCCCATCCCTTACCTTGAGGGGTACGCTTTCTTGCCTGAGCCCTGCCTTGTGAGGAGGATGGGGCAAGGGTGGTTCTCCTGGATTTACAGGCAGGAACCCTGGGGCCTTAGGCAGGCTGCTGCCCTCAGTTTCCCCATCTGACAATTCCTTTGGACCAAAGCTGAGGCCGAATTGTGCGGGGCCTGGTGGGTGCCGAGTGAACATCTGTCTCTCCCCATGCCCACCTGTGTGCTCCCACACCTCATCCATGCCTGCGTGTCCAGAGAGGCCCACACGTGCAAAGTGCCTTGCACACCCAGACATGTGTGATGTGGGCCCCAGCCCTGGGTTCTAGGGGCCCAGGTGCTCAGACCCCTGCATGTGCCTATCCCCCCTGGCACACACGTGTGCACACACACGTGTGCACACACACTTGTCTACAGACGCACATGCACAGGCCCACACCCCTCATGCGTCCAGCAGACCTGTCCACGAACATCTGTGTCACGTATCCACAGCCGTCGGGAGCCCCACATGGAATCCGGGCTCCTCTGGGGAGCAGGGAGTGAACAGATGCCGGGAGATGCCGCCTGGCTCCACAGGCAGCCTGGTTCCCAGAATGACCCCCCCACACTCCCCAGCCCTCCTCCAGGCCCAGCCAGCAAGGACGCGCCGTCCGTCCGCCCAGTGTCCTGGTCTCCTTGGATGCAGACAGATCCCACGGAGGCGCCTGGTGCATCCTGACTCGGCCGCAGCAACTGCACCAGCCCTCCCGGCCCCCTTCCCTGTGCCCAGCGCTGCCCAGCGCTGTCCTGCCTGTCCTTCCCCACCTGCTGGGCAGCGGCACCAGCCCCTCGCGCCCCACCCTCCTGGGGTGGAGAGGCGACTTCTTTCAGGAATCACCATGAGGGGTCTCCCAAGCCCTCCCACCTGACCTTGGGCAGGTCCTGCCTCCTTCAAGACCTCAGTTTTCCCCTCTGGAAAATCGGAGGGAGGTTGAACTAGAAACTTGCCAAGGTCTTCTACGTCTCTGGCTGCGCGATTCTCCCAAAGGCCAGGAGAGGGAAGGTGGGGGAGGGGGTCAGGGGGAGACACAGGGAGGAGGAAGCGGACTTTTAGGGATAGCCCCTCCCTGGCCCAGCACCAGGCCTAACAGGGTTGGGAGTGGGAGCGCCCCTGAGCCCGGGGGCTGTGCGTGGTGAGCATCCTCTCAGGTAATCCTCCCTGCCGCCTCCCAGTGGGTGCTTCATTGCCATTTTACAGAGGCGGAAACTGAGGCCTGGAGAGATGCCAGGAGGAGCCAAGAGCCCCCCAGCTCCCTGCACTTCCCCACACCGAGGGCCACAGTGTGAGCGCCACGCGGGAGACAGCTCCCTCCGCACTCGATGTCCTGCCCGAGGTCAGGGAGGGTGGCATTCCGGGAATGGCTTTCTCCAGAGCCAGGCGCCTCCCCACTGCCCGCTCCCGCTCTGGCTCTGAGCCCACCCCTCGGCACTGCCCATCCATCTGCTGTCGCCTCCTGGCAGGGCCACTGGGCCATACATCACCCAACGAAGAAGCCTGAGGCAGCCTGGCCAGGCAGGTGGGCTGGCGCTCGCCCTGGAGGGACCCACCCTGGTGCTGATGGTGGGGTTTCGGTCACTGACTCTTGCCTGTGAACAGGGAGCTGGGGCCAGCAGAGGAGGGGTCTCCTTGGAGTCCCAAAGCCCACCACAGAGGTAGCCGATTCCTGCGGGAGGAGCACAAAAGAGGCAGTTGGAGGCCATGGGGTGACCCGAAAGGGAGTGTGGGTCAGGCTGATGACCGTGCAAGTGGAGGGAACCGAGGTGGAGCACTTGGCAGGAGGATGGAGAGTTTTATCTCCCCAGCCCCCATCTGCCGAGTAATTTGCTGATGTAGGTCGCTGGGGCACTGCTCCTTATGGAGCCATGCTGGGGGGTGGGGAGCCAGAGGGAAGGCTCACAGTTGCGGGGGTCTCAGTCACCACCCCACCCCATGTCAGCCTCCTGGCCCCCTCAACCTGCACAACACACCCCCACACAACCTGCCTTCACCTCCCAGGGCTGCCTCGGTAGGGAGCCTCCAACTTTGCATTCATTCATTCATTTATTCATTCATTCAACAACTATGTATGAGCATCTGCTCTATGTCACAACACTAGGGATGCAGCCGTGAACAAAATCCAGCAACAGGCAAGAAAAGAAAGTCCACGGTGTGTTACGTTGTGGTAAGCGCAAGCCAGGACAATAAAGCAGGGCAGTGGGAGAACAGGTGTGGTTTGTCTTTTGCTTTGTTTTTTTTAAGCAAGTGTGTGGCCAAGGAAAGCCCATCAGGAAGGTGACTTTTGAGTAAAGACCTGAAGGAGTGAGCGATGAAGATGTCTAGGGGGAGAGCATTTCTAGCAGACAACACAGCAAGTGCAAAGGCCCTGGGGCAGGAGTGTGCCTGGCACTCTGCCAGGTGAGGCAGCTGGAGCAGGTAAGCAAGGGGAAGAGTTGAGGGCAGAGAGGTGAGGAGAGAGGTACACTGTGCTCCCTTAGAAGAAGGTGGAGGGAACCACGCCTAGGTTAGGAAAGTGACCAGTGGTAGTTTAGCGGACCAATGGGAGGGCCTAACATTGGACAGAGGCCCTCTGTCCATGGTCTGTCTGTCCTCCCTCCCTCCCTTTTCTTTTTTCTCTTTCTTTCCTTCATTAATTAATCCAGAAAATGTTTATTGAGCGCCAGGAATCGTTGTAGCCTCTTGTGAACTCAATCCAAAGGATTCTTCACCCTGCCCCCCTGACAAGACACCTCACAACGTCTGCCCCGCATGCCTGGGGTGGGCCTGGACCGCCCCCCCTCACCCCCTCTCTATGCTCCAGATGTCAGCCCGTGTGTCCCTCACACAGGTGCAGAATGGCAGCGATGTGTGTGCAGAAAAGCCACCAAATGCCGGTTTCCAGGGCTGGTGAGTCTCAGACACACATATGAGGCCAGAGTGGAGCACACACAGGCTGTCCCCTCCCCTCCCTGGGCCTCAGTTTCCCCATCTGGGAACTGAACAGGGAGAGAGGACCTAAGACCTCTTTCTGATTCCCCAGAGCCCTGGGAGCACAGGGAGGGGCTGGGCTTGAGGGAGCCCCTATACCCCGTTCTAATAGGGAACTGAGCTTTGAACTTACAGGTCCCCTCGTGTCGTGCTTGCCAAGGCCTCCTCCTCTCCTCTCGACACGATGGAACCCCAGGTCTGAGAGGGGCATGTGTAGACCCTGGCTGCCCCCGCCCCACTCAGCTGCCCCAGGAGCCCTGCTTGGAAGGAGCGGGAGAAGAGCAGGAGGTCCCAGTGGTGACCCAATGCCAGCCAGGAAAGGGCCCCCCCGACCTGCTGCTCGCTGGCCCTGGCCCTGCATGGCCCCCCAATTCACCCTGGCCCTCCATAGCTCTTCTAATTACATAGCCATAAAGCACAAATCTCTAACAATCCAATTAGTAACGCCATTACTGCTCTGTCCAGGATTAAAATTACCAATTAAACTGCTGTCGATTTTATCATCACTTAGGCTCGACACAACCAGGGCACTTCAGGCCACAGAGGCCCATTAGCGGCCCCTTGAGTGGTGTCTGACCAGGGCCAGGGCTGGGGGCCTAACTCAGCAGCTCAGAAGGAAGTCCCTCCACCCACCACCCCTGGCGTCCTAGTGCCCTGTCCCCCAACATCAGGGACTCCAAAAGATCATAGCCCTGTTCCCTACGGAATCAGAAGTGGGCAGGGGAGGAGGGACTTCGGCAAAACCAGCCTCTACCTGGGCAGCACCTCCAGTCTGCACCTCCCCCACGTTCTCCTCATCAGACTCACCGTTTCATGGCCCCGTGTTTCAGTGCCAGGCCAACCTGCACAGCTGAGTCCCAGGACGAGGGGCCGTAAGCACTCATCTGAAAGTCTGGCCCCCACATCCCCTGCCCCCTCTCTCTGCTACCACAGTGCCCTCTGCCCACAGCCTCGAGGTGCCATCCTTACACGGTATCCCCACTGTGCTGGGGGCACCACTCTGATGAGCTACTCACAGATCAGCACTGTCCATCTCCCAGGTGACAAGCAGGTGCTCCTTTGGGGGACCCTCAGTGACTTGTCTCGGCACAGGGGAGATCTTGGAGCACAAAGCCAGAGGCCAGGGAATAGGCAAGTGCTTGCCCTGCCTGGAGGTGGGGGGAGTGAGCTCCCCGTCCCTGGAGGTGTGCAAACACAGGCAGCACCCAGGCCCCATGGTGGCAGGTGGAGGCAGAAGCTCACACATGGAGAAAGGTAAATGTTAGGCTGGATGATTGAAGCCAGGTAAGTAATTTGCTTCTCCTGAGAAAGAATATGAGATGTTAGGATCTGAGAACCCCCTTGGGAGGGCCAGAGGGTTCAGTTGTCTGATCTCCAGCCCTTGCCCTGGGGGTGCTTCCACAACAGGGGAGGGGCAGGGGCAGAGGAGGGGAGGGGGAAGGGCCCGGGCAGCTGGAGACAGGGAGGTAGGCCCCAGCTTGAGAACTCAGCCTGGTGTGCTCAAGGCTGCCGGTCCCCGGCACCTCAGTGACCCCTCTGAGACACCACAGGAGCAGTGACGGCGAATGTTTGTGCTCTGCCCTGGACCCCCGGCTCAGTGCCTTCCCTGTCATCCTCGTCCTGCGCTCATCCTGAGAAATGGGTACCCTTATTCCCAGGTGAGGCACCAAGACTCTGAAGTCCAACAACTTGCCTGAGGTCACACTGTTTCTCTCTCAGGTCTGATCCCAGGGGACATGTCGTGTGCCAGATGAGGCTGCAGAGCCCACCCGCAAGGTCTGCACATTTCAGCACCTGTGCAGCTCCTTGTTCAAATGGAAGCTTATGCACAAGCTCTTTATGTCACACAAAGAAATGCAGAAAAGGAGAGGCACCCTCGTCCCACTCCAGAGATGGCCAGAGCCTGCAAGGAGAGGCAACCTCCTCCCACCCACACCCTTGGCTGGTACACGGGCCGGCAGGACTTGAGGCCTCTTCTGGAGGAGCGGCTGCCCTGGGCAAATCGGTCAGGCATCTCATCAGAGGCGACAGACTGAGGCAGGGATCTGGGAGCCCAGAGCAATTAGAAGCTGCCTTGCGCCTGTCTTCTGCCAGCTGCCACAGCTGTCACTCAGGAAGTGGGCCTGGAGCAGGGGCTGGGCCCCTGATGCCCCAGCCAGTCAGCAGCCTGCCCAAAGGGGGAGACCGAGGCCCAAAGGGGACCAGGGGCGGGGATCGCTGTCATTTCCTGGGATGGACACCACTAAGTTCTTCTCGCCCTTGCCCAGGCTCAGTTTCCCCGACCAAGCCTTCTTCCCTGGAGCAGTGGTTCTAACCCTTGGAAGCTCCTGGGAAGCTTTTTAAAAGTGCCCTTGCCCAGGCCCCAGCCAAGCCGACTCTCTGGGGTGGGGGGGCCTGGGTGAGTGCCTGAGTCTGTCTCTCCCAGGCCAGGTTTTTCTCACTTATTGACATCAAACCCTGCCGCAAGGACTAGAAGCTTCTCTGCTCCTATGGCCATGCCTCCCTCTGCCTTCCAGACCATTTCTGGGCCCAGGGTAGTATGAGAGCCAGAAAGGGAGGCTCTAAAGGTCCGGCCTCTCAGCAACATCTCCCAGTACTGTGTGTGCCAGGGACAGAGGTACCAGGCACTGTCACCTTTGTCATCTCATCAGATCCCAGCAACCCTGGTTGGGTAGTGGTAGAGTCAACCCTATCTTACAGAGGAGGAAACTGAGGCAGGACTGGGTGTCACACCCAGGGCACAGAACTGGTAACAGCAGCCGGGTTTCATGCCAGCCACAATGGACTCCAAGTTCAGTGCTCTTTTTCTACCACCAAGCTGATTCTCAAGGAGTAACAAATTTAAGGACTTGTCCCTTTCACCCTGTTTCCCTCTCATGGACTCTGCCTCCTGCTCTGTCCTGTCTACCCCGTCACCTGTGGGAGCTGGGCAACTAAGGGCTCAGAGAGGGTGCTCAGGGGAAGGCAAGATCAGAGCAGACAGGGGCCTCTGGGTCCTGGCCCGCACCCCTCACGGCTGGGTCTGCCTCTGCAGGTCTATAAATTCCATTATTCATCAAGTGACTGTGTGAGTTTTCCCGGATGATGAATATTTTATTCATCTCCACACACTGTCCCCAGCGGGTTCTTGGAACAATATTGTTCCCTAGCCAAGGATCAGAGGCCAGAGCCTCTGCCCTCCCTGGATGTGCCCTTCCCCCACCAGCACCTCCCTGCCTCCCCCAGCAGTCCCCAAGTTTGGGCAGGGCTGCGGTCAGCGGCCCCAGCAAAGCCTTGAGCTTGGTGCTTGCCCTCCCTCCATTTTGATATCCTCTTCTGGATAATGGGTTCATGTATTGCCTGTCAGGCCCTCCCGGATCCTTCCACACCTTTACCCAGTATGGCTTGGCCCTGGGCTCTGCCAGTAGCTCTCCCTGGTGCTGAATGTGGGTGGCGACAGGATGCTGGGGAACATGCTGGTTTTGAGATGAGAGGGCTCCAGTCTCTGGCAGGGAGGCAGCCAGCCTCTGGACAGGGTAGTCCCCACTTCTCTCCTCTTGCCTCCCTGCCACTTGGTGGATTCTCCCAGAGTCACAGATGGGGCACCTCTCCTCGGGTTTCCGGCACCCTGAGACAAGGACTAGTGGGGGAAGTCTGTGGAGACCCCTCTCTGGAGGGCCCACGAGTCTCCTGGTGGCACCCCAGGGAGTGCAGTGTGATGGCAGCGGCACCTTCCCCAGATGGGGGAGTGACAGACACAATTCACACCCTGTGATCTCACCATCTGCTCCCCTGTGACGTGCAGAGGAGAGGACGGGGCTGCAACGCCGAAGGGCGGGTGGGCTGGTGTGTGATCCTTCGTTCATTCATTCATTCTCTCATTCATTCTTTCAGCAGATGTTCATCCAGCCCCTGCCACTTTCCCAAGCCCAGCCCAGTCCTGTGCCAGGCGCTCGGATCTGGGAGGTGCAGACCCGGACCCTGCCCTCCAGAGCTGAGTGGGGTCCTCACACATCTCTGAGCTTTTGCCCACCCTTGCTCCTCCTCCTGGAGTTCCCTTGACTCATAGTAAGAGCCTCCATGTTCCGTGCCTGAGCACTTCGTGTGCAGGAACTAAGCATTCACTCTGGGGGCTGGATGTGTTCCTATTTAACAGGTGAGTAAGCTGAGGTTCAGAGACACCCAAAGGCACATGTCCAGCTTTGGGTTCTCCATGCAGAGCTCTTACTGCTCATGGCACTGCCTCCTCAACCGAAAGCCCCGTTTCCATGTCCTTCCTCTGTAAAAACTGCTCCCCCCCCCACCTGCCCTTCAGCAGGCAATGAGCTTCGGCCTTAACCATGCTGCCCAGCCCTCTGGCGCTTGCTCTGTGAGCCCCAGGTACAAGCAGCTCCCCCTCATCCTCTGACTCCCAGCCTGGCTTGCTCGCAGGACCTAGCACCCAGGGGCTGCCCACCGGAGGGCCGAGGAGGTCGATGAAGGTTCCCAGAGGAGGTGGCGTTCCTCTGACCCTGGAAGGGCAGGGAGAGAGCAGCATGGCCCAGAGCCTGGATTCCCATCCCACCCCTACCCAGCTCCTGCCTTGAGCTTGAACCCCCGCTCTATCTCATAACTCTGCATGACCAACCTGGTCCCTTCAGCTCCCTGAATGGGGTTGCCCTTGACCGTGAGTGGGGTGTGGCCAAACTGCCTTCAGAGTCTTAGGGGACTCTGTGCAGGTCATATGCACAGCCCAGGTGTAGCCCAGGTGCAGCTGGTGGCATGTGGAAGCTCCCTGGGCACACAGCCAGCTCCATGGGCCTCCATAAATATGCCTGAGGTCAAGAAGGGCCCAAGCAGTGGGGTGCACCATGACCTTGGTGCTATAAACCTGGAGGGTCCTGTCCCTTTGGCCTGGTGGGAGCCTGTCCCAGGGAGCAGCCTGGTCACAAGATGGTCACAGACCAAGGCTGAGGCCAGGAGGAGGGCCCATGTCTTAGCAGACACCCACACCTTCCCTCAGCACAGACCTTCAGGTAGTGCTAGTCAGGCCCACACAATTGATTTTTGCTTGATTTACTCGGGGACTGTTTCCGCCCGTCCTTTGAAGATTCTCTGCCTGGACAGCACGGCGGGAGCCACAGGGGATGCAACGGGAGCTCCATCTGGCGAGCGCCAACATGCTGTGTGGCAGCCTCTTGGAAAGTCACCAGGATCTGGGTTTCCCACCAGCCCCTCAGCAGGTCCCAGCCCACCTTCCCTAGACGTGGGGGTCCTGATTTAGAACTGGCTAGCCACTCAGTAAACACCAAAGGATTGAGCTGCTGTCATTCACACTCCCCATCAGTACGTTGCAGCTATAATTATTATTATTGCATATTCCTTGGGGTGATTTTTATGCTAATAGTAAACTCCCAAGAGAGACAGGGAGGCCCTGCCAGGCAGCTTTCATATGTTACATCTCTTCAGCTTCACATTGCCTGGGAGGTAGCACTGCCACCCTCACTACACGAGGGAAACTGAGGCCCCAGGTGGTTACGGGAGGTGACTAAGTTTCCACAGCAGCAGCCCCAGGTCTGTCTGGCTCCGAGGTCCAGGTTCTTTCTTCCCCATTCCTCTGCTCCAGCAGAAGACCCAAGGGAGCTCAAAGCACTCAGTTCTAAGGGTGGAATGTCAGACCCGGGACTGGTGGGCTAGGAGGGCTTCGGGAGGGGCTATTCTGGGGCCTCACACAGCCCCTAGCCCCAGGTCCTAATGGGCACCCAGCTGGCCCATAGCGGCTGGGGAGACAGACAGACAAACAGCTGGGGTCCTTCCTGGCTTCTCTGCAGGTTGTAGATGCTGCTGGGAGCCGTGTCCACAGCCAAGTCTAAGAAGTGCTAGGGCCCAGGCCTGGCCCAGCCCAGCTCAGCCAAGGCTGGCATCTCTCCCTGAGCCCCTCTCCCCAGGCCACGAGACAGGGCTGTGATTAATCAGCGACAAAAGCAGAAAAATGTAATCAGCCTGGGAAGGGCCGGGCCGCAGAGGGCCGTGGCAGTCAGCTCTCCCCTGGGGCGAGGGCTGATTGGACCAAAGAGGGCAGGGAGGTGGTTCCCATGGGGCCTCAAGGGGCGGGGTCCGCAGCTGGGGCCATGGCGAGGCCAGAGGGTCAATCCCTCCTTCATAAATATGCATGGACGTCTGCGAACACAGGCCCACACCCAGGGGTCGCACACTGCCCCCCACCTGCCCATGGGTTCCTGCCCTCCCCTCCCAGCTTACAACCTTGGCACACACAGGTGTCCACACACACTCCCAACATGCGTTCATCTGCGTGTGGACTCGAAAACACATGTACACACCCTCATGGATAACGGATACATGCACAGGCATACTGCTCCCACGAACACCTGACCCCTCACTCCACGCGCACACAAGCTCTGGGGCCTGGGAGAGCCCTGCACAAGTATTAGGTCTAACCTGGCGCTATGTGAACTGACAAAGCCTCACACCAGTCCCTACAGGCACCCAGCCACCTCTGTGGCCTGGCTCCCTCTCTGCAGGCTGAGCAGTGGTGAGGGCTTGGGAAGGAGGCTCCACTGTTGGAGGCAAGGTCAGGTGCGCGGTCTCAGCCACAGGGCAGGGAAGCCTGCCCCAGAGCTGTCCCCAGCTCCTGCCTGCCGGCCCTGCCCCATGACCTTGGTCAACGCCCTTCTCTCTCAGCCTCAGTTTCCCCACTTTGGAGCCTCTCCTGGCGCCAACACTGTGTGATTCTCTTCGAGGACCCAGGCGCCTGGGGCAGACCTCCCCTCGCTGCCAGTTATCTGGTCCTCAGTTCCTAGCTCTCTGTTCATGGGGGTGGGGGCCAGCCAAGGGGCTGGAAGGGCCCCACCCCCACCTTAATTTAATCCTGGTGGCTGCGGACTTGGTTTGTATGGGCGCTGGGGGGGCAAGTTATCTTCCTCAGGGAGAAAGGGGAGCCCGGGGCAAAGAGGAGAAGGAATCCCCGGCGGGCGAGGGGCGGCCGCACAGGGGCCGGCGGCGGGAAGGGGCGGGCTGGGTTGGGGAGGGGAGCGCGAAGGGGGCGGGCGGCGGGCGGGGGAGGCGGGGAGCGCAGCCAGCGCGGCACAGAGCGAGCGAGCGAGCAGGGGAGGCTGCGAGAACCGGAGCGGCGGGCCGGGCGGCCGCGCCGGCGAGCGGACCAGCGGGCGGCGAGCAGCGCGCAGCGCGGAGCGCGCGGGGCACCGAGGAGCGGGAACGGCCGGCGTAGCGCGCAGCGGCCCGAGCGGAGAGGTCCGAGCGGCGCCGCCCCCGCGGCCCCTGCGGGGCCCCGGCCGGGAGCCCGACGAGGGAGGGGACGGCATGGACCGGCGGCCCGGGGCGCGGGGGCGCTAGGCCCTCGGAGGGGCGCCCCCCGCCTCGCCGCCACTGCCGCCGCCGGGCCGCCCTCCGCAGCCGCGCGCCCTGCCCGCTCCAGCCGCCCCCGGGGCCGCCGCCGGCCCATGAGCCCCGACCTCAAAGTTTGCGGCGGGCGGGCGGGCGCGGAGCCTCCAAGATGCCGTTCCACCCGGTGACGGCGGCGTTGATGTACCGGGGCATCTACACCGTGCCCAACCTGCTGTCGGAGCAGCGCCCCGTGGACATCCCTGAGGACGAGCTCGAGGGTGAGTGCCCCGCCGGGACCTCCGCCCGCTGGCCCTCCTACCTGTGCGCCCAGGTGAAGCGCGGTCTAGGGGCGCAGGGGCGGGGGGCTGTCTGCAGGTGCCGCCTGCCAGGTGGGCACTCCAGCGAACAGCTGCGCAGGGAGGCAGGACGAGTTCGCACCTCTGGGCGCCGCGGTGGGGGTCGCCAAGGCGGAGGGGCGGCCCAGCCCCTGCCCGCGTGGTCCCCCGCGCTGCGGAAACTTGCCGGGCCCTGCAGCGGGGTCACGGGGCCGCGCAATCCGCGGTGACGGTGCGGCAACGCGGCGGGCTGGGTTGGGGGTCTGAGCTGTGTCCCCTCCGCCGGCCCGGCCAGAGCACCCGCATCTTGATCCCCTCCGCGGCGGCCGCCCGCGGCTCTGCGCTGGCATTGACATTCCGCTCGTGTCGCTTTTAAAATCCAGTCTGCTCGGGCAGCGAGAGAAGGGGAGAGGGCGACTGCCCTGCTCCTGCCGGCTCCCAGGATGCCCGCAGCCCCTCTTACGGCCGTAGCCCCTTCCCTACAGCCCTGCGGGGACCCCCAGCCTGGAGCGCTAGGAAGGCGGCCCGGGAGGTGGTGGCGACAACAAGTGGCCGGATTGGGCGGCTTGGTTGAGATAACCAAGCCTGGTAGGGAAAGGCAGAGAGGCCGGGACCTAAATCTGTCCCCCTGGAGTCCCTCCACCTCTGGACATGAATGGGGACCTTAGGCAGCAGGCTAGGCGATATCAGAGCAGATGGCAGAGGCCAGGGTCCCTAGACAGAGGCTTCTGAGGAGCGATGAGACCCCTGGGGCCTGTGAGCTCTTTCCCTACTGGGCTAAGGACAGGTGCTCAGGTTTTCCCTCCCCCCAGACCTCCTGGGGTCCCATATGGAGTGGAGTGAGGGGCTCTGGGCTGATGGGAGTCTTGGCGCCCTGGGATCTGCTTGTCTGCTGTTGGGGGAGGGGCTGCGATCACCCAGAAGCTGGGCCTCTCTTCAGGTACCTTAGGTCCAGGGGTCTCTGCGATCTGGGACTCAGCAGGGTCTTTGGGAGGTGTAGCTGAGACACCAGCGCAGTCAGGGATGATGGTGGGAGCACAAGCCATGGAGAGAGATCCAGCCTCATCCCCCAGCCCTGGAGGGAGCAGATCCTGGGGGAGTCAGACGGGATCAGTGGGAAGATCAAGGGGAGAAGGCAGCTACCCCCAGCCCACCCCACCCCCACCCCCGCACTGCACCACAGACTATGAGCTGCCTGCTTCTCAGCAAGTCCCCCCAAAAGCCTCCAGAGGTTGGGAGAGCCGTGGAAATGGAGCCTGATGTTTGAGGCGGGCAGGACAGATGGATGGGTGCCGCTATTGGGTCTCTGGCCTTGAATTCCAAAGCCCAAGTCCCTGCCCTGTCTCGGCCGAAGCTCAGGAACAAAAAGTCTCATCCAGGGCCTGGGAAAAGGAGGGAGTATGATGAGGGACAAGAGGGCGGGGATGGGGCATAGGCTTCTCTTCCCTAACACTGTCTTCTCCTGCCCTGGGCCACCGCAAACCTCTACCAGTTTCCCCTCCACAGACCCTCATCCACACCTTCCTCCTGGCTACGCGGGCAGGGGTAAACATTGTCCCCCTACACTGGCAGCTTTCCCCTCATTCCCTCCCCTTGCTCCCAGCACCCCACCATGACCCTGGCAGCCCTGCTATGGGCCTCAGTTGTCCCTCCTCTCCTGATCTCCCAGCCCTGGAGTACAGACCCCAAGGAAGGGGAGAAGCTGAGGAGGCTGGGGTGCAGGGATGAGCAGGGCACAGGACGGGCAGTCCAGGGGCAAAGAGGCCACAGGCTCCCCTTGGACCGCATGGTGGACATGCTGGCAGGAGCCCAGGAATGTTAGTCACCAGCCACACCAAAACGCACTCCCTGCTTCTCTCCTGTCCACTTCTCCTGGGCCCTGTGAAGCAGAAGGACCTGGCACAGGGGGCATCTGAAGGACAGAGCCCTCCCTGGGCGGGGGGGGGGGGGGTGGCGTCATGGAGCAAGCAGATGCCTGGTGGCCCCAGCCTGCAGGCAGCCATGGATGAAGACAGGAAGTCCTCTGTGATCGGCCCCCTTGTTGGCTGCAGGCACTCTGGAAGCCCTTCTCCTAGGAGACCAAGTCTCTGCAGGCCCCAGTGGGCCTTGAGTGCCAGGGGTGGGTGGGAAGGGTGACCATCCACAGCACAGATCCCCCCTCTGCCCCCTCCACCTCCCCAGTGCCTCATCAGTGCTCCCGCCCCAGGGCAGTGTGGGTAAGACCCAGGCTCTTTGCTGGGAGGATGCCCATCACTGGGGGAGCCACACATGCCGAGGAGAGGGAGCCCGGTAGCTTGGGATGAAATGCTACAGACAGTATGTGCCTGCCTGCAGAAATCCAGGGGGTGGTTAGTCCGAGGCGGGAGGAGGACTAGGGAGGGAGGTGGAGAACACCGGTTAAGGTGAGGGCTTCCTAGCCAAGCAGTGGTGGGTTCGAGTTCTCTGCTCCCTCAATTTATGGAGTGACCTTGGGCAATCACTTGCCTCTCTTGCCTCGGTTTCTCCATCTGTAAAAGGGGGTTGACGTTGCCCCTCCCCAGGGCTGCCAGTGACAGAGGATGTGATGGAAGTGCTCAGCACAAGGCCTGGCATGCAGTGGGGACTCGGGGACCGGGACGCAGCAGCAGGGAGGCTGAGGGGTGGGGGTCGGGGAAGGCCCATGAGGAAGGAACACGGGGTATGCAGGGGTGCCAGGCCGGAAAGGCAGGCCCATGAGGAAGGAACACGGGGTATGCAGGGGGGCCAGGCCAGAAAGGCAGGCTGGGGGAGAGGGTGGGTGGAAATGGCCTTGAAGTTCTGGCAGAGGCACCTGGGGACCCCTGGCTGGCAGTTGGCAGGGTAGACGTGGCTCGGCAGAGCTGGTCTGGGTCCTCCAGCCTCCCTTGAGGTGGAGGTACAGGATCTCCCAGATTCTCCCTGAGATGCACACAGCAGAGCTCCCCTGGCCTGTGGCAGTGCTGAGGCTGACCCCAGTGGCATCGACGGGCTTGAGCACCTGAGGGTGGGAATTGGGGCAGCTGCAAGCCCTAGACTGGCCCTCCCTCTGAGAGGGGAGGAGGAAGACAGACGGACAGGCAGACAACCACCAGGACAGAGGTCTGGGCTTGGCACTTGACCTGCTCAGTCAGATGGTGGAGCCTGCAGTGAGAGTGGCCAAACGGGGGCGTTCGGGGTACGGGAGGGCAGAGGAGTCCCTTTTCCTGCCCCTCTTCTCTGCAAGCCCAGCAGCCTCCTCTGTCAGGCTGGAATCTCAGGGAGGCCAAAGTGCTGGGGCGCGGGGCCAATGCCGTGGAGAGGACAGACACCGCCCCCCTCAAAGTGACCTCCAGCCCACGTACCCCCTCTCTGGACTCTGGCTCCCTGACAGTGCTGGCATCCCTTGGGGGTGGTTGGGGACTCAGGCCCTGACGCAGCTTCTCGGGCCGGGGAGGGGATTGAGGGCGTCAGGCTGGAGGTGGCAGGTAGGGACCAGTGTCGGCCTGGAAACCCAGAGGTCTTGCCAGCCCTTGCCTGGGCCAGGCTTCCCCATGCCAACGTGGAGCATGGCAGGCTTTCCCTGGCCTCGTGGGGAGCGAACAGAGTGAGGCTTTCAGGGAAACGTGCCCAGCTGGGATGTGCCGATGGCGGCAGCAGCAACAGGACACCCACCCCACTCTGGGAGCCCCCAGCAGAGTCCAGGCTTCAGAGATGGGGCAAGAGTCACGTTCCCATCTCACAGGCGAGGCTCTTGAGGTTCAGAGAGGGAGGTCACTCGGCTGCTGAGTGGCAAAGCCAGACTCCAAGCCTGGGCCCCGAGTCTTGGCACCAGCAAACAGGAAGGCCGGCCTGGTGCTTGAAGCTCCCCTAGTCCTCCCTCTCCTTCCGGCTCTGCCAGAACGTCTGGGATGTTCTGATTTATAGCATCCTGTTCTGAGCCAGGCCCAGCCCCAGCCAAGCACTTACATGCTTGATTTTCTTATTTAGTCATTTCCGCAGCCCCATTGTACAGGTGAGCAAACACCCACTCAAAGGCACCCGACCAGGATGTGGGAGAGCTGGGCTCTGACCCTGAATCTGTGTGACTTAGTGCTGATTCTCTGGCCGAGAAGATGATCCCGGAACTTGGCCTCAGAAATCAGCTGGTGCTGGGTCACAGCGCTGAGCAAGGGCGAGGACACAGAGTAAGACTGAGGTGTGAGCCAGGCATGCCAGGGAGGAGTGGCTGAGGCGACACATGAATGAGGAGGTGGCGGTCTTTGGATTGATCTAGTGGTCTTGGAAGGTTAGTCCTGCCTGAGAAAGGGCTGCCCCTGGGCCTGTCCCTGGGCTGCCCCTGGGCCTGTCGCCTGCCCACGGACCCCAAGACTGCCCTCCACTGTCTCCTGTGCATTTTCTCAGGACTTTTAGAAGGAGATCAGGGGCTCCAGTTGAAGCAGCCCTGGGCTCTGGGAGCCACACCTGGCCCCTGTCAGTGTGGGAGGGACAGCCTGGACCCCAATTCATTGCAGGGGAGAGAGCCAGCACCCACTGCACGTCCAGAGTTTTGCCATCCCACCCTGAGCTCTCCCGACCAAGCACCCAGAAGGATGGGGTGCCTGTCTTGGGTTCCCCAAACCAGCCCCTGACCTGGGTGGGTCTGAGGATGGTTCCCCCACCCCTGACTTCGGCTTGATCCCCCTCCTCTGGGTGGCCCATGGAGTGAGGGGGTCCTTAGGGACTGCACAAGGGGACAAGCAGCACCCTCAGCCTCCCTTCCTGCTTCTTGCCTGCTTGGGGAGTAGAAAGCAAACGCTTGCCCTTACTAGGATCATTTGTAAACTAAGGGTAAATGGGCTCGGAGCGATGACCCCACACCAAGTGGAGCATGAACTTCTGGTCAGCTCCTTTGTGTGTGTGCTCCAGATGGGTGGGCTCCCTGAATCAGTCATTCATTCACTTAACCACTTATTAGCAAATGGTTATGCTTGAATGACAGGCACTGTTCCAGGGAGCAGGGACACAGCGGTGAACAAGACTGACCTGGCTCCTGCTCTCATGGCGTCTCATAGTTCACAATCTGATGTGGTCAGGAAGGAATCCTTGGGGGAAGAGTGGGGTCTGTGGGAGCCCAGAGGAGGGCCAGAGTCAGCTGGGTGGGGCAGGGGGGCTCCAGGGAGGTGATGCCATCCACGCTGGGAACCAGGGATGTATCAGAATTCACCATGGTGAAGGGAAGAGCATTCCAAGCAAAAGGAGCCTCATATACAAAGGCCTGGAGGTGGAGCAGCCCTGGTGCCCACCATGACTGAGGTGGGCAGAGCCCATGGCTGGGTCAGGAGGCCAACAGTGACAGCCAGAAACCTAAGTGTGTGTGTGGAGGGCTGGGCAGAGGGTGTGCCTGGCTGCATGGTCAGCGCCCTCCTCTGAACCCAAAGACTCCCAGGTGATTGGAATTCCCTCAGCAGCCTCTGTAACTGCTGGGCCTCTGCTCACACACCTCTGGGGATGGGGAGCTCACTACCTCCTCCATGGCCCTGGAAAATTCAGGTGGGAGTTGGCCTGGAGTTCCCAGAGTCCAGGGTTTATAGAAGCCTCTGGGCCTGGCCCAGATCTCCCTTCCCAGCTGCTCTCCTGGCCAAGGGGCCACTGGTTAGGAGACCAGGTTCTCAGGACCTGCCTGGGATGGGTAGGGGGTGGTCCAGAGTCAGAGGGTCTGGGGGCCTAGGCAACTCAGGTGTGGCCCACTGACTTTGTCTTGGCCTGCATGTCAACTGGAACCTCCAGGCATTGGCTGTAGATGCCAGGTGGGAAGAGCCTGATGAAGTTTGGGGCTTCAGTCCAAGCCACCTTGCCGTGTGGCTTGGGACACATGGCCACCCTCTCTGGGCTATAGTGGGTCCTGCAGAATCAGGGGATGACCCCAAGGTGCAGGATCCCACAGTCAGTTTCAGGGGCTCACAGACCCTCTAGGCCAGGCCTGGGCCAGCCTAACTCCTGCCGTCACCAGAAACAGCCCTGACCCCACACTGGCCACCTAGCCTCTCTGGGCCTCATTTTCCAGGCAGGCAGCATGGAGCATCTCATCTGTCTCTCCTTCCAAACGCACGCCCGCACGCTTGCACGCACGCTCGCACACTCGCACGCACGCACGCACGCTCGCACGCACGCACATGAGCTCACCTCTGCCCGCGAATTGAACAAGGAGACCCCCGGGAGCTGGAGCAGAGTGGGTTGAAATTCACTACCCATCAACGGGAAATGTTCTGTAGGACCCTTCTTGGGCTGAGTAACAATGAAGGGACAGCAAACACAGAAACAGAGGTGAAAAAAGGGTGAACTGGGGAGAGGTTAGGACCCTTCAACCCTCAACAGTTCCTGGATGTCCTTGGTAAAACCCTTTCATCCTTACACCATTACCGCCCATTTTACTGTGGGTAAGACTGAGGCTGGCCCAAGGTCACTCACTGGGTTGCTTGTTCCCAGGCTCCCAGCCCAGTGCCTTGCTCCCCACCCCTGAGTCACCCAGGTCCTCAGGCCTGTCTCCCCCTCCATACAATGGGGGGGAGTGACCCCCCCCCCGCACCTGAGCTGGCCTGGGGCTGCTCCATCCATCATCTCTCTTCTCCCAAACCTTGGGCTCCATCTGGGAGGCAGTCTGCACTGAGCTGTCAGCCCATTAGCCCGGGGCCGCCATTAATGAGTGCTGGCCGGTGTTAAGGAGCTGAGCCTGGGGAGGAAGTGCGGTGGGGATGATGGGAGGGGGATGGAGGGGGCGTGGTAGGCAGGGAAGCCTTCGGCAGCTCACAGAAGACCGGCTGCCTAGCCCGGCGTCCTCCCCTGCACCGTGGGACCCGTGGTATCGGCCACACGGGGTCGTCGTGAGCACGCCTGGAGAGGCTGTGGGAGCCTGGCACGCGGAGCCGGAGACCCCCGGGGCGGTCTTGTCACTGCCGTGGGGCCTGGGCACTTTTGCTGCCTGCTTGGCCTGCCCTGACCTCCAGGGAGGCAGCGCTATAGTGGACTCTTGAGATACCTGCCAGTTCTCTCTGACCAGACCTTCGGGCTCTAGAGGGGAAGGGGGGATTCTCCATCCCGGTCTCAGGATGTGGCATCTGGGATTCTGGAGGTCTGGGGAGTGGGCTGTCGGGGACAGGAGTGAGGTCTTGACCTGCTCTGCTCCTCCCACAGAGATCCGAGAGGCCTTCAAAGTCTTCGACCGCGATGGCAATGGCTTCATCTCCAAGCAGGAGCTGGGCACGGCCATGCGCTCCCTGGGATACATGCCCAACGAGGTGGAGCTGGAGGTTATCATCCAGCGGCTGGACATGGATGGTGAGCCCTGCCCCCTGGCTGTTTCCTCACCCCTCACCTGGTGGTGGGGGGCAAGTCTGGTGGGGGGCCTGAGCCCATAGGGGGCCTCTCACTCTCCCCACTCCCAGCCAGCCTTCCAAGCCCATGGCTTGGGTTTGCAGCCAGGTCTGGCCCCATTTCTCAGCCTGGAGAATTGAGGCTAGAGAGAGTGTGACAGCCCCAGCCATACCCAAAGGTTGGAGATTCTGCCCCTCTCACTCTGTGTTCCAAGAAATTTTTAAAGTACAGGAAAGCAGAACGGATATACTAAATAACCCATTTCCCATCACCAAAAATAAAAAATCAATTCAGTTGTAAATATTTGCCACCTGGCATTTAATCAAGGAAAAACTCATAAGAACCAGTAAGGCCCAGTGCCCTCCGCTCATCCTCCTCTGGCTGCCTCCCCCACCTCATCTCCACCCAGAGAGCAGGTGATGACCTGGGCAGGCGGTCCCCCATCCTGAGCTTCATTTCCCGTCTGTGTGGTGGGGAGGATGTCCGGCCCCACACCTGCTCCGGGACAGTAGCAGGGTGCTGGGAAGCCATGTAGGGTTCAGAGGGAAACGTGTCTCCCACACGCAAGGCCTGCTCAGGGCCCACCTGCTGTGCGCCCCCCCACACTCCCCACCTTGTCAGGTGGGGCCTCAGCACACTCGGTGGCTTCAGCATCAGCCCAGAGACTGGCACATCAGGCTCTGAGGAGGGGACCTGCCTGAGGTCCCATGGTGGCCCAAGGTGCCCAGGTGCAGCCTCACCAGCTGACTGGAACTGTGCCCGCTCTAGGTGATGGCCAAGTGGACTTCGAGGAGTTTGTGACCCTTCTGGGACCCAAGCTCTCCACCTCGGGGATCCCAGAGAAATTCCACGGCACTGACTTCGACACCGTCTTCTGGAAGGTACTCCCTGGCTGATTGGGACCCAGGGCTGTGTGCACAGTGAAGGGCTGTACTGGGCCAGTGAAGGGTCGGGCCCACACCATAAAGGGGGGGATGACACCCCCAGGCTCTGTCCACTGGACGTCTTGTCTCCCAGCGGGCCATGGGGTTCCCTGGGGAGGCTGGTGTTGGTCGAGGACTCAGAGAATGGAGTGAGTGGTTCCCAGCCCTCCAGAATCTGGAGGCTTGTCACTGGCTTGTGTGGCTGCAGGTGCTGGGCGGAGGGGACTGTGGTGGTGCTGGTGGCCAGAGCACTGTATCTCCCCCCACCCAAGTGTGACATGCAAAAGCTGACCGTGGACGAGCTGAAGCGGCTGCTCTACGACACCTTCTGTGAGCACCTGTCCATGAAGGATATTGAGAACATCATCATGACGGAGGAGGAGAGCCACCTAGGCACAGCGGAGGAGTGCCCCGTGGACGTGGAGAGTGAGTGACCCACCCCGGGACCCCACGGGCGGGCCAACTGCTCGGGCAGGGGAGGAACCAGGGGCTTGCAGAGGGGGGCTGGGGGCCTCCTTGCCTGCCCCAAACCTTGCGTCCCCGTGTGCCCCGCGGGACGAGCCCATGTGCAGAAGGGCAGACGGCTCCTGAGTCCGTCACTTGGCTGTCCCCTTCTCTCTCTGGTGCTCCCCGGCGGCGGGCGGCCACAGCCTGCTCCAACCAGCAGATCCGTCAGACGTGCGTGCGCAAGAGCCTGATCTGCGCCTTCGCCATCGCCTTCATCATCAGCGTCATGCTCATCGCAGCCAACCAGGTGCTGCGCAGCGGCATGAAATAGGCGCCACCTGGGGCCCCCTCCACACCCACCGCCGCCCACAGTCCTCTCCCTCCACCCACTCCCTGGGCCACCACCGCGTGTACTTCAGGGCCTGGGCGTCCAGCGGCACCACCCCGCCCGCCCCACAGGCCTTGCATGGAGCTGTGGCCCAGCTGCAGAGGGCCTGGTGGTGGCTCTGAGGATGGCCCTGGCCCTGGCCCTGCCTGCACCCTGCCCTGCCCCACCCTGGCCTGTATGTAGCACTAACTTTTCTCGCTGTGCAGGGGCCCCTGGGAAATTAAGGAGGAATTTATACAGGGCCCAGTAGCTGCAGGTCCCTTGGGCAGGAGGAGGCATTGTGTGCCCAGGGCCACATAGCCAACCCAACCCTGGTCCCTCAGGTCTGCCCAGGGCCATGGAGGGGCGTGCAGGGGACAGAAAGCCTCCTCCTGAAGGGCAACATGAGGCTGGGGTCTCCTGGGCCCTTCTCCCTGGCATGGCCTGAGGAAGCCCCCGGCCTTCTGCTGAATCCCTTCCTCTGACCTTCCTTAGACTCAAACCCAGCCCTCCTCCACACACCCACTAGGGCTAGAGAATCAGCCCATTTCAAAGATGAGGACCCTGAGGCTCAGAGGGCTCCCAGATTTGGCCTCAGTTCCCCCATCAATGGTGATTTTTAGGCAGGGCAGAAGCTCACAGAAGATGGAGCATCTGAGGTGGCCCAGCTGCCACCTCATCCATTGGGCCCCCCACCAGAGGCCCAGTGACCTGAGGGCCACATTGCCCACGAGCACCCCAGCACAGTGAAGTGCAGTGGAGGCAGGAAGCAGAGTTGGGGCCCAGAGGCTGCGAATCCCCTGAGCAACCTATGTGGTCTCCCTACCGACTGGGGGGCCCCTCCAGGGCAGAAGCCACCCCTGGTGTCAGTGCCAGGAAGTTCAGCCAGGCCACTTTCCCAAGCTCAGGGCCCATCCTCCTGGGTCGCCCACTTCTCCACACCATCCAGGCTGGAGACCCAGCTCCCATCCCTGCCCAAGCTGTGCCATCTCACGGTTGGGCACCAGCTCAGCACGGGCTGATGTGGGGGCCAGGACAGCAGACTGAGTCCTCAGCTCTCCTCCCCAGATCCGGGGCTACTGCTCGCCTGGGCGAGTCACAGCCACGCTGGCTGCCCCCTGCCCGGCTGTGCTGAGCCTCTGCCGGCTCCCAAGGGAGAAGGGCAGCAAGCACCAGTCACCCTGGAGAGGACCTCACCTCACTCCAGCCCTGCCCATCATCTGACCCAGGGCCAGAGCACAGAGCTGAGGGCGCCAGGCGAGGGGGAAGAGCAGCCGCACAGTGGTGGTGACAGACTTTCTTTATAAACATCTGGAAGGAAGTCTTCTCAAGATGTCCCGTTGGGGTGGGGGTGGTGGAACTGCCTGGCTCAGAGCCAGGACCAGGGCTGCACCTGGTTGGGGAGGACACTTAGGCCTCAGAGAGGCCAGGCCAGGCCCGGTCTTTAGTTTCAGATGCTCCATGGGGTGCAGCAGGAGGGGGCCTGGGTGTCCCCCGTACAAGCCCTTATCTTTATTGTGGCTGATTGGAGGGCTGACTAGGCAGGGATAAGGGACTCAGCCCCACTGGACGCTGGGCTGCAGGGGCCAGCCCCCAGGCGGGGGTGCCCGCAGGGATGGAGGAAGCTCCTGGACTGGTGGCCAGCCCACCGGGTACTGGAAGACGGTGGCTCTGATGGGTTCAGCCCTAGAGGGAAAGAAAAGAACAGAGAATTAGTGTGGAGCACAGCTCAGGCCCAGGCGGGGGCACCCCCCTCCAGCTCACCCTCCCCACCACCCCAGCTGTGGGTAGGGGCAGCTGCCTGTATCACCTTTCTGGAAGGCAGAGTCTCAGAAACACGCAGACCCTTTGAGCCAGCCACCTCACCTCTAGGATTGAGCGCAAGGAAATAGGGGGGCTGTGGGCAGAGACTGAGCTATAAGAAATGGGAATAACCTGAGTGTCCACCTGTGGGGGACTAATTAAATATATATGCACGTCCACAGCAGAGAATGCTACGCAGCCTGCGTGAGAATTAAGGCAAACTTATATGCACTGATGAGGAAAGGTGTCATGATGTATAATACTGTGTGAGTAGGGAGAAAAAGCAGCTTATAAAATAATGTATATAGCATGATACTATTTTTGTTTAAAGATATATAGCATATATAAATGCATAAAAAAAAACCTGGAAGACACAGCAAAATGTTAACAGTGGTTCTATCTCAGCGGTGCAATTATGGGTGATTTTTTTTTACTTCTTTATACTTTTCAAGAAAGTTTTTCAAGCACGCAAGCCTTTGAAATGAGAAAAAAATATTGTCTAAAAATTTTTTAAAAGCCTTATTTCTCATGCTACTTACTCCCCTTCCCCTTAAGGTCCATCGCCCCAGGAGCTACCTCCTAAGGCCCGGGGCCGATCTGAAGCACCCACCCTGTGTGCTCAGCCCAGGGTGGCCCTGTCCTAAGGGAGCCGCTGAGGCGCACAGGCAGCCTCCCCACCAACTGCTCCACATTCCGATCCTTCTGGACTTGACCCCCACTCAGACTGCCGCTCCAGGGCTGCTCTGCCCCTCAGGCTACCTTGAACTCACTTGGGAGCTCACGTCGCCCCTGTAGGACTGGAGCTCTCCAAGGGGGAGAGACCAGGGGATGGGGTGGCGTCCATCTGCTCCCGCAGTGCCCAGAGCCGGGCCTGGCACAGGGAGCCACCCAGTGAATGCTTGCTGATGACAAACAGCCATGCTGAGCGCTATTACTGCCTGGATACTACTCTGGGCCAGACAGCACAGCCGAGGGGAACCTCAAGAATCCTTACTGAACCCCATTTTATAGATGAGGCAACTGAGGTGCATGGAATCAGTCACGGGCCCAAGCGACACAGTCTAGAATGGGGGGTGAGAGGCCGGAATGCCACCTACACGTGGGCCCCAGATGTTGGCCCCTCATGCTTCTGCCCCCAGCCCAGCCCAGCCCACCCCCAGGTCCCACTTTCAGTGAAGGTGAGGCCCTGGCAGGCTCAGGGGCCCAGTGTCCGGGCCTCTGCAGGACGGGAGCATCCCAGGCCCACTGAGAGGTTTGAAGCCTCGACCAGCCACCCCTCCTGGGCCTGAGCTGCTGTCAGACCCAGAGCAAGGGCTTCAGGCAGCCCCGGTGCAGCCTCTGGGGCCTCCCGTGGCGCGAGGACAGGGGAATCCCTGCTCGGCAGCCTGCTGCCCACTGGAAAGAACAGAAAGCGGCTCCCAGCATGATTTATGGTGCCGGGGAGATTTTATAAACTCCACCAGGCGCAGAGAAGGGTGGGAATGGAGGAGGCTCCGCAGTTGCTGGAAGGGAGAGCCCCAGCTGCCAGCCAAGCCCTGGCTCCCCGTGGGGCTGGGGTGACCGCAGGTCTGAGAGGGTGTGATCCATCAGGGAGCCCCTTCTTGTGAGCCTCAGGCCCTTCCTCTAGGACATGGGTCAGACTCCCGGGCAGCTGAGGCCTCCCGCCAGGAGAAGGGTGTGTTCCCCGGGCCTCAGACATGCGGGCACCGAGGCCTTGGAGCACACCCCTCCAGTCTGCACGGAGCAGACTGGGACACAGGTGCGTAGGACTGTGCTCGTGGCTTCTCTCTTGGCCTGTCTGCCCCGTCACAGGGACAGGGCAGCTCTCTTTCACCTGTCCCCAGCTATGGTCCTAATTAGAAGGAGAGAGTCTTAGGGAGGCACCTGGGCCAGAACAGTAGCACCAGCCCTGAGAGGGGTGCAAAGGGGAAGATTAAGACGGATAAAGTCACAACCTGAAGAGCCAACAGTGGAAAGCAGGGGCGAGCACTGGCCTCTGGCCTCGCAGGGATCAGCCTGCTCACCTGAGGCTGGCCCCTCCCTCCCGCTACTGTCTGCTCCCAGCAGGTGCCTCAGGGTCAGTCTGCTGGGGCAAGGGGTGGGGGGTGGGGGGTGGGACAGTGCACCAGGCTGGGGCCCCATTGAGCCTCCATCTCCCCTTTACAAGGATGGTTAGCCCGGCTCACCTTGAGGGCTCCACTCAGCCTGTGAGGTCAGAGCCCTCGGGTCTGGGTGGCCCCAGGTGGGCCAGGCAGCCATCTCTGCCCTGTGTCCTGGGGGGGAGGACACAGACACCCAGAGAGGAAAAGGGGCCACCAGACCCATCCCCACGAGGCGCCCACGGCACTAATACTCAGGAATAGTCCTTCAGGCCGGGACCCTGCTCCCCCAAATGCTCTCTCATGTAGCCAACATGTCCTGGGTCTGCACCAGGCTGATGACAGTGTGAACTCAGGGCCGTGAGGGGGAGGCCCGGGGGTGGAAGGGGAGAAAGGGGAGATGTCTCAGCTAAAGCCTGAAGGATGAGTCTGACTTTGCCAGGCAGACGTGGTGGTGGGGGGGCAGTTCCAGGCAGAGGAAATAGTGTGCACAAGGTGCCCCCAAATCAGAAACGCCCCACCACACCTAACCAGCTGCCAAGCATCCGGCGGGATTGACAAAGAGGCCAGATGGGAGAGGTGAGAAGGTGACCCTCAAGGGCCGTGGAGGCGGCAGGGAAGTTCTCCGGGGCCTTGCAAACTGGGCTGTGGAGTCCAGGTCCCCCTGACGGGGAAGAAGCCCAGGAGGGTTTCAGCAGGGCCGGGGTCAGGGAGTGTTCTAGAAGCTGGTTGGGGCTGTTGTGTGGAGGATGGACTGGAGGAGCAGAGGCAGGTAGGAGACCAGGAAGGGCTGCCGTGACGTCTAGGAGAGCCAGGGTGGGTGAAGGGCAGAGAGGGCACTGTTGCCACAGGGCTGCCTTGATGGTAGACTCAGGGAACAGAGAGAGGCAGCCTCCTGGCTGCAATCCACCTCCTTGACCCCGCGTAGTGGGGGCCAGGGACGCAAGGGCAGAGCCCAAAGCCTGTGGGCTGCAGGGTGTGGGTATCATTTTTCATGAGACCAACCTGAGGGGAGAGGGCTGAGGAAGACCGAGGCTGTGATGGCAAAAGCAATGATAAATGGTCACCTCCCTCCTAACAACTTCCTTTTCTCAAGGCTGGACTGGTCTGCTCTGCCCAGAGAGTAATTCATTTTGGCTGCAAGCCCTCAGGAGGCAGGTGGACTTGTGCAAAGGCACAGAGAACAAGTGGAAAAGCAGGTCCCCTGGAAGGGTCCAGGTTGGGTGGTCAGCGGGAGAGGAGCCCAGGGGATAGGGTTCAGCCTAGGGTGGTCCCCAGCGGCAAGCTCTATTCCAGTCACTGCCATCCCAGCAGCCGGCTACTGCCACTACCACTGCAGACTTCCGGCTGCAGTGGCCAACCACTGCACTGGCCCTTGGCCAGCCCTAGACCTGGTAACAGAAGTGGCCCAGGGTCCAAAGCCAGGGCAGGGACCTAAGCTCTCTCTCAAGTGACAGCTGAGTGCTGCTAAGGGTAGTAGGTGTGTGACCAAGGCAGTCACAACCTCCTGGAGGGGAAGAGATTCCTCAGCTACAAACCGGGGGCACCAACCCCGCTAAAGGCCGGGGCTGAGTGCCGGGCACACCACGGCACCAACACACCTGATTATCACGTGGTCACCACTCTTCCTGCGACTCTGGGCCCGTCATTCAGCCTCAGTTTCTCCATCTTGTCCCCTAGTCCTCTGAGTCTCATGGTCACAGGCACGCTGCCTTAGAGAGCACAGGGACACATCTATCCCTAGGAAGGGACTTCAGGGCACCCATCTCTACCCACCCCCACGCCCCCTCAGCCCAGCCACAGGGTCTCCCTGAGCCCTCGGCACAAGCCCAGGGGGTGCCCAGGCCTCTGGGGCTCACTCCCAGCAGAGGAACCATGGTGGCGGAGCGGGGAGGCAGCTGGGTCCAGGGAGTGGGGTAGTGGGGAAGCCCCCAGAGTTCTCTGAGTGGCCTCAGCCCCGAGCTGGGGTGCAGGACATGGGTCCCTGGACCAGTCCTGAGGGAGGTGCCCACACTACCAAGATCACAACCACTTCTGACAAGACCAGACGGAAGGGATGTCACATTCCAACACAGGAGTCATGACTGTACTATATATTTTCAAGGTCGGGGGACAAACGGGACACAGATTTAAAAACAAAGTTAATTTTAAAATAGCTTAACAAGCTCTCCTCACTGAGGCACGGAGAAGGCAAGAAGCTTGGCCCTCATCTCCTGGCGGAGCCTCAAGGGAAGCCTCACCTCTCCCACAGACTGTCCCAGCCAGGCTGCTGTCCCATGAGGCCACCGGGTCCCAGTGCAGGACGGGAAAGGAGGCAGCCCAGCACGGGGTGACTTTACCAAGTCAGGCAGGTCACAGGCACATCCTTTAGCCCTTTTCCTCCCTTCTCTCTCTTTCAATACCTGGTAGAAGACCCCAGGAGCCCTGGCTTTGGTCTTGGCTGTGACCTTGAAGAGGAGAACCTGGGACGGCACACAGCACACACCTGTGGGCTCCTGACCCAGGGTGCTCCCCATACAAGGGGTAAAGTGCACCCTGTCCACTTCTGAGCATCCTGAGTGCTGGGCCCAGGCAGCAGCTGGGCCAGCCCCACCCCAGCCCCCTCCTCGAGGAGGCAGTGGGACAATGACAAAGAGCCTGTCACATGCCTGTGCAATCCCAGCTGTGCCTGCTCCGAGCTGTGTGCCCTTGGACAAGTCACATCATCCCATGAGCCTCACTTCCCCTTCTGCAGGGTCGGAGCAACCATGCCTATCTGGCAGGGCCTAGAGGGGACAGTGTGGTGACTGGCTTTCTGGGGCCTCAGTAACCACAGTCAGGCCTCTCCCTCTGGCAATGGACTTGGTGATGTGGAGTCAAGCTGGCTTGGCCACCTGCCTCCTTCAGCCACTGCAGACTCCACTAAGGCAGGAGGATGAGGCCTAGGCCAGGAACCTTCAGGCAAGTGCCCTTCAGCCTCTGGCCAGGGCGTGGGGACCCAAGAGCTCCCGATGTGGCCCCCACCTGAGGAGTCCTTTGGGGGCGCCCGTGTCTGGTCCCTGGGCAGTTCATGGAGACAAGGGCAAGCTGGCTGGGGTCTTGCAACTGGAGGGCATGGGAGAAGGGGACCCACAGGGCCTGTACCTGCTGCTTGGGGCCAAGCTCAGCTGCTGGGCTCTCTTCTCCAGCCAGTCCTCCACGTGGACCTCAGGGAGCTCGGTGACGTCTAGTGGCCACTCCCTGGCCCACCTCTCCTCTGTGGGGATAGAGAGACAGGCAACTGAGGGGCATACTCACCCCCATCTGAACCCCACACTCTCACAAAGCAGCTGGAACCTTCCAGAGGCGGGGGGGTAGGCACGGGCTGGGAGGCCAGGAGCAGGTCCTCTGGCCTGTCCCCATCCTGCAGCCACCTCCCCAGGTAGCCCCTCTGGGCCTCACTCTGCTTCCCCATGAAGTGAAGACAAAACGCTGGCTGCCTCCCAAGCTTTTTGGAGTTGGACACAGGACAGTTGAGAGCCTGGTCCTCAGGAGGGGTCCAAACCTGGGGTCAGGGAGGCAGTGTGGGCTGCAGAACAGGGCAAAGCCTGCGCTCTCCCACCACGGGCCAAAGGCTCTGAGAGACCATGGCTGGAAGAGCTGGAGATACAGCTGTCACCAGGACTCGCTGGCCTGGCCCATAAGGCCTCACTTCCACCCTGGGAAAGCTCCTAGAAACCTGTGTTTGTGGCAGGGCTGCTGCTACACTGTCATCAGAGCCCCAGGGCAGGGCACTGCCCACAGGGTCTGACTGGTCGGAGGGGAGTGAGGCCTATTGGTGGATGAGGGTGAAGGCCAGGCCACCCCAGACGCTCGCTGGCTGCCTGAGGCCACGTGGACAGAGGAGCCGCACTGGATGGGGGCTCACATGAGGCTCAGTTTCTCCATCCATTCAGTGAGGGGCTGCATGCGAAGATCGATAAAGACCATCTAAGTGGGAATTTCCTTATCTCTAATTGGAGCAGTAGGAAGTGAATTTCCCAAAGGCAGACATGCCAGTTTCCAGAGGGAAGCTGAACTTGCCCTTCCCTGTAGTCCCCAGGCCTGAGCATCCTGAGGGCAGGGAAGGTGCTCTCTTTATCCCCTTGTCCCCAGAGCGCAGTGGGGGATCTGCCAGGGGCCGAATAGGGGCTCCAAACACGTTGCCTGATTGAGGAAGGGAGGGTGGGTGTACATGAATGAATGCCAGGCTAGCAGGGCCCAGGTGGGGCTGAGGCACACCCTTGGGACTCCTGGACAGGAAGCCATGCGTGTCACTTTAAACCCAGCCGGGCACATGGATGGGGGCTCCCTGGCTCCTTCTCCACTCATGCCTGGGGTGGTTTGAAAGCAGTTCATGATGCCCTGGATAGCTCTCAGCCTACCCCACATGGCAGCCACAAAAGAGGGGGAAGGGGGGAGACACAGGGCAGCATTCCCCTACATCCCCCCAGCACCCACCCCTGCCCAGCCCAGGGTCCCAGTGAAACGCACCCTCCACCTGCATACTCAGGTCCTGCAGGTCTCGCTCTGACATGTGGGAAAATCTGCAGTTGGAGCCAAAGTCGCACTGGCCTGCAACGGGAGGAGAGAGTCACTTGCTGCCCGGGATGGACTCCTACCACTGAGCTGAAGGGCAGCCTGATGAGGGGCCACCAGAGTTTTAGGGGCAGGGTGTTAGGGACTAAGGAGTAGCAACTCCAGCCCTGAGGAAGAAGCTGGACTCTCTCTGGCCCAGCCATAAGAGCAGCCAGCATGGCCTGTCTGGTCCACTAGGCCCTGCTCACAGCCCTCCCCTGGCCGGGGACCAAAGTCCACTGAAGCCTTTCATGATTGGGTTCCATAAGCCTCTGCAGGCTTGTCTCCTGTTACCTCCCCTTGCCCTGGCCCGTAGCCCCGACTAACTATGGGTGGGTCCCTGAGAGGGTTCTGCTTCCTCACACCCCCGCCCTGGTGCCCCCTGCCCATGGCAAGGGGTGGGGGGAGGGGGGCACAAGTAGCTGGACTGTGCCCCAGAAAGGCTTTAATGGCAGCTTTGTCAAGGAGGTACCAAAGTCCAGGTTGGCTTTCCAAATCTCAACTGGGGAGACCAAAATGTTTCTCAAAATAACAGGAGACTAGGGGGAGGAGGGATAAATTGGGAGATTGGGACTGACGTATCCACACTACTATATATAAAATAGATAACTAATAAGAACCTGCTGTATAGCACAGGGAACTCTACTCAATACTCTGTAATGGCCTATATGGGAGAAGAATCTAAAAAAAAAAATAAAAAAGAGTGGATATATGTATATGTGTAACTGATTCACTTTGCTGTACACCTGGACTAACACAACACTGTAAATCAACTACACTCCAATAAAAATTATAAAAAAAAAATAGGGCTTCCCTGGTGGTGCAGTGGTTAAGAATCCGCCTGCCAACGCAGGGGACATGGGTTCAAGCCCTGGTCTGGGAAGATCCCACATGCCGCAGAGCAACTAATCCCGTGCACCACAACTACTGAGCCTGTGCTCTAGAGCCCATGTGCCACAACTACTGAAGCCCACGAGCCTCTCTGTGCTCCGCAACAAGAGAAGCCACCGCAGTGAGAAGCCTGCGCACCACAATGAAAGAGTAGCCCCTGCTCGCTGCAACTAGAGAAAGCCCGCACACAGCAACAAAGACCCAAAGCAGCCAAAAATAAATAAATTTTAAAAATAATAATAATAGGAGACTAGAGGTGTCCTAAGACAGCCTTGCCTGCCAGCAGCGTGTTCACATCAAGGTGCAGCCCATGGGGAATGGCAGCCCCTGATTCGCAGGCCTGGTGCCCATTCTAGGGGCAGCATGGTCTCCTGAGGGGAGCACAGCCATTCACCCCGCTCTCCTAGGCCAACAGCAGTACCTCTCCTTGGTGCTAAGCTCCCTTTTACACCATGTTAATCATCATGGCTTTCCTCTTTGCCTTGGCTGCTAGGAAACTCAAGGCCAAACCCTTAGAGTATACAGGACCTCAAGGCAAGCATGGAGGAGACTAAGCATTCTTCTGGCCTTGTCTTATTTTTCCTACCCTTATTTTCATCTGCCTTTGGCTCCTTCACTTACTGAGGTTTTTGTCTCTTTGAACTATATGCATCTTTATTAGCTGCGTACTGAGCAGTGAAATCAACACCCAGCGTCCTTTGTTCTAACCCTGAAGCTTCTCGGCATTGTCAGGCCTGTTCCTGTCTCCAGCCCTGCCTGCTGGGAGGGAGGGCACAGTGGAGGTCGGGCACAGTAGAAGTCAGGCTCCCAGGCTAACTTAATCAGCCAGTCTATTACACCTATTAGTATCTCCTGGATTTACTTGCAATCTCCCAGCCCTTGCTTGTTCTGGGTAAGCTGATAAAATCACATTCTAGGTCTGAAGAGCTGAGGACCAAGCCCTGGATGTCATTAAGGCACAGCCCCTGGGAAGGCCCCTGTTGACTGTGTCAAGTCAGCTGACGCACCAAGGCCACAAAGCGGGCTCAGGCGGGAGGGTGGGGGGAGGCTGTGCAGAAGTCCAAGCAGATCAGACAGGGCATGCTGGTCCCTAGGGGGACCTGAACGGAGTAGAACACTTTACCTGTCAGTAGAAACTTCCTGCAGGGCCGCTTGTTCTGCTCATCCAGCAAGATGGCAGCTGCATCTGCGAGGAGAGAGGATCCGGGTTCAGACTTTAGCTGCACACGGGCACTTCCTACCACTGAGATCAGGGAAGGAAAGAGGTCCTCATCCACGGAGGAGTGTAAGAGGGGATGACCACAGGTAGGGATGCTGGGCAGAGGGATCCGAGCTTCAGGTGACCTCAGCCCCACCCACCCCACCTAGACCCAGCCAAAGGCTAGGACCAGGTTTGAGGTCAGAGACTCTCAACTTTGCACAGTAGATCATATTGGGAGGTGTTTTTTTTTTGAAGTCCTGGTACCAGAAGAAGACTTCTCTGTACTGTCTTTGCAACTTCCTGAGACTCTCTAATTATTTCAAAATAAAAACCTAAAAAGCCCACCAGTAAACCCCAGGGCCCAGGCATCGCTCCATGGCCAAGGCTGTACCCCACCTCCCTCTGTTCCCCTCTCACACTAGCCACCGGCCTCAACAGGACTTCCTGGCAATCTTTCTGGATATGAACCTTAACCCCGGTTTCCTCCGATTTTTCCTACTTTTATTTTCATCATATAGGTACAGTTTAAATCTTGTATGCTCCTTGGTGGGCAAGGAATCAATCAGTCAAAATCTGTAAGTGAGTGAGATGAGTGAGGAAGGTGCCCTGACTCAGAGGCCCTCATGTCGCCCTGGAGGAAGGAGAGGCCAGGTCTGAGCTGTGCACTTTCCCCGTCCATCTGCTGCCTTTTCTAGAGGCTGCTGGAGTAAAGGAAAGACCATGGGCTACTGAGTCCAGGTACACAGGACCACATCCGCCAAATGTCACCATGACCTCCACCTCAGAAGTCTAATGGCTGTTGGAAGCCTTATCCCACCTGACTTCTGACTTCTATGCTTCATTTCATGGTGTTAGCCATCCCTTTTCACTGGATTCCAAAGTCACCGAGTCAAAATAGTTCCCCTGGTGTTTCTGACCTTCACTCTAAGAGCCCCCTGGGTCCTCTGCTCTTCTTTGTTTAGATTTTCTGTTACACTTTCTTGTTTCTTTCCTAAATTTATTTGGAAATCAAACACATCTCCGCTGGTTACTCCAAGATGGAGACCTCACCACTAAATTCCCACTTAGCCCTCAAGTCAGACTTTCCAGCTGGAGCAGGTACCAAGCATTTCCAATTGAATACTCTCCAGGCCACGTCCAAATGGAGTGAGGGGTTAGGTGGGCTCCCCATTAACGAGCCCTGACTGGTAGGTGAACTCTAAGTCTCAGTTTCCCCATACGTAAAATGGGAGGAAAATTCTCACCTGGTAGGGCTGCTGTCAACATTTAATAAGATAACGGATGGAGAGAGCACTGGGCAGAGGAGGTCCCACATTAGAATTGTGGGAAAGTGGGGCTGGGAACGGCTTCAGCATCATGGTCCCCGGGTGATGCTAAGGTGCAGCCAGGGCTGAGAGCCTCTGGAGTAGATGCTCAACAAACAGGAGCAGTTCTTACTCCATTTCCTCCTCATAAACCCACCATTTACATGAACATCCCCATTTTGCAGATGGAAAAACTGAGGTTCACACAGGGAAAGGAGGCACACACATAAGAAGTGGCAGTGCCAGGTCTGAACCCTGGCCTGTGCGTCTCAAGCCCCCACCCTTTCCTGTGTGGTTGCTGATTTCCTGGTGGCTGGTGAGTAGCCGACTCTGAGGGGGGCTCCTCACTTCCTCAGGGCTGGCCTGCTGGGGTCGAGAGTTAGCTATCAGAGGACTTACTCCCGGGGCGGCCTGCAGGAGCGTGGGTGGGCCAGCAGCGTGGGGAGAGGGTCAGCACTGGACTTGTCAGACTCAGCCCACCCAGCTGGTGCCAGAGGCTTTCCCTGGGGAGGAGGGCTGGTGGAGGGCGTGTGGACATTGCCCAGGGCCCCACTGGGGTAGGACAGCTAAACTGGAAATGGGGCTGAGTCTGAGTCTTAGACAAGGGGCCCTGGTGGGGTGACTCAGTATGGGAGAAGAGTTCCAGGCTGCCCAGCATCTGGCTGGTGGTTCTCAACTCCAGCCACATGGCGAATCACTAGGCAGCTTTCAAAGTATACACAGCCCAAGCCCATCTTTCTCAGGTTCTGTTGTAATTCATCTAAGGGGAGGGCATGAGAATTGTTAAAAGCTCCTTAGTGATTCTGAAGTGCACCCAGGGTTGAGAACCCCCAGCCACAGGCCCTGCCCCTCTGCCTGGCATTCAAGGCTCCTCATGATCTGACCCTATTGGTCCTTCTCGCTTCAGCTCCCCAAATTAACAGCTGCCCTGCTGCCCTGGGTTTGTTTGCTTGTTCATTGAGATATGCATCTAACAAACATTTACTGAGCACGTCCTGTGTGCCAGGCGCTGCGCCAGGATGAGGATTTAGTGGAGAACAAGTCAGACCTGGTCCTTCCTTCCACTCCAATAGTCACACTAATCCACGTGGATATAAACGGGGTAAACAGCCAGCACGCAGCCAAATGACCTGACCTGGCCCAGGAGTTGGAGAGGGCGTCCTGGAGGACTGTCTGGGGTGGGGAGGACAGCAGGAAAGGCATGCCTGCAGAGGGGACAGTACTTGTGGTGGTCAGTGTGGCTGGAGCTTGGAGGGACAGCTCAGCAGGGCTTGGAGGCCTGGGTGGGACAGGGGTTCCACCCAGAACACACTGTTGTAATGGGGTGTGAGGTTACACAGGAGAGGGGCCCTGTTTTATTCACCTTTAAGTCTTCAGAGCCTCTCTGGGAGCCAAGGACATGCTAAGCGCTCACCAAGTGTTGGCTGAATGAATGAGCCATGAGATAAAGGGTACAAGGCCAATCCTTTTGTGGACCCATAAGCATCGTTCTTACTTAGTAAGTCCTTACGTGCCATACAGTCATCAGGAGATTACTGAGCCCCGTGACATCCCTGGGAGGGGGGGTATGGCTATTACAGCTGTTTTACACATGGCAAAATTAGGGCTACAGTGCTAGTGAGTGACACGTTGGGACTGACATCAGGCAGCCCAGCTCCAGGGCCCATGCCTGTGCTGACCAAGGCAGATGGATCATCAGCCCTCTGAGGGTTAAGGGACTTGTTCAAGGCCATGAAGCCGGGAGCAGAGCAGGTCTCGAGTCCTAGCTGAGGCAGGGTACCCTGTGCCCTTGCAGAGACTGTGCTGTGCGGTTGTGCAGGTGAGCTGGAGCCCTGGGGAAGCCTCCCAGGGAAGGGGAAAGAGCTCACATGTCAGCCTGGGGACCAGGGTGAGGTGATCCACTGCTCTGGATTTCTAAGTCACCACCTGTAAGTGGGGCTCCCTGGCCTGCCCAGCTTCCCTCGAAGTGCTGTTTTAAGGACTGGATATGGCTGGGGATGTGAGCGAATGCTGGGAACCCTGAGAAGGGGCTCGTGGCACCCACTGTTTCATCTTTTCTATAGCCCTCTTCCAATCAACCCTGTACCCACGGGGCCAGGATTCTTGGCTGAAAGTCTGGGACTAGGAACAAACACCAAGATAACCTTGAGGCCTAGCACCACGCCAGATCGCAGCCCCTACTGGATTTGGGGTACAGGGAGCCTCTGCCTGACACCAGGTTCAGAGGCCTCTGAGGCACCTGGGAGACCCCTCTGCCCCTGAATTCCCCTCTGCCCCCACTTCCAGCCCCTTGCAACCATAGCCACGCCTGGTCTGCTGAGTGGCTTGGCCACCCTCCCTCACCCAAGCCTAGACCCCAGCCCAAACCTGCCTCTGGGGATGGGGGTCAGGGGATCAGTGTTTTTTATTTTAAGGTCTCTAGGTGATTCTAACTCAAAGGGTTTAGATCTGCTGCCTTACAGAGTTACTGAGAAAAGCAAATGACAGACCATGGAAGGCACCTGGCATACAGCAGGCACTCAATAAAATGTGAGTGACCTGAATCTGAGTCACAGACCAGGGAACTCTCTGTCTCCCCTTCTGAGCTGCTGGGACTCAGCTCCTTCCTTCCAGCCTCTGGGCCCTGTCCTGGAATACTGCTCCCCAGCTCATGGAGCACCGGCCCTGCCCCGGCTCATTCCAGGAGCTCCTGGTCACCCCACCCCACTGCCACAGTCCCCCTCCATTTGTCCAGCTCCTGGCGCCTCTTTCACTACGGCTCAGTGTGTCTAAAGACAGCAGAGCAGCAGCAGCTCCCCTCCAGCCAATGCTCCTGGGTGCCAGGCCCTGTGCCAGGTGGTTATGGCCTTAATTCCTTTGCCTCATAAGCCTTTCCCAGAAGCAGCTCAGTCATTCGACAGCCATTTACTGCGCCCCCTGCTCAGGCAGCAGTCGGCCATTGCCATCAAACGTAGCTCCGGTCATGGTGGCTATTGCCCACAGCCCTTCGAAGGCTGCCCTCTCTGCCCACCCCCCTTACCGTGGCCTCCGCAGGCCTGCACGATCTGGCCCCGGCCCTGTGGCCAGCCTCGGGCCCTACCATGCTCCTTCTCATCCTCTCTTTGGCTCCGAGAGCAGCTGGCACTTTGCCCTCTGCCCAGGATGGACCACTGGCTTTTCCCTACCTTTCAGCTGTGGGCCCAGACATTAGCTCCTTAGAGAGGCCTTCTTCGTGACCACAGTGTCCCCAGAGCCTGGCAAGGCGTCAGAGAACGGAGCCCTCAGTCAGGATTGCAGGGAAAGGAGCTCGCCTTCCACCTGCCCTTCTGAGGGCCCATCTGCCCCAGGGGCCAGCAACCCAGGCCTCCTCTCTTTTGCTCCTCAAAGAGCCCAGACCAGCACTGTCGCTGGCCCGCAGCGTTTCCCTGTCTGATGATATAAGAAAGACTGGAGAATAGGGCTTCGTCAGCCCAGCCGCCAGGCCGGCAACACCCACCTCGGAACATGTCGTACCAGAGCTTCTTGGCCTTGAGGTGCTGCAGCCCGTTCAGGTGCTTCTTGCGGTTGTGGAGGTTGTCCTGGAAGGAGCGGTCGCAGTAGTCGCAGAAGTAACGCTTCCCCATGGTCACCCCCGCCAGGTGCTGCCGCTGCCTGGGAAGTCGCAGGGCGCTAGGTCAGAGCGCAGAGGAAACACCACCACCCTGCCTGAGCACGCCCGGGGGCCAGGCCTGCGCCACGTCAGGAAGGCTCTACTTACCCACACCAGCTCATGTGAACTCCGCAACAGCCCATGAGGGGCTACCCGGTTGGATGCTTATGGCCTGAGAGGCCTCATTCCAGAGGGGTCTTTTAACAGTTCTGATGCCCAGCTTCAACCCCAGGTCGGTTAAAGCAGAAACACAGTGGGTGAGGCCTGGGCATCAGCATGTTTTAATGCACCCCAGGGAATTCTCATCTGCAGCCAGGCTGGATGGAGAACCACCACCTCACCCACTCTGGACAGCCCCCACCACCACCTCTGACGTCCCCTCTCCTGTTCCTCCATGCTGGCCGCACAGCCCCCCTCTCTGCTCCTCACATGCGCCAGGCACACGCCAGGCACACGCCCACCTCCCACTGTTTGCACCTGCTGTTCCCTCTGCCGGGATGCTCCCCCCGCATACCTGCCCCGCTTGCTCACTTGACTCCTTCGATCTTTGCTCAACTACTACCTTCTCAGTAATCTCCCATGACCACTTTATTTAAAATTGCAGAACCCTCCACTTAGCTTTCCCTATTCCCTGCTTCACTTTTATCACCTTTGAAGTAATAAGTTACTTGTTATGCTTATTATATTTTTCTTTCCTTCAACAGGAATATAAATCCATGTGGGCTGGGATATTTTTGTGTTTTTGTTGTTGTTTTTAGGACACTCACACTTTATTTTTCTACATAAAATTTACAAAGCCCCAGCCCCCAAAGTGGTGCACAGTACAGGCAACCAAATATTTGTTATTCAACAATGAGTTAATTCCCATTTTCCTTATGGGACAACTGGGGTTCACAGAGAGGAAGCGATCTGCCCAAGGTCACATAGCTGGTAAGCAGAAGGCAAACCCAGGTGCCCTAAAATCCTGCTGCTGGTGTCCTCCCTTCCACAGCCAGCTTAAGGCTTAGAGAAGCCAGAGGGCTCAGGCAGAAATGCACACAGCTTCCCAAGGAGATCAGCTAAACACCTAGGTGGCAATCACAGAGGGAAATGAGAACATTTCAGGGTCTTCAGACACTTAAGACCCCTCAGTCCTGGTGACCACAGCTGCCACTCCTGACCCAGGAGATCTGCAGCCATGACTCAAGGCCAGCCCTTGAGTCCCCGTTTGGTGTCACAAGACCAGAGGACAAATGGGTTCACTCAGGGCCACCAGGTGGGACCTGCAAAGGCTGAGCCCAGAATAGCCTCTCACCTTCAGGTCCTATAGTCTGACCCCTCATTTCCCAGAGCAGGTTCCTGAGGCCAAGAGGAGGAAGAAAAGTGACTTCCCCAAGGTCACGAGGTAGCAGCCCAGGCCAGCGGCAAAAGCCCCAGACTCTCAGAATCTGGCAAGTAGAGTTAAAGCTGAGACCTGACCCACAGGGCAGAGAGATGGGGGAATACATGTTGGGAAGAAGAGAACGGGGAGAGACACAGAGACACATAAGCCCCTGGACAGTCCAGGCAGCCAGGCAAGGGATGGAGAAAGCCGCTCCTGCGGCAGAGACAGCAGCCATTAAGTCAAGGGCTGTAATGGGATCACGAACACTCATTCAAAATGAAAACGTATAAAACCTCTCTTCTCCCATTACTGCTGAGAAACCGCATCCCAGACACGCGGACTCGATATATTAAATTTGGCAGCTCTAACACACCCTGTCTTGCCAATAAACTTATAGGAATTGGACTGAAATTGTAAGAGATGAACGTTTAACGGCCGAGTGCTTAACTAAGCCATTCATGAAGGCTGAAGCTCAGAGGAGCCACTGGCTCTGGAGCATAAAGGGGAGGGGAAGGGAGGGCCAGTGGGAGGGGCGTTCCTCCAGGAGACTGATAAGGAACAGTGGCTCTGCGGCAGACTTAGCTAGGCAAAACCACACAGGGCACTGGGAAGCCAGCTGTGTGACCTTGGACCTCTCCAGGCCTCTACTTTCACTGTAGGAATATGGGGCGGTGGGTTCAACGGGTTGGCTGATTGCTTAGGGAGCAGCACACGGAAGTTTGAATCCAAATGAATTATTAATAAAAGAGTAACAGCAATACAAATGACACTAATAATGTCTGGCATTAAGCAAGTGTACAATAAATGTTATGTAATATTTGATGCACTAAACACCTACTATGTGCCAGCACTGGGCTAAAAGCTTTATAATCCATCATCTCACTTAATCCTCAGGACAACCTGTGAGGTTTCAGATGAGGGAACTGAGGCTCCAAGAAGTGAAGTGACTTAGCCAAGATCATGCTGCTAGAAAGCAGCCGAGCTGGGCTTAGAACACAGGCAGGATGGCTCTAGAGCCCATACTCCTAATCACTTATGAAAGTCGCCTCCTAACAAATCATACGGATGACAGCTTTCCTTTACTCACTACACCCCCAGGACCACGTGGCCCCTTTAAACCCCAAGAGGTATGTATTACAACCTCATTTACGATTGAGGAAACTGAGGCCCAGAGAGGTGCTGTGAGGTGCCCCAGATCACACATCCAGGAAGGGCAAAGCAGGTCTCCAACCAAACCACCAGGAAATGAAGATCACATGCCCCTCTCCCAATCTGCCCAGCAACACCGATTCAAATGATTTGCCCCTCGGGGCTGGGCTGTGTGTGTCTGTGTGAGCGTGTGTATTTGTGTTTTCCCCTCTCTCTCACATGCACAAACCATGGGGGGCACACCAGCCTCAGCTGAGGGCCATCGTGGCAGCGCTGCCCACCCGTGCCTCCCTCTGCCCACACTGGCCACCCCTCATCTGGCACAGGGGAAGTGCTCAGCCGTCCAGGACGGGTCAATGGACTTTGTGTCTAGTCCCAGCTCTGCCAGGTGAGGATGTGGCTTTGTCACTTGCCCTCTCTAGGCCTCGGTTTCCCCACATGTGAAGTGGGAGGCAGACAGCTAGACCAGGTGATCTCTAAGGGTACACACACACACGTGTGTCACTTAGCACAGAGCCTGGCCCACAGGAGGCCCTCCAGAAACATTGGCCATCATCACCATCATTATTATTAGCCTCCAAAAGCCTGTATTTCAGAAAACTGAGACTCAGAACAAGGAACAGGATATCAGTGCCCAAGTGACCTCTGTGGTCAGCTATTCCATATTACAGATGAGGCAAGGGAGGCCAGGAAAGGGGAACTGAGTTGTCCAAAGCACACAGCACAAGGCAGGGGTGGGACTGAACCTCAGCCCCTTTGGCAGGCTAAGACCTCTGCCTGCACAGCAGCTCTGCAGAGCCCCCAATGCCTGGGAACGGTGTCAAGGGAGCAGAGTGGCTTTAGAGGGGCCAGCACTTCCTGCCTCCTTCACAGGCCTGACCCCATGGAGGCAGAGGCCCTGTCCCTGGTTAGGAGCTGGCCTCCAGCAAGGTGACCTCACCCAGGCATCGTCCAGGTGTGAAGTTCTAGAGCTCCTGACCCAACTCCCTCCCGCTCCAGTGCCCTGGCGCACATTAGCAAAAGATGTGGCTGCAGAATCCTCTGGACAGACACAGCACCGGGCCAGACACACAACTTGGCAAGCAGAGTGTATTTCACTCTGCCTCACCTCGTAGCCAGGCGTCCTTGCACAAGGCACAACCTGCACCACCGCACTTGGCAGCCCTGAGTGGGAGGTCAGGGAAAGGGGAATGGGGACAGCCGGACGTCTCTACGGCACCCAGACACCAGCATGGGGTGCTGACTAAGCTGGCCCTCTCTGCTGTGATTCATCCTCGTCCTCTGAGGCTGGCGTGCTCTGCAGTGTGCGAGCGAGGTCCTGTCCGGAACACAGGACCATCCGGCCCGACTCCCTCACCAGGAACACAGGCAGTGCCACCCACCCACTCCCAGAGACCAGGTCCACGGTGGCGACAGCATCTGCTGGCTCCCTGGAGCTTCGCCAGGTGACAGGGTGGCTCCTCGTGGGCACGGGGCAGAGGGCAATGCTAGTGGGCCCACCCTCTGAGGTCACACAGGCCTGGGTTCAAATTCTAGCTCCACCACTAGAAAGTTATTTCATCTCCCAGAGTCTGTCCTTAGCTATAAAACAGGGACCCCGCCGCTGCTGTGAATTTACCACCACAGAGAATGGAGGCCGTTACTGCTGTTGCCATCATCCCCTGGGAGGCTCACTCCCCTCCTACCCCCAGCACATCCTGACCAGCTGATTTAAAATTGCAGCCAAAGTCACAGCAGCAAACACGTCTGCCCCCTCACCACCTGCTGTTTTCCATAGCTCGTCTCACACACTGATTTACTGTCACAAGAGCTGCCTCCCCACTAGAATACAGGCTCCACGAGGGCAGAGGGCTCTGTCTGTCTGTCCAACTGCACCACCCGGAAGAGAGGATCAAACGCAGAACTGCTGGTGGAATAAGCGAGGGAGCCACCCGTGGAGCCCAAGGCCTCCTGCCCTTGGCTCACCGACCCTCTTCTCCACAAGCCTGAATCTGGGGACAAGGACGGGGACGAGAAGAGAGACATGTAAGGCCCCCGAAAGCAGGTCTCTGCCACCCCCACCCTCCCTGCAGGGCTTCTGTCTCCAGCAGGGCCCCCACTACCGACTTAGACCACACCCGGCGAGCCCACGGCACCTGACTGCAGGCCTCTGGGCTCAAGGAAAAGATGACCAACGAGTTGAGATGCTGTGGGGTGGAAGAAGGAAGAAAGGAGAATCAGATTTGACTCCTGTGTGCTAGGCATTCTCTTATTTAATCCTCACAGACCCTCGGAGTAGATATCAAGGCATCCACTTCGCAGATTAGGAAACAGGTTCAGAAACACTCACTCCTATTTTGCTCAAAGCCACGACCGGGAGAGACACTGATAAGGAAGATTTCTCATCAACCTGAGTGCTGCGGGTGGGCCAGTGGTGCTGAGGGCCCCCGTGCACCTCCTGTGGAGCCCTCACCAGGCGTGCCAAGGCACACCGGAGCCAGCATTCACACTGGGGCCTGGCTGACCCGGGACCCATTCTCTCCCCACCCCACCGCTCCACCGTGAGGCTGGCTCAAGGCAGACATCTGTGCTTCACTGATATTCTTGGTTGCTTTCATCACGTGCGTCTCAGGTACAGAGTTGGCTTTGGCACAAGACTAAATTCAGTCAACAGCTCGGCTGTGGCCAGGGGCTGGGATGCATGCTGTAATTATACAGGACTTGTGCTCACCACATGCTGCCCTCGAGCTTACCTGTCATTTCTTCTAATTATGGCACCACAGACCCCAGGTGAACAGCAAACCGCAGCCAGAGGACGGCTTTACTGCACGCCCACTAGGAGCATGGCAATGTCCCAGCGCCACATATGCCTGCCGTCTGGAGTTGGCGGCATCGGACCCGGCCCCTGCAGGTGGCCTGCAGACTGCCTGCTCAGGACCCAGCTCCAACAGAAGTGCCAAGAAGATCCAGATGTCTCCCCTGATAGGAGCCCTGATATGTTAAGGGTCTCCCTCAGATGTCCCAGGGTTTTGTAGCAACCACGAAGCTTTCTCATCCTGACCTCATTCACGTGTTCACTTCTTTTTGTTTTTTTTACATCTTTATTGGAGTACAATTGCTTTACAATGGTGTGTTAGTTTCTGCTTTATAAACGTGTTCACTTCTTAAAGTATATCATCCACTCTCAGCAATATGAGGCAGTGGGGGCTCCACCCACAGCGATTTCTTAACTCAGCAGGTCTGGGACAGGGGTAGGGTCTAAGGAGGCCCTGATGCAGAGTCCACAGACCATACTTGGAGAAATGCTGGTCTAAGGGGGGAGATGACAGACTGAGGAACAGAGAAGGAGGGAGTTTGCCTGAAGTCACACAGGCCACACAAGTCAGCCCTTACTGTATAGCCACCCACCCAGGCCTGAATCCCAAGCCACTCGCGGGCTGTGATACTCTCGTCAAACTACCTACCCCTGAGCCTCATCTGGAAGTCGGGGGTAATAATACTTTTCACAGGAGTACTGTGAGGATTGAGTCATGCATGCTAGGTGCTTGGCAGAGTGTCTGGAAAGCCAGTGCTGCTTAATGCACATCTGTGGACGTGGCAGCCAGCCTCTGTGGCACCCAATGACCCCACCTCCTGGTGTCTGCACTTTGTGTCTCCCGTTCCAAAGCATATCAGGGTTGGTCTCTGTGACTAAGAGAAGAGAGCCGAGGGATGGTATGTCACCCCCAAGATCAGGTTATAAGACAACGTGGCTTCCATCCTGGTGTCTCCCTTTCTCTGATCACTTGTTCTGGGGGGAAGCCAGCTACCATACTGTGAGCAGCCCAGTAGGAAGGCCCACATGGCAAGGAACTGAGACCTCCTGCTAACAGCCAAGTGAGTGGGCTTGAAAGCAGACCGTCCAGCCCCAGTCAAGCCTTCAGAGGAGGGCAGCCCTGGCTGACAGCCTGACAGCAACCTTGTGGGAGACTCTGAGCCAGAACCACCCAGCTACGCCACTCCCAAATTCCCAACCATCGGAAACCGTATCAGATAATGTTTGTTGTGGTAAGTCACTAAATTCTAGGGTAATTTGTTATGCAGCAACAGTTAACTAATACAGTGAAATAAATGAATGGAGAAACTAAATCACTTTATAATTTGTGATGGCCACAGGTACAAAGTGCCCCACAATGCAAAACTCTCCTGAGTCAAGTCAGAGGAGGGCCCCCCTCCCACTTGCATATGCACAACCCTAAAGTTCCATGGTTCCCTTTTCAGTCATTCATTCACCAGCCAAACACACTGAGCACTTCCTCTCTGCCAGACTGGGGTTCACGCTTCATGACACAGAGTCCATGCTCTCACGAGAACGTGAGCTGAGTATGTGCTGGGGATGGGTGGCCGACAGATGTGCCCCCAGTAACAGTCATAGGTAACAAGCTCTGTGCCGGGGGTCCCAAAGAGGGGCGCCTGCATCCAACAGGGACTTCCTCCAAGGAAATGATCAGAGATCATCTCGAAGATCTAGGTACCAAGGTGAGCACTGCAATGTAGCTTGCCCTGAAACCAAACTCCAAATGTCCAAGAATAAAAAGAGCTGACAGTTATCCATTGCTCACCACATGCCAGGCAGACCGCTCAGGGTCCTGTGTAGAGAGGGGGAAGGGGTTCAATGATGATGCACAAAGCCTACCATCCTCATTTTACCCTAAAAATAAATTTGGGTAGAGGGGGCCCACAACTGGCAAGGAGCAAGAGTAGGGTGTGAGCCAACCTATTCAATGGTGCCATTAAAAATCAAGTCAGGGCTTCCCTGGTGGCGCAGTGGTTGAGAGTCCGCCTGCCGATGCAGGGGACACGGGTTCGTGCCCCTGTCCGGGAAGGTCCCACGTGCCGTGGAGCGGCTGGGCCTGTGAGCCATGGCCGCTGAGCCTGCGCGTCCGGAGCCTGTGCTCCACAATGGGAGAGGCCACGACAGTGAGAGGCCCGTGTACCGCAAAAAAAAAAAAAATCAAGTCAAAGTAATACATCAACTATACTTCAGTTAAAGAAGAATCAGTCAAAGGGAACAATTCCCTACAGGGACAAAATGTTCATCCCATATTGTAAATGAAAAATGACTCATTGTCACAACAGTATGTACAACATGATACCACGTTTTTAAGGAGAAAGAACTTCCCGCCTCAACACACACATATACACACAGACACACATACAGACTGGAGAAGACACAAAATATTTACTGTAGTTATGTCTAGAGAATAAAATTACGACGTGCGGGATTTTCTTTTTTTCATTTTGTGTTTTTCTGTTTTTCTAAGTTTCTATTTTTGGCGTGTATAGTTTTAAAATTTTCCCAAAAAATTCCCTTCAAAAAAGTGAGAAATTTGTCAGGCAGGGATAAACCCTATTCCTTCTTCTTTAGGAGGCTTCCATGGATGGTTCCAGGGACCCGGTTCACCTGGATGAACTGGCCAGGGGTGGTGTTGAAAGGGATCTAGCGTAAACATTTTCCTCAGTCCAGGCTGACGGTTGATAGGACAAGCCCTGATTCCAAGTGGACCTGGCCCAGTGAAGGTCAGCTGAACCCAAATCTGGGCTCCAGGAGCTTCAGGATGGAGACAGTTTCTCACCAGATAGTTAGAGGTCCCAAGAGGCCAGAGTTTCCAAATAGGAAAGGCAAAAATAGTCTGAAAGAGGCTCTTGAACCATATACCCTGACTCATATAAACACCTCTGCCTTTCCCTTCTCTCCCCACCACCAAGTCTGGGCTCCAAATACCATGTGACTCTCTGTTACCACTGCCCAAGTCAGGTCTCACCCCTTCACATCTGGACCAGCCTCCTTAGTTCAGCCCACCCTTGGCAGCATCAGATCAACCCTCTCAAAACAACTCCTCAAAATTTTCCATTGCTCCTGGTGAGGAGCTTATTAAAAATGAAGTCTCCTGAATCAGATCCTCAGGAACTCTGGCTCAGCAGATCTGGAGAGGGGCTCAGAAATTTGCATTTTAACCAGGGACTCTAGCCACCCCCAGTAGGTACCCCCAAGAAATAAAAGCCTGGAGAACTGAGCTTCCACTATTCATTGACCTCTTCATCCCCTGCATCCCAAAGGCAGCCTTTGCTGAAGGCAGTCACTCTGGGTAGACACAGCCCGCAAATCTGTGTCCCAGTCAGAAACTGGTCGGACTATGAACCACCTCAGTAAGCTGAAATGGTAACCCCGACTTGATGAGAATGCTAAGCACAATTTGTTAGAGTGGATAAAAGTGTTTTCTTACTGGCTAAGCGTCCTGTCACACTCCAGGAAAGCTTAAAATTGAAAACAGAGGTAGTAGACGAAATCAATTATTGTACTAATGTTCCTGTCCTAAGATTATTAATAATCAGTGTCTACCTGGTGCTTAAAAGTATCACATTGAAAAGAATTTGACATGTTGAGTATATAACAGAAAAGCACTGCGATTCCAGTTTAAAATATAAAAGTTAAAATATGTAGTTAGGTAATTGATAAAGTATCTGTCAGTAATTGATATGAAACTTGTGATTCTAAGTTGAGGGGTCAGCAATGGTTGGAAACACTGGCTGCATGTTAAAATCACTGAGGTGCTATAAAAGCTACTAAGGGTGCCCGCCATATCCTAATTTCTTGTCAGAGATGGAGCCTGTATTTTTTGAATCCCCTGACTGAGAACAAGTTGACAAAACAGAATTTGACTAAGTTTGTTAAAAGTATTGAAAAGTATTAAAATTTATTACATTTATAAGGTTAATTTATTAGATTTTCTAGTAACTGTTTAAGTATTCTGGGGAAATTATGCTTGTTAGGTTATATATCTGAAGTACTTAAAAAGAAAATCAAATATATTAAATGTATAAGTGGACTTAAATGTGTAAGGGAATGTAACTGAGCTGAAGATAGGGCTGAATGTTTAAAGGAATTTAGTTTGTTCAAGTTGAGTTCAAACATTAATCAAAGGGAAAGTTAAGGTCATTTTTCTAATTTTTCTAGATTTATGTATAGAATAATAATTTCTAAGTTGAAATCGATGGCCTAAAGAAAATCAGATTTTTAAAAAATTGTTGCTCCAAAATGAGAATGAACTAAAAAGGCAAAAAAATAAAACAAGCCCACCTTAACTCCCTGTGGTCTTCCCTACCCATCTCACCTAAAATAATTCCTCCCTCCTCTGAACTCCTCATCTGGGAAGTTGTCAGCAAGATATAAGTATTCTTTCCCAGAAGCTTCACAACTTCCTGCCCGAAAGGGCTACCAGGATGCTTTGCAAATAGAAAATAACCGCATGGTGGATATAGAGCATTTCACGTTTTTCCTACCAGTCCCCAAACAAGGCATTACTGTTGCTTTTACAAGTCAGAGGCAGATCCAGGTCTCGAATCCAGTCCCTGGTTTTCAATGCCACACGTAGGCCAATGACTTTTATCTCTGGCTCAGGCCTCTCCTCTGAACTCCAGATCCAAATCCCAATTAGCCTCTGGACCCCTCCATTTGATGCCTAAGGGGCAGCTCAAACTTAATGTGGCCAAACAGAACTTAAGATCATCCTGTTGATTTTAAGTTGCTGAGGTCAAAACTTTGATGCCATTCTTGAGTCCACTTTCCTGTAAGCCCTTACATGCATCTGTCAGCTTGTTCTGTTTGTCCCACCTCCAAAAATACATTCCAAATCTGATCACTACTCTAATCCACACCCTAATCTAAATTACCACCCTGCCTCAATTGACCCACCACAGCAACTTCCCCTCTTCAGTCTGTTCTCCAGAGCAGCCAGAAATGATGACATTAAAATGTAAATTAGATCATGTCACACCGCAGCTTAAAACCCTTCATTGGCTTCCTAGTGCAATTAGAAAAAACTAAGACTTTTTACCACGGGTTACAAGGCCAGATATGAGCTGACCTGAGCCTACTTCATAGTCCACTCTACTTTTTTCCCCCTCAAACACCCCAGGATAGAACAGCCTCAAGGCCTTTGCACCAACGTTTTCCTGTTTGAATGGCTACTATTCACTCAGGTCTAGGGTTAAGTGTCGCCCTGGGGTCCACCTTGTCTAAAATATTACCACCACCACCCCCTCCCCAAGCAAACTTTCTTCAGCTCTTCAAAGCATTACTTGTCACTACTGCACCTTCCCATCTACCCATACACAGTAGAATGGGCGCTCCATGAAGGCAGGGACTTGTTCACCGCTGGGTCCCCAGCGCAAGGCCCAGAGGCACTTAGAAAACATGTGCTGGACGGCCCTAGTCCTCCTAAGTCCTTGCTATTTCTATTCCCAAGAAGGAATGAGTGGATCTAGGTCTCCTGCCTTCCAAGCCAGGATTGTCAGCTGCGAAACCCAGGGATGAGGGTAACATGAAGCATGGGTAGAATCGCCACTTCCCTTGAGGTTGGGCAGAGGGATTCAGTTCCCAGGACCTGACTTGTGCCACAGGCTCCAACTCTAGCCCTGGACTTGGGGCTGACAGAGACAGGACGGGGGACAAGCCTGGGACCGGGCACCCAGGCCTCGCTCCCCTATCCACTCCGCATTCCGTTTAATAGTGTGGCCCACCGCGGGGCTCGCGGACTTAGATGGAAGAGCCCAAGCCCTCCCGTGGGGGTAAGGACACTCGCCCTCGACGTCCCGCCAAAGAAGGTACCTGGCTCCGTGGGGCCCAACGGCTCTGAGCTCCTCCTCCTGCGCCCTCACGCCACGAACTGCTTGCTGGGATTCGTAGTCCTTCCTTGGGTATCAGTCCACCCTTCCCAGAAACCTTTGCGAATCAAAGCTGAGACCGTGCAGGCGGAAGCGGAGGAAGCGCGAGGGCTTCTGGGTGTTGTAGTTTAAAATATTCAATCAGCAAGAAATGTTTGAGGAGAAAAGTTCGGTGATACATTTTGCCAACTATTTGGGCTACCGTGATCTGGATTTTAGGCGATCTGAATCACGCGCAAGCCATCAGTTACTTCCATTGTTCAAAACGACGAGCGCTGAGATCCAGAAGAACTACAAATCCCATAAAGCGTTACAAGTTGAGGACCTTTGGAGAGAAAGCTCGGTCGCGGTGCATGCGAGGTGGTGCTAGTTCGGCAGCGGACAAACATGGCGGGCCCGACGTTGACTGCGAGGTTGTACTCCCTGCTGTTCCGTAGGACCTCCACCTTTGCCCTCACCATAGCCGTGGGCGCCCTGTTCTTCGAGCGCGCCTTCGATCAAGGCGCGGACGCGATCTACGAACACATCAACGAAGGGGTGAGGGCCTGGGCCGATCCTGACCTTGGGCCCCTCTGAGGGGTGACAGTGAGAGTGAGGGTGGGGCGGGATTCAGTCTACCTTTACGAGGAGTGGGGGCGATCCCTGGGTGTCTTCTGTCTGCAGACTGCCGTCTGTCCGCTCCGCCCGGTGTGAATCCTAAAACGTTAAACAGGGTCAATAGATCCCACTTTGCAGGGGTTTTAAGTATTGCTGTCTTCCGCCCCATACACCCACTTGTCCATTTGCAGAAGCGAAGACTAACCTAGTGAGAGCAAAGGACTTGTTAGGGCTACATCACCAGGGAGTTAGAAGCAAGTCAGGGCTGGACCCGGGACCCCCTATCTCGTCTGAAGGTTTCAAGGGCAGATTTGAGCGGGCGACGGTCGTGAAAAGAACAACTCTTTAGATACCGTGGCTGGCCTTTTCAGCTAGCACTTTTCAGTTCCAAAGTCTTTACATGCTGTCAGCGGTGGTATTAATAATGGTTAAGAGTAGGGTGGGTATGAAATCAGAGAGCCCTGGATGGGAATACTGGGCCTTATCAATTAATAACTGTGACATCAAGGTGGGCGAGTTTCTTAACCTGTCTGAGCTTCACTTTTATCTGTGGAATAGAAATGATAATAATAGTAACTATCTCAGGGAATTATTGTGAGGATTATATGAGATGCAGGCAAGGTGCCACAGTACCTGGTAGGTGGTACTCCCAAAAAATGTCATTTGTTACATTCCTCACGAGAAAGTGGAAGCATAAGATAGAGCATAACAACACTTTTTAGACTCACTGTGTGCCAGGCACTGTGCTGGATGCCTTGCCTGCTTTCTATCGTTAAATTGTGGCTCATACTGGGGAAGGTCTTGGACAAATAAGGCCTGTGCCACCACTCACTCTGTTTTTAACTTGAAGCGGTCTGGCCCTACAGCCCAGGCAGGCTCTGTCCACTGATGTGGCCTGTGGCCAGGTCACCTTTCTGCCCTTATGAAAGTGCTGCTACTGTTGATCTTCAAGCAGTTCCTCTGGCCGTTTCCAACGTGTGGGGAAGGCAGCTCAGGATGTTGTCATAACCCACCCATCTTTGTTGCTTTTAGGAATGAGAATACAGCTAGTTCCTGACCCAATGATCATAGGTCTGAGGAAATTTTTTAAATGGCTCAATGTGAAGTATTTGGGGACCATGCACTTAGGACCTCTTGAGTAATACCTGGGAGTTGAAGAAATGAGACATTTTCCAGCCTCTGTTCCTTAATAATTGTATGCTCTGGGGGTAGGTCCCTCAGTCTCTCTACCTGTTTCCTGTAAAGTGAGATCATGCCTTCCCACTTACTTCACACCCTGATTGAGAGCATCTGAGCATCCTGTAAATGTTAGGAATGTACATCAAGCCTAGTACTGCTTCCAGTTTGCCCACTGCAAACTGTCAGCATGTGGTACATGTTTCTCTCAGGTTTGTTTTAGAGACCAGGGCGGTGGGAGGAGTTATAAAATGTGAGAGGCAAAACTAAGTTTGTGGTTCTTGTCTTTAAAATGCAGAAGCTATGGAAACACATCAAGCACAAGTATGAGAACAAGGCGTAGCTCCTTGGAGGCCCCAATCCAGGCCAGAAGGACCAGGTCCACCCACCAGCTGTTTGCCCAGAGTCAGGGCCTCAGCTTGAAGATGAAGCTCATGTCACTCTACACGGGCCACCTTTAGCTGTTGGCATGAGATGACGTCACCTGACAGACTCTTTAACTTCTGCTATGTTTGAAGTATGTTTAGTCAGAGTCATCAACAAATAAATGTAAATTGTCCTTGAGACCTGCTTCTGCATGAGGTGCTCTTTAACTACCTGATCTTCACTTAACAGTTATTTGACACCACTTCAAAGTCCTCTGCGAATATCTGAAGGGCAGATTCCATTATTTTGGGTTTCCCATTAACTTCCAAAGAAGAATTGTAGTTTTCAAACCATGAGCTAGAGTTGGTGATGTTATCTTCAGCTTTGGCTTCTAAACCAATAACTCCATTCTTAAGTCAGGCAGAGGATAGCTAACTGGCTTGGCCCTAGGGAAGCTCTGTGGATCCAGCGGGGGAACAAACCATGGCCTGAAGGTTTAGTCTCCATTCTGCCTTTAACTTGCTGAGTATCTTTGGGTAAGCTGGCGTACCTCTCTGGGCCACCGCTCATCTTCTGATGGCTGTAAGGGATGTTGGAAAACATGCAACATGGCTGGGAGCAGCCATGGAGAGCACTGGGACGTGCTGAACAGGAGAAGAGCAGTTCTGTTTGGTAACTGGCCGGGGAAGATGAGTGACTCACCTGTCTGCCATATTTCACCTGGAGCTTGGCATGATTGGGCCAGAGCTGGATCAACCACCAGCAACTAATGGGGAAGAGTCAGGTCGGGAAACCCAGGGGTAGGAGAGAACCGAGGAATTGCCCAGTTTGCCCTACCTGAGGCATATCTTAATGAAGATGAAGTCAGGCCCTCGAGAAATCATGACCTGCCAAAGGTAGTACAGCTCTGGGGGCCAAATCAAGACCTGAACCAAAGTAGAGGTTCATTCTAAGACTGATCCTAAGAATGATTTCAGCATTAATAGAGGAACACTCTGGGGGTTGAGGATTGCCACTTACTTTACACTGTTCCCAACGATTTGAGGGCAATGTGCTGGTGAAAAACAATAAAGCAGGGAGCATTCTCGAAGAGTTATTCTACATTATTCTTGAGCACCTGATGATGAGCTCAGGGCAGCAGAGTTAGAATGAGCTTAGTTGATCACTTGTCTCGGGGCGCATTCAGCCCAAGCAGCAAGCGTATTCCTAAGCCATTCTACATTAAAATGCCCGTTACTGGACTTCCCTGGTGGTCCAGTGGTTAAGGCTCTGTGCTCCCACTGCAGGGGTTGCAGGTTCGATCCCTGGTCGGGGAAGATCCTGCATGCATTGCGGCCCAGCCAAAAAAAAAAAAAGATGCCCCATTATTTATCATCAGCATTTCTGGGCTGTTGAGGTTGTTTGTGTGTGTATTTCCTTTCAATACGAGCCAAACATTAAAATAATCCCTGTTTTACTTATTTTAGGGGATTGAATATTTTCCACCCAGAACCTCAGAATGTGACCTTATTTGGAGCTAGGGTCTTTGCAGATGTAATTAGTTAAATTAAGATGAGGTCGTAAAAGGTTGGGGTGGGCCCTAAATCCAATGACTGGTGCCCTTTTAAGAAGGCCATGTGAAGACAGCAACAGAGATTGCAGTTGAGCTTTCACAGGCCAAGGAATGCCAGAGATTGCCAGCAACCACCAGAAGCAAGAAAAGGGACAAGGAAGGATTCTTCCCTAAAAACCAAAGGGGGAATTCCCTGGCGGTCCAGTGGTTACGACTCCGCGCTTCCACTGCAGGGGGCATGGATTCGATCCCTCGGTGGGGGAACTAAGATCCCGTATGCTGCGTGGCGCAGCCAAAAGAAATGATATGGAAAATTGGCACAGATGCACTACCGGAAAGAGTGTGTGAAGTGGTACCATTTCCTGGAGGATGTTTTGTACATACGTATTAAGATCCTTAATATACATACCCTTGATCCAATAAATTCCACTTCTAGCAACTTTTCCTTAAAAAAAATTAAAAAAATGAAGGTCCACAAGAGATGTTCATCATGTTGTTTATAATGGGCGGGGGTGGGGGGAGGATGAAATATCCAAAATAGGAATTACTATTGAGGTGAAATATGCAGTCATTTAAAACCAAGTTTTAACTGGGAGACAATATCTAACAAACATGGCATATCCAACTTCATTAATATGAAGGAAATATCCAACAAACATGGCATATCCAACCTCACTAATATGAAGCAGTCTTCCAAATCCATAAGACTAAGTAGAAGCTGGGGTGAATGACAGGAATAGGCAATTAAGGAATACAAATGGGGGCTTCCCTGGTGGCGCAGTGGTTGAGAGTCCGCCTGCGGATGCAGGGGAAGCGGGTTCGTGTTCCGGTCTGGGAAGATCCCACATGCCGTGGAGTGGCTGGGCCCGTGAGCCATGGCCGCTGAGGCTGCGCGTCCGGAGCCTGTGCTGCGCAACAGGAGAGGCCACAGCAGTGAGAGGCCCGCGTACCGCAAAAAAAATAAATAAATAAAGGAATACAAATGGCCACAAACATGAAAAGATGCCCAGTTTCACTAATAAAGAAACAAAATGAAATACCATTTTTTGTGCATCAGATGAACAAAGATGGAAAAGATTAGCAGTACCAGTATTTTAGTGAAGAAGCAGGCACTGCCCACAGGCATTGGGACAGTGATTTTGGAGGGTACTTTGTCGATATCTATTTTATTTAAATGTTTGTTCCTTTTGACCTTGATCTTCCACATCTAGAAAAATATCTCCAGAATCCCATGTGCACGTGAACCCATACAAAAAGTCATTGGAGCATTGTTTGGAATTAAAAAAGAAGAAAAATGCCTTTCAATAGGGAGTGGTTAAATACAAGGTAGATTCATACCACAGAAATCTATGCAGACAATAAAAAAGACTGAGGTGAGTCAGCGTGTAGTTGAAAAGAAAAAGTGAAAACAAAATCAAGTTGCAAAACGGTATGTTTAGTTTGATCTCACTTATGTAGACACACACACATTGATAAGGGTACACACAGAGTACTGCAGGATGTGCACTAAATTTTCCTGGGAAAACACACACCTGAGGGCTAGGATTTCAAACAACATTCACTTTGTGCAACAGTGATTGACTTTTTCTTGCAACGAGCAGATGTTGACGTTCTAATAAAAATATTTTATAGCAAAGAAAGCAATTCATTAAAAAATCTTTAAGGCAAATGCTCAGATAAAACAGTCAAAATATAAAGCTGAGTGATAAAAAGGAGGTCACAAATTCCTATAAAGCATGATACATTTTTAAAAATTGTTTGTTTTTATTTTTGGCTGTGTTGGGTCTTCATTGCTGTGCGCGGGCTTTCTCTAGTTGTGGCGAGCGGGGGTTACTCTTTTTTGCAGTGCGCGGACTTCTCATTGTCGTGGCTTCTTTTGTTGCGGAGCACGGGCTCTAGGCGCGCGGGCTTCAGTAGTTGTGGCGCGCAGGCTCAGTAGCTTGCAGGCTCAGTAGTTGTGGCACATGGGCTTAGTTGCTCCACAGCATGTGGGATCTTCCCGGACCAGGGCTCGAGCCCATGTCCCCTGCATTGGCAGGCAGATTCTTAACCACTACGCCACCAGGGAAGCCCAAGCATGATACATTTTTTAAGACTCAGCGCTTTCACTGCTGTGGGCCTGGGTTCAATCTCTGGTCGGGAAACTAAGATCCCTCAAGCAGTGAGGTGTGGCCAAAAAAAAAAAAAAGGAAATGCTCACACCAAATTGTTCACGGTGGTGAACTGGCTGAACTATTTTCTTTTCCATTGTATTTCCCCATGATTTCTAAGTTTTCTGCATCAAGCATGTACTCTCTTCATAATGTGGGAGTTTAAGTAAAAGGGGGAGAGAGCTTGATCACAGAGAGATGAAAAATGTGAGCCCCCAGCCCTGGCTCCAGGCCTGGAACCCGGCTGCTGGGTGGCCCAGGGCTCCTCTTCCTGAGGTCCCAGTGGGCACTTGTCCTTGATTGGCACTGCCAAATGGGAGCTGGACCTACCCAGGGCTGGGTGGGTCTGTCCGAAGGTGGGGGAAGTGAAGATTAGCACCCTCCTCAGACTGACACAGAGAAGCTGTTTATTGCTGGAAAAAATTCACCTCTGTCCCAAGCTCAGCCGGAGGCATGTTCTGGAGATGAGAGCTGTCTTTACAGTTAGAAAGCCCCAAGGACTCTGCACCTGGTCCCCTTGCACAGGTGTCAGGAAAAGCTTATTGCTCAGGTCCCTCATAAAGCAAGTTCCAGAAGGTCTCTGAAATTGTCTTCAGAAGTTAGCATCTGGTATAGCTCTGAGCAAGTAGGACTGCTCTCTGGGCAAAGAGTTTTGTGCTGATGTCCTATTCCTCTAGCTTCTCTCTTGCATTCAGAAACATCTCTCCAAACTGGTAGAAACCATTCATTCATTCATTCAACCAATACATCTCTGTTGAGTGCCTATTCTTCCTGGCGCTGTCCTAGACCTTGGGCAAATAGTGGAGAACCAGAAAGACCCCTACCCTCTTGGAGCTTAAGCATTCTAGGAGGTGAGACAGACAGTAAACAAGAAAGTAAATAAGAATTATAGCTCATGTTAAGGGCTATGAAGAAAATAAAACTGGGTAACATATAGGGAGTGACTCAGGTTTGAAGAGCAACATTAAATGGTCAAGGAAGTCTTCTCTATGGAGATGACATTTGAGCTGCGATTTGAATAGAAATCTCAGTCAGGTAAAGACCCAGAGTAAGAGCATTCCTGTAAATGAGAACAGCAAGTGCGAAGGCCCTGAGGTAGATGTGAGTTTGGTTTAGTCACTGTACTGAAGGAAGAGAGGGAATGATAGGGTCAGATGCTGTGTGGTCTTGTAGGCCACACTAAAAGAGTTTGGATTTCATTCTTTTTTGTTTGTTTTTTTAATAAATTTATTTATTTGTTTATTTTTGGTTGCATTGGGTCTTTGTTGGTGCACGCGGGCTTTCTCTAGGTGCGGCGAGCGGGGACTGCTCTTCATTGTGGTGCATGGGCTTCTCATTGCCGTGGCTTCTCTTGTTGTGGAGCACGGGCTCTAGGCATGCGGGCTTCAGTAGTTGTGGCTTGCGGGCTCTAGAGCGCAGCCTCAGTAGTTGTGGAACAGGGGCTTAGTTGCTCCGCGGCATGTGGAATCTTCCCGGACCAGGGCTTGAACCCATGTCCCCTGCATTGGCAGTCGGATTCTTAACCACTGCGCCACCAGGGAAGTCCTGGATTTCATTCTTAGAAGAAAGGGAAGCCCCTGGGGTGGGGGTGGGGTTCTGATTAATGATTTACATTTATCAACCACTTACTATGAGCCAGGCATTGTACTCAGTGCTCAGTAGCTCACGTCATTTAATTTGAACAATAACAACAATCCAAAAGGTCATATTATTGATATTATTCCTATTGAATAGCTCTAGTGAAGTGTAAAGAGCACTAATTTTAGAATGGACAGTCCTGCGTTAGAATTAAAGCCCCACCACTCACTAGCTGTGTAAACTCGGCCAAGTTACTTACCCTCTCTGAGTTGGTTTCCTCATCTGTAAAATACTCGCCGTGATATTCACAATGACAGCTATGATTCTTATTATTTCTGGAGAAGTTGTCATCTTGGAGGGGTGTCAAGGGGAGTAAAGATTACTTACAGTAAATCCTCACCCAGCTGTCTGCTTAATTAATCCAACTAGGGGCTACCCTGGAAACTTCTGGCACTCCAGGGCAGCCTGCCAAGGCTCAAAACTTTTCAGCTCTGGATGGAGTCCAATTTGTCCTGGCAACTCAAAGAAAGAAGGAAGGCCCAGCCCTTAGAACATTCTAGGCTAGTCCACGGTAAACACAAGAATGCCACCTATCACAGGCTGGGTTCCCTGGGAAGCAGACTCTGGGCTGGAAGTTAGGGTTCAGGAGGTTTATTAAGGAGTGCCCTTGGGGTTAATATCCTTCAGGTTGACAAAGGAAGGATAGGAAATAGGGCCACCAGAGGGAGAAGCCAGATGTAAATGCTGTCTTAATGGAGGCCTCGGGGCTGTGTATACCTGCATCCACTCCTTGGGGCTCTGCAAGATCCAATTTGCAAAATAAAGATAACTAGACATGCTTTTGCCTGTTAAAGGATGCAGACGAGAACTGGAAAAATGTTCACAATGTTTTATTAACTGAAAAAATGGTGAGAACAGCATGTGTCGAATGATCTCATTTTTGTAGAAAACCAATGTTTATATTCCTTTTTCTAAAATAATGCTAGAAGGATGAGAACTAAAATCCTAAAAGCGATTATTTCTGCTGGTTTTTCTTTCTTTGCTTATTTGTGTGACCCACAGCAAGCATGTTACTGCTTTTGTAAGAAGGTAGAGGGAGGCCAATGTAAGTTACTAAAAAGAAATAGATTTCATCCCATAACACAGCCAGCCCTTCCAACAACAAGGAACAAGGACCGTCCTACAGATGAGCTTGAAGTCTTCTGAGGAAGGGACAGAAATCAATGAATTTAAAATGTCTGAGCACGTAGAGAATGGACTTGAGGACATGGGTAGGGGGAAGGGTAAGCTGGGATGAAGTGAGAGAGTAGCATTGACATATATACACTACCAAATGTAAAATAGCTAGTGGGAAGCAGCCGCATTGCACAGGGAGGGGAGATCAGCTCCGTGCTTTGTGACCACCTAGAGGGGTGGGATAGGGAGGGTGGGAGGGAGACGCAAGGGTGAGGGGATGTGGGGATATATGTATACATATAGCTGATTCACTTTGTTATACAGCAGAAAATAACACAACATTGTAAAGTGATTATACTCCAATAAAGATGTTAATAAATAAATAAATAAATAAAATGTCTGAGCAATGTGCAAAGTTGGAGGGAATACAAATTCCCCAGGCAAGATGGAGGTAATGGCAGCTTCTTGAGTGTTAGGAAAGGATGGACACTCTGTACCAGGGGCAGGCACTGGCCCACTCGGAAGATCACAGACACACACACACACATACACACACACACACACACACACACACACACGCACACGCACACACACGCAAAGCTGCCTTTTCCAGGCATTCACCCAGGACCAGGCCTGGGCCCCATGCCGTTAACATGCCCTGTATCACTGGACCCTCAATCCGAGGTGGGCACTGCTCTCCACCCCATTTTACAGGTGGAAAATGAGGCTCAGAGAGGTTAAGTGTCTTGCCTAGGGTAACACAGCTAGTGAGAGTGGAGCAGAAGTTGAAAAACAGGGCAGTTGGCTCCAGAGCTCATATCCACCACACCGTATAAAAATCATTTTTCCCTTTTCACTGAGGCCTTGGCCTGATATGCTTGGATTTATGCACAGACTGAAAGCCAAGGGCAGGCTCCAGCCGGCATCAAGGACAAGGCAATGATGGAATGCAGGGAGCATTGGCTGGAAGCTCTTCCATCGACAGTCTGTGAGTACAAGGGTGCTGACTGCCTTCCTGCTGCTCCTGGCTTATCCTGCCTTCAGGACTCCTACATGGAAACTTCAACTGCTCTCTCTGGACCCTTCCTCTCCACTGAACCCTCAGAAGGCTGCCAGGTCAACTCCCCTGCTCAAACGCCTTTAATAGCTCCCCACTACCTATAAGATCAAGTTCAAATTCCTCAGCCTGACATTTAAGATCCAAGCTACCTCAAACCTCACTTAATACACCTTCCAAATAGGGCCCTTTGCTGTCTCATCTTGTGCTTAAACATGGATTATGGGGATTCCCTGGCGGTCTAGTCCTAACCAGGACTCTGCGCTTTCCCTGCCAAGGGCGTGGGTTCAATCCCTGGTCGGGGAACCAAGATCCCATGAGCTGCGCGGTATGACCACCACCACCAACAACAAAAACACATGGATTATGGAAGCAGAACATGCCCAAGTTTGAACTCCAGCTCTGCGCCTCTACATCCAGGAGACTTTGCTTCTCCTCTGTGAGCCTCAGTTTCCTCATGTGGAAAATGGGATAACGATAATGAGACCTCACGGTGCTTGGGAAGACATGTGAGATAAGGCTTGTGCTGTGCTTAGCACAGGCCTGTCAGGGGTAGTTTTGATACACTGCTTCAGCGAGCAAGTTAACGGTGGGGGCGTGAGGGGGAGCGGGGGTGGTGGTGGTGGTGATGCTCCCTGCACAGTCTCTAGGGACCAGCGCCTAATTAGCATAATCAGTCCACAAAATGATGGCTGAGAGCTTTGGGGATGACTGTACAGCTGAATCATCCAAGTGACCCCTCCCTGACACCACCGTTGTCCCAGCTGCTTTAAAACCACGTTCCCTTTCCATCCCTCTGAGGATGGATCACTTTCTTGTGTTCCCCTCTGTGTCCCTTGACAATCTTGTTTTCGGTGTCTCTAGCACTGTTGTAAACCCAGCAGCCTCGTGTCTTCCTCAGGCAGACCTTATCTCTTCCCCACACCTTTCACTGTGTAACAGAGTCCTCTGCTTCCGGCCATCCTCCTTCCTTCCTGATGTCGAAGCATACTTCTGTCTCCTTCCTGTATAGGCTTCCAACAGAGAAGCCACTTCCTGCCCTGGGGCTGAAATTCCACGAGATGCCTTGTCTCCTTGGTTCACTAAGCTTTCCTTATGAAACCCCTCCTTCAAACCGCGCCGTCCAATGATTATCCTTTCCTTCCACTGGCAGACGGGAGACTGTGGCAGAGTAGGGATTTGGAAAATAGGTCCTGCCTGGCTTTCTACTCTCCTCTCCTTTCCCCTGCCCCTCTGTCAATGGAATGACTCTATTAGAGGGGTTGTATCATCAGAAGTATGGTATTTAGAACGAAGGAGGTGATAGGTCCTCTTTTTCATGCTAAGCCAACCGCATGTAGAGTATTGTGGCTTCCGGTTCAAGTGCCAAGCTATGGAGAGGTAGGAAAACCAAGAGGCTGAAAATAGGGACTTTGGAGGCAGGCAAACCTGGGTTTGAATCCTGACTTAGCCACTATCAAGCGACTAACCTGCTAAATGGGGCTTATAATCACACCTATCACTGGCTTTGTTTCAAGGATTCAGTGAGGTAGTTTACAGTCCCCTGGACACCTCCTCTGGGCTCCCAGGGCACCCAGCACACACTTACCAGGCTGACTTGTACCTGTCCTCTTCTCTCTCTGGCCCCTGTGTGTCTAGGTCATCCTGAGCCCAGAGGCCTCTGGGAAGACTGCCCTGGAGGAGTCAGGGCAGCTGTGCTTAGGGGTTGAGACGTGGGGTGCCCAGAAAGCTGGCTGGAGGCACCCGCCACCCCTCATCGGGGTCCCTGTGAGCAGGGCCCTGCGAGTTCACTGGCCACCTCACAGCAGGCCACGACTGTACACGCCTTATCCCAGCCATCCTGCCAGCATCTCCAATTTATAGACAAGACAACTGTGGCTCGGAGAGGTGAGGCCACCTTGCTCAGAGTCACACAGACTGACAGTGGCTGAGGCCAGCTGGCTTCTGACCCCAGAGCCTGGCCCCTGCTTTGAATGGCAAAAGCGAAATAGGCTACTGGCCATTCAGAAGCCCCAGATCCCCAAGAAAAAGTTCTGGCCTGGCCATTGCATGTTACTCTGAGTTAACGACTCTCAGGGAGGAACCAATGCCTTTTTGTGCAGACCCCTCCTGAGCGGGGGAGTCTGGTTTTCGAGGTGTAACAAGCCACGTGCATCCCCTTTAGCAGGTCACCAAGCTGGTCCTCACCTGTTGCTCCTCTCCTGTGACAGAGGCTGACTGGACCTGGGGGTGGGGTTCTGCCCATCGTCATGTGGACCTGGTGAGCCTGTCACAGGAAGAGACGGCAGCCTCACCTGCCACTAATCAAACTCCCATACAAAGGGGTCTCAGATCGACTGTTCCCGAGGCTCCCTAGAGGCAGGGGCCTGTGGGGAAGGCTGTTTCATGAAAGAACTTGCCCACGGAGGTAAAAGCCATCCCCGATTCTGTCCTCCTGGTGGGAGCTGTCAGCAAAAATACAGATAGAGGCAGCTCTAAAACTGTTCATGGCCTTGGGACCCCAGAATCCCACGTTTAGAAATGTGCCTCCCCTGGAAATAACAGGTGATTTGTGCAAAGAGGTTTGCGGCAAGGTGATTAAAAGAGAGCAGAGTAATGCAGGGCTGGACAAATGCAGAGTGGAGAGGGCTGCCCACCAGTTTTCTTCTTTCCCGACTGAACAAGTTCACTGCTGTCAGAGTGTCCCCCAGTTGTGACCTCATCTGACCCTCACAGTTACTGGTCCCCACGAGGCAAGGGGGCTTAGAGAATGATCATCCCTGTTTCGCACAAGAAGAAATCAAGGCCCAGAAAGTCCGAGTGACTGACATAAGGTCACACAGCTTATTGAAGTCTAGAACCTGGGCCCCAGCCTCCTGACCCTCCATCCAGCGCTTTTTTTCACCACCCCTGGCCACCTTTATGAGCAAATTAAAAATAAAAAGGATGGACATGTGAGGCCTGGGAACGTGCATGTGAAAGAATGCTAAGTAGATCAGACCATGAGATGGGAGACAGGGTGGGTGCCTGCGTGTAATCTCTGTAAATAAAATTCCTAAGTGTACAGGAATGATTGGTGCTCATCCTGCTGGAGGCTCTTTTTCTGCCAGGATCTTCTATGAAAACCACTTTAAGGAGGAGAAAACTATAATTACCCCCTTGGGATGGCAGAGCACTTAAGGGACATGTCAGATTGCTGAGGGTGGGCTCACGCAGCCAGACAGAGCATATTCAATGTCATAATTTCATACGTGGAGAACTAGAATTAAGGACCCGTTGTTTTTGTAATTCAGACTAAAGCAAGTGAAGCTCCACACCACCTCCAGGGCTGGGAGAGACCCCCAGGAGCCCAGTGAATTCTTAAGCAGGGCAAACTTCCCCATCCCCCGGGGAGGAGGTGGAATCCAAAATGCCAGGGCCTGAGATTGGGGCAGGTTAGGGGTTTTAAATAGGTTGAAGAACTCTGGACTAAATGCCCTTTAAGGCTCTCCAGTTCTGCCAGTCTGTGTAAAATTCTCTTGGTGATTATCGATTGTTGGAAGAGAATTTCTAGTATGATGTGAAGTTGGAATTTAATGCTCATTTTACAATCCCTCCACCCCTCATCACACACACACAGGACTGGAGATGGTAACCTTTAGACTGAATCTTTCATCTCGGTTCAGCCTGCAGAATTGCAATAGCTTCTGACTGAGGTCAAGGCCCCTCCCTGCTGCCCCGGCACGGAGATCTAGGTAAGAGCTGATGCCAGGCTGCCCCTTGCTCTACTGGGCTGATCTGAGAGCTCCACGCTCCACCCTTCCCCTCCCTGGGGACTAGCGTCCCCAAGGTGGGTCCCCTAGGCACCTCCCCAGTTCCTTCTGAAGATCCCATAAACATGCTCTGGATGCCAACACTCCCTCCTCACCTCTGAGCCCCCTCTTCCTTCTCTTTGATGCCAAGTTCCTCCTTAGGTGGGCCCACTCTCCTGCCTCCTCTTCCTCATTTCCCATTCTTCCCACTGGCTATCTCCCCACGACTCCCTGGCAAAGCTGTGCAGTGAGCCCCATTCTTAGCCTGCTTGACCTCTAAACTGCAGCCTAACACTGCATTCCCTCTCCTCTGCACCCCCCTTCCACATTCACCCTGGATCTCTTGACTTTCCCACCTCCTGGCCCCCTCCCAGGTCTCAGTGCTCCCCAGCCTCTGCTAGCCCCATCTTAGCCTCCAGCCTTAGAGAGACTGGACACAAAAATGAAGAATCATTCAGTGGGCTTAATGGCAGACTGGACACACAGAGGAAAGGATACATGAATTTGGAAATAGAAAATTTAAAAATGGAACTCAGAGCATCTGAGATCTGGGGGACAATATCAAACAGTCCAACATACATGTAATCAGAGTCCCATCAGCTTGGTCTGCTGAAATGGCATTTCCCATCCTCTTGTTCTGCAGCTACTACTTGTATTTTTCTTTCTTTGTAAGAACAGGATGCGGGGGCTTCCCTGGTGGCGCAGTGGTTGAGAGTCCGTCTGCCGATGCAGAGGACACGGGTTCGTGCCCCGGTCCGGGAAGATCCCACATGCTGCGGAGCGGCTGGGCCCGTGAGCCATGGCCGCTGAGCCTGCGCGTCCGGAGCCTGTGCTCCACAACGGGAGAGGCCACAACGGTGAGAGGCCCACGTACCGCAAAAAAAAAAGGATGCGGGTGTGGGGGAAATGAATGGTAGGTGGCCTGGGGTTCAGAGTCGGCTTTAGGAGAAAATCCTGAGACCAAATCCTCCCTCAGTCACTTGCTAAATGTGTGACCTTGGACAGGCCACCTACCCTCTCTGTACCTCGGGTCTTCTCATCTGTACCTGTGTGAGGATTAAACAAGATAATGCAAGGAATGAGCCAGGCAGAAACTCTGGCCACAGTTAAGTGCTTTTTATTCTAATTACAAATAATTGTGATCTCACCACCATTGTCGTCCATGCTCTTATCATCATTTTCAGTTACACACAATCCCTTCCAGACTTGGAAAAATGCAAAAAAATTTTTTTCTAACATTTTCACAATCATGGTGCATTACCATGGATTCTGCTTTCACATTTATTCTTAAATTAAAAAAAAATTCTTGAATATTTAGTTTTTCATGTTGCTACCAAGTATTCATTGACATCATGTTAAAGGGCTACACAACACCCCCCTGCATTTTTGGTGGGTTTAACTTTTATTTTTGTTTGTTTGTTTCTCTCCCCGTATTATTTAACCCAAGCTTCTGGTGTGGCTGGGACAGGCAGTTTCTTGCCAAGTATTTACTCTTCCAAACTGCACCTAGCCATCTCAGAGGGCCACTCAGAAAGGATCTGTATCCATGGGCTCCGGGCATGTTACTTGCCCTCCCTGGGCTGCTGGGGCCCCTTTGAATGGCTCTGCCCACCCACCTCACAGAGGCACAGGTGCACTGTTCAAACTGACACGTCCACCATCATTGCCAATCATGGACTGGAGACAAAGACACTCAAATCTTAAGTCCTCTTGGAGGCACAAGGTCTTAAAAGCTTCCTGGGAAATGCCTGTGATAGTCATGTTCTCTGCCAGGGTAGAGAGAAGGCACTTAGAAAATTCCTGCATAGGAGCAGTCATGGGGGTGGTAGGGCCCAGTGAGTGGGTGGGCAGGGTTCAGAGCCTCCACCCCACTTCACTTGCAGTGCTGCCCATCTTAAACCCTGGGGCCTCCTCGGTGGATCTAATTGGCACCAAATGGAAACCATTCATCTGGTCCAATGTACCCACTTTATATGTAGGAAAACCAAGGCCCCAAGAGGTGAAGGGGTATGTCTGCCAGCACTATTCTGGATGACCCCTGAGCTGTTTCCAAAGCAAGCCCGAAAGGATGCCCTCATGATCTGAAATGGAAAATCACCTTGAGGTGATTCTTCAAGGGAGATTAAGTTGGACCTGGCACTACATTCTGGAAATTTTCAAAAATCCCCCGTCTTCTCAAATCGTTTAAACCAGGACGCTAACGTGAAGCCTGAACTCCAGGTGGTCAGGAGGTACAGATGACAAGTGAAGGTGTGAGGGGCTGTATAAACAGTAACAGGTAAGGCAGGTAAAGCCAAGGAGCCCCCCGCAACCCACCTTACTTTGTTCCAGGGCCAAGGGCTGAGCTTGAGCAGCTCAGAGAGAGAAAAAAAATGGGCCTGCCACTGAGCTGGGTCCCTGGCAAATGCCTCCAGGAGGAAACAGAGTCTTCCTGCTGCCTGTCAAGGCGTCTGTCCCTGGGCCTGATCTCAGCTAATTTGACAGCGTGAGGGGAGGACACCACCCCCATATCTACTCTGCATCTCAAACACACCGAGAGAACTGGCGCAACAGAGGAATTGCTATTGATTTCCACTTGTGCAGGCTGACCTAACAAAACCAATTCATCAAGTGCCTGTCTGCCTCGCTGCTTCAGACGCTCATCCTAACCACGTGCAAATAAATTGCACTAGCATCTAGGGTGATTTGTCAAGGTCCAGCTGGGCAGGGGCCCTGGCTTCCACTGATGGACTCCAGGCCAGGCTGGCGGGGGGTCAGCCCAGCAAATGCCCTGCTGCTGATCCGCCACCGATCAGCCACATTCTGGGTGGCCCAAGAATCGGGACGTCTGGCAGCTGCGGCCATGCTAGGAGCTGGTTGGCCATGCCTGGGAGGGGGCTTTGAGGAACAAGGCCCAAGTCCCACTCACTTCAACAGGACTTGGTAGTGACATCATCACTTGTTTCTTCCTGTCTCCGACCCCTTGATTTTGGAGGATTTAATGGAACGTCTGTGCAACCAGGAGGTACTGAGTTCTGGTTTTGGCTCGGCCACTGGCCGACCATCCTTGGGCAGCTATGAGATGGAGATGACACCACCCGTGGGGGCCCAGGACCCTGAAAAGGCCAGGGGTCAGACTGGGTGTCCAATCCCTGTTCTCCCACCTCCTGGCTGTGGGCGGACAGCCACCTGCTGTTCTCAGTGCCTGGCCTCCTTCATCTGTGCTATGGGGCTGAAAATCGTACCTACCTACCTCCTAGGGTGGCGGTCATGGGGACTGAACGAGCTCACAGAAAGGACTGCAGGGCCTCACACACTCAGCCCCTGCTTCTGCAGGCAGGGACCGGAGGCTCAGAGAAGGGAGTGATGTTCTCTGGGCCACACACTGAGGCAGAGCAAGATCAGGAGGGGTGAAAATAAGAGGCAAGCATGAAAGGCTGATGAAAAGAGCACCGCCCTGCCGCTTTCCTCTCCTGACGGTGGCTGTCATCGAAGCACTGGGACACAGGGGGAGTGGGTCACAGGCCCGGCACGGATCATTTCTTGAAAGGGTCAAAACTTTATTTGCAGGGCTTTTTTTGTGTTTTTTTTTTGTTTTTGAATACACAGGTTTCCTGCCGTCCAGGGAGAAAGGGACGTGGTATCCGGCTGCACGAGGTTTGGGGGCTGGCCTTGGGGCTCCAACCCTGTCCCTTGCACCTGCGCGCTGGCCGCTCAGTTCCTCTGCTGTGGATAAGGCACTGTGTGTTCTGCAGGATGGCGCTCACGGCTGGCTGGCAGACAACGAGGCAGCCTTCTCAGGGGCTGCGACGCTGAGGCTGTCGAGGGGTGGACTTGAACTTGGGGCCTGGCAGGGGGCCAACTGGCGAGTACCCAGGCTATGGTACCTCAGACTGGCAGGTCCGGCTGGCCCTGGTGCAGCGGCCTCAGGATGGAATCATGCCTTTGCTTCTTTTGCGGTCAGTCATGGTTCTCCGGTTGTGGTTGGCTCGTGTGGCCTTGCTGGATTCCTTCTTCCTGCGTTCCTGTGTTGTCTCTCGGCTCTGCCCGTGGCCCCGGGGGCTGCCAGCCACTGCCATCGAGCTGTCATGCCGGTACCTGAGGGAGGAACAACCCGCCCCCACAAGAACCCATCAGCTGAAGGAGGAGGCCCTGATGGGAAGAGCCCTTTGCCTTCCTCGGAGGTCCCTGGGAGAGGACCCAAAGCTTGGGCCAGGATACCCCCGTCCCAGCTTCCAGGGGGAGGAGAAATGGAGCCCGGCAGGGGCAGGGCTGTGGGGGCTCCAGCCAGCACTGTGCCCTCTGTTTACTCTCCTCTGAGCCCTGCCTCCCGATGGGCCTCTGGCTAAGATCTGAGGGTGGACCAGCTAGTGGGCTGAATGCAGCCCACAGTGCAGAGAGGACGAGGGCCTGGGGATGGGCCCCTCTCTTCTCCACCCAGGGCCACGTGATACAGATGAGGTAGAACTCCAGTTCTACACCCCAGGGCCTTGCTTGGTGGCCTCCCAAGACCAAGTGCACTCAGATATGACCTTGGGCCTCTTCAGACCACATCAGCTGCTGGGTTTACCCAGAGCTCTGTGCTCAGGGGGCTGTGATGGATCAGAGGTCAGAGTCACTCTGCTCTCTGCTCAACGACCTCCTGTGGCTCCCGGCTGCCTTCAGAATGAGATCCAATGCCTTCCCCACTTGGTTAGGCCCCCTGCACCCAGTGCGCAGGGCTGTGGGAGTCCCAGGGCCAGGATGGGGAACTGGGCTTGAAACCCCTGGCTTGGCTTTAAGTGGAAGAGGGACCTGGGGCAGGTCCTTGGCCCCTCTGGACCGCACCCCACCCCCAGGAAGACAACGGGGTGAATTAGAGGAGTCTCTAGTTACCTGTTCCCAGCTCCCCTCCAAAGGCCCCCCTCCCTGACCACCCTGAGCTTTCTTGCCTTTTTCCCCTCACATGAAAAACTCCTTTGCACACTTTCCACCTTAAAGGGCCCAGCTCACATGTCCCGTCCCTAACATGCCTCTCTTGGCCATAAAGGATATGTGCCTGTCTGTCTATCTGGGCTCTCCCAGATTTTACACTCTGCCTGACACCAGCGAGCCGTGGACACATCATGCTCCCACACTGGGTGATAAACCCCTTGTAGTGTCTATCAAGTAATGGTTACAAGTGTGGACCCCAGAGATAGGCCACCTGGACTCAACCTCTGCTCCGCCACCTACTAGCTGTGTGACCTTTGGCGGGTTACTTAACATGTCTGGGCCTCAGTTTCCTCATCTGTAAAACGAGGATAATGGTAATAGTAGCTACTTCATAGGTCTGTTGCCAGAACTAAATTAACACATGTAAAGCACTTGGGGTTTGTGTGTGGGCTTCCTGTGTGGTTGGCTGGGCTTCCCCCTCCCACCAACACAGCCTCTTAAATGTTCACCCCTTCCTGGCCAGGAAGGCCATGCGCCTGGCTTCTGCTTTTTCCCGCAGCACTGCAGGGTCCTGCACAAAATGGTCAGGCTGTGGAGGGGAGGGGAGAAAAGAATCATGAGCTGCTCCATTTCCCTAAGCTGAGGTGAGGCTGCACCTGGCCCAATCCTGGTGACATCCCCATGCCAGGAGTGGGGCTAAGCCACAGTGCGGCTGGGCAATGCCCCAGAATGCAGCTGGCTTGCTATGGTCCAAGGTTTCCACCAGAAGCCCCTCCTCTGACCCTCCCACCAATTTCCGGAAGACAGGCAGCTAAAGATGGCTCCATCATAGCAGGAGCGTGATGATGACAGGTGGGAGCAATGGGGGAAGGCCAGGATGGCCGCCATGAGAGACCACACGGGGCCTGGAAACCCAAGAGAGCACCCTGGAAGCTGACTCCTCTCCCCGCTGGCGCCACAAGCAATGGGCTGTGGGAGCGCCCGCCCTGTGCCAAGGTGGGGAGAGACTGGACTAGCGGGAGAAAGCGGGACCCAAGGACCACAGACAGGCTTTGGGGGCCCAGGCGGTTTCACAAAAACAACAACAAAACAAGGGGAATTAGTAACTTTTGAAAATTTCAGGATTTGACATAAAAATTCAGGCTGATCCCTTGCCTGGAAGAAGGGAAAGCCCTGGAGGGTCCGGGCCTCCACAGTGCTGAGGAGCCCCTGGGCAGGGCATGTGTGTCCCCCCACCTCAGTTTCCATCAGGCCCCGCTACTCATTTACGTTGGTGGCCTGGCCCCAGACACGTCTGAATTTGTCACCCTGGTGGGAGGACATGGCGGGGGATCCAAGGGTCCCAGGCTGCTGCCCCATTCAACCTGAGCAGCGCTGCTCTTATCTATTTTATATGAGGCTCTAGTTAAGATCTCACTTGAAGAAAAAGTTTAGCAGCTAAAAAACTGAATTTTCAAACCCACCATCCCAGATGACCTCCAAAGGGCCCTTGGGCTCTAACGCCTCTCTGATTTCAAGAATTGCCAACCTGGGCACAGAGGCCAACAGCTGTCCCTCTCCTGGGCCCCAGGCCTAATGAACCCAGCAGCTCGAAGGCTCAGCCTCTAATCCATCCCCTGGGCCCTCACTGGGCAGCAGAGGCAGGTTCTAAGCTAGCAGCTCTCCAAGCAGACATCCCGGGCTCAGAGGGACCCCCACCCTCCTGGGCAGTAATGCTGGAGCCACCTCAAGGCCAGGTTCAGAGAAGCGGGGCACAGATCCCGATTCACCTCTCAGAAGTGTACCCTCCCCTTCACCTGCCACCTGCCAAGGAGGTACCTTGGGGGCCTCGTCCTCAGCCTCCTCCTCCTCCTCCTCCTCGCCCTCCTGCCCTTCTCTGGGCACTTTGGTTCTCAGCACCTGAGGGATGGTGAAGGGCCTGAGGGTTTAGAGAGAAAGCAAGATCAAAGACTAGACTAAACCTGGAGAGTGAGCCTCAGGGAGGAGGGAACCCCACTGGGTGAGAGGGGCTGCCAGGACGGGGAAGGGCTCAAGAGGCCGGGAAAAACCAAAGTGCTTTTGAAGCCAGCTTTGCTCCAGCCCCTGGATTCTGTGTGGGTACCAGGGTCTGACGTGGGGGCTTTGGGGAGCCTGAGCTGGGGCTGTGGGGGTCTCCAGTTCTCTCTAGTCAGGGCAGCTCTGCTTTCACCGGGGAATTGGGGAATCTCCATAAGATCCCATTGGGAAAAGTTTTCTGCAATTAGGAAGAAAAATGTAAAACTCCTGCATGAGACCCAATAAATGCTGCCTCACTCAGGGTAGGTTGGACCAAGCGGCCAGGGGGGTGGCTGGGGTGGAGGGAGCACTGGACTAGGAGTCAGGAGGCCTGGGTTCGGGCCCTGGTTCTGCCACTGACTTGCTCACGTGACCTGGGCCCTGGCTCCCACATCTGTATAAACGAGAGGCTGCGGGAGGCCACTCTGCCCCTGGAATTTGACAGCCTCACCTGCGGCTGATGAGCTCATCATCAGAGTCTGCGTCGTTGGCGCCCACCTGGTTGCCATCATATGTGTCATCATACTCATCCTCATAGTCGTCACTGCGGTAAGGCGAGTCCTCCCCTGGCTGCACTGGCACCTGAGACGGCAGAAGCGTGGGTCTGAGGGGCCCGGGGCTGGCCGGTCTCCCCCCGCAGCACGGCCGGTGGCCTGGGGACGCCTACCTCCTCTGCCACCACGCTGTACTGCTCGTAGCGCCGCCGCTGCGCTACCACCTCCCGCTTGTCATTCAGCAGGCTCCGCGCGCTCTCCTCCTTCCTGGCACCGAGAGGGAACAGCAAGGAGACACAAAGGAAAACTATTAGGCTTTGAAGGCACGGGAAGGGGCTGCAGCTTCCATGGCTTACTTCTCCCCGCCTCAGGCCGCCACAAACCGAGATCAAGCACTGGTGGGGGCGTGGGGCTCACCGCTGCTGGTGCCCATGTGACTGGGTCCAGCCACTCTAAAGGGCACCCCAGGAGCAGCTGTTAAAGTGGAAAAAATACCCCCCCTTCAGCTGGGAGACTCCCTTTCAAGGCGTCCACCCTGGAGCAACACTGGCCATGTGCGCACAGAGGTCTGATTGGGGATTTTCTTTTCAGCATCGTTTTTAACAGTGAAAAATGGAGAGCAACTCATGTCCATCCGGGTGAAACGGCCAAAGGACCTGTGCTCCCTCTGTGCCACAGAATGCTGGGCAGCAGCTCTCAAGAATGACGGTGATCTATTTGTGCTGATGGAGAAAGAAATCTAAGACATTCTCCAGGAAAAAAGCAAGCAGAGGAAAACGCACAGTATGATCCCATCTGTATAAAAAGCAGAAAGCAAACCAGAACAACTATCTCCTCCTGTGGGCACATACCTATCTATGCACGTAAATGCACAGAGAGAGGGCTAGTAAGCCCCCTGCCAAATGCCTGGTTACTCCAAGGAGGGGCCTGGGGTTATCCAAATCTTTTAAAACAAACACAAACTGAAGAAAGAGCAAGGCCACATGTTACTTTCTTAGTGAGCTCAGGGGAGCCCTAGGCGGCCTCAGGGTGTGAGGGGCGAGGAGGGGTCCCAGTCTCTCACTTTCACCCCCGCTTTAGCACAGGGTCTCATCCGTCCTGCAGTTCAATCTTCCATGTCAGATTGCATGGCAAGAAAAAGTCTGAAAATTTAACTCCTGTCATATCACAGGGGAGGAAAGTCGGGTGCAGGGGAAGGAAGGGGAGAGACGTGTTTCGGAACACAGTGAGCTGTAGCACAGCCATAGTGGGGGCACAGCCATAGTTGGGACTCAGGCCTCTTGACTCCGGGTTTTGCAAATCTGTAGAAAAACCTGGTTTGTCAGACACATAGGCCTGTGGAATGTAGTTTCTAGCCCTGCAGGGGAAATCAATATGAGATGCCAGGAAAGAAAATCCAGCTTAGCTGTGAAATCGGGCCTCTGGAATGTATCAAGGGTAAGGGGAAAAAAAAGAAGAGACACAAAGTCCGTAGCATTCATAAAAATCTTCTATTAACTGGCTTTTGGTGCAGGGAGGGGCAGGCGCCTGAGTCTGGCGGGCTGTGTCTGGCCTGGGAGCCTGGTGCAGGTCAGGACTGCAGCCCCCAGCATGGCGGGTTAGGATTTGCTTCCTTCAACAGTTTTTATAAAGGGCCTACTATATGCTGGGCAGGGTGCTAAAGCTGGGTTAGGGAGAGATTCAGAAAAGTGTAAGATCTGGATTTGCCCTTAAGGAGCTCAGTCTAGTGGCAAAGAGCAGAAGTGTGCTAGATGAAGGCAAGCATGTCTGGGAAACACAAGGAAAGGAGAAATGAACTGGGGTGCAGGGGGCTTAGCGGGGGCGCTGGAGAAGGGGTAATGGAGGCTCTATGGTGCAGAGACGTTTGTCTGGACCAGGGAAAAATCTTGGTCCACAGGAATCTTTCAGCTCATGTCAGGAAAGGGGGTGTGTGACTGTGGCCTCGGCCCTTACCTGGCTCTCTTTGCCACATTGAGGGCTGGAGAGAAAAGAGGCAAAGAGGAAATGAAAGGGGCCAAGCATGTTCAGGTGGTTGGTGCCACTGGCAGAAGCACACCCATTCAATCAACACACGTTTCCTGAGGGCCTGCTAGGCGCCAGGCCCTGAGCAGGGCCAGGGGACCAAGGATGGATGAGAGCTGTCACTGTTCTCTCTGCCACATCTCACAGCTCCTGGTCTACCTGGCCCCCAGTCCCGGCAGTAGGGAGGTTCTTTCAGACGGTGCGCCCTCTGGTTATGTTGCTCCCAGCAGGACCACAGAGAAGCCTGGCAAACTGCACCTGCCCCAGCTGGGTCCTAGGAGAGGACACAGGTAAGGACAGAGGAGCCTGGTGCCCTGGGTACCCCATCCAAGAAGGTGTGGCTTTGGCCCCATGATCTCATTTAGAGCCAGAGAAGGAAACGAAAATCACGGGCAAAACCAGCCAGGAAAATATCCATCTGACCCCGAACAGCCAAAGTAAACTTGAGAAAGAAAAACGGAGCAGGAGGAATCAGGCTTCCTGACTTCAGACTATACTACAAAGCTACAGTAATCAAGACAGTATGGTACTGGCACCAAAACAGAAATGTAGATCAATGGAACAGGACAGAAAGGCCAGAGACAAACCCATGCACATACGGTCACCTTATCTTTGATAAAGGAGGCAAGAATATACAATGGAGAAAAGACAGCCTCTTCAATAAGTGGTGCTGGGAAAACTGGACAGCTGCATGTAAAAGAATGAAATTTGAACACTTCCTAACACTATACACAAAAATAAACTCAAAATGGATTAAAGACCTAAATGTAAAGCCAGACACTATAAAACTCTTAGAGGAAAACACAGGAAGAACATTCTTTGACATAAATCACAGCAAGATTCTTTTTGACCCACCTCTTAGAGAAATGGAAATAAAAACAAAAATAAATAAATGGGACCTAATGAAATTTAAGAGCTTTTGCACAGCAAAGGAAACCATAAACAAGACGAAAAGACAACCCTCAGAATGGGAGAAAATATTTGCAAACGAAGCAATTGACATAGGATTAATCTCCAAAATATACAAGCAACTCATGCAGCCCAATATCAAAAAAACAAACAACCCAATCCAAAAATGGGCAGATCTAAACAGACATTTCTCCAAAGAGTATACACAGATTGCCAACAAACACATGAAAGGATGCTCAACAACACTAATCATTAGAGAAATGCAAATCAAAAACACAATGAGATATCACCTCACACCAGTCAGAATGGCCATCATCAAAAAATCTACAAACAATAAATGCTGGAGAGGGTGTGGAGAAAAGGGAACCCTCTTGCACTGTTGGTGGGAATGTAAATTGATACAGCTACTATGGAGAAGAGTATGGAGGTTCCTTAAAAAACTAAAAATAGGGCTTCCCTGGTGGCGCAGTGGTTGAGAGTCCACCTGCCGATGCGGGGGATGCGGGTTTGTGTCCCAGTCCGGGAGGATACCACATGCTGTGGAGCGGCTGGGCCAGTCAGCCATGGCCGCTGAACCTGCACATTCAGAGCCTGTGCTCTGTGACGGGAGAGTCCACAGCAGTGAGAGGCCCACATACCGCAAAAAAAGCCCCCCAAAAAACCTAAAAATCGAACTACCATACGACCCAGCAACCCCTTACTAGGCAAAGACCCTGAGAAAACCATAATTCAAAAAGAGTCATGTACCACAATATTCATTGCAGCTCTATTTACAATAGCCAGGACATGGAAGCAACCAAAGTGTCCATCGACAGATGAATGGGTAAAGAAGATGTGGCACATATATACAATGGAATATTACTCAGCCATAAAAAGAAATGAAAGTGAGTTATCTGTAGTGAGATGGATGGACCTGGAGTCTGTCACACAGAGTGAAGTAAGTCAGAAAGAGAAAAACAAATACCGTATGCTAACACATGTACATGGAATCTAAAAAAAAAAAATGGTTCTGATGAACCTAGGGGGACAGGAATAAAGATGCAGACGTAGAGAATGGACTTGAGGACACGGGGAGGGGGAAGGGTAAGCTGGGACGAAGTGAGAGAGTAGCACTGACATCTATACACTACTGAATGTAACACAGATAGCTAGTGGGAAGCAGCTGTATCACATGGGGAGATCAGCTCAGTGCTTTGTGACCACCTAGAGGGGTGGGATAGGGAGGGTGGGAGGGAGATGCAAGAGCGTGGGGATATGGGGATATATGTATACATAGAGCTGATTCACTTTGTTATACAGCAGCAACTAACACAACATTGTAAAGCAATTATATTCCAATAAATATGTTAAAAAAAAAAGGATCCATCTGAGAGCCAGAACATCAGTCAAGCAGCAGTAGCTTCGGAGACCGTATTTGGAACAAGTTGCTTGCTTGGCCTCCTACAAGCCCAGGGAACATGTGGACTCTCCTGAAACGTGCCACCTTTTCCCTCCTTGTTTCCTCTAGCCTATCCTTCAAGGCCCAACTCAAACTGGCCCTTAGTAGGGTGACACCCACTTTTGAACCTCTAAAGGGCCTGCAGAGGCAATAAAGCCCCCCTTTTCCAGGTGAGGAATCAGGGGATCCAGAGAGGCAATGTAACCTTCCCAAGGTCACACATCTTCTACCAACAGAGCCAGGGCCATAACACAGGCCTCCTGACTCAAGTCTGCTTGGCTACTTCCTGTGTGGTGTGATCACAGGCTGGCCCCTTATCCTTGCCAAGACTTAGTTCTGCCTCCCAGGGACGATGTGAGCATGAAATCAGACAATGAGCAGAAGTGGACCTGGTACCTGCTGAGCTCAGCAAAGGGAATCCTATTTCTTTCACTACAGGCCTTGTCAGAGCCTTTAATGTACTAATGTGCCCTGTGACTCTCCAGGAGGCATACAGGGTGCACAGACATTTTTGGCAATAGAACTAATTTGAGAGAGAACACTTATTATCTTCCAGGGCACCACTGTCTAGTCCAAAGGAGTTAGGGGACCCCACCTTACACACACCGCCTCCTTCCTTAGCTACTATACACCTGTGGCACACGTGCTTGGCGTCTACCCAACAACCCCCCTTTACCTCACCCCCACTCCTATCAGACCCTCATTTTGCTCAGGTCCTCCCCCTTCCCCCTTTTCTGGGAGCCCTGGACCTTAGCCCTGTGACCTAGTTCCTCAGTGAGATGTGAGGGGAATCTGGGGAGTTCTGGGAAAGGTCTCCTGGCCTCTAAGAGAGATGCAGAAAGACCTCGTCCAGACTTCCTCTTGGCTGTGTCATTTCTGGACACAGCTGAAACAGGTGCAGTTACCCAGTGGCCCTGAGGGAGCAAGATGCACCCTTGATGATGTGGCTGCATCACAGGTCAACCAAGCCTAGACTTCCCTACCCTGTGACTGCCTGTCACGCAAGGGGACAGATTTCCTTATTACTTGAGCCACTGAGTATATCGTATTTGGTTTAATGACACACACACATTTTAACTCAAGGGTGATCTGCCTTGTGCTACTTAATTTCTCACATGCTCCGTGAAGGCAGGGCCAAGGCCCTAAGCCCCACTGCCCTGCCCACATCAGGACAGGGGTCCCCACTGAGGTCCCTCCATGCCCCATCCTGGCACCTCTCCACTCTGTCACGGCCTGTTTAATGTCCTAAGTCTTTCCCACGGTCTCTGTGCCCTTTGAGGATGAGGCCCGGGCACCTTGCTCACCTTGTCTCCTGGTGTCTCTAGCACAGGATCTGGAGATAGTGAATCACTTAATAAATATTTTCTGTATGAATAAATAAATAATGAACACGTGAACAGAGACTCTGCCCGGGCTACCCAGCACAACGAGCTCAGTAAACATTTGCTACCTGGTCTCTCTGCCAGGCAGCTGGGAGCTCCTTCGAGCAGGGGTACAGCCCTCCTCGTCTGCCCCTCTCCCCATGGCTGGGTCATTCTGGCCTGGAACAGTGGCCACTGATACAGGAGAACATCGGCAGCTTGGGATCTGGGGATGTTGCAACGTGTGTGACTAAGCAGTTTGCAAATGCTTCCTGTCCAGCCAGCCAGATGGCTTTATAGTTGCCCTGTGCCGGGTACCCAGGCCAGCAGTCAGCCATGCTTCTAGCATTGGACAGCCCCGGGAATGGGGAACAGCTTGAGCTTCTGGCACTGAGGCTCCTATCCCAAGAATGGGGCAGGTCCTCTCTCCTCTCTGACCCTCACCACCTCCATCTATGTGTTGGGGGAGAGGGCGGGCTGGACTCATCCAGCAGTTCCTAGATTTCTGGATTCTGTGAAGCAGCCCCATGCAGGAGAACGCTGGGGGTCTAGTGCAGGGCTGACGGTGTCTGATCCCGCCATTCTCCATCATGCCATGTGGCTGCTGACTCTCAGCCCCTCCAAGGGGTCTCCATTCCAAAGCCAGGTGATCTTTCCAAAACATATAATGTACCGGCTCAGGCGACCCTCACCATGCTCCCACGTCCTCAGGGCCACCACCCCTGCTGTTCACTCTGCTTGGAAAGCTTCTCCTGCCCCCTTTGCACAACTGACCCTTCCTCGTCCTTCCACAGTCATTCCCACATCATTTTCTCCAAGGAGCCTTTCTGCCTGGACTGAAGCCCCGACTAGAGGCTTGGAAGCCTGCGCACCTCCACCTTGGAGAATCTTTTTCATCTGCAATTTCATGTTGCTTGTTTGCCAAGCTGATTAGTGCAAACTCCACGTGGGCAGGGGCCCTGCCTGTTTCACTCCCCACCACATCCCCAGCACCTAATAAATCCAGAGCCTAGAAGCACCAGGCAAATATTTGTTGAATAAATGAATAAATCATGAATGGACTTTTCAATGCCAAAAAAGTAAGAAGGACATAGACCAAACATAAGTGGAAAAGCCTTAAAATGGAATACATTCACTTCTGAAAAGCTCACTCAGGACAGGTCCTTCATTTGCTCATTTTGTCATCAGATGGAAAAATTCAGGTCAAGGAGCAGCTGCTGGGAAGCACTGCCCAGCTCTCCCACCCAGGGATTCAGTGGTGGACACCTCCAAAGATGAAAGAAGGGAAGAGGAGCTGGTTTTGGTCCCGCTGGCCTTTTGCTGTCAACAAGGAGGACTCACTAATTCTGTGTGCAGAGTTGGAGCCTAAAGCGGGATCATTAGAGACCCTGAGCTCGGCTGCTGGGAGCACATGGGTGCCAGGTATGGGGGAGCCCCGAGCTGAAGCTCCATGACCAATTCCATCAAGATGGGGGCCCTGAGTTTCTTGCTTTCTCTCTGCACTTGCAGAGTTGGGGTCCCTGGAACCCCATGGTCCACCAAACTCACCTCCTGCCCTTGTGTACCCGGCTCAGGTCCACTGAGTCCCTGCTGAACACGTCAAACTCATCATTCTGGAAGATGTTGTGACGAGATGCCAGCAAGGGAGTCAGGTCTGGCTTCACCTGTCTGGGGGGCAGCACAGAAATCCATTTCAGGGGTCCTTGCTAGTGGATGCCTACCCGCACCCACTCCCCCCATCATGTCCTATCCGTCAGAGACTCCACCCCCCTTCAACAGCCACACCTGGGACACAGCCTAAAAACCTGCCCAATCCTGTCCAATCCTGCCCCTGCCTGGGTAGGCGGCCACCCCTCATATAAAATGTCCCTTGGTCCTGCATGCCATTCACACAGGTTTTGCTCACGACAGCCCTATGAGATAGTCAGAGGTCACTCAAGCTCTTTTTGCCTCAAGTGCCCTCACCTGTAAAATGGACACATGGAGGCTAAGGAGCTTGTCCAAAGGCAGAGTTAACTTCATTCATTCATTCAATAAACAACATTTATTCATGGAAGAAACACCCATTCCTTCTGCCTCCCGGGGCCTTCAGGGAAGCAGTGGGCCCAACTCAGGAAAGGTGGGTATGGGGGAATTCCCTGGCAGTCCAGTGGTTAGGACTCTGTGCTCTCACTGCCGAGGGCCCAGGTTCGATCCCTGGTTGGGAACTAAAATCCCACAAGGCATGCGGTGCAGCCAAAAAAAAAAAAGAAGGGTGGTTGTGAAGGAAGTGAGAAGCTTTGGCTGTCCTCCCTCAGGAATCTACTGGGAAGGTGGCAATGACAGGGCAGGCCAGCAATATCAGAGCTCTGAAGGCTCTCGACCCCTTGGTCACATCCCTGTGGCTCTAATGGGTCTTCCTACGAGGTGGAGCAGGGCAGTCCAGCGGTGCCCACTCCGCCCTGCAGGGGGCATGTGAGGACCTCCTGGGCCTGAGGTTTCTGTTTCCTCAAAGAGGACATTAGCTTCCATGGTTGGGAAACTCTGCTGTGGGGAAGAGCAAGCGAGCTGAGTCCCGGGACACGTGGGAAGGAGGCGTGGGAGGCAGAGGAACTAAGAAGGGCCCCTGACAAGGGCCCCGGGGGAGGCTGGACGCCGTGAGCCTCCTCCCACCCGTCTCTCCCACCTGTCTAGGCCGCGGTCCAGCTGGCTGAGGGCAGGGGCCAGCCGCCCCTCCAGGATGTTGTTGATCACCTGCTCCGGGTCATAGCTGTAGTGCTCCAGGCAGGCCAGGATGAAGCCCTCGCCAAGGTCTGGCAGCAGGTCCTTCACTTGAGAGATGAGTGAGTCCAGTTCCACGCCACACACTGCGGGGCCTGGAGCAGCCGCTGCCCCCAAGCACTGTGGGAAGAGCCAGAGTGAAGTAGGGGAAGGCTAGGTTGGGCTAGTGACAGGGCAACCGGCCCCCAACAGTGCTGGTCTCGAGTCAGGGGACCTGGTTTGAGTCCCAGCCCTGCCCCTCCTGGCCGAGGGACCTGAGCCAAGTCACTTAAGTGAAAGGGGGCTCTACGATTTACCAGCTGAGCTACTTCTGGCTGTGTGACTTGGGGCAGTGTGCTTTTGCACAAAAAACGCAGAGCACTGTGCCTGGCATGGACTAGGTTCTCCATAAACGGCCATGGCTTCTATGAATCAAGTCCTTTTCCTGCTCTGACAGGTTGATGACTGATGTCAGAGCGGAACAGCAACCACCAGACCTGACTATGTGGAGATGCTCTCCTTTGATTATCTCCACCTCGATGAGGGGGATTCAGTGCATAGACAGCTCAAAGTGGCTTAATTTTTTAGGCTTTTAAGGAAATTTACAAATCAAAAAAACAACAGTAAAACTCCTCCATGTCTGAAATAAGCCAAACGGGGAAAAGGGGGTGTGTGGGGGGAGGCACAAGGGGCTGTCATTCTCCAAGGTCCTGGGACAACAGTCACGGGGCCTGGAGTCTAACAGGAAGAGCAGCAGTGTCTGTCAATGGAGAATTGAGGGCCAGCCAGGCTCAGAGCACTCACTCCACACAGCAGCTCTGAGCATCATCCCACAGCCACATGGAGGTGGGTGGGGACAGTGGCAGTCCCCACCTTACAGGTGAGAAACCAAGGCTGATGTGAGGGACGTGCCTGAGGCCATTCAGCTGGCAGGTGACAGAACCAGGATACTTCCTTGAGCTGCCTGACCCCAGAGACTGTGTGGTCTTAATCCCCACATCATGGTGCCTGACATTCAGGGAAGAGTCCTGGGCTCAGTGGCCAATCAGTACGGCCACAGACTTGGCGATGGTGAGTTCTGTAAAAGCCTGGAGTGAAAGCACTAGATCAGAGGTTTCCACTCTGTTTAGAGGAGAGTGCCAACAAGGATTTCACATGGAAAAAGCTCCATTGCTTCATCTTATGGAGGAGAAACTGAGACTTTGACAGCTAAGCGACTTGCCTTCCTCACACCCTGCCTAGCATGCCCGCAGCTCAGAACCCTCTAAAGGCAACGCAGAGCTGACCAGCAGCTCAAGACTATCAACTCCAAAAGAAACCCTTTTCCCTGAGAGCAGGAACAAAGAAGGGAGGTTTCCCGCTGCCCAAACCTCTCGATGGGGCCAGGAGGGGCTGGGGAGCAGGGGAAGCACCGCTCTTGTCACACACCTCCTCTTCCTCCGAGTTCTGGGGAAGCGATGACGGTCTGCTGACCGCCTCCGCCGCCACCACGACCCCGTTAGGATTCTCAGCCACCGGTGGGTCTTTGGCATTGGTGGCTTTCCTTCGGTCCACCCCTTCCCATGCACTCTCAACTGCCTGGAGGATGTAGGCGGTCCGAGTCTCGTCCCTGTGAGGACGTGTTAAGGAGTCTCTCGGGAGGGCAGCTCTGAGGCAGCATTGTTTCTCAATCTATCCCCAGCATCTGACTGTACGGCTTCGGCCAGGGGCTGTCTGGGCTGCATCCAGTGGGCATCATGGGCACCTGGGCTACATGAGGAAACGGGCCAGGCAGACCACAGCCACACTAGCCTGAAAACCCAGTACCTGCCGCTCAGCAGAAAGAAGCTCTGGGTAAAGACAGGGCCAGGGGCTGGCAGCAGAGCATCCTGGAACATGGCATTTGGACAATCCAGCAGCTCCTCCTCTGCACTGACCCCCAGGAGGAGGGCCCGGTGGGGACACTACCACTGGGCTTCCTGTCGAACCAGTTGCGGGCTTTCTGCAAAGGCTGGGGGCCTACAGGGTGTCCCTGAGACAGGCCTGAGCAACCTACCCAGTCACCAAAATGGTCCTTGGGCCTGCTCGTTCCTGCCCCTCCTCCCTCTCCACTACCCTGGGTATTGCCAAGCCAGATGCTGGGGAGTTGCCCTAGACCCCCTCACTCTACTTCTAACCCAACCCCCCACCAAAGTATGAAACTGACAATGTCACCCTCTGCTTCACACCCTTCCATGGCTCCCCAGCACTTGCAGGGCTGACCCCAAACTTCTCAGTGAGGGCCATCCCTGGGCCATGCAGGTCTGCTCGGCCCCAGCTCAGCTGCCATGGCCTAAACCCCCTCCCGCTAGACCCCTTCCCCTCAGCCCTCTGCAATCTGCACACAACATCTGTGGGCTCCTCAGACAGGCCTGCTCTGTCCGCTGTCCAATGGGTTTGGCCACCTCCTCTTCCTTGCGCTGTTCTCAACTTGGATTTCACTTCCGTGTGACACCCCCACCCCAAGCTCCACTGGGTTGAAGGCCCCCTTGGTTTCCCCTGACTCTGAATTTCTCCCACATGACACTCTAACTGCCTATTTAATTATCTGTCTCTCATCCTGCAGTGAGGTCCATAAGGGCAGGGCTGAGTCCATCTTGGTCACACAGGCCCAGAGGCTCAGCAAAGACTAGGGTAAGTAGGGCTGTATTTGCCCCAAGGATCAGAGCAGTCATCTCCTCCAGAGACTGGGGCCGGGGCCTCGGTGGGCATCTAGGGAAGGCTGGCCTAGACGTGTTCTGGGGCCAAATGTCCCTCCACTCCCTGTGGGTCTGACCCGGTCAGGTCAGGCCCGTTCCAGGGGCTGCAGTGGAAGGATACAAGGCTGACGAGGCCTGCTGCAACAGGCTGATGTCATCGGCCACGGGGAAGAGCACATCATAGTCCCGGAGGAACCTGCCAGAGAGAGCGCAGCGGGGGTGGGGGGAGAGGGTGTCGGGGAAGACAGGGCTGGAGCCACAGGGGCTGGTTTGCTGAGGGCCACTCCCCGTGTCTGCTGCCCAACCACAAATGCCAGAAGCTTAGACCGTGGTGAGCACATGGCAGGAGCTCTATTACGTAAGGTCTCCTGGGGCTGGTGGGAGTGCCACAGGCCCGTCCCAACTCAGCTACACGCTCACCTCTTCTCCTGCAGCAAGGAGCTGAAGATCTGAAGGAACTCTTCGATGAAGCCCTGAATGTTGTCACAGCTGGAACAGGACACAGGCAAGATGAGCTCATTCCATGCAGACAATCTGCAGCTCCCTTCCTCGCCCGCTCACCCCACCCCTCTGCCAGGCCTCCAGCCAGTTGGAGGAAAGAGGCATTTTTCTCAGTTTCCCATCTTTGCTCAGCAACCCTGGAGCAGGGGAGGGACAAGATGAAGTGAGGCAAACGCCTTTGCTGGGCTTGGGGAGGGGGCTCTTCCACCTGGGTAGGGCAGTGGCTCCCGAGTGTTTACCTGCTTTCTAGGACTGGGAGAAGGCAGATCTGGTTCAGGAGGATGTGAAAAATCTCCAGTAGCTTCTTCCTGGAATGGGAGAGCCTCTGCCACAGGTCACCTAGCAGCCTTCGAAGGCCACAGAGAAAAAAGAAGTAGATTTGAGAGGCAAAAAGGGCACCGAGGGAACTTCTTTCCAGCATTTACAGGTGCCCCTTGACCCCCAACCCCTGCCCCCGCCCCCAGGGGCTGGGAAAGCCTCACAGTTTGCTGTTGACAGCAGTTGGCAAAAGGCTACAGGCTCTGAGAGGCCGGCTGGTTCCAGGGCCACTTCTCAGCTCAAACAGGCGGTCAGGAACCAGCAGGTCAATAAGAGCTTGGAGCAACAGCTGAAGGGAAAAGGCTTCAATACAGAGGCCGGGAGGCCATTAGGTAGGGAGGCACCAGCCAAATCCGCATGGTCCGTGGTCCCACCCCCTTGACTTAGAGATGGGGATGCCAAGGCCCACAGAGGGCAGGGCCCGAGCTGGGGCTTCTCTCTCCCACAACAATGCTCTTAGTTTTGTCCCCGCCTCACTTGCTGTCTTCAAGCCTCCTCTTCTTAATTGCAGACTCCAGTTCGGGAATTGCTATTTCGTAAAAGGAAGCTAGCCTGTGGTGGCACATGGGGGTAAAAGGCTGGATTAGCTCACAAATATCACACTTCATTAGAAAAAGCAAAGCAAAATCAAGGGAGTGGGAAGGCCTATTTCTTGCTCCCAAGTTGTCACCACAGTTTTCTCAGGGACCACCCTGGCTCTTCCTGAAGTTCACCCCAGATTGTCCCACAGTGGCTGGTCCTAGGAAGAGCCTTGTGGGAAATGCCCTGGAGCTACTTCCCCCATTCATACCGGAAACCAAGGCCCAGATAGGCTCATTCTAACAGAGCAATGAGAAGGCCACCCAGGACTCACTGGGGTTTGAGGAACAAATACAAGGTGACTTTTTCTTGCTCAAAAACTGCCAGCAGCTCCCTACCTCCTATGACATCAAAGTGTAACTCCTCTCTGGTACATCCGTACCTGGCACAGTATAGCCAACCCTGCTTCTCACCTCAGCAACCTCACAGCCACCCCTTCTCAACTCAGATTTAAACTCTCCATCCCCTAAATTAGGAGATTGGGATTAACATACACACACTACTATATATAAAATAGATAACTAATAAGAACCTACCGTATAGCACAGGGAGCTCTACTCAATGTTCTGTAACAGGGCTTCCCTGGTGGCGCAGTGGATAGGAATCCGCCTGCCAATGCAGGGGACAGGGGTTCGATCCCTGGTCTGGGAAGATCCCACATGCCGCAGAGCAACTAAGCCTGTGCATCACAACTACTGAGCCTGTGCTCTAGAGCCTGCGAGCCACAACTACTGAAGCCCGCACACCTAGAACCTGTGCTCCACAACAAGAGAAGCCACTGCAATGAGAAGCCCGCGCACCAACGAAGAGTAGCCCCCGCTCGCCACAACTAGAGAAAGCCCGCACGCATCAACGAAGACCCAATGCAGCCAAAAATAAATAAATAAATATTAAAAAAAAAATTCTGTAGCAACCTATTGATATATGGGAAAAGAATCTGAAAAAGAATGGAGATATATATATATATATATATATATGCACATATATAAAACTGATTCACTTTGCTGTACACCTGAAACTAACACAACATTGTAAATCAACTATACTCCAATAAAAATTTCAACAAAAGCGAAAACAGAAACTCTTCATCCCAGCCACACGCTTCCTGATCACGCTCATCCCTGTGATTACTCCTCCCCAGAACTAGATGCACAGCACTCAGTAGATCGTGTTTTTACAACTTAAAATGCAGTTACCTCTCTTCTGGGGTGTAATTCTATCTCTGAACATCTTAAGCTTCCCAAAGCCAGAAATGCAGCTGACGTGCCTAGGACAGTGCTGAATCTGCAGCAGGCACCCTGTAAACATCTGTCTGTCAATCGGCTGGCTGCTGACAACTTTTTCCTAGTGCAGTGCTGTGCGTAGCAGAGGGTAAGCCGGCCCAAAGAGGCAGGCCTTTCGAGGCCCACAGCATGGCACCCAGAAGACGACAGAGAGGGTAGTTTGGCTCAAGCAGAGTCAGGCGTTGCCAGGATACACTGCTGGTGGGAGAGTTAACTGAAACAACCCCTATAGAGGGTGATTTGGTAAGATCTGTGAAAATTTTAAATGCATATACCATCTGTTCCCACAATTCTACTTCTAGGAATTTATTTCTCAGATATACTTGCAAAGAGGTACATAATGACCTGTGTACAAAGTTATTCTTTACGGCAATTTTTTTGTAATAGCAAACAGTTGGAAGAAACCTAAATCTCTGGGGGCTGGTGTCCCACACAACGGAATTCTACCCAGCCATACCAAAGACTGAAGGTGCTTTATGCACAGATGTACATTAAATTTAAAAGTAAAATGCAAACAGTACACAGTCCTCATAATATGCCAGTATATTAAATATTAAAAAGAGGGCAGGAGATTTATAATGTGTATATTTGCTTATATGTGCATATTTATATGCATATCTCTGGAAAATTCCACAAAAAAAACTAACCCGATGCTTGTGTGTAAGGAACAGAACTGGGGAAGGAGGAAAGGGAGGCTTTTCAATGTGTATTTTATACTTTTTGAGTTTTGAACCATGTGAATGTATTATTCATTCACAGAATTAAAGGACAGAAAGAGAGGAGGGCGGAGAAGGTTGTTCTGAGAGAGATTAGCTAGAGGGCTGTTTGGGGAGGTAGTCCCTTGACCAGAGCCCTCTGGAACTGAGGGGCTGCTTTGCTCAGCGGGTGTTCCTGGCCTCCAGCACAGTTGGAACAGGCTGAGCCAGCCCCAGGCTGTTTGTGGGTCAGAGGCAGTGTCACTTGCCAAAGGCAGGGTCACTCGCAGTCAAGAGTGTTTTCTTTTCTTCCTCCTCATCTTGAGATGGGTGGAGCTGCTCCCCTGCCACCACGGGTACCTCGCAGGAAAGTCAGCTCTTCCAGAAATGACCCTCCCATCTCCAAAGACCTTTTCCAAAGCCATCTGAGCCATGTTTGGGAAGATGCTTTCACAAAATGGGAAAATGCTTATGGTGAGTGAAAATAAGTCTTAAGAACAGCATGATCTCTCATAGTGATTTTCATTTCCTACCTTTGGGGATTTCCCAAAGTTCCTACAAGCATTTGTCACATTTACCATGAGAAAAGATACCTTTTAAAAACTGTGACAACATTTTTAAGAGTCCCATCCTAACCCCTTCCTTCTGGGGAAAGTGTGGATCAGTGCTTTATTCTAATGTTCTCCGGGAGGCTGATCAATCTTCATGTCTGATTTTTGTGAGCTGAGGAGAACCAGGCGGGCTCAGGGCACCAGCTGCCATCTCTGGCACACGCCAGGGCTAGATAAATGTTTTGTTGAATGGGTGAGCAAATGACCGAATGGACAGAGGGCTGGGTGGACGGAGCTGGGCAGCTCCCAGAAGCTCCTGCAAACGGTGGGGAGAGATGCCTGGCAAGAACAGCCAGAGGCCACTGAGAAGAGGGCAGCCCACCCCCACCTTCTGCCATTGCCAGGCAGTGTGCCAGTTACCAGCCCACCCCCGCGCACCCCCTTCTCACTGCACACGGAACAGATGCCCACGGTGCTAAGTGGGCAAAGAGGGTCTCCCTCCCTGCCCCGTATCCCCCTTGGTATCTTTCTTCATCACAGCAGGATCTTTCTATGAGTTCTTTGGATAAAAGCCTCCAGGGCCTCCCTCCTGCCTGCACAATAAAGGCCCCACTCCCTGCCAGCACACATCAAACCAAGTCTGACTTCCCTGGAGCCCTCTCTGGTTGTCGCCTGCTCCCCACGCCCACACCCGCCCCTCGTGTCACACTCCACTCCCCTGTTCTCCCCGGAACACACGCTGGGCCTCCGCAGGCTTCACTCTGCCAGCCTGAATGCGCTTCCGGCCATGGAAACCTTTCTCTGCCTGGAAGGTTGCTGTTCATTCTTAAGACCTCATTTAAGGGTCGCCCTGAAACCTTCTCTTATTTCACCAGATAGAACTTTGCTCCCTCATCTGTGTTCATAATTCGGCCCCAACTGCTGGCGCCACACGGGCGCACATCTGCTCACATCCTCACGTGTGCTCTTCCCTGGGCTGGAGATTGAAGTCCTCAGCCCGCTCCTTAACATCTGTCACTCCCTGTGCCTGCCTGTGACAGGGGCTCTGAAACAAAACGGGACTGAATTGAAACTGCCTGACTCTTGGGTTGGTGTTTTTCTTCCTCCCCTCCCCTGTTTTTAGCCCCAAATAGCAGTGCTTCTCAAATGCAGCCTCCACACAGGCAGGAGCTGGAAGAGGGCCTGGTGCATCCTAAGCACCCAATAAATACTTGCTGAACGAAGATGTGAACTCCAACCTTGACTTCAACAGCCAGAACTACCTCTGTACCTGTAACAGAAGTCGTGTTTCTGGAAGGTTGGGCAAGCCAAAGGGAAGATATCCAGAAAGGCCCAGAGTGTGGTGCAGGTATCACAAAGGTAGAGAACGATGTCCTTTAATTCCTGTCACCAAAGGAAAACACTGCATTATTCTCCTCCGCCCCCAGGGACAACTCTGTAGAGGGTCTGAGACAAGGCTGACAAAGCCGGGGATCCCTAACAGGCAGGTGAACACTGGAGGTCCCGGGCAAAGACTGGCTTGTCCATCTCTAGAAGGACGATCTGGGGAGCTCAACCCAAGCCTTGGGTCTTGCTACTGTAGTTCCAACAGATGCACAGCCGGGGATCTCTAGGGTGACTTCTAGCTCTGGGCTAATACGATTCTCTCTCTCTCTCTCTCTCTTTTTTTAAATTCAATATATATATATATTTTGATGTGTACCATTTTAAAAGTCTTTATTGAATTTGTTACAATATTGCTTCTGCTTTGTTTTGGTTTTTTGGCCGCAAGGCATATGTGGGATCTTAGCTCCCCAACCAGGGATCGAACACGCACCCCCTGCACTGGAAGGCAAAGTCTTAACCACTGGACTGCCAGGAAGGTCCCCTGGGCTAATACGATTCTCTCTTGGAAGTTGAAGGAGAACCCATCCCTGAATCTGAAGACAGCGCCTGAGGTCCTGCACAGAAAGTACATCCCAGTGAGGACAAGAATAGCCCACCTTACTTTCCTTAGAGTTTGAAGTGCCTGTACAGAACAGGGAGTGCATCCTTATAGGCTTCTCTGATTCTCACGATGACGCTAACAAGCAGGCTGGGATCTCCATTTTACAGATGAGGAGACTTATCTGTAGAGACTTCTCTGCGGTTCAGAGGGGTTACATGCCCTGCTCCCACAGCACTCGGTGTGCTCTTTTCTGAAACACTTGTTTAAGGCCTGTTCTCCCACGAGATCGCAAGCTCCAGGAGGGCAGCTCACAGCTGCTTCGTTCCTCCTCTAACTCTGGTGCTTAACACAGGGCCAGACGCACGTCCAGGCTCCTTAAACATTTACCTCCCATCTGGCATCCCCATTAGATTCTGAGTTCCATGAAAGCAGGCGCCATGTCTGCTTCTGCTCACTGCTTCACCTTCACAGCGCAGCCTGGGGCCTGGCACGTGCTAGGGGCTCCTCCACGCAAAGCGGCGCGGTGGATGAAAGGCTCAATGAATAATGCACCCAGGAACCTGTCCACCTGAACTATGTGAAGACTAAACCTCCATCCTGTTCCCTCCGCTACTCCATAAATGAAGCTCCCAGTGAAAAGGCCTGCTGAAACGCTCTAAACCTGTGTGATGGGAACAGCTGCTGGTGGGGTTGGGGTAAAGGGCTGTGAGCAGGGGAAGAAGCTGCTGGGCCTTCTACTGGCCAGAAAGAAGCTGGGCTGAAGGGCAACCTCACCAGGAGAGGCATGTCGCTGGGGGTCAGCCGGCCCCTCTCCTCAAGCTTCTGGGGTGTGGCGCAGGCCCCGTCCCCTTGCAAACCACAATGCTGGAGGATATTGCTGAAGACCTGTGAAACACAAGAGATGACTCTCCCACATCCCGTCGAGCCAGCAGCTAGACCCCCATCCTGCAGCTAGGGACTGGTGATCTGAAAACTGCTGTGGAATCTTTAGAATATATGCCAGCGTTCCTGGGACACCAGCTGAGACAGTGACCTTCTCAGAGAGCGGGGTCAGAGTGGAATCTGTGTCAAAGTGGAATAATGGGGGCATCCTTCCTGAAGGATTGTGGTGAGGATTAAAATGACAAAATGTATGTAAATCCTCTGGATATTACCTGGATAGACTGGACAAGTGTATGGTGATGAATATTTAAGAGTTACAGTCAGTAACATATGTTTTTGGATCCCCTGGAGATGGCAATTTATGGGAACTATATTGAAATAAAAGACAAATCAACAGTGAGGGGAAAACAGAGCCCATCATAAAATCATGTAAGTATTTAACTGATGGTGCTATATTTTAAGTATGCTAGCATGTAAAATTCTAAGAGTTACTGTGAACAGTGGTTATCTCTTGGTGGGATTATGGAGGGAGATTAATCTCCCTCTTTCTGTTTTTTTGTTCTTTTTTGAAAATTTTCCAAATTTTCTACAATGAACATTATTTCATCTGCTTTGAGAAACGTACAGGGGTATCCTTAGAGGTAGATGGCTGTTGACAAACAACACAAAATGCACCCCAAGCTCTTTCTGTATGAGTGCTGGAGAGCCCTTAGATTTCAGTCCTGTTCAAGAGAGGAAAGGGTGAATTCAAAGGAGCGAGGTGAGGGGTGCAACACAGTGACAGTCTGGAGGTGAATCTGGGGTGGTGGGTGGGGGGGATTTCTCCCAGACTCTTCCAGGAAAGTTGAGAAACATTAGCAGGTAAGAGAAAGGCTCTGCCTCCCCTGGGCAGGACTGAGAGCCAGTCAGTACCTGAAGGATGGTGGGCATGGTTTCATCCAGGTCATTATAGTAACTTGGCTGTTGGAGAAAGATGTTTCCTGAAAAGAGAAGAGAAAGGTAGGAATTGGGAAAAGACAGTAGGGGTGGAGAGGACACAGTACAAATGGTTGCCAGCATGTTCTGTGACCTTTCTCCCCTTTCCTAAGCCTGCCTGCACTAAAGCAGTCCTGGCCCCGGGCCCCGCTGGCACAGAGCTTTGGCCCAGCCTAGAAACTTCCCCAGGGTGAGGGAGGGACCTTGCTCAGTACAAGTTAACCTTTTAAGCACCTCTGCCCAGCGAATTACGTAAAAGACCCTCCCTGGTCTAACCAGCTCACCCTACCATCCCCAGGGAATGATCACACTTGGGCACTGTGCTTTGTATGACAACACTAGCTTTGTAAATAGGAGCTAGTCATCCAGGAAAATTAGGAGACAGGATCACTCTGCTCAAGAAACCTGGGTGCTACAATCCAGGAGTTTTGCCAGGCCACGCCTCTAGTAATGTGAGGAGATTCTAGGGAGAAATTTCTCTAGAAATTCTCTTACCCTCTGCTTTTGAATCTGCTAGCCATACTAATCCCTACTCCAAGGTGAGAGGCCTGCCAGGGACCTGGAGATAGATTTACCGCACATTTGCACTTATTCCTATAAAATGAAGCCCCTCTCCAAGTGTTCACTATCCTCCAAGTGCTGCTGCTGTGAGTGTGGAGGTTAGAGCATATGGTAACTGGAACAGAAACCAATTGTCCTGGCTGCCCAAATGGGTGGGGGAAGGGGGGAGGGAAGGAGGATCACAGCTAGCTGGGGGACATGATGCAAAATGCCACTGCCCTTCAGAAGAGGCCTGGGTTCCTCGTCCCAGGACCTAAGGCTGGCTGACTGTCAGGGTGCTCTGACCTCTAGGTGTCCTCTGTCTTTGGGCAGGTCTGTCCTCGGTTGCCTTAATGATAACCCTGCAGCCCTCACTCTATCCTGAATGATTTGAAAATGAATGAGATCAAAGGCCAGATGGGGCTGGGTGAGTAAGCAAGTCACTAGGTGGCTGGACTTTCTGTAAACACCTTCCTGGAGGCCGCTTCATTCCTTGATTCCAGAAAGCTGAGTTTTACCAGCAGGAGCTTCCTCAGCACCTCCCATCTGACCCCTCAACCTGTGAAGGTACTCCCTGACCTTCTGTGCCCACCTGCTCCTGACAGGCGGGGAGCGACTGAGCTGTCTCCCCACCCACCTCTGCTCTTCCTCATAAAACCCTCCTAGCAATATCCTCAGGGGCAAGTTTGAACTCCTGACCACGGCACAAAGGGCCTGTAAGATCTGGCTTCTGCTGGCATCTCCGGCCACCCTCTTCCCATCCCTCGAATTGCATTCTTCCCTCACACCATCCTCAACCTCACACAACGAGCCCTGTCCCCTCCCTCTGCCTGCAGTGACCTCCCAGAGCTAAGTCTACCATAAGGCAGATGTCACCCTCTCCAGGCAGAGTCTCCTGACCCAGGCATCAGGAGCAGGTCTCCTCCCATAATTCCCAGGCCACACAGTGGTCCTCACCACTCCTGGACCACTGGGAACAGGGGAAGGCACTCTTTCATAATCCTTCCCATGCTTAGGCCTGAGTAACAGGGATATTTTATAAGCATCAAAATAGATCACATTTCACAATCTACCCTTGGGGTCTTTGGAGTCTCCTTCTCCTTTATCTGATTCCAATGACATTGAAGATCTGACTTTTGATCTCTTAAAGAAATAATTTAAAAAGAAGGGACAGGAATGGCCTCCCTTGAAATATCCCTTCTCAGACTGAAGCAGTTCAGAAACCCAGGGTGGATGCAAGGTATTGTCAAACAGATCAGTGCTGTCCTCCACAGGGCCAAGGCCTCATATACTCCTGCTCTGGCAAAGCAGCTCCAAGAGAGTCTAACTGAAGGGCCCTGCTTTCACAATTACACTTGCTGATTCACAACACCAGCCTTAAGGTTGAAAAAAAAGCAGGAGGCAGGGACAGGGCAAGGACTGGGCTTCTGCCCAAAGGACAGTTGGCCAGTTCCCTTGCTCCCCCCTTGTCTCCTTTGTCAACCCTCTTCCAGCTGATCTGCTTTGCTCAAGAGCTTCTGTGGTGGAGAAAGTGGAGGCTGCCCCTTGCTGTGTCTCATGTCTTCTGCTCAAGGGTTGGAAAGAGAGCTAGTGTGTGTGTGTGTGTGTGTGTGTGTGTGAGTGAGCGTGCATGTTGAAGGGTATGGAGAAGGGGCCTGCAGACGGAGAGCCAGACAGACAGACACACACACACAATATGAAGGGGCTCCTGATACCTGATCCTGCCCTCTTTTCTGTGAACCAGCCTCTGTGAGCCAAAGAAAGGGCTCTCCCTAATAAGCCAATTTAGGGTTCTCAATCTAGGGATGAGAATATTCTAAAACAGCTCAAACTCTATGAGGGGGTATGTTTTCCTGGAGACAAGCTTTCTTCTGATTCTCAAAGGAGTCAGTGACCTAAAAGATTAGGAACCCTGGCAACAGGCGGAGCTCTCTCACACCACCCTTGCTTGTCTGGAAATGCAGCCAGACAGCATCTCTGCCTGGACCCTCACAGCCGTCTACAGCCCACGGACCTAATGCTGCCCTTGCCTCTACTTACAACCTGCTCCTCCACCTCACGTTTTCTCCAGATTCGTTAAGACTCCTCCCTCCAGCTGACCTCACTAAGTCCCGCTTTACTCCCAGATGTGTCCTTTTCTGCTCCAGCAGCCCAAGCAGGCTCTCACATTCAAACCCACGCTGAAGCCCTGGCCCCCTCCATGGGCTCCCGTCACCACCCTCCCCACCTGCATGCTGCCAGATTAACCTTGTCGCCAGATGGCTCCCCACCCTGCTCCAAGCTCCTAGATGCTCCAAGCTCCTAGAGGCTCCCACAGCCTCGTCACAGTAAGAGCTCGCACTTACCAAGTGCCTGTAACGTGCCAGGCTCTGTGCTGAGCACCACCTCATATTCAATCCCCACAACCATACTACAAGTTGGTCTTCCCTTTCTTCAAGTGAGAAAACTCAGGCTTAGAGTGGCTAACTAACTTGGTCAAGGTGACACAGCTGGGACTAGAGCTGTGGATTGGGCAATTCAACTCTAGAACCTGCCTTCTTAGCCACCAAGCGATACTGCTCCCCAAGTGCCAAAGCCTGGCATGGAGCCCTCCTTGATCTGGCCCCAGCTTCCTCCCCTGGCTCCTGTGCTGCCCTCCCAGAATGCTCCACTCCAACCAAACCGGCCTAATAATTGTTTCTCTAGCTAATCATGCCTGCTTGTGTGCACTCATCCCAACCTCTGTCTAGAGTATAATTATTAAGGGTCTTTCCCGGGGAAAATAAAAGAAAGTAACTGATGATCAGGCAATAATTAGATTTGAATGAGAAACCAGAGGTCGTTCCAATGAAAAGCTGGATGTGAAATTTCATACACATTATGCTCTAATATGTTTTAAAAAAAATACAAAGAGAAAAGACTAGAAGGGAATAATCACCAAATCATTGTCTCTGGTTGCAGGAATTTAGTAATTGCTTTCCTGTTTCTTTACACTTTATATTCTTTCAAAATTTTCTAAATTAACATATATTACCTTTATTATTGCAGTGGGGAGGTAGGAAGGAAGGGAAGAAGACATTTCTAGGGATAACTGAGCTCTGTAACTGGGCATTTGGAAGTCTCTATCCTATAATCTCAGGGTGAGGAGTGCTGACAGGGGTGTCCAGGGTGAGTAGCTCTCCATGCCAGTCCAATGCCATGAGTGGCTATTCAAAAACAAGTCCACTGTGGCACTGTTCCCTCTGTAACTTCCCAACAAAGCTTCCGGCTCTGAGTGAACCTTCCAACCTATGGCCTCCTGATGGGATCCAACTACTGATGTCTGTTCCCTTCACAAGCCCAAAGGGTCCTCCCTGAACTCTGCCCCCAGCTGTTCTCAGCAGCAATGCAAATCTCGACATTTCTGAGGCAGCCCCATCACCCCTGAGGCAGGGAGTGGCCAAGGGTGAGAGCTTGAGAGTCAGGCCCAAGTGACGTAAATCCCAGCCTGGCTACTCGTTAGTCACGGCCTCTCAGGCAAGTCCCTTACATATAACCTCAGTTTCCTTAACTGTAAATGGGGATGATGACACCATTGACATCACAGGGCGACTGGGAGGATCAACTGAGATGACATATGAGGAGCATCCGCAGAGTCGCCAGTGAGCACTCAAATAACCGTTAGCTGTCGCCACTGTTCTTACTCTCATCGCCTCATCGCCGAAGCAAACTCCCCGACTCCTTCGATTGTTTGACACATGGCCTAATGCTGACTCCAAGATCCTGGAGCAGCTGCGTGATGCCCATTTTTGTCTCCACTCCCCCCCCGCCACTCAGTCACTTCTTTCAGAGTTGACACACACGTCCACTAAGACATTTCCAAGCACCACCCACTGCTCTGCTCATCCGGGCGCCCGCCTTTGGAATTTGGGGGCCACCTCTGTGCCCCCCCGCTCTGCCGCCCCCAGGCCCCAGGCCCTACTCACCTATCATCTTCTGCAGCAGCGGGGAGTTGCCTTTTCCAAAGAGCACGCAGAGGTCCAGGATCTTTGGGATGTCAAACAGGAAGTTGTTGTAGAGGATTTCTCCAAAAGCAGAGGGGGAAATGAAGTGATCCTAAGGAACAGTGCAGAAAGCATGAGAGACTTTCCAAAAACATGTGCATTGCAGGGTAATAGCAAGCTCACAAGAAACCACCTTCAGGTCCATCAGCAGGGGCCTGGCTAACAGAAGAAGCTCTGTCCACACCGCAGACATGTCTGAGCCTCATGGACTGACCTGGAGCAGTGGTCACACTTCATCTTAATGTAAACAGAAGCAAAAGCTCACTATAAAACCATCAGCTGGGGAATCATTCTAAAATATTTATGTGTAAATCACCATGATGTCTGAGATTGTTTAAAATACTCCAAGAAAAACAGAAAACTCAGGGGGAGGGAGCAAACAAGATGTCTATACCTGTTGAACCCAGGTAATGGGTACGTGGGAGTCATTATACTTTTGTGTATATTTGAAAATTTCCATGTAACAAGTTAAAAAAACAAAAAAGCAAGATACTATTTTTAAAATAAACATGTGCGCGCACACACACACACATTGAAAGGAAAAAAGTTTCCTGAAGGAACATGCACCTTGACAGTGGTCATTTTGAGGGGAGGGAGTTTTGTGGATGACTTTCATAATCTACAAAATATTTCTGTTATGTTTGAGTTGTTTAGAGACAGCATTATTATTTTTAAAATCAGGGGGAAAAAAGTAAAGGTTTTTAAAAAGCACATACGAGTTCCTCTAAAAACTCAGAACCAATGTATTCGCCCTCTGACGCACAAGGAGGGCATAGTCACGCGCCACCTGGCACAGGGCCTTCGGCTCCCCATCGATGAAAACATTGGGTGTAACGCAGGCGACCCGGTGACTTAGAGGATAAGGGAGGTGGCACAGATTTCTTCCCCAATGGTGGGAATAAAAGCAGAGGGGAGACAGAGGAAACATGATACTTCCAGAGCCTTCCTTCCCAGGGCTGAGAGCCTGGCACAGAGGTGTCAGGTGGCGGTGGTGACCTGTCACGGGATCCGGGGCTTACTTTGGATTCCTTGTGAGTGGACATGCGAAGGAAGGTGAGAAAAACACTTCGGTGGAGGCGCTTCTCCATGTCAACGACCTCAGGGGCCGGGGCCACCCACTCGTCGAACTTTCGGGGGACATAGTGCAGGTAGGAGTCCAGGCACTTCTGCAGAGTCTCGTCGAAGACAACCTAAGCCAGGCGACAGAGGACAGCAAGGGCTCGTCACTGAGGCCCAAGGGCGTGTGGGTGGACTGTGCAGGGCTCACGGCCCATCAGCCCTGGCCTGTGGCAAACACTCCAACCCCAAGGGACCGAAGAGGTATAAATGAGCCGAGGGCTAAACACGAGTTTCTAAAAATGACGTGTTGGAAGGCGTTGTGTAAACATCACTAAGACTGTGATACAAGTCAGAGCAATCCAAACCACAATTTGCTGTTAAGGATCCAGTGTAAGAAGTAGAGAAAAAAAGCATCTCCTGGGAGAGAAAAACAACAGCACCCAACCAATGGCATGTCATGTGCTTTGTCTTAGCGTGAATTTTGATAGAATGTTACCTGGCACCAGAATTTATCGTGAGGCAGGGCCAGGAGCCAGTCGAGGTCATTGGCTACGAAGGTGGCGCGTTCCAGGTACTCCTCCACTAGGGCGGGAATGTTGTCTTTAGGGGGCGGTTTGTATAACACAAAATACCGGTCTGCCTTCTGCTCGGGGTGCTACGGATCCAAAAACCACGTGTTAACGTGGCAGAGGTTAGTCAGTGAGGGCCCATTTGCCAACCCACAGCAATGACAACACTGGGCTGTACCAACCAGTGACCCTCAGGCATAAAGAACTGAGTGTCTCTGACAAAGGGGGCTTGGTTGCAGCCAGGGAACACCAGGCGGGCATTAAATACCATGTTTTTTGGAGAATATTTAATGACATGGGGAAAGGTTAAGGGAAGAAAAAGCAGGACACAAACCTCTCTATTTTATATAACCAGTTTGGGGAGTAAAAAAAAAAGTACACATATTTAACACATTCACACACTGGTACAGATTTTTTTTTAAAGTGTGTGTGTGGGGGGGCAACCCCCCAAAGCTCACAGTGGCTATCTCTAGTGGAAGGAATTATGACTTGACTATACTTTCCCATGAAAAAAAAGAACATGTATTATTTTTTAAATTATTTTTTAAATCATACAAGTGAGGCTTGAGCATCCTTTCTTTCAAAAACTCACAATAGTACAGAAAGGTGAGTTGCCTGGCCCATACCCCCAGCCCCTGTGTCAACCCAGAGGTAACCCCTCACCATTCCCTGAGCATCCTCACAGACCTTTTCTAAGTATTTACATTAAAATGTGCCCATATGAGGCATTTCTTTGGACCCATTTTCATCTTTCTGACACAAACAGTATCATACTGTACATATCACTGTGCTATACCCTTTGTATAATCAGAAAAAAACCTCAGTATTTTTTTTTAAAGATGCTAATCAGGTAATTGCAGGTCTCAGCTTAGCATCACAAGTTCTCTCTTCCAACCCTTACCTTGCCATGAACAAATCTTACTTTGTTCACCATAAAGAAGAGAAGATGAGCTCAGTTTTCTCCTCTGACTACATAAGGGCTGCTTTCTCTTGGGGAGGGGGGGAGGTGATAACAGGAAGAAGGCTGGGCTGCGTCTCAGCTATTATCAACCACAATCCACCCACTTCCAGGTCTGTCAATCCAGGGGGCACAGGAAAACCACAGCTGATTTGTCAGTCTCCTCGAGAACCACCTACACCTCCCAACTGCCTAACGCAAGTTTGCAAACTGTGGAGTCTTTGAGTCCCGCAGGATTCCTTGGGGGTCACCTGCCAGGTGGGTCTTCAGGACCCCTCCCATTTAAATCATAATTTATACAAAAGGAATCCTGCTGCCTGAAACAAATTCAAAACTACTCTCTAGGCCCTAATTTCATCTCCTTGGTTTTCGAGTTCCCCTCCTGCCTTTGTCTGTTGACATCTCACCTCTTGGGTCACTTCTCAGGCCAGGCTACTCACCCCACTCGCCCAACAGACATACACATACACACACCCCTGAGAGTCTACCTCCCTACAATCCTACACATTTACTGACACCCTGCTGCACACATGAAGAAAGGCATCCTCTGCAGAGGGGAAGATGCACATCTAAGCTATCAAATGAGCACAACACAGACAGCTCAAACCCGGCAGAGAGACTGTGAGAGGGCAACAGGTGATTAACTGCGCCTGGAGGACGAGGGGCCACTTCCCAGGGCCGGCAGCATCTGAGCTGGCCCTTGGAGGATGAAAAGGATTTTTAGGTGGAGAACACAGTATTTTTATGGAGGCATAAAAATGGGCCATTTTTTTTTTAAAAAAGGGTACAGATTGCACCAGGCGGTGGGAGATGGATTTGGAGGGAGAGATGCTGGAAGGATAATAAAAGCCGTCACTCACGGAGGACCTGCCCTGTGCCGGCTGCTGAGTAGGCCTGTCCCCCAGCCCATTTCTTTTTTACCTAGAACAACTATTTCAAAGGGAGACAGTATTCTCCCCATTTTACAGAGGAGGAAACCAAGACTCAGTCAGATTCAGCAACTTTGCCAAGGTCACAGGGCTAAGGAAGCAATTGAGGCAGGATTTGAACCAAACCTGACACTGCAGACCTACTAAATGACCTAAGGTACCACGTGTCACCCTGGTCTCACTGTTCATCCATCTCACCCTAGCTCTGACCTCACCTCCTCCAGGAAGTCTCCCAAGTCCCACCCTGACTAGGTTAGGGGTTTCACCTGGGCTCCCTAGCACCTGCACTCTATGCTTCCCCGACTGTAGCACTTGTTAAACTGTATCAGAAGTGCTTGCAGATCCGTGGTTGCTGTGGAAGGGGACAGAGGAAGGGATAGATTATAGGGGGGGCACCAGGACACTTTCGGGAGTAGTAGAAATGTTCATTATCTTTTTTTTTCTGGCCGCACCACACAGCATGTGGAACTTCCCCGACCAGGGGTACCAGGGATCGAACCCGTACCCCCTGCAGTGGAAGTGCAGAGTCTTAACTACTGGACCACCATGAAGTCCAGAAATGTTCATTATCTTGATTATGGTGATCGTTTCATGGGTGTATGCAGATGTCAAAACCAATCAGATCGTATACTTTAAATAAATACATGCAGTTTATTGTCCTCCAATGATACCTCAATAAAGTGATATAAAAGGGAGGGCCTGCCTTCTCCTTCTCCCCCACTACCCTGCAGGTCTCTGGAGGGAGTCTGAGTCTTGCTCACCACAGCAGTCCCAACCCCTAGAACAGTGCCTGGGATCGAGCAGACTCTCCATGTACATTCGCTGATTGAACAAAGGAATGCATGGAGGTAACGAAGGACCAGATCCTGTCAGGGTCTCTGAAGGACCTTCAATGCCACGCTCAAGAGTAGGGGCCATTGGGGGACTTCCCTGGTGGTCCAGTGGTTAAGACTCCATGCTCCCAATGCAGGGGGCACGGATTCGATCCCTGGTCAGGGAACTAAGATCCCACATGCCGCATGGTGCAGCTGAAAAAGAAAAAAAAAAAAAATGAGTAGTGGGCATGGAAGATTCCAGGGCAAGGAGCAGCAGGCTCCAACTGTATCTTCCACTCTTCAGGCCTGGCTTAGGTCCCACTTGCTGCATGAAGCTTTCTGAACATTCTCTGCCCATCAAACTTCTGCTCTGTTTATCCTGATAAGAAACTATTTTGGACTGTTCTCCAAATGCTCCACTTATACGAGTCTTGTCTTTCTCAAGAGCCCATTCACCCACTTTGGCCCAAGACTTGATTTCTTTTGGATCTTCAATAGTAAGTATGTGCACCTGCACGGTAACTACTCAATAAACATTAGCTTCAGCTATCACTCTGCAGAGGCAGCATGATGGCTGTCCCTTTGCTGGAGATCTTCTTCTCCCAAGTTGGGACTAAAGAGACAAATACAGGGCGGGTACATCTCTGAGGACAATCTTTCAGGAGCTTCTGGTGGCCTGCAGCACAGCCAAAAGACTGCTCCTCAATCAAACAGCTGTCTTCCTTAGCTCGTCCCTCTCCCCACCCTACACCCCATTCATAATGCCGCTGTCGCCGTCACAGCTGTCATCACCGTCTTCATTGAGTGCTCACTATGTCCTAGGTTCACTGCTAATTCACAGGCATCTCATTTAATCCTCACAACCACCCCAGCAAAGCTGGTTCTACTGTTACCCTGTTTTGGATCCTGAGGCTTAGAGACGTTAAGTAACTTGCCCAAAGTCACAGGGCCAAGTCTGTGTGACATTAAACACAAAGCCGGGCTCCTTAACTCTGCTTCCACCCCAGGTGGTTTGTGTAGGAGTCAGGCTCTCAGGAGTCCAGGCCAATAGACACAGGTCCTCCTGCCAGGTCCATCCTCCTCCCATTGCTCTGCCTGGCTAGTGCTTATTCACCCTTCAATACCCAGTTCAGGATCCCCCTCTTTCTGGAAGGAGTCCCTGGCAGTGTGTGCTCTCCCACCACCCTAAGACCTCCCCGTACCCATAAACCCCACTGGTCTGGATCAGCAGCCTGGACTTCCTTCCCTCATATCCTGATCATGCTGCAGGGAACTACCAGTCTGCTTTCTCCCCTCAAGGGCAGGAACCACGTCTTTTCTCTTTGTAGCTCCAGTGCCTGTCACAAAGCGTGGCTAGGGTCCTTGACTCATTTAATGAATGTCTCCTGAGAGCTACTACGTGCCTGGCACTGGAAAACCAGAACAAAGGGAAGGGCCTGGTCCCTGCTCCCACGGAGCCCACAGTCTAGCAGCCCAGGTGTCCAGTACGTGGGGAAGGACTGAGGTGGGAAATCAGACCCAAGGAACCCGTCTCCACCAGCGCCGACCAACAGAACCTCTGCAGTGACGGAACTGCTCTAGACCTGGTCCGTGCTGGCCAATACAGTAGGCTCTCACCACATGGGACTATTTTAACCTAAATGAACTAAAACTAAATTAAAAATCCAGTTCCTCAGTTGAACTAGCCACAATTTCAAGAGCTCAACCACCACACGTCGTGAACAGCTAACATATTGGACAGAACAGTTCTCAATTTTCTGATCAATAACCCCCTTACATAAAAAGATTATGAATACAAGGATATATTGCACAACACAGGGACACAGCCAACATTTTATAACTATAAATGGAATATAACCTTTAAAATTGTGAATCACTATGTTATACACCTGAAACATATAATGTTGGACATTGACTCTACTTCAATTTAAAAAAAAGTTATAAAAAAGAAACGAGGCTTTATAGCAGAAAGGTTAAGTGTATGGGCTCTAGGGGCAGCCTAGCTGTGTTCCCATCCTGGCTCCCCTAATTTTCCAGTTTTATGACCCTGAACTTTTAGTTTCCTCATCTGTAAAATGGGGACAACCAAAATGCCTACTCAGAGGGCTGTGGTTCGGCTTACATGAGATAAATCCAGGTGAAAGGTTTGGCCAAGAGCGAGTGCTCTACAAATTTTTAAAATTTTATTTATTTATTTATTTATGGCTACATTGGGTCTTCGTTGCTGTGCACGGGCTTTCTCTAATTGCGGCAAGCAGGGGCTCCTCTTTGTTATGGTGCACAGGCTTCTCATTGCAGTGGTTTCTCTTGTTGTGGAGCACAGGCTCTAGGCGTTTGGGCTCAGCAGTTGTGGCTCGCGGGCTCTAGAGCACGGGCTCAGTAGTTGTGGCACACGGGCTTAGTTACTCCGTGGCATGTGGAATCTTCCCCGACCAGGGCTCAAACCCGTGTCCCCTGCATTGGCAGGCGGATTCTTAACCACTGAGCCACCAGGGAAGTCCCCTCTATAAATATTAAGTACTATTATTAGAGAGTAGTTAGGAAATAATAGGAAGCCATCCAGAAAGCAGGAAATAAAACACCAAGCTCGTTTCCCACAATTTTACTCAAGCTCCCAGAAAATACTTCCTCCCACCTTGTTCAAGTAAGCTCATATTCTTGGGAAAACAGCAAGGGGGTATGGGGACTCCAGTCCCCACGTCTGTCTCCTTCTCCAGCACCCTGGCACCTCTCTGCGGCTCTAATCTCTCCCCGCAGCTGGTAATCGGCATGCTCACAGCCTCCTTAATTTTCAGTCTCACAAGTCCTGCCAGGTCTGTGTGTGGTGCTTCTCAGCCCGTTCAGAACTGACCTCTGAAATCAGTGTGCCCCGCCAAAGTGGATAGCAGCTGGGACAGCTCTGAAAAAGGCCCATCCGAAACCTGAGCACCTTCCACAGGGTCCAATCCCCAGACCCAGCTTTGGGCCAGCCCCACTGCTAGGCCAGCTCAGGCTGAGTCAGAACTGCCATCAGACTGATTCAAAATGAAATGCTTTGCAGGCAAGGTGTGGGGTGGTGACATGGAAAATACCACTCAAATTCAAGCTGCTCGGAAAGGAAACTTCTACTCTACGCTGGGCCTGGAAGGACCTAATAGCGTCCCGACTACTGAATTACAGACTGTGGCCCTTGGGTCATTCTAGAACAGATAAAGAAGGAATTTACTTTTTGCTTCTGAAATTGCAAGAATGATAATATCAGGCTGAACGGCCTCAAGGCACCGGCTCACCAGCGCTGGTGAAGTCCTCAGCTTCCCTGTCTTCAGGTCCTTGTGGGTAATCTGGAGTTGGTCCAGGGGCAGAGCTGGCATTGTGCTGCATTGACCCTCCTGAAAGGAATATGGATGGGAAGAAGACAGCAGACACAGAGGCTCCTGGGGGCAGGGGCCTGCATTGGGGCTGATCCCAGAGCCAGGAGAGAAGCTTCAACCTCTGGCCTCAAAGGCTTCAAAGGCCTGCTTCCTGTACCTACTAATCTAGACCAAAGTGACTTTTTTGCCTAAAGCAGCAGTTATCAGCTGAGGAGGAAAACACTCCCCAGGTGACTCCTGAAATATTCCCACCCAATTTGAGAAGTACTGGTTAAAAGTACCTAGATTATCTTTATTATGGCTCCAGGTCCGTGCCCTCCTTGGCCTGTGAACTCTGTGAAGACAGTACCTGGACTCTCCTTCTCTTGCTACCTTTCCTGTGACAAGCACAGGCCTGATACAGAGGTGGCTTCATCAAATATTTCACAAACAATTGAATATGAGGATACTTTTCTTACCACTCTAAGCAGATTTTAAGTCTTTTGAGGGTTGGAGCCATGGGCCTTTCTTCAGTTGCAGAGGGAGTTAAGAGTTTACAACCTTTCTAGGCTTCAGGGAAGAAGGACACGGATAAACAGAAGGACCAGGGAGGGCAACAGAATTCACAGAAAACTGCCAGAGCAAGCTCCTTTCTAGAGAGGCAAAAACTGGCCTCAGAGTCAGTGAGCAGCAGACACCACGTCTCCTGTCTTCCCATCCAATGCTCTTTTCTCAATACAACTTGGCCTGACCTGCGGAAGGACATGCGTATTGGCTGAATCATGGCACAGAAGTGACTCAGGCCTCAGACATGCCACAAAAGGCCAGCACAGTCTCAATGATGACATGAAGACATATCAAGGCTGGGATGAGGAAATCATCACCTCCTGAACCATCACAGAGGAGCTGAGGGGCATGGTCAGCCATGAGTTACTGGAGTCCCAGCTCTCAGATATTAGGCCTGGCCCTGGTGTTATGAAGACAGACTGATAAAGCAGGGTCTCTGCCCTGGGGGAGCTTCTGATCCAATAATAATGATGACAATAGCAGCAGCGGAAACATGCTTCTCATGTGCTGGTGCTCTTCTCAGTGCTTTTCTCAGCATGAACTCGCTTTATGCACCTTAAGTTGCTTTACATGTATTAATGCTCGTAACAACTCTAAGGTTGGTACTATTATTACCTTTGTTTTATCAATGAGGTAACAGAGGCTTGGAGAAGATAAGAAACTTGCCCTAGGTCTCAGAGTTAGTGGCTGGTGAAGCATGCTGGCTCTTAACCATTCGCTGTACTGAGTCTAGTGCACTTGAGCTGGTGGGGGCTGTGGCTGTCAGAGAAGCATTTCTAGAGGAGTGCCTGAAGGCTCAGGAGAGCCTGAGTTGAGTCTTGAGAGTGGAGACTGGCCAGGGAAGAAGGATGTCCCAGGCAGAGGAAACGGCAGGAGCAAAGGTAAGGAGGTAGGAAGCAGCTTGGTATATGAGGAACCTTGTTTCAGCGGCTGCTTTAAAGACTGTGAAGATATCCATCTTCACATGGGATGCAAAGACAGAGGTCCAGTCTGTCTAGTCCTCGAGGCTTGTTCCAGCTCTAGGATCGCAGTGGATAGTGGATCAGACACATGGTCCCTGTGTCTGAGCTTTCATCTTTCACCTTTGCAACATGTAGATAACACCATCTGTTGTATATACATTACTTCTAATCAAGTTACTATCTTACTAGCCTTTTGCAATAACCCAGATAAGAACGACAAGGATTATTATGCTCAGATGTCCTAAGAGGGGCTCTGATTTGCTCAGGTAAATACATGAGTGGCCAAGTTGAAACTGAAGCCCAGCTCCTGTGCCTGGACACTTGGGTCTCTTGTGCTGATGCTAAAAATACTTCTTTCCTAACCCCTCAGCGATGCTGGGAGGGCAGCTGGAAACATCAGTGGTCGGCTCACCAGTGCAGAAGTCACAAGCCCAGTCCTTTCCATACTTACCTTCCAAAGACAGTAGTGGGAGTGTCCAGTGTGGGGACCTAGGGTGGGGAAAGAGTCATAATGAGGAGGTGGCTCTCCACCCTTATAATTCTAGGCCCCATAGTTCAGGCCCAGACAGGTAGAGACAGCACCTGCTTTTGGAAGAAATCTACTACTACAAGCCAGTGCCTGTAAGGGTAGTTCAGACCCAGGCTGGTGTGATGGTGTGATGGTTGAAAGAAAAGTTTATAGTTCTACAGCCTGGGTTCAAATCCTGGCTCCATCCTACCCATGTTGAGACCTTGAGACAGTTCCTTAACATCTCTAAGCCTTGATTTCCTCATCTGTAAAATCGGGATAATAACAGTACATAATCTCATAAGCTCTCAGGGTTGCCATGAGAAGTAACCAGTACTAATTCATCAGGATAGTACTTGGCATATAATAAGCACTCAGTAAAGTTCACTTGTTGTTATTATTCAAGTCCCAATCATAAGCAGAGCACTTTGGGCTTCCTCAGTTACTCGACAAACACTAACTGAATACATTCTGGGTCCTGGGCATGTAAATGACTATCATTCCGTGTAGTTAGAGCTGTAACTGGAAATTTCCAGAACAAGCACAGCAGAGAAAGGAAGGATGTCACAGAGAAGATGACTTACAACCTGGCTGTTGAAGGATAGGAGGAAAAGATGAAAAGGAAAGACATTCCAAGCAAAGAGCAAGCATGAGTAAAGGCTCAGAGCCTGTGGCTCTGAAGGAAGAGGGAGACATTTGGGATGGCTGAAAACACAAGGTCAGAGAGGGGGTGACAGAAGTGGAGAGAAGAGGTTGGATAGGAAAGATGCAGCCATGTTAAAAAGAGCCTCAAATGCTATGCTGAAGATTTTGGCCTTTCATTTGAAGGCAGTGAGGCGTCATTTAAGTAGAGGAGAGACACCATCAGAAAGAGAAGATAATAACTTGGTGCAGGAGAGGCCTTCTTTGAACCATTGGAGAGCAAAAACTGTGTTCAATAACTGTGTTAATAGGCCATTCAAAGAGTTTTTGAGTACCTACTATGTGCCAGGCACGGAAGCCTGCCTCGAGAATCCTAAGGCGGGCAAGTAACAGACCTGATTCTGCCCTTCATAGAGTTTACAGTCTTGATGGTTAAGACAGATATGAACCAGACAGCCATACAAACAAGTAAAACTCAACACCGTGAGTATGCTATGCAGGTAAGGCCCTTGGGACTATGACAGCATTTAACAGAGAGAACTAACTTGAGGGAGAGAGGATGTCAAGGAAGTTTTGAGTTTTCATCTCAAGTATGAATAGAAATTAACTAGGCAACGACTGGACTCTAAGTTCCAAAAGGATAAGGACCATGACCATGATGATATCTGTGCCCCACCAATGCATCCTCAGTGCCAAGCAGGGCAGTAGATGCCACAAATTAGGAAAAGGCCCCATATTGACCAATTTCAATAAGTCCTGGGAGCATCCCCAGGGATACTGCTGCCTCAGTTTCTGTCTTCACCCTTCTGGTCTCAATTCAATATTACTCTTCTCAGAGACCTTACCAGACTACCCTATCTAAAGTATCCACTCCCCTAGTTACTGTCATATCTTTAATTACCTAGCGCATTTATTTGTCGTTGACTGTCTCCGCTCATTAGACTGTAAGCTCCATGAGAGCGGGAGCCTTGTCTGTCTTGCTCTGTTTGTATCCCCAGTACCTAGATCTGTGCCCGGCACATAGAAGGCGCTGGACATATATTTGTTGAACGAATTAATGAACGCTGAGGAAACTGAAGCTCGGGGTGAAGTGGGAGGATCGTGACTCGTCCAAGGCCAAGGTCACTCTCGGGTCGATCCTCGAATCCGAGACTCTAAGCTCTGGCGGCCTAATTGGGCGGGGGTCGGTGGAGGGGTAGGAGGAACGGGGCGACTCGCGGCCCCTGGGGCAGTGTAACGCTTGACCCTGCCGTTTAGGCAGGGAGGCCCGAGGCCGCGTAAGGCACGGCTGCGGCCCTTCCCAGGCCCGATGCCCCACATCCGGCAGGGTCCAGCCACACACTCACCTCGGCGGCTCCACTGCCGGCGCTGTACCGCCGCCGCCACAGCCGCCGCCGTCCACGATGACAGCTCCCACAGCGCCGGCACTTCCGGGGTCAAACTGCGATTCCGCAGGCGCAGACAGGAAGCCTCGGCCCGGCCCCGCCCCCGAAGCCAACTGCCGCCGGGAAGCCGGGCCCGGGGCCACGCCCCCAGCCGCAAGACTCTGCCCCCATTAGGAACAGCCTGGCTGTAACCACGCCCACTGTCCCCCCTTAGCTCCCTTCTTGCTTTTGCAGAGAGAATGGAAGGTGGGCGGAGAGCAGGTGTGGTTCCACCTCTTGGAAAAAACAAGCATGGTACCTGGGTTCTTAGGATCCCAGGCTTCCACCTTCTTCCTTAACCTACTCATTCATAATCTCAAGTCCAGGAGGAATTCTGCAGCTGAATGCTGCAAGCTGTGTCAGAACACTGGATGCTTCCCTTTATTGGCATCATTTTTTCAGGCAAACTGAACATCCAATGATATGGAAGGGACAGAAAAAAAGTGCCAGTAACTCCATGTTTTTTTCTTCTGGCATCACATCCATTGGCCACACAGGAAATATAATTTGTATCTTCGTGGTTGGTTGGAAGACAATAATGTGTGGCAGCCTTTGGTACAGAGAAAGCTTAAAATAGGACTTCTGGCAAAAGTGTATGGATTGGTCTCATCATTCCCGATGGGTATTAATATCACTGAAGTTTTAGAGCTAAATAACATGACTATAAAAAGAGAAAAACATCCAATAAGACACCTGACTTCTCTAAACATGTCTCAGTTTCCTCACCTGTCAAAAGGGGTCATTGATACCCACTTCATCATCATTAGGAGACTTAATGAAATAATACAGACAATAGCAAGCACATAGTAGGTGCTCAAAAAATTGAATGGAGAGAAAGGAAGGAAGAAGAGGAGGAAGGGAGGAAGGAAGGAAGGAGACTCCCTTTCGGTTGGAGTGTTAACCCTTATATATATATATATATATATATATATATATATATATATATATTTTTTTTTTTTTTTTTTTTTTTTTTTTTTAGCGGTACGCGTGCCTCTCACCGCTGCGGCCTCCCCCACCGCGGAACAGAGGCCCCGGACGCGCAGGTCCAGCAGCCACGGCTCACAGGCCCAGCTGCTCCGCGGCACGTGGGACCCTCCCGGACTGGGGCACGAACCCACGTCCCCTGCATCGGCAGGCAGACTCCCAACCACTTGCGCCACCAGGGAAGCCCTAACCCTGATATTTATTTCATCTTTGTTTTCTCTTCTTTGCCTGAAAAGATTAATGAGGAATGTGAGCTTCCAAAGGAGGCATCCTTGTCTGAGCTATCATATGTCCAACCGAAATGAAATTAAAAAGCCACTATAGGGACTTCCCTGGTGGTCCAGTGGTTAAAAATCTGCCTTCCAATGCAGGGGTTGTGGGTTCGATCCCTGGTTGGTGTACCAGGGATCCCACATGCTGCGCGGCAACTAAGCCTGCACACTCTAGTGTCCGCGCACAAGGAAAGATCCCACATGCCGCAACGAAGATCCCGTGTGCTGCAACTAAGTCCCGACACAGCCAAATAAATAAATAAAATTTTTTTTAAAAACCACTTTAACAGGAGAAACCTTAAACCATGTATTAGTTACACACAAGTATGGAGGAATGTGGGGGCCTCTATTCTCTAAATTAAAAGAAACACAACAACAACTAACTTACTTTAAGAGCAATTATTTGGGTTGGCAAAGGAGGCGAGTGTCTGTGGTGCTCATAATCAGTCAAGTCTAGGGATAACTAAAGAGAAAAACTGTCAGGAGTTGGAGCTAGAAAATCAGCACAGGAATATCTGGGACTGAGTCCCACCTGGCCCAGATGCTCTGAGTCACCTAAAATGAATCAGTATTGCCTTTGTGTTTCAATCCTTCAGCAAGTGTGTATTTGCAGAGCACCCATTGTTGGGGTTAGCTGTTGTGTGGCCCACACAGTGTTCATTTCCTGTTTTCCCACTCACAGCAGCTTGACTACTCCTCAGAGAACCATCCTTCCCGCTTCAGTCCACATGGAGTAGGACTGACTCTTCTCCCAGAGTTGAGGGGTGTACAACTGTATTAGTTATCTATTGCTGTGCAACAAATCACCCCAAAACTCAGTGGCTTAGAACAGTAATAATTATTTATTATTTCACATGGTTTCTGTGGGTTAAGGATGCCAAATTGGCTTGGCTGGGTGGATCTGGCTCAGGGTCTCTCATGAAGATGCAATCAGATGTCAGTTGGGACTGCACTCCTCTGAAGGCTTGATCAGAGCTAAAGAACCCACCTCCAGGTGGATCCGCTCATGTGGCTGGCAAGTTGGTAACAACCGTTGGCCAGAGGCCACAGTTCCTCTCCACAGGGCTGCTTGAGTATCCCCACAACATGGTTCCTGGCTTCCTTCAGAGGGAGCAATCCAAGAGATCAAAGCAGAAGCAGCTGTGCCTCTATGATTTAGCCTTAGCAGTCACATGCCATGACTTCATCCATATTTCTGTTGGTCACAAAGGCCAGCGTTTGTTCAGCATGGAGGAGACAAAGGACATGAATATCAGAAGGCAAGATCATTGGGGGCCATCTTGGAAAGTGGCTACCACATGGATCTGAGTCTGGCAATCACCATATTCCAAACCCTCAGCCATAGTGACTGGCTCAAGAATTGATACATGATCCAAATTATACCAAATTCTGAGATCTTTATTGGAGTCAAGAAGAAAGAAAAGTTCTCTTTCTTTTTTTCGGTCGTGCCACGCAACGTGCAGGATCTTTGATCCCCCAACCAGGGATCGAACCCACGCCCCCTGCAGTGGAAGCGCAGCATCTTAACCACTGGACCACCAGGGAAGTCCCCCAACACAAGCTTCTTTACATGGTGGTTGGGTCCCCACAGAGTAATAGTGGGAGCTGCCAGATCTTTTGAGGCCTAGGCTCTGATACTCATACAACATCACTTCCTCCACATTCTATTGGTCAAAGCAAATTATAAGGCCAGCTCTGATTCATGGGGAGAGGAAGTAGCCCTCCTGCCCCATCCACAAGCAGCCACTCATCTACTTTCTGTCTCTATAGATTTTTTTTTTTTTTTTTTTTGCGGTACGCGGGCCTCTCATTGCTGTGGCCTCTCCCGTTGCGGAGCACAGGCTCCAGACGCGCAGGCTCAGCGGCCATGGCTCACAGGCCCAGCCGCTCTGTGGCATGTGGGATCTTCCCAGACCAGGGCATGAACCCGTGTCCCCTGAATCGGCAGGCAGACTCTCAACCACTGCACCACCAGGAAAGCCCTCTATAGATTTTTGATGGCCGTTTTACAGGCAACCTACAACAGCTAGGGAGACTATGCAATAAGAGAGATTTGTGTGGGAGATAATGGTGTTTTGAGCTCTGGCAGTAGCAAAGTATCCTCAGGAGAAAATGAAACAATAGCAGTGAAATCTCTTTGCAAAGTGTTACATAAAAACACAAATTTCATAATCTACACTGTCCCCAGCCAGGAACTGCTGTCCCCAGCAGCTTTCTGTTAAGCCAGGCTTTCTCTCCATAGGCCGTGTCTGTCCAATCCCCCTGCCCTCTGTCGAGTTCATCAAAGCTTCTGCTGACTCAAGAAGAATCTAGAGAATGATCACTGCAGTGAAAGCCTCAAATCATCCCCCAGGGCCCCTAATAACAAAACATCTGCTTGCCATTCTTCCCTTTCCCTCTGGGTTTTAGTGAGAAAGCAGCATTAAATGAAGATAATGATAAACAACTTAAAAACTAAGCCTCCTGGCTTCCAAGAAGGGAGGCTTAATTTGAAGGCAGCTAATTATCCACTCTATAATTTACAGATAGTGGTTATCTTGCCTTCTGTCACTGGTCTGCAAACAGTAGTTGGAAAGATTAAAAAAAGTCCGGACTTCCCTGGTGGCGCAGTGGTTAAGAATCTACCTGCCAGTGCTAAGGGACATGGGTTCAAGCCTTGGTCTGGGAAGATCCCACATGCCGTGGAGCAACTAAGCCCGTGTGCCACAACTACTGAGCCTGTGCTCTAGAGCCCGCGAGCCACAACTACTGAAGCCCACGCACCTAGACCCCGTGCTCCGCAACGAGAGAAGCCACTGCAATGAGAAGCCTGTGCACCGCAACGAAGAATAGCCCCCACTTGCCTCAATTAGAGAAAGACTGCACACAGCAACGGAGACCCAGTGCAGCCACAAAATAAAACAAAATTTTAAAAAAAGTCCAAGCTAATGCATTTTAGAAAGAAGAGGGCAGAGAACCCCCAAGTCAAAGAAAAGAATATTATCAAACATGTAGTCCAGATCTCTCATTTGGTGGATAAGGGAACTGAGGCCCAGAAAGGGGATGAGACTTGCCCAGAGAGGTCCACAGCTGGCGGGTGGCCAAAGGGACACAGGAATTGAAGTCTCCATGCTGGCTCCAGCCAAAAGCTCCAACCAGGGAGATGAAAGTGTAGCTCTGTCTGCCCCATGCTGCTCAGAGACTGCACTCAGACCACCCATCGAAGTGGCAATTGGCACATCCGGGCTCTCAGCAATCATCAGTGTGGGACGATGGAGCCACAGAACCGGGGGTAGAAATAATTCCTCAAGGGCTGCGACCAGGTTTAAATTGCAGCGAGGGCTGGGCAGGGGGATTTTTGCTTCATTTTAAGATTGAATACTTTTTATTTGGTAGCGTCTCAGACTTTTCATGTAGGCTCTGAGACGAAGGGCTTTCAAAAGGCACCTCCAGCTACTCTGGTGATGGGAAAGGTAGGTACTTGATGTTTTTAACCATTAAGCCTGGGGTTTCAATATGGTGGAATAGTGCCAGCTCTTTAGCTGTCCTTTGGAGAGCATGAAAAGAAGTTACTGGAAGATATGCCTTGACTATCATGAAAACAGAGGAACCTTGCCTTCTCATGTACCTGGGTGTTTTCTCCCTGGGCCACATAGTCCCCAGTGGACTCCAGAATGCAGCCACTCTGACCTTCTAATTTCTTAAATGCCCCGGTCCCTTCACACTTCAGGGCACTAGCCATGCTGCTTCCTCAGCCTGAAATGCCCCCCATGCTCTCCTTATCAAGGTAAAGCCTTCATCTCTTCTTTTCCCAGGTTATAATCATTTTCCTGATATATACACTCCTAGCTAGCTCCCTGAATTCCCCCATGTATCACTGCTCACAGTTCATCATCTTGTATTTTTTGTGAGATTATTTAATCAGTGACCGCCTCCCTCATTAGACTATGTGTCCTGACAAGTTATGAACCTCATCTGTTTTGTTCCCTAAACTTATTCCCAATTCTCAGCTTAGTACCTGGCACCTAATTGCATGCAATAAATATTTGCTGAATGAATGATTGAATCAAAGTGCCAAGATAGTCTAGAATGACTCTTCTTTCTTAAAAATATTTATTTATTTATTTATCTGGTTGTACCAGGTCTCAGTTGTGGCAGGCAGGCTCCTTAGTTGTGGTATGCATACTCTTAGTTGCGGCATGCAAACTCTTATTTGAGGCATGCGAACTCTTATTCGCAGCATGCTTGCGGGATCTAGTTCCCAGACCAGGGATCAAACCCAGGCCCCCTGCATTGGGAGTGTGGAGACTTATCCACTGTGCTACCAGGGTAGTCCCAAGAACAATGCTTCTAATTCCAAGTAAAGAAACTGTAGCCCAGAGATGGGCAATGACTTGCCCAGGATCACATGCAGGCATCTAATAGGTCCTTGCTGATTATTCACTCCCTTAAAATACCTTGGCACGTGGGACACAGCCACTTCAAGGCAATGCAAGGCTGAGGGACTCAGCTGTGTTCCATACTCGGGACAACTGTAGTCCCCTCCTTAGCAGAAGGCTCCCCATGAGGCAGGAATTCTAAACCTGAGTCAGTGAAGGGGCTCCAGGATCTATGCATCCCCTGAAATGTATGCAGGTATACTGCGGAGCTTTTTTCAGTAGAAGGGCTGCCAGGTTTTATCCGAATTTCAAATGAGCAAGATCCCCAAATGCTAAGAATCACTCACACTAGCTCTTTGCTGAATCTCTTCTTTCCTTCTCACTAGAAAAGCCACTCCACGGCCCAAGAATCTCTGGCAGCAGAAACATGGCTTAGTGTGAGGCTGCGAGGCTAGCAGAGGTCAGGGCTAAGTGACTAACACGTGCAATCAGAGAGAAATGCATTTTCAGCTTCAGCTGGTTGAGGGTATCAGGGAAAGCTTCCTGGAATAGGTGCGAATTAAGCTGGGCTGTAGTGAACTGTGAAGGTTTGAGGGGCTAGAAGTGATGTAGGGAGAAGGATAGGATCCCAAATTCCCTTCTGGGAGCCCCAATGTCCTCATCAACTCCCCATGCCCCAAAGGAGAGGTCGTTTAAACTGTCTAGCATCAGAGTCTTTTGGGTCCAGACACCAGCCTGGCTGTAGAATCTCTTTTTCCTTCTCCCTTTTGAAGTCAACACAGGCTGTTTTTGTGATGCCAACCATCACCGGCAACCCTTTGTCCCCTCTGTTGAATTATTCATCCGGTGAGATGAATTATTAATTTCTAATTTTGTACAGCAAATGCCAGGCAAACAGGTAGAAATGGATTTGGGACCCTGGGCATGGAGCCACAGACCTCCCCAGGTCCCCTTAAGCACAGGCCACCAGGGCCAAGAAATTATGCAGGAATTTGCAAGGGTCTCGCCCTGGAATGCATTTGACTGAGGGCGAAGTTGGTACAAGATCATGGTGCCCCTTGAAGTGGCTGGGCTCCACTCTCCTCTGGCTCTCAGGCACGTTGCTTTCCTGGGTCTTCGCTGTGGCGATCCTGACTGGCTCCAGTGCTAGGCTGTATTGCGTGTCCACAGTAGGCCCAGCTGCATTCTGTGGAGTGAGTTGGATTTGATTCTGAGCCTAGAATCTAAGTGGCTCAGGGTTAATCAAGCAGGATTTTTCAACCATAGCCCTGTTGACATTTTGGCCCAGATAACTCTTTTTTGGGGACTGTTCTGTGCATTGTAGAATGTGGAGCGGCATTCCTGGCCTCTACCCACTAGACGCCAGTAGCATACCTCCCCCTGCCCCCAGCTGTGGCAACCAAAAAGTCTTGACATTGTCAAGTGTCCCCTCGGGGGCAAAGTTGCTCCCACTTGAGAGCCACTGGGTTAGTGCTTTCACTTCTTTGAGTCTTTTTCTTTCTTCTTCTTCTCCTGTCTATTCAGTGGGGATCTAGGTAGTAATTACCAAGGTGAAATATGATGGTCAAACAAGATCACAGATGTGAGGTCTCCACCTGTTCAGAGTGTCCCCATCCTGGGACGTTTCTGTTACAGGAACTGACGGTTCTCTTTTATTACTGAGTCCAGGTCTCAGTTAGGATTGTGTTCAGCTGCAGGTAACAGAACAACCACCTTAACCTGACTTGAACAGTGAAGGGGAGTGATTGGTTCATATAACTGGAGTCCCAGAAGTAAGTTGATCTTCAGGTTTGGTTGATCCCACAATTCACCCATGTCCTCATCCTCAGGGACCAGTTCTTTCTGTCTTTTTGCTCTGCCATATACAGTGAGGGTTTCTACTGAGATTGGTTCACCTTCGGGCCCTAGGAAGATCTTCAACAGCCGTCAGCACCATGGGCCTTCTTATTCACTTCAGGGTCTGAAAGAACACATCTGTTCCTGCATTCCAAGCCAGAGTCCTGAGAGCCAACCTGACTGGGCCACTTAAGTCACAAGCCCACTTTGAAATTAGCATCTACATTCAGTAGAATGGGTGTGCTGTGTGGTTTATGCCCATCAAGTCCCACCCCTGGAACTTGGGATGGAATCACCTTTCCCAGGGTATGGCTGTGTAGATACTCAAATGAAGAAATGAAGATCTTAGCACCAACAGGATCCAGTGAGTGTTCTAGAACCAATCATTCTGGTGGAGGGGAGGAATAGACTAGTTGATTGGCTGGACCTGGGTCTTGGCCAACCCTTGGAGATGAGGGCATGGGGAGGCGGGGAAGTCAGCCTCACCCAAGTGGAGGGACTGAAAGGGGGGGAAGCTTGGTTTCCTAATCCCCAAATAGGGATGCAGCTACCAGGAAAGGGCATAAATGGATGCTGGGCAGGCAAGAATAAAAGGTGTCCATTGAATGAGGTCAAGAGAGGGCTGTGGAGGTGGGGGCATGTTAGGATATCTATAGAGGGGATCAGACATCTCTGTGTACCACTTCAGCGGCACGGAGCTCACCATTTATTCCAACTAATGCCAGGTGCGACTTGACAACGCCCCTCCTCTCTCTATGCCACCTGTCAGGCTCAGTACTCACCCTGTGTAACCTAGAAATGTGGGATGTTAATGCTCACACGGCAACCCTTGACCAAAGGGATTCGGAGCTGATGGCTAAATGCTTTCCCTTTTATTCCTCAGAGTGGACACATCCCAGATATGTTTCCTACGGCATCTCAGACAATCCCAAGGTATTGAGCCACCAGTCACCCACATCAGATCCACCCATGGCCCGCCTTGTCCTGGCTCTTGCTCCTTGCCTGTCCTTCACTCCTGCTCCCTGGGGCCACTTCCTAAATAAACTATTCACACAGAAGACTTTATCTCAGATTCTAATTTTGGGGGGGACTTCCCTGGTGGAGCAGTGATTAAGAATCCGCCTGCCAATGCAGGGGACACAGGTTTGAGCCCTGGTCCAGGAAGAGCCCACATGCCGCAGAGCAACTAAGCCCGTGCGCCACAACTACTGAGCCCGCGTGCCGCAACTACTGAAGCCAGCACACCTAGAGCCCGTGCTCTGCAACAAGAGAAGCCCACAATGAGAAGAGAAGAGAACCACAATGAGAAGCCCACACATCGCAATGAAGAGTAGCCCCCGCTCGTGGCAACTAGAGAAAGCCCGCGCACAGCAATGAAGACCCAACACAGCCAAAAATAAATAAAATAAAAATAAATAAGTAAAATAATTTTGGGGCAACCCAGGATAAGTCAAAGATCTTAGCTAGTCTGAGATTTAGATGTAAGTCTTTATACTTTTTAGACAGCATGTGAAAATAAAAGAAAGTTTTGTGCCTTTAAATTGGCCTCCTGCCTGTTGATTGGGGGCCATGTTCAGTGGAAACTGCTCTCAGCGCTGAAAGTCAAGCCTCTTGAGACCATGTGAGTTCCAGACCTTTCTTGGCAGGAGGCAGTGGTCTGCCAGCTGCTGTGCCCAGGGTGTGCCAGGCGGGCGGCAGGAGTGTCCCAAGATGAACCCCTGCCCAGAGAAGCTGTCAGGGGCTGACTGCAGCCTTGAGAACTTTATCAAGATGTCACCAGCCAAACTGGGAAGGCTGCCCTGCCTCCAGCTGCACCCTGTGATTCTGACTGACATGCCCTCCACTCCACTTGGGCATCAAGAGCTCACTTGGGGTGGCCCGCCGGTGACAAGGCACAAAGCAGTCTTTGCAGAGATAGTGAGAGGGGCCTGGAGAAAGGGCTGTCTCCTTTTCTGTAGCCGCCTGCCTCTCCTCCACTGGCTATAGACACATGTCACAGTAAGTCTCTGCTTCCTGCTCCCTAGGCTCGGTTTCCTCCACCGATGCTCACTGACAATCCCTGACACTGTTGGGATGAATGCCTCATTTTCTCAACCTTCTGGCCACAGCCCATACACCTACTGTGCGCCCCTCCTGGGAGGGCCCTTGGCCACCTCTCCTGAGCTCAAACCTTGCTCCTTGCTGCCAAAAAGGCCCTCAGGCCCAGTATGCCTTGCCTTTTGACAATCCTCTAGCTCTCCAACAGAAACCCAGAGCAGGGCTGGCAGGGCATGGAGGCAGCCCAGTTTATACATATTTGGCAATATCTCAGTTTATGATCAGGTATACCAGGGAAATTTGGGACAGGACTGAATAGTAACAGATTAGCCCCAATCTGTGTCATTCCTCAGCAATTTTTTTTTGGGGGGGGCCACATCGCATGGCTTGTGGGATCCTGGTTCTATTATGTAGAAAATAAGCTACGAGGATATATCGTACAACATGGGGAATATATTTTATAATAACTATAAATGGAGTATAACTTTAAAAAATTGTGAATCACTCTACTGTACACCTGTAACTTACATAATATACTTCAATATAAAAAAAAAAAGCAGGGACTTCCCTGGTGGTCCAGTGGTTAAGGCATTGCACCTCCACTGCATGGGGCATGGGTTCAGTCTCTGGTCAGGGAACTAAGATCCCACATGCTGCACAGTGTGGCCAAAAAAAAAAAAAAATTTTAATTTTATAAAAGCAAAGTTTAAATAAATAAATAAATCAGTTTAAACATTACTCTTCCAATTGCACTCCTCTTATTTTTTTAAAAATTATTTTTGGCTGCGTTGGGTCTTTGTTGCTATGCACAGGCTTTCTCTAGTTGCAGCGAGCGGGGGCTACTCTTCATTGCGGCGTGCCGACATCTCAGTGTGGTGGCTTCTCATTATGGTGGCTTCTCTTGTTGTGGAGCACGGGCTCTAGGCATGCAGGTTCAGTAGTTGTGACTCGCGGGCTCTAGAGCACAGGCCATTGTGGCACGTGGGCTTAGTTGCTCTGTGGCATGTGGGATTTTCCTGGACCAGGGATCGAACCCTTGTCCCCTGCATTGGCAGGTGGGTTCTTAACCACTGTGCCACCAGGGAAGTCCCACACTCCTCTTTATCTTCATGTTTTATGGATTTTATGAATCAAATAAATGTATTTTCTAAGTAGTTTTAAGCTCTTCCTTCCTCCACTCCTCCCTTCTTTCTTTCTTTCCTTCCTTCCTTCCTTTTCTTAAGTATCGTTGAATCTGGCCTATTCTTTTCTCCCCCCTCGGAATCACCGCACTTCTGTGACTGCTGGTTACTGAAAGGGCATCTCCACAGGCTCTTACTACCCACACCTTGGTGAATCCAAGAGCTGGGAGGCCTAGAATTCTTGATTTTGCTCTCCTCTCTGTTTCTATCCTTGGTGACCCACGGGCAGGCCTCTAATTTGTAAGTCTGGGCTTACCTGTTTGGAAAATGGGTTAAATTATTAATGCCTCCCTCAACAGGGTGTTGAAATTTAATTACTGTTTGCAGCATTGCTTAAGATGTTGAGATGAAAGGCAGTTTTAAAAGTCCGTGTTATTGGCATTAGTAATAAAGCTGAGGAATTTGTGAGTTTGCAAGGTTGTCATAACTGGGAAAAGTGGGGGGGGGGAAAAGGTTGATTTTATGTGGAAAAACCTTGCCCAAAAAACAGCCACAGATCCTGGTTGGTATAAATAGCAAGAACATCCTGTACCTCAAAGGACTTTGCAAATTTCACATTCTTCCCTGTCCCTAAAAAGATTGAACCCACACTTCCAAAACTGAAAACAAGGAGTTACCTGGGGTTTTAAGGAAAGAAATTCAGGGGCCAATTTTTGGCTGAGACAGTTTTCAGTTCTCTTCACAATTTATAAGAAAAACGTAGTTAAAGAATAAGTTCTTCATTTTTACCCTCAGTACTTTGCTTTTTCTTTTTGCATTCTGATCACATTTCTACCAACATAGCAGTTAACAAGGACTTTTAGAAACCTACTATTTTTGTGAACACTTTATAAGGGGAGGTTAGGATAAAATAAAAGGTTAAAACTCAGCCCATGCCCTCAGAACATTTACTGTCAAGCCAGAAGATAAATAGGAGCAAGTGGCCTATATTTAGAATTTACTTCACGGTGCCCTGTTATTAATAATAACTGCCCCCTTTGGAGTGTCCCAAGTCCTTTGAAATGTATTACTTCATTTGATCCACTGGCAGTGCTGGAATTACAAGCTCTGATTTGAGGTGAGGAAGCTCAGACACAAGTGACTTTTCTAAGGCCATACAGCCTGCAAGTGATGGTTTTGGGACTTAAACTTAGTCCTGGGAATTGGAATGGTCTAAGGGAATCTAGTGGAAAGATCTAGTGTTCCTTTCACTGTAGTACTGTCACACTTGCAAGCTAATCAAAGGAAAGGGCTAGCCTTTTGCCCCAGGTTCAAGGCCAGCTTAAGCCAAAGACCAATGCCATGTGGCATCTAATCAAAGAGGAGCAGTGTAGAGGTTAAGGGTGTGGGTCTTGGACTCAGAGGCTCTGGTTTTGTTCCTGACTCTTACTGACTATGTGGATTGGGGCAAATGACTTGACTTTGCTGAGCCTGTTTCCTCATCTATTAAATGGAGATATAATAATAGTGTTTCTGTCTTCCTTAAGTTCTCTTAAAAGAGATCATCTGTGGAGAGTGCTTAGCCCAGTGCTTGACATATCCAGTCTTTGCTAAAAGTTATCAGGTGAGACCATGCTAGTAAAAATAAATGCTAAATGCACCTTTACCCCTGAAAGGAACCATCTTGGGCCAAGAACTCAAAGGAATTAAAAAAAAAAACACCACTTCAGGACTTCCCTAGTGGTCCAGTAGTTAAGACTCCACACGTCTCACTGCAGGGGGCACATGTTCGAGCCTTGGTTGGGGAATTAGGATCCTGCGTGGCACGGCCAGAAAAAAAGACCACTTTTATTTTGAGATAATTGTAGATTTACATGCAATTGTAAGAAATCGCCCCTATGCCCTTTACCAATTTTCCCCTTTATTACTATAGTACCATATCACAACCAGGAAATTGACATTGATATAATCTACCCACTTATTTGGATTTCACCAGTTTTACGTGTGTGTGTGTGTGTGTGTGTGTGTGTAGTTCTATGCAATGTTATCACATGTGTAGGTTTGTTTGACTACCACCACAGTCAAGTTACAGAAGAGTTTCATTTCAAGCATCCCTCAGGCAACCATTTTATGGTCATAGCCTTCTCCCTTCCTCTTCGCTTCCCTAACCCCTGGCAACCACAAATGTATTCTCCATCTCTACCATTTTGTCACTGCAAGAATGTTATATACATAGAATCATCCTGTATGTAGCCTTTTAAAGTTGGCTTTTTTTGTTCAGCATAATTCCCTTGAGATCCCATGAAGTTGTTGCGGGTGTCAATTGTTACTTCCTTTTTATTACTGAATAGTAGTATTCCATAGTATGGAAGTGCCAAAATTTGTTTTACATTCAGCCATTGAAGGACATATGGTTTGATTCCAATTTGGGGCTATTATGAATAAAGCAGCTATGGACAATCATGTACAGGTTTTTGTGTGAACATAAGTTTTCATTTCTCTGGAATAAATGCCCAAGAACACAACTGCTGGGTATTTGTAAGTGTATATTTAGTTTTGTAAGAAATTGCCATACTGGACTTCCCTGGTGGCACAGTGGATAAGAATCTGCCTGCCAATGCAGGGGACGCGGGTTTGAGCCCTGGTCCAGGAAGATCCCACATGCTGCAGAGCAACTAAGCCCACGTGCCATAACTACTGAGCCTGCGCTTTATAGCTCGCAAGCCACAACTACTGAGCCCGCGTGCCACAACTACTGAAGCCTGCGCGCCTAGAGCCTGTGATCTGTAACAAGAGAAGCCACCACAATGAGAAGCTGCGCACTGCATCAAAGAGTAGCCCCTGCTCACTGCAACTAGAGAAAGCCCATGCACAGCAGTGAAGACCCAATGCAGCCAAAACGAAAGAAAGAAAGAAAGAAGGAAAAGAAATTGCTGTACTTTTTTCCAGAGTGACTCTACCATTTTACACTCCCACCTGCAATGTATAAGTGATCCAGTTTCTCTGCTTCCTCACCAGCCCTTGGTGTTATTATTATTTTTTATTTTAGCCATTCTGGTAGGTTTATTGTTATACCTTACTATGGTTTAAATTTGCATTTCCCTAATGACTAACGATGTTGAACATCTTTTCATGTGCTTATTTGCCATCTGTCTACTCTCTTCAGTGAAGCGTCTGTTCATGTCTTTAGCCCATTTTCTAATCGAATTATTTGATTTTTACTGCTGAGTTTTGAGAGTTCTTTGTCATATATGTAGTTTACAAATATTTTCTCCCAGTCTGTAGCTTGTCTTTTCGTATTCTTCGTAGGGCCTTTTGCAGAGCCTAAGGTTTTAGTTTTGATGTGGTCCAACTTATTAACTTCCTTTCATGAGTTATGCTTTCGATGTCAAGTCTAAAAAATGTTTTGCCTAACCCTAGATCTCCTTTTTTCTTTTCTAAAAATTTTATGGTCTTATATCTTACATTTAAATCCTTGATCCATGTTGAGTTAATTTTTGTACATGGTGTGTCATTTAGGTCAATGTTCATTTTTTTTGCCTAAGGATGTCCAATTGCTCCAGCAACATATGTTTAAAAGGCTATTTTTCTTCTACTGAATTGCTTTTATACCTTTGTCAAAAATCAGTTGGGCGTATTTGTTTGGCTCTATTTCTAAGCCAAGAACCCAAAGCAATTTTGACTCAAATATTTACCACACGGTATCAGTCCATACAAAGATTGAATGAAGACCAACATGTGAAGTATTTATCAAGCAATCTAATCATCTACGTAATTAAGTGTGAAACTGTAAGAAATTGACTGTGAGTATCCTGATCATTCCAACATAGGCCCAGGGATGTGGTCCAAAGCAGCAGGTTGTATTGAAACAGGCCCTGGGACTTCCCTGGTGGTCCAGTGGTTAAGACTCTGAGCTTCCAATGCTGAGGGTGCAGGTTCAATCCTTGGTTGGGGAACTAAAATTTCCATACGCTGTGTGGTGTGGGCCAAAAAGTTTTTCTAAAACATAAAAGAATCGGGCCCTGACTCTGGAACTATGATTCCATAATTTATCACCTGAAAGACATGGGGCAGGTAAGTGAGTTAACTAACCTCCTGGAGCCTCACCTTCTCCATGGTTCAACGGTGATAATATTACCTGCCTCACAGGATTAGTTTGTGGTGGGGAACTGAAAATGGCCAACAACGGACTTGGTCCACAGTAGCTGCAGCAAGGACAGATCTGAGGGATAGTTTGGGAGTTTTACCCCATTTTCTCTCTCAGCCCCCTCCCAAGCAACCAAAGTAAACATCCACTGTAAGTAAAAAGTGCGTGTGATTTGTAAATGCGTTTTACAAAGGCAGCTTTGATGTCTCAAAGCTAGGGACTTCCTAGTCCCTCCCTTTAAGCAAGCTACTGCTCTTAAACCCTTCTCTTACAGAAATTGCAGAGATGCTACAGGTCCACAGTATAGGCTGGGCATCTGTTCTCATGAGCATCAGAACTTAGGACTGGCATTCAAGGGTCTCCATTTCAACCTCATCTGGTCACTAACACTGCAAATGAGGTTCATCATTTTCATTCTCTGGACATCAGCTTTTCCCTAGAAAGGAGATGAAACTTGGTCTTCATCTCCTAAAGTGGCTTAGGAGGACCAACAAATAACAAAATACAGAATACCTGGTGGATGTCCTCATGCTTAACATGTGTTAAGCTTTGTTGAGCAGGGGTTCTACACTATGGCTCAGGCCCAAATCCTGCCCTTCTTCCACACACCCCCAGCCTCTTTTTGTATGGTCTGAGATTTAAGAATTGTTTCTACATTTCAAAGTGTTGGTGAAAGAAAGAAAAAAAGAAAGAAAGGGCAGAATATGCCACAGAAATGATGTGGCTTGCAAAGCCTAAAATATTTACTGTCTACCCCTTTAGAGATAAAGTTTGCTGGCCCCTGTAGTAGAGGATAAAACTGGGGCTCAAAGAAGGGGAGGATGTCATATACCTGAGGTCACACAACAAGGAAATGGTCAAGCTATCCATCCATTCATCCATCCAAAATATATAGATTGGACTCCCTTTATATGTAAGGATAAAAGGCTGCAAAAGCATGGGATAGTTAGTGCAGTATTTACCAAAGTGGGTTCTGAGGAGCCCAGATCCTGGGAGTTGCCCAGAAACATGTCCTCAGCTCAAACGAGTTCTGGAAACTGAAAAGTCCATAACCTCTTCTTGAAAGGTTACTATGTATAACAGCATATCAAGGTTCTGAGAAGTCCTACAGCAAAGAAAATAATCTGGTTACCTTTGTTGAACTCAGCATGTTCCAAATTTATTCAGTTAGGAAAATTTTGTTTTGTTCTGTTTATTTTGATGATAGCTACGTAATATCATTCCTCAGAAACATTTTGGAAATTCGGAAGTTATAGGCCAATCACTTGCGTTTGACAGCTGGCCTGGCCACTTTGCTGTAAGACCCTGAGCAAGTCACTCAGCCTCTTCCAGCCTCTTTGGTGGAAAGCAAAGACTTATTTCCAGCTACATGCCTTTAGAGCCGCATTTCCCACAGAGGTGTTTGTTGGCAATCTTTCACGCTGTTGGGCTAAGGGTACAGGATTATTTTTTCTCTCAGGTTGGATATAATTCTGTAATTTCCCTGAATGACCAAGGCCCCCAGATCACATCAGCTGCCCTTTTATGCCATGTATGCCCTGATGAAGAAGGGTGGAGTGGGTTAGGTTCTAGAAGACTCAAACTTAAAAAGTCAAGAATGTAGGACTCGGGGAGACAGATGGCATACATCCGATAAAAGGATTTGTCAACATCCAGAGACTTGTTGGAACAGGGTTGATTATTTCCTAGAGGTGCTGATGAAGGAATTTGTAATATTAGAAGAATGCAACCATTATGGAATCTAGCCTGCCATCTATGATTTACACAGCATTAAATCATAGAATTTCGGCACAATTTTAATCTTAAAATGGTAAGCCTGCAGCACAGAAAGATGCCCAAATAAACCTATACTTGTTCCAGTTGCTTGGTTTGGTGAATAGTTTCTCTTTTGCCTCTGGGTCTTTGCATGTGCTGTTCCCTCTCAAGAGTCATCTTTCTCTTGACTTTTGCCCAATTAACTCCAGCTTTCTTTCCAGTCTCTGTATCAATGTTACCTGGACGACTATAAGTGTGGGTGGGTTCTCTACATAACTGCTGCTGTAAATCCTGTACCTTCTCCATCAGAGCACTTATCTGCCTTCTGTTGACTTTGCCTTGTCAACTAGACCATAAGTCCCAGGAGGGCAGGGACCGACTGTGTCTTGCACACTGTTGCGTCTGCAGAGCTTGGCATCGTGCTGGACAAAGCGGGTACTCCACAAACATTGGTAACAAACCAAAAGACTGTGTATGCTCTTTGGACTCCTTGGTTCTCAGACACATTGGAGCAACTGAGGCAGCTTGGTTCTCAGACACATTGGAGAAACTGTCGAGGTGTGGCAGGTCTGGGAATGGAGCCGAGATCCTCGGACACCGGGTATAAGATTCTTTTTCATACTCCTAGACCACTTCTTTTTTTTTTTTTTTTTTATGCGTTACGCGGGCCTCTCACTGTTGTGGCCTCTCCCGTTGCGGAGGACAGGCTCCGGACGCGCAGGCTCAGCGGCCATGGCTCCGCGGCATGTGGGATCTTCCCAGACCGGGGCACGAACCCGTGTCCCCTGCATCGGCAGGCGGACTCTCAACCACTGCGCCACCAGGGAAGCCCTAGACCACTTCTTAAATAACTTAATTCCTTTCCAGCAGAGCTTTTGTAGCCTTATTCTAGTCTTTCTTGTCATCACCTTAGAGGTTAAGACTGTTTCAGATAATTATTTTAAAACAAATGGGATCTTAGGGTAGAAGAACATTTATCTAACTCTCAGGGGTAAGGAAAAACGTGTGTCTTTTGGACCTTGAATTTAAATGAGCCAGAAAATCCCTGCTAATTCTCTTCCCTTGCTGGGTCCTATCTGCTTCATACTTAGCAAAGGAGAAACCCAGCCTGTGTCATGCATGATTATGCCCTGCTGTTTGCTCTCTTCCCCTAGAACATTAAACACCCTGAGCAGAGGGGGAAGAAGAGGTAATCTCAGGATGCCTGGCTGCCAGACGGGTGTTTGGGGCAGGCTCTCTGCTCTGGTGGGAAATGGGAGGAAGTTGAAAGGTTAAGAAAAAAGAAAAAGAAAAAAGAAAAGACTGATGGGGCTTTTACATAAAAGGAACAAGGGAGTCTCTGTTTGCTTCAACCTTTGCAAAAACCATTGGCTTTTGAGCTGAAAGACCTGGGTGCTTGATTTACTTGTTTACAGAGTGCCTTTGGGCAAGACTTTCCTCTCTCTGGGTCTCAGTTTCCCCAGCTGGCAAGGGAGGGTCTGGATGGCTTGAGCTCCCCACAGCCTCAGGGATCTGGAGGGTGCTGATTCGGCCGTGTTACATGGAGAGAGGAGTGTAGGCAGCACAGTGGTTAACCATGTGGACCCCACCTCCCGCTCCCACTGGCTAGGGCTCTGGGCAAGTTCCTCACCTCTCAGAGCCTCATCTGCATTATGGGGTGGATCGTCTGGCCCTTCCTCATTGGGTTGCTGGGAACTAAAGCTCCTAGCAGTATTGTCACGGAACCAGCACTTAATAAGAGTCAACTATTATTGGGACTGCTGTCCCTGAGATGGTCCCTAACCCTGGTCTTGGTGTCCCTTGACCAGAGTTCCCTGCTTGGGACCTGGTTAGTGGGGGCAGGGCATCCCTGGCAGCACTTGGAAACTCTGGGCAGAAGGGAGGAGGAGCTATTTTCAGTGGATTCTGGTTCTATTTGTGGCTGCGAGTTGGCCCAGGCTGCAGGGAAGCTTTGGGTAGAGCAAGCTGGGCACTGAGAGGGGTGTGTCGTCTTACATCAGAGATGGTAGAGAGAGGGGGAAGGGGGACGGAAAGGAGAAAGAGGGAAGGTACCGCTCCTCTCCTATGGTTCTCGCTCCCCTCCATCCCTTTCTATCCTCTCCTTGCCAATTTCATCTCCTCTGCTTTCTCTGGGGGAATTTAGAGGGGGCAACTGGCCTTTCAAGGTGGATTTAGTTAGCAACATGAAGCGATCCATCAATCTGGTTGACACAGTGTTCCCAAAAAACAGCACTGATTTTCTTAGGCTGAAGTGGGATTCGTATCCCCAGCAGAACTGTGCAGTATTTACTAAAGCGTGAGTGGTGTCTAAACCACCAAACATCCAAATTATTTATCAGAGTGTAGAGGAAGCACTCTCATTTCCCCACTGGACCCTGGGGTGGTACCTGTTGAACCCCTCGTCCCCAGCTTCTTAACCTCTCTGGGCCTCAGTTCCCTCATTTATGAAATCAGTGTGGGGGGTGGGTGGGGAGTGGGGAGGTCTTGGCAGAGAGACATATTTGGAGCTCTTGAGTCCTTTCCAGCTGCAATTCTGTGATTCTCTGATGCAATAATCAAACAAGGTGAAACTGAATCCTTTAATCAGAGCATGGTTGGTAGGACTGGCAGGCTGCAGAGAGAGGATGACATCCTACTCTGTGATTTTCTGGATGAGAAAACTGAGGCCTGGAAGGTGGGGTCAGTTTAGGCAGTGGGTCAGTGGTTCAGCTGGGTCACGAATCCAGGCCTCCTACCTCCTATTGCAGCAGGTCTTCCCTGACACTGGACTGCTGGGTGCCTCTCCCTGGGAGGAGGACAGGAAGCACATCTGTACACAGGCTAACTTATTTAATCACCACAGTAATTCATTTTCCATATGAAGTCACCCATATAGTAAGGTTTGGTGGCAGGTCTGCCGATTAAAAAACTCCATCACTATTTCAGTGTTTCCCAAAGACCAGTCATTTGAGTACTATCCTCATGAATTTTTGACATAATCAGCTTTGTACTAATATTTATATCACATTTTTCTTTAAATCAATTCCTCACTTTACATAAATAAATGTAGTCTCATCCTAAGCAAAGATATCTGTGATACTGAGTTTGATCTGTTATATTTTTCCAAATATATATTAAACATAACTATTTAAATTAAAAAATCTATGTGCTGACTAAAAATGTCTTTGCAGTTGAGTAACTCCAATGAATATGGCAGTGGTTCTCAAACTTGTTGGTTTCTTTAAAATTATTGATAAATAATAATAAAGAAAGGGACTTCCCTGGTGGTCCAGTGGTTAAGACTCCGAGCTTCCACTGTAGGGGGTGCGGGTTCAATCCCTGGTCAGGGAACTAGGATCCCTACAAGCCGTGCTGCACGGCCAATAAAATAAAATAAAATAAAATAAAATAAATAAAATTATTGAGGACCCTGAAGAACTTTTGTTATGTAGGGTATGTCAATTGATATTTACCTTGTTAAGAATTAAAACTGACAAGATATTAAATTACTTATATTCATTAAAAGATAACATGGTTTAAAAATAATATTGTAAACCCATGACATGGTAATATAAATAACATATTTTTGTGAAAAATGACTCTATTTTCCAGAACAAAAAATTTAATGAGAAGAATGGCATTGGGGACTTCCCTGGTGGTGCGGTGGTTAAGAATCCGCCTGCCAGGACAGGAATAAAGACGCAGACATAGAGAATGGACTTGAGGACATGGGGAGGGGGAAGGGTAAGCTGAGACAAAGTGAGAGAGTGGCATGGACATATATACACTACTAAATGTAAAATAGATAGCTAGTGGGAAGCAGCCACATAGCACAGGGAGATCAGCTGGGTGCTTTGTGACCACCTAGAGGGGTGGGATAGGGAGGGTGGGAGGGAGATGCAAGAGCATGGGGATATGGAGATATACGTATACATAGAGTTGATTCACTTTGTTATACAGCAGCAACTAACACAACAATGTAAAGCAATTATACTGCAATAAAGATGTTAAAAAAAAAAAAGAATCCACCTGCCAATGCAGGAGACATGGGTTTGAGCCCTGGTCTGGGAAGATCCCACATGCCATGGAGCAACTAAGCCCCTGCGCCACAACTACTGAAGCCTGAGCGCCTAGAGCCTGTGCTCCACAACGAGATGCCACCACAATGAGAAGCCCATGCACCGCAACGGAGTAGCCCCCACTCACGGCAACTAGAGAAAGCCTGCGCGCAGCAGCAAAGACCCAGCGCAGCCAAAAATAAATAAATAAATATATTAAAAAGAGAAAAAAAATGAATGGCATTGTTTTACACATTTGCAGGTCTTATTAAAGTTTGACTTAATACAGGAATTCTGCATTCTCCTTTCTGCTTCTGCTTTCATTCTGTCAGTTTTTTTCATTGAAATACATGAAGACAATCCAGCCTCATACAATTCAGATGGTTGTGGATATTCTTTTTTTGATACTACACTAAAACTTGAGAAGAGGTAGTTTCTTAAAGTTTAGTTGCATAAATTCATTTGAATGAATCTTTTGTACTCAGTTACACTAAACTCCATTGGTTTATCTTGCACTTTGAATAGATCTTTTATTCATGCATGATTTGGTAACATCATGAATTGGTCATTTAGAAAATATTGGTTCATTGGGTTATGTGGCTCTTCCAAATGTAGCCATGGTTTATTATACAGTATCAATGTTTCACTTCTGTTAATATTACTACCCATCTAAGCAAACGAGGACATGCAAATAGTGATCTTATGTGCACACAGAAATTCCTCCTACATCCTATATGCTAGTTGAGGATTCCTTAGCCCAAGTTAAAAGGCAAATACGGTGATACTCTGTCTAAAAAGAGGTCAAAGTGATATGCCAAAAGTCTGCCTTCTCCCTTCATATTCCTGGGGAGTTGTGGGATTGGGTGAGTGGATGTTAACAGCATATTGGCTGAATATCTTCCTCGAGCCAACTCATTGGGAGCTATCCAGCCTATGGCTGGGCTGTCCTGGAGTCAGGTACTAGCTTCCACCCAATCAGAGACCACCAACTATGGAACCCTATCCTTCACCCATTGCCTGAGCAGAGGCCTAGGTAGCAAAACGTGTGCCCCGAGGGGACTGAACTTGATGGGAACCTTATTTTACTGGGCAATAGGAGAAACAGGTGGGAAAACCTGTTCATCTGTTCTTTTGTACTTACTATTTCCTCTCTCATACTTTAAAGGCTATAATCATATAACAGTAAAAGGAAATCTGGATAGCAAATTATAAATAAAGGTGCAGAGTTGAGGTGGGAGGGAAAGTCACCGTTAATATGTGGATCTGAAGGGCCAACAGCAGGCCACCACTGAGCTTCAGATTTAGCCCTGGGCTTTCTGGAAGCCAAGGTGAGAAGATACACAATCAGCTGCCTAACACTAATTATCAGAAAGGAAGTGCACCTGTATCTGTGAGCAACATAGTCAGAGAATATTGCCTGCTATATCAGTAAACAAAGGATGTTGTGGCCATCAAGCCATCAGCCACTGCAGCCACCTTCTTTACGGTGCTGCAGGGGATTCAGGGTGGAGAAAACAGGATACTGGCCCCAGTTCGTTAAGGTGCATATCAAAGAAATGATTTCAATGAGCCCAGACTCCTGCATCTTCCCATGCATAGTAAAGTGCTAAATTCATTAACTTGAGATGTCTGTTTTTTCTTTAATTAATGGTAATCTTTTGATGTTCTGACTACCTGTTTTTTTGGTGCAAAAATTCCTGTATATTCTGGCTCCTCCCTTACCTCTTTGGAACAGTCCCCAGAGGTATCAGAGAGGCTGAGAATAAAACATATTCTCAACTTTTAGGTTGTGCAATTCTTTTTCAGCTGACAGAGTAGAGCAAAGCCTTTCCTAACTTTGAACTCTAATGTATTTTCTTACTTGGGATTTTATTTCAGGCAACGATGCCATAGAGTTGGCAATACAGCCTGGTGGGTGGGAGCATAGCTTTTGTTGTCAGTTGGGTTTGGGTTTGACATATATATATTTTTAAATAAATTTATTTATTTAATTTTTTGGTTGCGTTGGGTCATTGTTGCTGCATGCGGGATTTTCTCTGGTTGCAGCGAGCGGGGGTGGGGGGCTACTGTTCGTTGCAGTGTACGGGCTTCTCATCGCGGTGGCTTCTCTTGCTGCGGAGCACAGGCTCTAGGGCATGGGCTCCAGTAGTTGTGCACGGGCTTAGTTGCTCTGCGGCATGTGGGATCTTCCTGGACCAGGGATCCAACCCATGTCCCCTGCATTGGCAGGTGGATTCTTAACCACTGTGCCACCAGGGGAGCCCCTGGGTTTGATTTTAAAAAAACTTTTAGTGCATCTTATCCTGGGCTGCAGTTTCTTCATCTGTAAAATGGTGATAATAACAGTATCTACTTATTCGAGCTGTGACGATTCAATTAGATGAGTTGTATAAATATTAGCTATTAGTTAATCAAGAAATTTCCCACTGCTTGTCATGAGCAGTTCTAGGTGCTGGGGGTAAAGTGATGAACCAAACAAAGAAGATCTTTATCTTCAAGTAGCTTTTACTTCAGAATGGGATAAAAAGACAACAAACACGAAAAACAGGTAAATAATTGCACAGAGTACTGTGGAAAAAGCGGTACAACAAATGCAAGGATAGATTTCATTTGACTGGTTCTCGCAGCCATTTTCCAGAAAAGTCAAAGGTATAACGTTAAAACGTAACTCTGATGAGGTGAATCTGTTAGGGCCTGAGGTTAATTCAGTTCTGGTGTGTAGAATTCTTCTACAGGCTATTGAGTGTGGGTTACAAGTTTGTTTTTTGCTTGTTTGAAAACTCACTTCTTCCAGCTGTGCTTTGGTGCAAGCAGTCTGAAATTGTATTGAGTAGAACCTTGAGCACACTATACTTAACTTGCATTACATTAAATTAGTTTTATCCTCAGCACAATTACAGGTGAAAGACACTACTATTGTTCTAGCGTTGTCTTGCCCAGGGCTATAGAGCTAGGAAAAGATGCCTCCCAAAAATCTGTGGGACCACCTTTGGTTTTCTTCTTCGTCCATTACCCACCCGTTTCTCTCCTTCGCCAGCTGCGCTTCCCAGCCAGCCCCTCGCTCGCCCCGGGCGCTCGGCTGATCAGCAACCCGGCTCACCCCGGGGGCGTGGTAATCGGCCCAGACCGCGCCCCCTCCCCCGCGACGGCCCGCCCTCTTTTCCCCTGACCGCCGGCTGAGAGGCCGAGCGTGCGCGCGCGCCCCCGCTCGCGGCCCGGCTCTGTCTCGGGAGCGTGCTCTGTGTGGCCGCCGCCGCCATGTTGTTGTGGTTGTGAGAAGGCGGCGGCAGCGGCAGTGGCAGAGGAGCAGCCGGTCGAGACGCTCCAGCGGCCCAGGCCCTGCCCCCCGCCGGCCCTGGCTGGGAGCCTTGTGGGGTGGCGGAGGAGGCCGTGCCGTGACGGGCCTCGCCATGTCCTGCCGCCCGGTAAGGAAGGCCCCCCCTCCCGCCCCGTCTTCTCCGGGGGCGAGGAGGAGCTGGAGGAGGGGCGGGCCTCGGCCCGGGCGCGGCGGCTGTCACCCTCTGAGGAGGCGGCGGCGGCCCGCGGGGGGCTGGGGACGGCGTGCGTGGCTCGGGGAGGGTGGCCCGGGCGGCGGCCGCGGCCGCCAGAGGGAGGCGCGGGGAGCGGGAGATCAGCGGCCCGGCGCGGCCCGGACCCTCGGCGCGGAGGAGGCGGGGTCCAACCCGGGCTGCCTTCCTGAACTTGGTGGGGAAGGGCCCACGGGGCTAGGGGTGTGAGGCGCTACCACGCAGCGTCCGGGGAAATGTCCGCGGACCCCCGGGAGGTGAGTGTGCGCCCCTCGCCCCGACCGGGTCTGTGGGAGTCCTCCATGGCGAGAGGCCGGAGGTCGGGGGCCACGGAGCCCCCGGGGCGAGCGGAGCGGGCCCGGGACTTGTGGGAAGGAGGAGTGGCCGCCTTACTGTGCAGCAGGGCATCACCCTGACCTGGTAGTGCTTGGGTGGGAAGGATGGTTCGGAGGCGGTTGAGAGAGCTCAGCAACACTGGTCAAACAGCTCCACGAAAGATTGCAGAGTAATTTCTCAGATGAAAATCGGGCCACTAAATGTATTGAATCCTGCTGCTTAGGACCCCTAAGATAATATTGTTGGTTGTACTTTGGGCTGGAAAACTTCCTTCAAAGTAGTGGGGTGAATTTTATGGCCGTTTTAATAAACTCATCGGGGGTCTGATAGTCTCACCTGTGAGTTTTGCACATTAGCTATTGTTGGGTAATGATGGTCAGGTGTCGTCTCCAGACTGAGGCCTAAATTCTTAACCGTTTTAGTATCTTGACATACACTTTGTTATCTGACAGTATCTATTTTTTCACAACGAGGGAAAAAAAGTTGGCATGCCCTTCCAGTTGAGCTTCACCCTTGTTTCTCATAATGTTGACAACAGTGCCATCGAGGCCTGGGTTGAATTAGGTGAGATGATTTTTTTTTTAATGTAAAATAGTCGTGACTTGTACATGAAGAGGTGTTGGGGACCCTTCCCCTTTCAGATCCAAGGCTGTTTCAGTAGGGCAAGAGACAAGACGCGTGTTGCTTTTTGCTCAGAGACCAGCTAAGGTAAGGTGTGTTGGTGGCAAGCAGAAAGTCTTCTTTTCCAAGGCCTGTGACTTGGGTGGGTAGAAGAGCTTAGAGAATGACACTGTTTTGAGTAAACCCAGTACAGTATGTGTCATTTAACTAAGTTTGGAGAGTTCTAGAATTTTAGATTTGCTCCCTATAAAGGCTTCTTTCAGCTCTAATTACTTTCCTCATTTTCAGGTGGCCCTGAGCTGTTCGAGTGACCAGCACACTAGTGCAGCCCCACTTGTAGTTAGTTAATGGCAAGCCATAGGAGAACCGAGGTTTTCCCTACTTGTAGGCCAGGTTTTTTTAGTTCAGTCCTTACCTAATTAAATACCAGTTGTCGGAAATAATAGGGACTGCCTGAAATGCTGATTCCTGGGCCTCACACAGGACCTGGTGAATTAAAATCTCTGAGGGTGGGGCCTAGGAATCCATCCTTACAAAACTCCCTGAATGATTCTGGTCAGCCAGGTTTGTGAACTTGTGCTTTAGATCGCTTTTGGTATTCCAAAAGATTTCCACTAATTACGACTCCTGAGAGTGTTTTTAATTGTTTATACAATTTCAGAGGTATGGAGGAGGGGGAAGCCTGAGAGACAAAACTGAAAATTGAGCATCTCTTAAAATATAATGGATTTATGTAGGGAAAACAGATTTGTTGCCAAAAATTAATTGTGCAGGTTCTGAGGAACACACTTGATAAAATTAGAGGCTGCTTGACTGGAGGTTATATCCAGAGATACAATGAGGAATCCAGAGGAAAGAAGCAGAGAAGGAGAGGCAGTAAGTCTGCTTCTGGCCCACAAAGAGCTCCACTGAAGGTGCTTCCCAGCATCATGATTGCTCCTACACCATCTGATTCAGTTTCTAGTAAAGTGTGGGTAGGGCAGGTGAATTAGCAGTCATTTGAGACAAGGGTTGTGAACCAGGCAGGTTTACTGTGGACTGTGAAAAGTTGTTGAAATATGCCTGAGGCCCTGAGGACTGGTAAAGTCAGTTTTAAAATCTGTTGCAGTTTTGGTTAACACCTTCTGTGGTAAAGTGGAGTGCTGAGTTACCAAAGGAAGTAGTCATATTGCAGAGGGGGTGTGGTGAGGTTTGTTATAAGTTTGGAAGAGTTGGAAGAAAATGTTACAGTTGTATGGAGCAGTGAAGGAGTTTGCTAAATATCCTGTTAAATCATAGTGTAGTATTGTTAGAGAAGTACACCTAGTTGTCCACTACAAGAGCCAGAGGCCATGTTTGTTTTGTTCTTTGGTGTCTCCAGTAGCTAGCATAGTTCCCAGCATATACTGTGCTCTCAGATATTTGTCGAGTAAATGAATAGTATTGAGATGGGAAAAAGAACAGTTTTGGTGGTTGATAACAATGTTTGCTATTAAAAGTTACTTGATCATTTGCATTGGATTAAAAAGTGAGTTTTTTAGTCCTTGTGGTTTGGAACTTTGAGATCCCATCAAGAGATTCTGTTTTCTAAAGACTGCTATTGCACACTATCCTGTTCTCTAGTTTTTGGGTCTTAAATGTGCCTTAATATTTTTTTTGTGTGTGTATGTGTTTCTTAATTTTTTTAGGTATTGGTGTTTTTTTTTTTAAGCACATTTTGTTAGATGCAGAGGTATTTAGAATAATGGGAAGCTGTAGATTGGCAGAGATTGTGTCATTAATTTGACTCTGTGACTGCTGTTAGGAATGTCGCTTCTCTGGACCTCAGTTTTCTTATCAATCTACGATTAAAGGCCTGTACTTGTTGACCTCAAGTAGTTTCTCCAGCCTGAATTTGGAAATCTTTAATAATTTGTAATTGTTACTTAGTATTAATCTCATATAGGTAGATGAACCTTTTAATTAAAAAAAAAACTGAAAAAAGAACATTCTGTTTTGAATTCTGCTTTTGACTTATGGATTTTAGACATTGTCCAAAAGTGCTCTGGAAATTGAGCTCATGTTGCAAGTATTATGCAGAAACAACATGCTTATGCTGTTGTAATTAACTTAGTGTTGAAATCAAAATGGATTTCACATAGGGAACTTCAAAATTTAGTGTGAAGCCACAAGATTAAGAATGGTTCGGGGGAAGTTTGTGTAATTTATGTGGTCAGCTATTTCTTACAGACCACCCAATTTTGTAATTTTCTGTGGTGAATTTATATGTAATTTTATAATCAGTGAAACTTAAGACAAAGCGTGAGATTAAATACACATCCAATTGAATTAGGATTCCCAGTAATTTAAGAGGCTAGAAAATTGTTAATATTCATTGTTATTTTTAATTTCATGCTTGTATCTTCACTTTTGCGCCTAGAACCTTAACATAACTTTTAAATTCACATTTGTATCAGATGTTCAAAGTGAAAACTATTGTAGCATGGCATTGGATGACCAGTAAGTCCTGGGTTCAAGCCTGGGTTGTGCTTCTCATTAGCTGTATTGTTTCTGGCAAACCACATAACCCTTCTGAGCTTCAGTTCCTTCATTAGTAAAAGGAAGAAGAGCAAATTCTCTGTTTATATCAACCTGTCAGTGAGGATCAAATGGAGTGGTGTATATGAAAAGCAATCTAAAAATGTAAGGGGTTGATAATGGAGTCATATTGTATTAGAATCCTATTTTCCTGGAAGAGTTGGCTTGTGGAGCAGTGGTAAAATCTGGTATCTGCTGTCAAGTGCAGAATTTACTAATATCTCTGGTAAAGCAACAACAAAATGTCTGTACTCTGCCTGGAGAAACCTTTTAGCAAGCACTTGTACCAGTCTGCCAATAGAAATGGTCACAGTGTTTCAGGAAACTTCAGAGGGATCTGGGAGTCTTACATTTGTGCCCAGGTTTGCACTTGGAGTAGACTTGCTAGATTTCACACATTTCGTTATGTTAGAACGGTGGTAGAAAGTGGAAGGGTCAAGGAGTTTAGTACATTCTGTGTAAAGTTTTAGGGCTGTTTTCTAAATGGCAGGTGACAGCGTCATAGGGTAGTGAAATCAATGTGGTGATTTCTAAAAACTAGAGAATATCAACACATCAGAAATGGTAAAAATAATTATTGATTTGGGAAACTTTTGTTGTTTTATACATTTATATATGTGTATTGAGTTGCAACATAAAATGTATTTTTTCTTTTCTTTTTTTTTTGTTTTTCTGCACCACATGTCTTGCGGGATTTTGCTTCCCCAACCAGGGATCAAACCTGTGCTCCCTGCAGTGGAAGCATGGAGCCCTAACCACTGTACTGCCAGGGAATTCCCTTGTTTGGACTTTTAAAATACATGTGCTATTGTTTCCTTAGGCTGAATTCCTAAAAGTGGGCTTACCTGGCAAAGGGTTTTTTTTTTTTTTTTTTAAATTTACTTTTGGCTGCGTTGGGTCTTCGTTGCTGCACCCAGGCTTCCTCTAGTTGTGGCGAGCGGGGACTACTCTTCGTTGCGGTGCGCGGGCTTCTCACTGCAGTGGCTTTTCTTGTTGTGGAGCACAGGCTCTAGGCGCACGGGCTTCAGTAGTTGTGACACATGGGCTCAGTAGTTGTGGCCTGCAGGCTTTAGAGCGCAGGCTCAGTAGTTGTGGCGCACGGGCTTAGTAGCTCTGCGGCATGTGGGATCTTCCCGGACCAGGACTTGAACCCGTGTCTGCTGCATTGACAGGCAGATTCTTAACCACTGAGCCACCAGGGAAGCCCCGGGTTTTGTTTTTTAAATTTGAATATACTCAGGGCACCCTCTAGATAGGATGCTATTTTAAAGTCTCAGCAAGAGAATATCAGTGTCCAATTCCATGTATTCTTTTTTTTTTTAATTGGGGTAAAATTGCTTTACAATATTGTGTTAGTTTCTGCTGTACAATGAAGTGAATCAGCTATATGTATGCATATATCCCCTTCCTCCTGGACCTCCCTTCCACCCACCCATTTAGGTTGACACAGAGCACCGAGCTGAGCTCCCTGTGCAATTCCATATATTCTTGCTAGTGATTTACTACCTTTTAGCTTGTTGGTGGGAGTTTAAAATAGTTTGGGAATAGTTTTCCTTTGTTCTTTTTTCAGCATCAGATCTTAGCCTCTACAGCGTAACTGTGGAAGGGGCAGGTAAAAATGAAAGTGCAGTGATAGGGACTATTTTAGACCAATGGTCTGTAAACTTTTTGATTGCTCATCCCAACAGTAAAAAAAAATTTGAGTATTAATGTTCAATCCTTAAGTATTTAATTTACAAATAATATGTATAGTAACTGGTTATTGTGTACCTTATAAAATATAAACAAAAAAATTAACAAGGATGAGAATTAAAAATAAAGTTCAAATATCTTTCTTGTTTACCCTAGTGGAGCATCTTGGGTACTCCTTGAAGTGTATTATACTCTACTTTGGACGTAACTGCTTTCGACGCTTAAGATTTAATGTTGGGCTTTTATGGTTGACTGTTTTTGGGCCTTTCCACTAATTGTGCAGATGGTCCAGCCTAGTTGGATTATGATAGTCTTTAAAGTGTCCCATGCTGTTCAGAGTCACATCCTCAATAAGTGCAAACATAAACCTTGCTCATAAAGCATCAGTTTGATACCTTTTGTCATTGTTGACGTGGCTGAATTGAAAAGGGCAAATCATAGGATAGGAAACAGTCTAAATAAGTAGTCTACTTCTTTTAGATATGAAGAACTGATATTGTGTGGAGTATATTTTTAAAAGTCTATGCTTTATGGAAAGCAGTTTGGTTATAACATTTTTGTTTTCTAAGAGCTTAGGTCTGGGCTTCCCTGGTGGCGCAGTGGTTGAGAGTCCGCCTGCCGATGCAGGGGACATGGGTTCGTGCCCCGGTCCGGGAAGATCCCACATGCCGCGGAGCGGCTAGGCCCGTAAGCCATGGCCGCTGATCCTGCGCGTCTGTTGCCTGTGCTCCGCAACGGGAGATGCCCGCGTACCGCAAAAAAAAAAGTCTTGGAGACTGAAAAAATTGCTCCGTACTTGCTTTCCTTTGCTTGCAAAATACCACAATTAACCTTTCACTCTAACTCCATTTGGAAGAGCCTGAGTCAGTAACTTTTAAAAAATGCTTTCTTGGGTTGAAACTTTCCCTGATGAATCTTAGATTAAAAGGTAATTTTTTTCCATAAGTTTGAATAAGTTACTTTTGATTTGCCCCTTTCCTCCCCGCTGTAAGTTATGAAATCAGAAAATGGTGTTTTTTGCACTACAAAAATGAGTCTCCCTCTCACTTCCCATCATGGGGAATTTAATTTCAGTTATTTTATATGGGTCGATATCAGAGAAAGATAATATTGAAATCTTAGATATTGTGAAAAGAGCAATCTTAGCGATTATTTTTTGCTAGTTAAAAGAAATTTTTTTTGCCAGTTAAAAGATAATTTATACTGAAGGGGATTGCTATATACAGTATTTTGGGAAAAGGGCCAGGTATCCCTTTTTACCTTAGGTAGCATGATTTATAAGGTGCTGTCACATACATCTTCTTAGATCCTCATAAGGATTTGAAAGCATCATTTAATCAGGGATGTTGTGACTCCTTTGAGGCCACATGCCTAGTGTTTGACATCATATTTAAAGAGGTAGACTGTAATCCCTGCAGAAGTAGGTACTGATGGCTATTCTCCTTTACTCCTCAGCACTTTATATACTGCCTGGTACAAAGTAAGCTATCAATATTTATGGACTAACTGTTTGAACTCGTACATATATATTTACATGTGTAAATAAGTTATAGCATTGTAAAACCAATACATCATTTCTGTAGTTAGATTTTTCATTCATCTGACGTGCACAGAAAATGTTTTTGTGGGAGAGGTCATTAACTTTACATCAGCCTTTCAGATATCCTCTTTCTTTCTCTTAAGGATATACTCATGGTGACAAAAAAATTAGTCTTGATGTAATTCTTTTCACTGTGTGTGTCCCTCCTACTGGCAAGACTGTGTGTGTGTGTGTATATATGTATGTGTATATTTATTTATATAGTAGTTTCCTATTTAAAAAGGAAACATACTCATTAGTTAGTCGTTGGGTGTATAGTGGTTCTTGAAACGTGGACTTCATGGTTTGCCATAGGGTGAATGAAAAGGAGCAAGTATGATTTCTCTCACTTGTCTTACTCTCTCCAGTTGCCTGTACACGTGGTTTTGGTTTACTCTGAAAACACTGAAAAAAAAAGTTAGTCTTCTGAAGAAGCTAGTATTTTATTCCCCTTTGGTCTGCTGAACTTAAAATCATGTTTAGTAAGTGAACTAATATACTTCTATATATAAGAGAGACCCTGTAAAGACAAGAATGGAAATATTAATAGTGATTAATTTTTGGCTGGGATAGTGACCATTTTCTGCTTCATATTCTTTGTAGTTTCCCTATTTTCTGTAATGAACATGTATTACTCTTATAATTAGGAAAAAGCTGCTATTTTAAAGTACATTTTAATATCCTTAGTTTTCTTTTTTTTTTTTGGCTGTGTTGGGTGTTCGTTGCTGCACGCAGGCTTTCTCTAGTTGCGGTGAGAGGGGGCTACTCTTCATTGCAGTGCGTGGGCTTCTCATTGCGCTGGCTTCTCTTGTTGTGGAGCACAGTCTGTAGAGTGCACGGGCTTCAGTAGTTGTGGCTTGTGGGCTCTAGAGCTCAGGCTCGGTAGTTGTGGTACACAGGCATAGTTGCTCTGTGGCATGTGGGATCTTCCCAGACCAGGGATCAAACCTGCGTCCCCTGTATTGGCAGGTGGATTCTTAACCACTGCACTACCAGGGAAGTCCCTGTTCTTAGTTTTCATTGGCTGGCTTATGAAGGTTTAAGTCATAGTCACCATTGAGGAAGTGGGTTGTGGCCTTCCCTGGTGGTCCAGTGGTTAAGATTCCGCACGTCCACTGCAGGGGGTGTGGGTTCACTCCCTGGTTGGGGAAGTTCTGCATGCTGTGGGGTGTGGCCAAAAAAAAAATAGAGGAAAGAAGTGGTTCCTTAACTGACTCCAGTTCCTAAGCAGAGTGGCAGCTGTAGGAAGTGGTATGGGAAAATGGGGCAGGCAAGCTGATTTGAACTTTCTTATTGTAATTTCCACTATGACTGAGACAGTCTGGGCTTTGGTCACAGTTAAACACAAGACCTCCATCTAATTTTTCTCTTCCTAATGAGCTGTTTGAGAATTATGAAACCTTAAAAAGAAAAATCAGATTCTATGTACTGTAAACACAGGACTTGGCCTGAATTCCCAGTTTGCTTGCTGATATGCCATGTGGACTTGCCATGTGGAGCAAGAACTGTAGCTGTGTGTGTGTGTGTGTGTGTGTGTGTGTGTGTGTGTGTGTGGACTTGCCATGTGGAGCAAGAACTGTAGCTGCGTGTGTGTGTGTGTGTGTGTGTGTGTGTTTAAAAATATCAAGTAGATGGAGAACAGTATGGAGGTTCCTTAAAAAACTAAAAATAGAAGTACCATACAACCCAGCAATCCCACTACTGGGCATATACCCTGAGAAAACCATAATTCAAAAACAGTCATGTACCACAATGTTCATTGCAGCTCTGTTTACAATACCCAGGACATGGAAGCAACCTAAATGTCCAACGGTAGATGAATGGGTAAAGAAGATGTGGCACATATATACAATGGAATATTACTCAGCCATAAAAAGAAATGAAATTGAGTTATTTGTAGTGAGGTGGATGGACCTAGAGTCTGTCATACAGAGTGAAGTAAGTCAGAAAGAGAAAAACAAATACTACATGCTAACATATATATGGAATCTAAAAAAAAAAGGTGATGAAGAACCTAGGGGCAGGAGAGGAGTAAAGACGCAGATGTAGAGAATGGACTTGAGGACACGGGGAGGGGGGAGGGTAAGCTGGGACGAAGTTAGAGAGTGGCATGGACTTATATATACTACCAAATGTAAAATAGATAGCCAGTGGGCAGCAGCCGCATAGCACAGGGAGATCAGCTCAGGGAGATCAGCTCGGTGCTTTGTGACCACCTAGAGGGTGGGATAGGGAGGGTGGGAGGGAGGGTAACGCAAGAGGGAAGAGATAGGGGGATATATGTGTATATATAGCTGATTCACTTTGTTATAAAGCAGAAACTAACCATTGTAAAGCAATTATACTCCAACAAAGATGTTAAAAAAAAATCAAGTGGGACTATAGCAACTCAGATGTGATACTGATTTTGTACATGTAATTTGAACTGGAATATACTTAGATAAATGACTTATTTTGGCAGTAGAGTCTCATTGGGGTTTTGGTGTTAATGTACAGCTGGGAGTTGAGCCACTAAGTTTATTTACTCATTTATCTGTTGATATTTTAGGAACGTCTATGTAATACATCCTTTAGAGTTTAAGTGATAGAGTTTAGGTAGAGCCTGGGCTTTTGCTGTTTATTGCATGTTATAGTGACTTAAATGCTGTGTAAATATTCAGAATGTTAGATTTCTGGGGTAGAACTCTTTTTAACTATCTGCCCTTACTTTATTATTTTATTTTAGTTTTTTTTTTTGTTTGTTTTTTACGGTACGCGGGCCTCTCACTGTTGTGGCTTCTCCCGTTGCGGAGCACAGGCTCTGGACGCGCAGGTTCAGCGGCCATGGCTCACGGGCCCAGCCGCTCCGCGGCACGTGGGATCTTCCTGGACCAGGGCACGAACCCGTGTCCCCTGCACCGGCAGGCGGACTCTCAACCACTGTGCCACCAGGGAAGCCCTACTTCATTATTTTAAAGAATAAGATTAAAGTTGAAGAGCAATCAAGGTAATAGAGGTAGGTGCTAATATAAATTTATAGAGGTTTTTAGTTAAAAATATTATTATAAAGATATATAGGCTTGTCAAAAAAAAAAATACCCTGTAGAAGTCGATAAAGGCCATATTCCTCTGTTCCAAAATTCCACAATCTTGGCTTTCTTTTTTTTAAAAGTAAAATTTAAATATTTCAAAATTTAGAAAAATATGGAGAATAATTTAATAATCACCATGTACCTAATTTAAAAGATGTTGATTTAGATTTAATAGATGTTGACATCTTGTAAGATTTGCCTGAAAGGTGTATTTATATTTGTTTTTAAAAATCAAAATATATAGTTTGGAGTCCCTTTTGCATTCATCTTAGATCCTGTTTCCATTATCCAGAGGTGGTTTTACTCTCTTAGCCCATGCTCTTTTATTCTTCCAACAAATGTCTCTGTGTATTTAACATTTAGTATTACGGTGTTTCAAATGTGTGTGGTACCTTAGTGTATATATTCTGTTTGAAAAGCTTGAAATTTATCTGTGTTGATACATATATATTTACTTCACTTAAAAGCTGTTAGCTTAATAGCTATTCAGTTGTATGAATAGAATGCAATTTTAGTCCCCTATTAATAGTTGTTTTCAGTTAATATATAGATCTTAAAATTTCCTTTTAGTAGGATCAAACTGTACGTGCTTATCTACAATTTGTTTTTTTCTCAGTAATGTACTACAGACATCTTACTGTATCACAAAATATAGATTTACCTCATTTTTAAGGACTGTAGTTTTTTAAAACTTTTTATAGGCATGCTACAATTATTTATCCAGTCCTTTACTGATGGACATCTAGGGATTTTTTTTTTTGGCATATTTTCCCCTTATTACAAAAAGTGCTGTCTCTCATGGATATTCTAGCACTTTATACTTTTGAACAACGGTAGGATAATTTCCACAGAAATAATTCTGCAGAGTAAATTTTGGGGGAATAGAATTGCATGCAATAAATATTGATGCTTTTATATTAAATCTAAACCGGTACGTGTATTTGTAACTTTCTTATTCCTGGTCTGTTCACTTAGGTATGTTCAAAATGGGTGCTATGTAAGAGGCGCTGAGATGGATAGCTTTGTAATATAAAGCAGCTAACATGTTAAAATTGCATAGTAGAAACTAGGAGGAGTCCCAGCTTTATATAGGTGAGGCACATAGAGCTGTGTTCGGGGAATAGTTTTAGTTTTGCTAGCACAGAATAGAGGATTCAAAAATAAGTTTGTAAAGTGCTATAAATTAATCAAATCCTTAAATTACTTGATATTTCTTTTTTTTTTTTTTTTTTTTTTTTTTTTTTTTTTTTTTTTGCGGTACGCGGGCCTCTCACTGCTGTGGCCTGTCCCGTAGTGGAGCACAGGCTCCAGACGTGCAGGCCCAGCGGCCATGGCTCACGGGCCCAGCTGCTCCGCGGCACATGGGATCCTCCCGGACCGGGGCACGAACCCGCGTCCCCTGCACTGGCAGGCGGACTCCCAACCACTGCGCCACCAGGGAAGCCCCTTGAAATTTCTTTTACTTGCTGTACTGAGCCCTTTTAGACTGAGATCAAAGGCAGTTTTGGTGAAGATGTGTTTGGTGGTAGTGTGCATGATCGGGAGCAGGCAAAGATTAGAAAACAGTGAAGAATCTGTACTGTACTCAGAATTAGGTAATAAGGACCTGAATTAAGGTGGTGGCAAGGTGGTAATTTAGATAGCTAGATTAAAGTAGAGGGTTGTTGGTTAATACCCTAAAGGAAATACACAAATTTGAATGGGAGGTTAGTGGCAAGGATTCAGAGTTGGTGGGTTTTGGGTCTCAGAGAATAGTGATAGTATAGAAATATGGAATTGGGAGGGGGAGCTGGTTTTGGAAAAGGACTAAAATGAAACCCTTCACACGTTTAACATTGAGGCCAGGGTATAGTAGTAAAAATGTCCTGCAGGAGCTTGGAGATAGAGAACTTGAGGCAGGAGGAAAGGTAGGCCTTATCTGGATGAGATCTTGAACCTAGAAGAGCCAGAGATTGAGGCTCACATTTAGGGGAGTGGGAGAAGATTGAATTTTAAGAAAACCTGTTAAAATTAGGTTAATGAGGCATAGTGGAGGCCAAGGAGATTTCCAAACGAGTGATAATTAAATTTGAGTGAAATGGGGAACAATGGGATTTGGTGATCCATACTAGTCATCCATCATTTTCTTAGGTTAATTTTAGCATAATAAGGGGTGAGGAGTGGGAGATGAGACAGCATGTATGGAACCTGTGTTGTTCAATAGAACTTTCTCTGATTCCTTCTGACATTCGATAACTGCTGTTCAGTACATATTGAGCACTTGAAATTTCGCTAGTTTGACCAAGGAACTGTTGGGTTGGCCAAAAAGTCTTCGGTTTTTAAGTAAAAATAAAAGACATTTTTCATTTTCACTGAGAACTTTATTGAACAACATATTCACCCTTTTGGTCCACTACCTTCTGCCATTTTTCAGACAACTTCATAATTCCATCTTCCCAAAACTTTTAATCTTTTTGAGCAAAGAACTGTTGCAGGTGCCTTTTACAGTCTTCTAGGGAATTGAAATTTTTTCCATTAAGAGAATTTTATAAAGAGAAATAAATGGAAATCCAAACGTGCAATGTCTGGTGAATACAGCGGATGAATCAGAATTTCCCAGCCAAGCTGTAACAGTTTTTGCCTGGTCACCAAAGAAACATGCAGTCTTGCGTTATCCTGATGGAAGATTGTGCGTTTTCTGTTGACTAATTCTGGACGCTTTTCGTTGAGTGCTGCTTTCAGCTGGTCTAATTGGGAGCAGTACTTGTTGGAATTAATCATTTGGTTTTCCAGAGGAGCTCGTAATAGAGGACTCCCTTCCAGTCCCACCATATACACAACATCACCTTTGGATGAAGACCGGCCTTTGGTGTGGTTGGTGGTGGTTCATTTCACTTGCCCACGATCTCTTCCTTTCCACATTATTGTACAGTATCCACTTTGCATTGCCTGACACAATTTGTTTTGAAAACGGAACGTTTTCATCACATTTAAGTAGAGAATCAAATGCGGAAATATGGTCAAGAAGGTTTTTTTTTGCTTAACTTGTGTGGAATCCAAACATCAAAGTGATTAACATAACCAGGCTGGTGCAAATGATTTTCATCGCTTGATTTGGATATTTTGAATATGTCAGCTATCTCCCATGTGGTATAACGTTGATTGTTCTCAATGTCTCGATTTGATCACTATCAACTTCAACTGGTCTACCCGACCATGGAGCATTGCCCAGCGAGAAATCTCCACCACGAAACTTCTCAAACCACTTCTGACACATTTGATCTGTCACAGCACCTTCTCCATACACTGCACAAATCTTTTTTTTGCGTTTCAGTTGCGTTTTTACCTTTCTTGAAATAATAAAGCATAATATGGCAAAAATATTGCTTTTTTCTTCCATCTTGAATATTAAAACAGCTACACAAAAATTCACCAATTTTGATAATTTTTTTTTTTTTTTTAATTTTCAGCTGTGTTGGGTCTTCGTTGCTGTGCGCGGGCTTTCTCTAGTTGCGGTGAGCTGGGGCTACACTTTGTTGCAGTGTGCAGGCTTCTCATTGCGGTGGCTTCTCTTGCTGCAAAGCACGGGCTCTAGGGCGCGTGGGCTTCAGTAATAGTGGTGCGCGGGCTTAGTTGCTCTGTGGCATATGGGATCTTCCCGGACCAGGGATCGAACCCGAGTCCCCTGCGTTGGCAGGTGGATTCTTAACCATTGCGCCACCAGGGAAGTCCCAAGTTGTTTTTTTTTTTTTTACTGTACCCTGATACGACAGGTGTCACAATATAGTAACAAAATTGTTTTGAATGAAGTTAAAGACAACTAAGTGCTACTAGAGCCATCCCAATAAATTAAAAAATTTTAATTTTAATTTAAATTTAAATAGCCACATGTGGCTAATGGCTACATGTTGGACGGCACAGATTATGGACTGTTAAAATGAAACAGTGATGTAGATTAGCAGGAGGAGGAGATCTCAGGATAAAGTAGAAGCATTTCGTTATTTTAAAATTTTGTTGCAGTGCTATCAAAATTGTGTTGGAATTACATATTTTAGTGCAAACCAGATTTTTGCATTTTTATGTTCAGTGCTGGCTATAATTAATTGACACTCTTTTCTATATAGAAGATCAAAATTAATTTTAAGAGAATTATGGTCTGAAATTTTTTCATGATGTCCCTTCCCTTTTTTCTTCTGTCTTGCTTTTTAAAGGTAATAATTCAAATTTTATAATTTATAATTCAAATTTTACTCAGTATCTTTTGAGACATTTGGATCTCTATTTTCTCCAATTAAAAGTAACTGAAAATTTCTGTTTTAGAAATCTCATTGGGGAGAGAGGGAATACCAGCTATACTTTGAACAAATCAATATCTTAGATATTTTATGGCTTGAGAAATGGTTTGCTTTGAGAATGATTTATGGTTTAAATTTGAATATTTGATAATACATGAGAGAACCTTTCTTACTAGGCTTACCTAAATGTACTTTGCAAGAAGAAAAATTAAGTGTAAATGGAAGAACCCATTCACAAACAGTGCTAATTATGTGATTCCATTTCTATAAAGTTAAAAAAAAAGACAAAACTGATAGATGGCAACAGAAGTCAGAATAATGGTTATTTTTGGTAGTGAGCATAAGGGAGACTATAGGGTTGTTAATGTTCTGTATCTTGATCTGGGTGGTAATTTCATGGTTTTCTTTATGAGAATCATTGAGTTGTATACTTATATAAACTTTTTTGTATGTATGTAACACTTCAGTTTTAAAACTTTTACTGCCTCACAAAATTTTAATGAACATAATTAGCTGAGTTTGTCTTTCTTTAGCTTTTTAATTTTTCTGCTACGTCTGTTCATACGTGAATACACTTAATGATGAAATCTATTTTGTCTTTTAAAATTACGATCTAAAACATGCAGAGGGTGCATAAAAAATGTATAGCTTAATGAATTTTTAAAATGAGTATATTGGAGAGACGTCTCTTGTGGTCCAATGGTTAAGACTCTGCTTCCACTGCAGGGGGCATGGGTTTGATCCCTGGCCTGGAAACCAAGATCCCGCATGCCTTGTGGCGTGGCCAAAAAAAAAACTACATTGGAGGGTTTTGTTGTTGTTGTTCATTTGTTTTTGAGTATGTCGTACCTATGTCTGTAAGAAGGGAAGGAGTTGATAGAGGGTGAGAATTTTTGAAGAGAACAAAGTTTTGAGGATTCTCGGAATACCATATCTTTGCCTTGGCTCTTCCTTTACTATCCCCTTGGGCAAATCATTTAACTTAATTTGGGTCTCAGATTTTTCTATACATCGGGGATCATACCTAACCTTCTTTGCAAGGTGACTGGTGCAATTCAAAATTATAGGAACATAGAATAATATTACTAGATAGCCCTTTAGGCTTGAATTCAGGTCTCTGACCTTACAGAACAGAATTGTGATGTGAAAAGATAAAATGATTTGTACAAGGACACACAGCTGGTGATTATTAAGATTATTCATTTACATTGGCTTAAAAATTTCTGAGGCTTTTAAGTATGCTAGGCACTATTCTAAGCAATTTACATGTATTAAGTTGTTTAATTGTCTAGGATTATTCCCAGAGGTAGGTATAATTATTCCAATTTTACTGATGAGGAAATTGAGGCAAAATGGGGTTAAGTAACTTGCCCAGGTAGTTGCGTTCTTTGCTATACTGCCTAGCTGAGTGAAAGCACTTACGGATTTTAGGCAAATATTAAGATCTTTTAATAATGTTTTACAGATTTTGTGAAGTAAAATTTTGGTTTTTGAACCAAAATTGTTGTGACTGTCATGATTATGGAAAAGATTGATGTTAATACTTACTGTTTGGGTTTTATTCTGTCCTTGACAAAGCTCATTTTCTTCTTAAGATGACTAGGATGTAAACACTAGGTAGTTTTCTTTTAAAAATAGATTTGTTTTTTTAATCCTAAGTCAGTTTATTTCTACTTTACAAATACTGTTTAGATTTCTAGGCAAACTGTTAATGGAAGGGAGTTTTCAGACTTGGAGGCAGATCTAATAAGGTTTAGTGTTCCTGTATCGGTTGTTTCAGCAGCATCTGGTCCTTGTTTTCAGGACAATAATACAGATTCTGTAAAAATTTATTTTAGACTAAGGTATAACTTACATGCAGTAAAACTCACCCTTTTTGAGTACAGTTCTGCAAGTTTTGGAAACACATGATCAACACTAATCAAGATATAGAAGAGTTCCATCACCTCAAATTGTCTTTGGCAACTACTGATCTGTTTTGTCGCTATAGTTGTCTTTTCCAGAATTTCATATAAATGGAATCATGCAGTATGTAACCTTTTGAGACTGGCTGCTTTTATTTAACATAATGCACTTTGAGACATCCATAGTTTGTGTATCAGTGATTACTTTTTATTGCCGAGTAGCATTCCATTGTATGGATGTACCACAGTTTGTATATTCACGTTCCAAGTTCATTTGGGTTGTCCAGTTTGTTTATTTTTGGCTGCATTGGGTCTTCGTTGCTGTGCGTGGGCTTTCTCTAGTTGCAGGGAGCGGGGGCTACTCCTTGTTGCAGCGCGCAGGCTTCTCATTGCGGTGGCTTCTTTTGTTGCAGAGCACGGGCTGTAGGGCTTGCAGGCTTCAGTAGTTGTGGCTCACAGGCTCTAGTAGTGGTGGTGCACGGGCTTTGTTGCTCCGTGGCATGTGCGATCTTCACGGACCAGGTCTCGAACCCGTGTCCCCTGCATTGGCAGGGGGATTCTTAACCACTGTGCCACCAGGGAAGTCCTGGTTGTCCAGGTTTTGATAACTACAAATAAAGCTGCTATCAAAGTATTCACACACGTGTGTGTATGCCCATGTATGTGTTTTCTTATGGTTTAAAAAAATATATGGTGCCTAGAGCTTTTTTAACTTTATTATGGAACCTGAAAAAGCTTGTAATTTTCACAGAATTTTGTTAATTGCTTAGTAAACTTCACCCCCCAAAAATTTCACTCTGGAATGAGAATAATTTGTTATACAAATAATCTTACAGTGTAAACTGTAAATAATGAGAATTTTTTAAAATTAAGGAAGTAGGCACATGTACTTAGTGGATATATTTACTTATCAAACTCCTTAGTGCATAATGTCATATTTTGTTTTTAGTAGCTTTTGAATTGTGAATCTTTGACTTTCTTTTATTTCTCTAGCTAGCAGAATGGTTATATAATTGGTTATGAAAAGTCTATAAGTAAAACAGGTTTAGCACTACAGAGTTCCCGCAAGATAGCTGGAAGTATTAATATTGGTTGCCAGTTTCATGTAAACAAGTCATAAAACTTACAGTTTATGGTTGATTAGCTACTTGAATTAAATTATCCTCTTTTTTTTTTTTCTGTGTAGTGAACTTTCTTTTTCTAGCAATATGAGGGCAAGAAAAAGAGGTGTAGGAGCTTTTATCTTGGGAAAGAAATTGTAGGCAATTTTTGCAAGTTAACGTTTCAGGGTTCTGATTCTGACCCTGTAGAGGACTACAGAGACTGTAGGTGGTATATGACATCTTCGAGAATAGTATGTGTGTGTTTCTTTTGATTAGTCTTAGAATTAGATTAGTTTAAGCCTTTTGGGTACTGTGATGAGGTACTTGGTACACAGAGCTACAGAGCTTCTTTCAGCAATGTACATTTCTTCTGAGTTAAGATATTTAGAAAACTGAATGTTGTGTTTAGAACCAAGAGACATTACACTTCAAATATGATGAACATTTGGTTAAGGGGATATCTCACTTGTAGGCTATCATGTTTCTAGCTATTTCCCATGGAAATATCCATCCGGAGATGCCCACTCTTGACAGTAATGGGGATTGCAAATTAACAGTTTGTTTTCTGTATGTGGTTGTTTGCTAGTGGCAAGACTTAGGTTCTTTACTTTTCCTAAGACTACAATATTGGTGATTCAAGTTGAGAATTCCAGGATAGAGTTGCCAAAATTAGAAATATGGGAGTATGGAGGTAGCAACCATGGGATCAGTATTACGAATAAAATTTTAATTAGCTGTATTAGTTGCACACTAAATTTTCACTGCTACCTAGTGAAGTAGGCAGGGCAGGCTGTACTATTACTCTCACTTTACAGGTGAATAAATTGTGTTTCAAAGCTGTCAGAACTTCTCTGAGGTTGCACTGCTAGTGAATAGCTGAATTAGAACTTCAGTCCAGGTCTTCTAATAACAAGTTGGATGTTCTTTCCACTATTGCAGTTTAGTATGGTGAAGAGCTCAGGCTTGGGTTTTAATCTTGGTTTTACCACTAGTACCCTGTGATCCTAGGCAAATTCCTTAACTTCTCCTTGCCTCAGATTTCTCAATTTTAAAATGGGGATAACAGTGCACTTGGGCCTTAATTAGGATTCGGCAAATGCTTACAACAATAGCTAGCCAATAGTAAGCACTCCATATATGCCGGTTGTGGTCGTTGCTACTGTTACTACAGTGATAACACTGCTTCTTTCCCTGAAGGCATTATAACTGTCCATTACTTTTTGTTTTTTTTTTTTTTTTTGCGGTTCGCGGGCCTCTCACTGTTGTGGCTTCTCCCGTTGCGGAGCACAGGCTCCGGACGCGCAGGCTCAGCGGCCATGGCTCACGGGCCTAGCTGCTCCGCGACATGTGGGATCTTCCCGGACCGGGGCACGAACCTGTGTCCCCTGCATCGGCAGGCGGACTCTCAACCGCTGCGCCACCAGGGAAACCCCATTTATTTAGAGCTAGGAGCTTTTGCATTCCTGCTCCATGGAACTACTTAAGTTGCATTACACACACCCTTCCCCCATTCCCAGTGTTTTACCTTCTCAAAACGAAGAAATACAGAAATTTATTAGTGGGTTCATCTAAAAAGATACAAAAATAGATTTTTCCCTTTAGAGATATTTGATGAGCCTTCAGAGAATTCCTGGGTATCTCAAACTTTTGTTAACTTGAGAATTCTTCAGCTAGTTTACCTGATACAGAAAAAGATAACTTTTCTTTTGTCAAGAGCATGAAAAACTTCTAAATGTACCGATTTGCATAACATCTACTTAAAGTTATCAGGAGATTTTACAGGGCATTTTTGGACACTTGGACAGAAGAGAATCTTTTAACATGATACTATGTAAACCTGCTTGGGTTATTCATTCCTTCTTTTACTGAAACATGTGAGTGGCTTGCTTGGATATGTATCTGTGTCCTTTCTTTGATAAACACCTGAGGGAGTCTTTGGAAATGCAGTGTTTTGGCCACTATTTCAACTCTGCAGAAATATGGTTTCATGATAAACACAACAAAAAGCACATTGGCAGCAGTCCAGAAGCTGACTCACCAAGGAGTAATGATAGACACTTTGAAGGCAATGGCCTATCCCAGGGTCCTATTTCAAAGCTTCATGCTATGATAACATCAGTGAAAGGCAGCCAAGAAATCAAGATGTGATCTTACCTTGTATCTCCTGGGAATAATGGTAGGAAAGACTTCTGTAGTAGGATGCAAGTAAGATTTTTTTTGTAATGATCTTGTAAAACTTGGGGATGGGCAGAAAGGTGCAGATTCAGAATGGTGGTGACCTTTGTGAGGCTGTAGTACCATTTCCTTCTCTTGGACTGGATGAGAATAATCTTGTAATAACTAAGGGTTAACTCAAGAAGCTCAATGCCATATCAGTTTTCTAGAGCTCGGGGAATATACTTAGCTCAGTAGTAAGCACACGTATCATGTTCATGTCAGACACTGTAGCTACTGTTTCCTACTTGAACAGACTAGAAGAAACCAAAGCAAGACCAGAATCAGTTCAGTTTTGAGGAACAGACGCTTTGCCTACTAGTGTTGCATATTTTAGGAGTAAAAATATTAAGAAGGTGGACTTGCTTCCGAGTCATGAAATAAGTACTAACTGTGGTTGTTTTTGTGGATTAGAATGATTGCAGCTCCATTTCTAAATCCAATTTTATAGGCTTAAGTTTTTCTACATGGCAAATTAAACTATAATCACTACCGAAGATCATTGCTGACTCTGTGGAAATAGCAGTATGCCCTTTCATGTTGTTGAAAGTTGTTTCAGAGATAAGAAAACACCTCAATAATCTGAAAGTATTTTTCAGAGATAAAGCTAAGTGAATATGCCACAGTGATAGATTGACCCTTCTTTGATTATTGTGGTACTTTCTATCTACCAATAAAAATTGTTAACGTCATAGTCCTTTCCTATAGAATATTAAGGAAGATTGCTTTTAGCTATTTACTTTATCTTTTTCAAGCATAAAGTTTAGGAAATAAAAACTTAGTTTTCTGAGTGCTGTAATTTAATATGTGCTTTATCCAGAATGTGCCTCTTTAAGTGCTTTTCTTGAAGAAATGTTACTTTGTGATATTTTTGTATAATTTGAGAATATAGATATCTCTTCCCCACCCCACCCCCACCCCTAACCCAATAATCTGGGCCTGGTTTCAGTGCACTGAGAGGAAAAAAATCCTAGTTTTTCTTCTTTTTTGCCTTTTTGAAATGGAGTAGTATGACATCCCCCCCTTGCCTTTTTTTTTTTTTTTTTCTAAACTCTGGAGAAGGAAGGATTTATTATTGCTTGCAGCACTGGGGAGGACACTGAGGAGTCTTTCCCAAAGCAGTGTCTGGCCCTTTTGTTTTTGAATTGGTCTTATATATGCTTGTCCTACTTAAGTTCTTATATGATTTAAACTTGGATCTGCAAATTATTAGCTAGCTCTATGACTTGGGCAGGTTAACTTATCTTTTTGTGCCTTAGTTACCCCCTTTGTAAAATGGGATAATACCTCATAGGGTTGTTTTAAGATTAAATGACTAATAAATGGTGAAGCACGTGGAAGAGTTCTTTATATGTGTTGGCTATTATAATTGTTACGAGCAAGGACCTTCTCCCCTACACTATTTGCAGCTCTACGTTTTTGTAATGTTTTCGTAAGTAGTATGACTAACAGAACTCTGTATTAAGGAATTTAAGTCTTTATCATAAATAACTATAAATTTGCTACTTATTAAAAATAGAATATCATTTTATTCCCTCAGATTGAGCCTGAAAGATAAGAATTAGTAGAGAGTGAGCCTTTTTTTAATGTCTTATAGGTACTCAGATACTACTAAATGTAGGTCATCGTTTGAATTGAATTCTGAGCATACATGCAGTTATGTAGAACAGAAACAGCTTGCATGGGACTGGAAGTGCCGGAAAGATAAAATCCGTAGAGGGTAGCGAACTGAACTGCGTCATTTAAACTGAGTGGTGGATCAGTGAAGAATTTTGGGTTGTGAGTTTTCTTTATAACACTCAATTGTTTTGAAATGATTAGCCTTGAAACAAAGTAATTTAAAACTTAGATATGCTAGGAAGTTTCAGATTCCTTTCCACTTAAATGCCTTTCAAGGAAGGAAGCGGGAATTCCCTGGCAGTTCAGTGGTTAAAACTCTGCTTCCACTGCAGGGGACCCGGGTTCCATCCCTGGTCAGGGGACTAGGATCGTGCAAACCGTGTGGCGTGCCAGAAGGGGGGAAATAAAAGGAAGCATTTCTCCAGAAATATTTAGCTCCCTGAGTGTTGTATGATTCTTAGCCATTGCTGTGTTGATTATATGATCACTAACAAAATGAGTCTCATGTTATGCTTTAATTTCAGATTTGTGCCATCACTGAGTGAATTTTTAAAATGAGATTGCTCTGTTTCTTGCTAAACTATCATATATATGCTCGTTAAATTGACCTTTTCCCCCTGTGTTTGGACTTTTCTGTAATTTTAGGTCACTGGTTTTAGAGCCGGGGGTTAGATTTCTTTATTTTTTACATTTTGGATTATATCTGGAGGATTATTGCTAATTCCTAGATTGTGCCCTTAAGGCAGATTTTTCGAACATTAGGGGCTTCCCCAACCCTTAATTATACTAGTAAAAGGAATAGCGTTTTCATTGGATTTTTGTTTGTTTTTGAGGTCCTTACATTTAATTCACGGAACCAAGATAACTTATAGATAGTGGCAAGTCATTGCTTTTAGTTTATTCAGCAAGATTTCTCGTTACTCATTTTCTGGTGCCCTAAGGGTAGAACATGTGTATTAGGCCTGGCCAGTTTTGTCTCTCTCACTTGTACTGATTGGCATCCTACACAAAGGGCCAGTAGGTATTCTTCACTGGTATTGATACACAGATGACAGGAGAAAGCTGTCAGTTTTCTTCTGGGCTTGTGAAGCTGAGACTGCCTCTAGCGGGAGGCAGGAGGTTTGTCTGTAGTGGGAGAGAATGAGGCCAAATGAGTAAAGAGGAGCATGAAATAAAAGAGATGGATCTGGTGGCATTGAGACTTTGAGGCCCTACTGCCTGAAGTTCATTCTTTTTGTATCTGTGCACCACCTTAGTATTCTGTGAGCCAGGCAGTTCTGATTTTAAGTTAGCTTGGGTTTCTTTCGCTTAAAATTGAGAGTTCTAATATATCTAATATTAGTCTAGTAATGTTTAAAGATAGTTTGGACTTTAATCTCAGGGTAAATAATTAATATGCATAGGTAAATTCAGTTCATACATAATATTCAGAATCAGTGAAAATAATGAAGTATTTTCAATTTTCAGTGGTCTTTGCTTATAGGGAAAAGTGTCAGGATGGGTATAGAATGGATCAGTATTCTTTTCTAACCGTTTATACCTGTATGATGTAGAAGTTTCCTTTAAAGAGATTATCACCATAAGTAGAAGAACAAAGATAGGAAGTTAGATTATAATCATAATTCACTCATCAGGCATGAATATCCTCTATTGTTTTCTCAAAAAGAGGCTGTGGTAACCGTATAAAAGTGGCAGAAAGAGGGAGGAGAAAAACTGGAAAGTAGAACAGACAAGAGGAATTGAAGACATGAGCTACGTATGCTAAGAATTAGTGAACAACTAGTATTTGCTGTAGGTTCCATGGATTGCCTACTTCTGGATTAGATGCTAGACTCTTGTGAAATGAATTGGTAATAGAGATGAAGAAAAGTTTTAATTTGTTTTCTTTAGGCTGAGGTTAAGATTGATGTGGTTAATAAGTATTAAGGGCAGCTTTCTTGTCTTGCTTTTAAAATAAGCTGTTGAGGGCTTCCCTGGTGGCTCAGTGGTTGAGAGTCCGCCTGCCGATGCAGGGGACACGGGTTTGTGCCCCTGTCCGGGAAGGTCCCACATGCCGCGGAGCCTGCACGTCCAGAGCCTGTGCTCCGCAGTGGGAGAGGCCACAACAGTGAGAGGCCCGCATGCTGTAAAAAATAAAAAAAATAAAATAAGCTGTTGATACTATGTTGTCTTGCAAAATCTGGTTCTTTCATTACTTGACCGTAATTGCTTGATTGTAACACATAATGGGAGAATGAAAGGTAAGATGCTCAAAACTTTCAGAATTTTTGTTTTGGAAGCCTTTGAATACTGGGATTAATGCATAGGCACTTCAGTTAACATGAAGAACTTTAAAATAATCCATTCCCAAAATAAACATGACCACTGGCAAGTATTTGAGGTATCTGTGCTACACCATCCAACTTTTAGCCTAATCTGTTTTAGCTGGCTTGCCCTGAGTAAGTTGAAACTTCCTTTACGGCTTCACTATGGGTTAAATGCAGTTCGTGGAGCTCCATCAAAAAGGGTGTTAGTTATACAGATTCTCATGGTCATTCCTAAAGCATACATTCTGTGTTTAGATTTACAGTAAAATGATCTGTATCCCTAAACATGGTTCCACCAGTTACTAATGATTTTGGGGCAAGTCATTAACTTCTTAGAGCCTTACTCTAAGATTTTGGAAAAATACTTGCCTTACCTGGAGCATATATGTGTATACCTCTGACTTTTTTTGCTGCTAAGTGCGGGGGAAAAAAGCTTCATTGAGGTATAATTTGCACAAAATTTCACTTTTTTTTTTCCCCGTGCCAAGCAGTGTATGGGATCTTAGTCCCCCAACCAGGGATCGAACCCACGCCCCCTGCAGCCTGGAGTCTTAACCACTGAACCGCTAGGGAATTCCCCAAATTCACTCATTTTTAACTATGTAGTTTGAGTTTTAAAAATTGTATAAAGTCATATAAATACTCCTATTTCTATCATGCCTAAAAGTTTGGGTCACTTTTCTTCCCCAATCCCTGCCTGTGGCAGTTACTGATAACTTTCTATAACCATAGTTTCGCCTTTATTCTAAATGTCATATAAATGGAATCATACAATACATACTATTTTGTGTCTGCCCTCTTTTTTTTTTTAATCAATTTATTTTTGGCTGGGTTGGGTCTTCGTTGCTGCCCAAAGGCTTTCTCTAGTTGCGACGGGTGGGGGCTGCTCTTCATTGAGGTGCATGGGCTTCTCATTGCGGTGGCTTCTCTTGTTGCGGAGCATGGGCTCTAGGTGCGGGGGCTTCAGTAGTTGTGGCTTGCAGGCTCTAGAGCACAGGTTCGGTAGTTGTGGTGCACGGGCTTAGTTGCTCCACGGCACGTGGGATCTTCCTGGGCCAGGGCTTGAACCCGTGTGCCCTGCATTGGCAGGCGGATTCTTAACCACTGCACCACCAGGGAAGCCCTTGTCTGCCCTCTTTGACTTAACATAATGCTTTGAGATTCATTCCTGTTAAAAGTAGTAGTAGGTTGTATTTAATTGTAGTATTCCATTATATGGATATTCCATAGTTTCTTTATTCATTAGTTGATGGATATTTGGGTTTCTAGTTTGTAGCTGTAATGAATAAAGTTCCTTATAAATATATGTATACAGGTCTTTGGGCATTTGTTTTAATTTCTCTCAGTTAAATACCTAGAAGTGGAAATTGGAGTTATGTAGTAAATGTATGTTTATAACTTTATAAGAAACTGCCCAACTGTTTTCCAAAGTGACTATACTGTTTTGTATTCCTACCAGCAATGTATGAGAATTCCAGGTGTTCCACATCCTTGTTAACCCTTGGTATAGTCAGTCTTTATTTAGCCATTCTTCTGGGTCTGTAGTGATATATTACTGTAGTTTTACTTTGTAATTTCCAGATGATTAACATTGATCATCTTTTCGTGTGCTTATTTGCTATTCATTTATCTTCTTTGAAGTGTTCTTTAAAATCTTTTGCCCAGTTGAAAAATCAGGTTGTTTTTTAAATTGCAAGAGTTCTTTATGTTTTCTGGATATGAGTCCTTTATTACAGGTTTTGCAAATCATGTTTTGCAAATATGTTCTCATAGTTTGTGGGTTTTGCCTTTTCATTTTCTTAATGGTATCTTTCAAAGATTGAAAAATTTAATTTTTATTAAGTCCAAGTTACTGATCTGTTATTTCTCTTATAGTTAATGTTCTTTATATCCTATCTAAGGAATCTTCTGTAAGCCTAAGGTCACTAATATTTTCTTAAATTTTTCTTTTGCAAGTTTGTGGTTTTACATTTAGTTCTGTGAAACACTTCAAGTTAGAGTCTGTTTAATGAATGAGATAAGGGTTGAGGTTCATCATTTTGTATATAGATATCTAAAATTTCCTCTAAGCAATGCTGTAGCTGCATCCCACAAATTGACATACTATGTACTACCATTCAGTTTGAAATATCTTCTAATTTCTCTTGTAATGTCTTTTTTGCTATGGATTATTTGGAAGTATGTTGTTCAGTTAACGGATATTCGGGGTTTTAGCTATCTTATTGTTACTGAATTCTAATTTAATACCATTGTGATCAGAGAACATACTGTATAGGATTTCAGTCTTTTGAATTTGAGGTTTGTTTTGTGGTGAGGCACATGATGGTAAATATTGTATGTGTCCTTGAGAAGAATATGTACCCTGCAGGTAGACATCAGTTATTGGTTGTTAGCATTATTAGTCTTGTATACACTTACATATTGTTTTGTTCTACTTGTTCTATCAGTTACTGAAAGAGGAGTGCTAAACTCTCAAACTACAATTATGGATTCAGTTCTGTCAGTTTTTGCCTCATGTTTTTTGAAGTTCTGTTTTTAGGTGCATATATATTTTAGGATTGTTATGTGTTCTCAGTAAACTCACCCTTTTATCATAATGACTTGTCCTACTTTATCTTGGTAATATTTGCTCTTCCCAAGGAAACTTTGACATGAATATGGATAGCTCTTGTAGCTTTCTTAGGACTAGACTGGTATTTGAATGGTGTATCTTTTTCCAACCTTTACTTTCAACCTGTCTTTGTCTTTATATTTACAGTGTGTTTCTTGTAGTTAGCACATAGTTAGATCTTGAGTTTTTAAATTTAGTCTGACAGTCTCTGCCTTTTAAATGGTATCTTTTAAAAAGTCTGTTAACATTTAAGTATTGATATGGTTAGGTTTAAGTCTACCAGCTTGCTCCTTGTTTTCTGTTGTGGAGATCCACTCGGACCTCTAGAATTGATATATGATTATTTTATTTTTTATTTTTTTGCGGTACGCGGGCCTCTCACTGTTGCGGCCTCTCCCGTTGCGGAGCACAGGCTCCGGATGCGCAGGCTCAGCGGCCATGGCTCACGGGCCCAGCCGCTCCGCGGCATGTGGGATCTTCCCGGACCGGGGCACGAATCCGTGTCCCCTGCATCGGCAGGTGGACTCTCAACCACTGCGCCACCAGGGAAGCCCGATATATGATTATTTTAAACTAAAGGCATTTGATATGCAACAATTCAGAAAGAAGCCTTCCTGGAGCTTCCCTTTTCTCAAAGCAGAAACTTCTGGAGTGAGGCTCCCATAAATCCCCTCTCCAGAGAAATTTATGGCCATGAAGAAAAAATGGATAAGACCACTTACACCTGCATAAACATTATGACAAACTTTCTTCTGTTTATTCCTCTAGAAATCCATTTGTTGTTCCCCATAGAAGCCTTTTCATCTCCTACCTTTTCTATTAAATTAGGTATATAAGCCTCCATCTTTAGCTGTTTAAAGAGCCACTTCTTTTGTGCATTTTTCATATGCATATGAATAAACCTAGTTTTTCCCCCTTGTTAATCTGTGAGTTTTGAGTTTAATTTGCTGGCCTCCAGTATGAAACTTAAGAGTAGAGGAAGTTTTTCCTCCTTGACACTATTCACCCCATCTATTCTTTATTTTTATTGCCATTTTTTGGGTTAAGTATTTTGTAGTATTTAACTTATCTCTTATTTTAGTGTATTAACTGTGCTTATTTTTCTTCCTAGCTAGGGTTTACAATAAGCCCCTTTAACTTACCACAGTCTACCTTTAAATAATGTTATACCATTTGATGTATAATATGAGAGTCCTCTGGTAGTGTACCTCCATTTTCCCTTCCTTCTGTCCTTTGTGTTATTGTTATACATTTAACTTCTAGATACGTTATAAAACCCATAATTCACTGTTATATTTGCTTTAAAGTGTCAACTTTTTTTAAAGAAGAAAAGATAATTTATACTTATCCGAATTCCTCAAAATTTGTTTTTATTTAAAGCTTTGTTAGGGTGGGCCAAGAGAAGTCTTTACCCGAGGGCTAGTTTAGCTCTGCCTGTAAGGTTTCAACTGAATGCTGGAGTATTTAGTAAGATCTCTTCACTCTGGTTGAGGTTGGTTAGAACCCCACATCTGTGTAAAATAAACTCCAGTACTTGTTCCCACGTAGTTGTTTATTACCCAGTGATTCTTCTTTGCCCAACCTCGTGGAATCTCATTCTATGCATGTACAGCTTAGTTCAGTAAAGACAGAAGCTCAGTGAATATAGCCAGTATCTTTTTGTTTGTTTGTTTGTGGTACGCAGCCCTCTTACTGTTGTGGCCTCTCCCGTTGCAGAGCAACAGGCTCCGGAAGCGCAGGCTCAGCGGCCATGGCTCACGGGCCTAGCCGCTCTGCGGCACGTGGGATCTTCCCGGACCGGGGCACGAACCCGTGTCCCCTGCATCGGCAGGCAGACTCTCAACCACTGCGCCACCAGGGAAGCCCGCCAGTATTTTATAATAATTTTATATGGAGTATAGTGTATGAAAATATTGAATCACTATGTTGTACACCTGAAATTAATATAATGTATAGTCAACTATATTAAAAAAGAAAAAAGGATACCTCAAATTACAGCTGTCTCAAACTTTTGAAACTCATAATTGAGTTTCTGATTGGGTTTCTACTGTGCTTGGATTTCCGCTTTTTGGCCAGGGTGTGCAAAGTCCTTTGAGGCAAAAAGCTTGGGCAGTCAGAGGTCTGAGGTAGTTTATTTCCCTTCTCTCAGGGATTGAAGTTCTGTGCTGTCTGTTGTCGATCGTCCAAGAATTTTGGTTTATATATTTTGTCCACTCTTCTAGTTGGTTATGGTGGGAGGGCTAGTCCCAGACCATTTACTCCATCATGACGAGACTAATATTTTAGAAATGCAAGATTCTGCATAATAAAAGTTCTTATAGCCTTTAAATAATATATTGCACTTTGCAGGCAATCTTTTGCAGCAGCTTTCCTGGCTTAGCCAGTATCCATGTTGTAATTACGCATTAAAGAATTTTATGTAAATTAAGAAATGTTTGGCCTTTATAATAAGATTGTAAATAGTACCCTGGATCTACTAGTTGCCTCCTAATGCCTACAGTTGATAGCTGGAACTGTCTCATTGGCCACTGCAACCACAGTAGTTTGAGCTTTGAGGTATAATGTCACTAATGAATGACAGTTTATTCTGTTCTTGTTTTATAATATCCCAACACCTTTAGAAAGGATTTTGTATTGGCTTCCACCAGCTGGTATTCATTAGACTATGGAAATAACTCAAACAAGAGGACTAACCTCTTAAAAACACACTTTAATGTAGGAGGAGGAAAGGTGATTCTAAGTGACTTTTTTCACATGAAGGCAGCATTACATTTTCATATTTATTGCTTAAGGAAAAAATTATGTGGCCAAAGGTTATCTCTTATAGTTTGGTCATTATCTAGGATGCAGACTTCAGTTTTGTTTTCTTAGTAATATTATTCTCTTCTCCCTCCTCATCTAAGAGAAGACCCTTCATATAAGTTTTAAAAAATCATACCGGGATTTGCATTAAAAGTTGCATTGTATACCTAGTAGACTTTATAGTCATAATGTGTAATTTTCACCTACTAAATAGGGCCATCTTTGTTCACCAGAACCTTTATTTCACTGGAACAAGTCTTTGTGCCAGTTTTGGCACCACTCAAGGAATAGTGGCAGCCTTTAAATATTGACAAAAGATGTCAAATAATTTCCTGTCACTTTATTGTTGTTATTACTACTGGGTAAAAGATAGAAAGTTATAAAAATATTGTGCATTTATTTAATACATGTTTTTGCTTTCCTTTTACAGTTTTTAAAGTCTTGGTAAAAAGTCATTTTTTGGGTAAATTGACATACTGTGTCGATGATATATATGGATAGTAAGATCCTCATGTAGCTTGAAGACAGCTCATGGAGTAAATAATATTTGCTAACAATTAAATGGGATTTGAATAACTGGCAAGGGATCATTTGATACAGGGAGGTTGCTTATTTATCTTGAAATTGTATAATACTTTTTCTCATCTGAAATCATCAAATGTCTTATGTGGCTAATGCAGACAGTTTAAGTGTTTAATTTAGCAAAGATTAGTAACTGCTGGTGTTATCTGGCTTGAGATGACCTTGAAGGAAGTGTTGGGAGCATGATCTGTACTGGGCTGTTGAGAACTTTCTTTAGAGATACATACATAGTTCTTTCTTACACTGATCTCCCAGTGTATGCCAGAATAAGGTCTTACTTCTTGATGTATTGAAAAATAAGTCTGTGATGTTAAGCAAGCATCTTTAAATTGGTCATATAATTTAGAATAACTTCCATTTAGTCTAGTTAATTTTGAACTTTAAGTTTTGCATTTTGGTAGCAGATAGGAGCTCTCTGAAGCATTTTCTCTGCCTTGAAACATCTTTCTGTTTATTATCTTTGCCTGTTTCCTTTACAGGATTTGGCTTAGGTTTATTAATATAATAAATATTTACCAAGTGCCACCTATTTACTAGACACTGTTATGCGCTAGGCCTGTGGATGCAGTGGGGAACAAGATTACTTGGTGTCTGACCTCATTCAGTTTGTAGCCTGTAAAGGAAAAGGAATAGGAGTTGGGGAATTACTTATGTATGTGTCTTTTTTTTTTTTTTTAAATAAAATGGGCAAACTATGCTGAATGGGTAAGGTAGTCTTCTGCTTTGTTTTGGTACGCTGGGAGTTTCACCAGAATCTGTCTCAATCAACTGTTAATTTAAAGGGACTATATCATGTCATATGTTATGAGTAAAGCGAACTTTACCTAAAATGATGCTATTGGTTGTGGATTCTAAAAGGTAGAGGTACACAATATTATTTGCTTTTAAGAATACAAAGAAAGGATTGTCGGTTTGTACAATTTTCTTATTTCTTTCCTTCCCACAGGAGACATTTTAGTATCAGCCTAAAATCTAAAATTATAGCTCTTAAAGTTTTGGGGAAATGTATCGTACGACTACATAGTTTTGCTAGTAGTCACTGGGTGATTACGTTTTCCTCATTTTATGCTTCCTGTCCTTTTTCTTTTCTAGGGGGGAACACAGTTTTCTCTAGGTCCCACCTCTTCCCAATTCTTGTAGCATGGCACATTTTTATTCTTTATACCAAAAGTGTACATATTTAAGAGTGAATGATACTCTGTCATGCCATGGATTTCTCACTGACACGTTTGGTGAAGGGGTTTAAACTGCCCAATTTTATGTATGTTGACAGCAAAAGCTAGCCAAGAAAGGAGGAAGGGAAGTTTTTATCAAGAGGTTAATAAAATTATTGTTGTAAAACAGTGATATATGCCCAGTAAGAAATTTGGCTCTTGGAATATAATAAGTGTTTCTGGATTACTAATTTATATTGATGTTTGGACATGTTTCCAATTCTGGTTTTAATCTGTAGGAAATATTTTTCTAGATTAAACTCAACCCAGTATAATTATGTTTATAATTTATTTTAGATATTTAACTTTATTAGGCTACTGATTGATAACATTATGTGTGCATTTTATTTCACCTGTGCTGTTCTTAAGATTTAGGTAATTTGCTTTAAAAAAAATTAGATAACTCGGGAGAGAGGGATGGACTGGGAGTTTGGGGTTAGTAGATGCAAACTATTATATTTAGAATAGATAAACAACAAGGTCCTACTGTATAGCGCAGGGAACTATTTCCAATCTCCTGGGATAAACTGTAATGGAAAAGAATGTAAAAAAAGAATGTATATACGTGTATAACTGAGTCACTTTGCTGTATAGCAGAAATTAGCACAACATTGTAAATCAACTATGCTCAATAAAAACACTCAAAAAAATCAAATGCATGAGAACTCTAAAAAAATTAGACAACTCAGGAATTCACTAGTTATTCCTTATTTAAAATATTATTAGATCACATATTATGCAAATTGACTCATTTCTACTAATTAAATCATCTGTAATAGGCTAGAGAAAAGAACATTTTGTTGGAGTCTTACTATGTAAAACTAAGCCATCAGTAAATTCATGGCTAAGATTAAGACTTTAGGAATACAAGGTTCTTAAGTTGAAGTCTGAATATGGGCATTTAGTAAACAGTATTCTTGCTAAATTTGTCTCTTCAGTTTTGGTTCCTGCTAGTATTTAGAATATTTGAATGTTGTGTTATATTCATTTGGATATTTATTTTTGCATCTACATAACAAAAAGGAAGTGGTTGGTATTTAAACTTTTTGAATGGTAGGAAAAGAATCTTAGAGGCAAAGGAAATCATTTCAAGACCAGTGTTGTACACCTATTATGAACAAAGATTTCTTTTAACCTTATGTATAAATAATTCTCTAGCATAGAGATTGTTCAAGCTTTGATATAAGGCACAGATAGTAATTGCATTTGGCCTAAAGATTGATGCTGACCAAAAGTTAAACCTTGTGAGTTTTGCTGCTTCTAATTTTTTTTGCCTTTTAATATTCTTTGAAAATATATGAATGACTACTTAGTTTCTTCAGCTTTTACTAAATTTTGTTTAAAGACTTAAAAAAGCTTACAAGTTTAACATGTCAGAGTTAAAACAAAAACTCCACAAGGTTTTGTGTGTGGATTTTTTTGCTGGGGTGGGGGTGGGTGGGTTGTCCTCTTGTAATGCTACAATAAGTTAATGAACATCCTGTTAATATTTGGGGGAATTTCTTTTATGGGAGCTTAGGATTTTTTTAAACATATTTTAATTCATAGTTCATTTATTTTCTGAAATTCTTATTTCACTTTACTGCTTTTACTATATATGTGCATATATATAATTTTATTGTGGTAAAATATACATAACATGAAATTTACCATTATAGATGTACCGTGCTGTGACATTTAGTACAATCACATTGTTGTGCAACTATCACCTGTATCCATTTCCAGAACTTTTTCATCTTCCTCAGCTGAAACTCTACCCATTAAATACAAACTTCTCATTCATCTCTCTCTTCAGTCCCTAGCAACCACCGTTCTGCTTTTTATCTTCCTGAATTTGACTACCTTAAGTACCCTGTAAGTGGAATCATACAATATTTGTTCTTTTGTGACTGACTTATTTCACTTAGCATAAAATCATTGGTTTATCCATGTGGTAGCATATGTGAGAATTTCCTTCCTTTTAAAGGCTGAATAGTACTTCACTGTACATATATACTACATTTTGTTTATCCATTCATCCATCTGTGGATACGTAGGTTGCTTCCACCTTTTGGCTATTGTGAATAATTCTGCTATGGACATGGGTATACAAATACCTGTTCAAGTCCCTGCTTTTACTTCTTTTGCGTATGTACCCAGAGGTAGAATTGCTGGATCATATGATAATTTTATGTTTAGTTTTTTGAGGAATTGCCATACTGTTTTCCACAGTGGCTGCACCATTTTACATGCCCACCAGCAATGCACAATTTCTACACATCCTAATACTTTATTAATTTCTTTTTTTGTTTTAAACAGTAGCTATTTTAATGGGTGTGAAGTAGTATCTCATTGTGGATTTGATTTGCATTTCCCTAATGACTAGTGATGTTGAGCATCTTTTCGTGTGCTTACTGGCCCTTTGTATGTCTTCTTTGGTTTGGAACAAAGTCTAAGTCTTTAGTAGCCACAAAATACCTTAGAATGGGTGCCTTAAACAACAAAAATTTATGTTCCCACAGTTCTGGAAGCTGCTAAGTCCTAGATCACGGTTATAGCAGGGTTCAGTTTTTGGTGAGGGCTCTCTTCCTTGTTTTCAGAAGAGCACTTTGTCTTCATATGGCCTTTCCTCTGAGACATATGAAGGATGGAGGGAGCTCTCTGGTGTCTTTCTTATAAAGATATTAACCCTATTGGATCAGAGCCCCACCCACCCCTTATGACTTCATTTAATTTTATTTGCTTTTGTAAAGGTTCTTTCTCCAAATACAGTCACTTTGGGGATTAGGCTTCCACATTTTAATTTTGAGGGGACACAAACATTCAGTCCATAACAAAGTATTTTGCCCATTAGAAATTATTTTTGGTTGTTGTTGAATGTAGGAGTTAAAAAATACATATGTATATGTACACGCAGACTAGATATGAATCCCTTATCACAAATGTTATTTGCAAATATTTTGTCTCATTCTGTGGGCTGCCTTTGTACTCTTTGCATCAAAGGGCATTATCAACAAACGATTTTCATTTTGATCAAGTGCACTTTGTTAATTTTTTTACTTGTTGCCTGTGCCTTTGATGTTACATCCAGGAAATCATTGCCAGATGCAATGTCATAAAAATTTCTTCCTGTGTTTTCTTCTAAGAGTTTTATGGTTTTAGCTCTTTGATCCATTTTGAGTTAAATTTTGTATATGGTATAAGAAAAGGGTCCAACTTTATTCCTTTGTATATGAATATCCAGTTTTCCCAGGACCATTTGTTGAAAAGACTGGGTTTCCTGTTGAATGGTCTTGGTACCTTATGTGCCCCATATATGCAAGGTTTTATTTATGAGTTCTCTGTTCTAGTCCATTGGTCTTTATGCTAGCACCACACTGTTTTGATTACCATAACTTGGTAGTAAATTTTGAAATCAGGAAGTGTGAGTTTTCCAGTGTTGTTCATTTTTTCCCCAAGATTGTTTTGTCTGTTCATGGTACTTTGAAATTCCACATGAGTTTTAAGATGAATTTTCCTATTTCTGCAAAAAACATCATTGGGATTTTGATAGAGATTGAATTGAATCTGTAGATCACTTTAGGTAGTATTGACATCTTCACAGTGTTCAGCATTCCAATCCATGAACACATGATATCTTTCATTTATTTGTGTTGTCTTTAATTTCTTTTAGCCCTGTTTTTGTAGTTTTTAGTGTACACGTGTTTTGCTTCCTTGGTTACATTTATTCCTAAGTATTCTTTTTGATGCTATTGTATGTAGAAATGTTTTCTTAATTTCATCTTTGGGTTGTTCATTGTTAAGTATTCTATATTTTTATAAATTTATTTATTTATTTTTGGCTGCGTTGGGCATTCGTTGCTGCATGCAGGCTTTCTCTAGTTGCAGCGAGCGGGAGCTACTCTTCCCTGCAGTGCGCGGGCTTCTCATTGCGGTGGCTTCTCGTTGGGGAACTTGAGCTCTAGGCGCACGGGCTTCAGTTGTTGTGGCACGCGGGGTCTAGAGTGCAGGCTCAGTAGGTGTGGCACACGGGCTTAGTTGCTCTGCGGCATGTGGGGTCTTCCTGGACCAGGGATCAAACCCATATCCCCTGCATTGGCAGGCGGATTCTCAACCACTGCACCACCAGGGAAGTCCCTGTATTTTATTTTTGTGTCTTGGACCAAGAATATAAATTTCTAGCTTTCCTAGCTGGTAACTAACTTGATTATCCATACTGATGTTCATAATTGATTTGGTAGTCTTAACAGTTTTTAAAAATGTTTGGATGAGGGGTTCCCTGGTGGTGCAGTGGTTGAGAATCCGCCTGCCAATGCAGGGGACATGGGTTCGATTCCTGGTCCAGGGAGATCCCACATGTCATGGAACAACCAAGCCCATGCGCCACAACTACTGAGCCTGAGTTCTAGAGCCCGTGAGCCACAACTACTGAGCCCGCGTGCCACAACTACTGGAGCCCGCGCACCTAGAAACCGTGCTCCGCAACAAGAGAAGCCACCGCAATGCGAAGCCCGCCTGCTGCAATGAAGAGTAGCCCCCGGCTCATTGCAACTAGAGAAAGCCCGCACGCAACCACGAAGACACAGCACAGCCAAAAGTAAATAAACAGTAAATTAAGAAAAAATGTTTGGATGAAATAATTTGGAAAGCATGTTTTTCCTTAATTTCTTTTGATGCCAGTAGTAATTTGTGTGCCCTTTGTTCTGAATATTAGGGTAGTAGCTTGGGAGTGGCCTGAGCCTTGGAGATAAAGTGATTAAAATTAAGAGTAATTGTAGTGAATAATTCCAGACACATCTTAAAGGGTAAATCTTGTGATGGTTAGTTTTGTATGTTAATTTGACTGGGCCCAGGGGTGCCCAGATTAAACATTTTTTCTGGGTGTATCTGTGAGGGTGTTTCTGTATACGGTTAGTGTTTGAATAGGTGGACTTAGTAGAGTGCCCTACCCCCACCCCCAGTGTGGGTGGGCATCATCTAGTCCTTTGAGGGCCTAACTAGAACAAAAAGGTGGAGGAAGAAGGAATTTGCCTGTTTTTGCTTCCTGCCTGTCTGCATGAGTTGGGACATTGGTCTTCTGCCCTTGGACTGGGATTTATACCACCAGCTCCCCTGGTTCTCTGGCCTTTGGACTTGTATTGAAATTATACTGCTGGCTTTCTTGGGTCTCCAACTTGCAGATGGCAGATCATGGAACTTCTCATCTGCTTTAATCCTGTGAGCTAATACCTCATAATAAATCTCTTCATATATGTAATTTATTGGTTCTGTTTCTCTGGAGAACTCCAGCTAGTACAAATCCCATTTTTTAAAAAAGTAACCAGGGAGTAAGAGTGGAACCATAATATGTTCCTTTTTGATTTCCTTTTTTTTTAAAATGACAGCTTTGTTTAGATATAATTCACATACCATAAAATTCACCCTTTTAAAGTGTACAGTTCAGTAAATTTTAGTGTATTCATGGAGTTCTGTGGTTATCACCACTAATTTAAAAACGTTTTCAGCACCTCCAAAAGATACCTCGTACCCTTTAGCAGTTCCTCTCCTTTCCCACCTCTTTTCAGTTGCTGGCAAGTACTAGTTGACTTTGTTTCTGTGAATTTGCTTATTCTGGATATTGTATATAAATGGATTCATATGCGGCCTTTGTGTTCTGCTACTTTCACTCAGAGTAATGTTTTTAAGGTTCATCCATGTTGTAGCATGTATTAGTACTGTATTCCTTTTCATGCCTGAATAATACTATTGTGTGGATAATACATTTTGTTTATCCATTCATCCATCAATGGACGTTGGGTTGTTTGTACTTTTTCACTATTATGAATACTGCTATTATGAACATTTATGTGTAGGTTTTTGTGTGGACACATATTTTCAGTTCTTTAGGGTATGCTCCTAGGAGTGAAATTGCTGAGTCATGTAGTAACTATAGGTTTAGCTTTCTAAAGAACTGCCAGACTGTTTTGAACAGTGACTGTACCATTTCACATTTGTACCATCAGTATTTTAGGGTTCCAGTATCACCACATCCTTAACAATACTTATTGTTACCTGTCTAGCCGTCCTTAGGGGGTTGGAAATGGTATATATTGTGGTTTTGATTTGCATTTTTCTAATGACTAGTGATGCTGAGCATCTTTTCATGTGCTTATTGGCCATTTGTGTATCTTCTTTGGAGAAATGTTTATTCAGATCATCTGCCCATTTTAAAGTTTATTATTTTTAAAATTGTTGAGCAGCATTCTTTATATATTCTGAATACAAGTTCCTAATCAGATATGTAATTTGCAAAAATTTTCTCCCATTCTGTCGATTGTCTTTTTCTTGATGGTGTTCTTTGAAGTAAAAATATGCTTAATTTTTTTTTTTTTTTTTTTTGCGGTACGCGGGCCTCTCACCGCTGCGGCCTCTCCCGCTGTGGAGCAACAGGCTCCGGATGCGCAGGCTCACGGGCACAGCCGCTCCGCGGCACGTGGGATCCTCCCGGACCGGGACACGAACCCGCGTCCCCCGCATCGGCAGGCGGACTCCCAACCACTGCGCCACCAGGGAAGCCCCCAAATATGCTTAATTTTGATAAAATCCCATTTACCTTTTTTTTTTCCTTTGGTTACGTATGGCATTGGTTTTTTATCGAAGAAGCCGTTGCATAATGCAAAATCATGAGGGTTTTACTCCTTAGTTGTAGAAGTTTGATAGCTTTATTTCTGACATTTAGTCTGTGATCAATTTTGAGTTAATTTTTGCATATGGTTGTGAGGTAGTGTTCCAGCTCGATTCTTTTGTACGTGGATATTCAGTTGTCCTACCACCATTTGTTGAAAACAGTCTTCTTTCCTGATTGATATGTTAAGGCATCTTTGTCAAAAAATCAGTTGACTGTATGTGTCTGGGTTTATTTGTGGACCTGTATTTCTATGACATTGATTTACATGTTTATCCTTAAGTTAGTGCCACATTGTCTTGATTACTCTTGCTTTGTAGTAAGTCTTGAAATTGAGAAGTGTGAGTTCTTCAACTTTTATTCCTTTTTTCAAGATTATTTTAGTTATTCTGGGTCCCTGGCATTTCCTTATAAGTGTTAGGATCAGCTTGTTACTGTATGCAAAAAAACCAACTGAGGGGCTTCCCAGGTGGCGCAGTGGTTGAGGGTCTGCCTGCCAATGCAGGGGACATGGGTTCGTGCCCCGGTCCGGGAAGATCCCACATGCTGCGGAGCGGCTGGGCCTGTGAGCCATGGCCGCTGAGCCTGTGCATCCGGAGCCTGTGCTCCGCAACGGGAGAGGCCACAACAGTGAGAGGCCCACATACCGCAAAAAAAAAAAAAAAAAAGAAAAAAAGCCAACTGATATTTTTAGAGGGATTTCATTGAATCTGTAGATTATTGTGAGAGTAGTAGTGCCATCTTAACAAATTAAATCTTTAGATCCATGAACATGGTGGGATGTCTTTTTATTTGCTTAGGTCATCTTTAATGTCTTTCAACGGTGTTTTGTAGTTTTGAAGTTATTTGTCCTAAATTCTTTTTTTCATTTTCTGTTCTAGATTTTGAAGTGTATTAAAGGGTAAAGTTCATCCTTAGTGGTGGTAGTTTATTAGAAAGAAAATTTGAGTATTGCTGTATTTTCCAAAGCAGCATGCGATATGATGTGTGCGGTAGGCAACAGCAACACGTGTGAAATGATAGTGATATTTCTCAGATGAGATCATTTATTATAATTTCTTGTTTTCACCAGTGCCTTCCAAAATAAGATTTCAGTACTCAATATTAAAACATTAACGATAAGGCTAAAATTACCTTAACCATGTTTTTCAATACTGTTTTTTTCTCATTGTCTCTACACATAAACCACTGTAATTAGTTTTGGTTTTTTCTTCCAGGCTTTTTCCTTCATGCCTTTGTGTATATATGTACCACTAAATAATATATATACCATTCTTTTTTTTCAATTTTATCTTAAATTTTGTAATTTTTATGGTAGACAATAATCATTTGCCCATTTGAGGCCAATAGTCTTGATTAAAAAATCACAAAGTTGTATAAATGTTCTCTTCCTTCTCAAAAACCATGTTCATTTTCTCTCCATGAAACAGGGCTGCCTGGAAAGCCTTGAACCACAGTGTAACCCACAGAGCTTAACTTTGGCTCATCAAAGCAGTGTCACAGCTGTTCCAAGAGGAGGCATTTCTTCTCTGGAAGTATGAAGCCAGTGATTAGTATACACAAATCAGCTTTTGCCACCGCTGTCATTGGCTGAGGACAGCAGTAGGTTCATATGAAATCATTATTTTTGTTAGAAAGTGATGGAGTGAGCATAATTCCTAGTAAATTTCCTGCTTTTTCTGCCAGAATACTGAGGTGAATGACCTTGAAGTCCAGGTTCTTCATAAGCGTCTTTATCCAGTGATGATAATAATTTCCCTGGGAATTGGGGTTCTCCTCTGCTCTCAGCAGATCCTGGGCAAGCCAAGTAACCTCACTGATGCCTCAGCTTCCATATCTTGCTCTTGAAAGATTCACAGGCACAAGAAGGAACCAAGCGGTGGGCAGAGGGGGTAGGGAGGAGGCACAAGTCCAGACTCAGTTTCTTCCCTCATTTCATAATATATTGTACATTTCTCTCTATATCTTACATTTTCCTCAGTAATATGTCTTAGAAACATTTGCTTAAATATTATATAACATTACCTAATATGAACATTGCTTTGTTTTTATTACCTGTTGCAGTGAAGATTTTTCTTACATTTCTCTCAGTGCACATGTGACTACTTCTCTGAAGCATACCAAGAGAAATAGAGTTGCTACAGGTATGATATGCATACCTGTAGTTTTAACACACTGCCAAAACGCTCTTCAAAGTAGCTATAATAATTTTACTTCTACCAAAAGTGTATGCAAGTAGTCATTTTCTATGCACATACCAGTATTTGAAATTAAACAGTATCTTTTTGCCAATCTTATAGATGGAAAATAGTTATTGTCGTTGTTTTCATTTGTATTTTTCTGATTATTTGAGGTTGACCATACTTTCATATGTATGTTGAACGTTTGCATTTTTTCTGTGATTTCCCATTCTCGTTTGTCTGATTTTTTCAGTTGGGATTTTTTTCCTCTCTCATGGCTTATAGGAGGTTTTTAAAAGAATATGCTCAATTCCTTTCAGATTATTGCAATCTGATCTTCCTTTTACCATAGATTAGTTTTATAGAATTTAATATAAATGGTCATTCCCAGACTTTTTTTTTTTTTTTTGCGGTACGCGGGCCTCTCACTGTTGTGGCCTCTCCTGCTGCGGAGCACAGGCTCTGGAACCGCAGGCTCAGCGGCCACGGCTCACGGGCCCAGCTGCTCCGCGGCATGTGGGATCTTCCTGGACCGAGGCACGAACCCACGTCCCCTGCATCGGCAGGCGGACTCCCAACCACTGCGCCACCAGGGAACCCCTCCCAGACCTTTTATGTGGACTTCTGAGCTTATGATTATATTCAATTTGTTATTAAGAAAAGGAACTTAAAAAATTGAGTTGTTGGCTAAAAAATTTTGAATTAGAGTTGAGTGGTTTCCAAATAGCGACTTGGGAACTTTACTTCACTGTTTAATTAGAAAAAAATTTTGTTTTAAATTCTGTAGTGGAAACACTGACACAACAAGGTTAACAGTACTCGAATCTCTGAAATGAGATATAGCCCAGTGGAAGGAAGATAGCAGTAGCTGATCTACCCCTATCTGTTTCCATACTTGCCTCTTAAATGTTAGTTTCATGGTACTCTTTACCATTACATACATTGATTTTGGTTTATATTGTCTTGTACATGCAGACCTTGTTTTGATAAAGGACAACATCCAGAGTGATAGTGTTTTAGTTTTTGCCAAAGCTATATTAAAAAAAATAATTTTTATTCCCATAGTCCCCCCAAAAGGGGAAAAAAACCTCCAAGTTTATTTTTTTAAGCAGACTAAGTTAGTAGAGGGGAGGATGTCTAACCTGATTTCTAGCCTTTTTGTAACACAGTTAATGTTACAGATTCATCAAGATTTCATGTTATTTGGTGGGGACTCCTGACAGCCAGCTCTTCTTTCTTCCTTGCTTGTGCCTTGATCTCATTGTACACCTTCTGCTTAAAGTTCTGCAGTGGTTATTCTTTTAAAAAATACCCATCTCAGAGCTCCACTCATGTTAACCAAGATTACAGGGACTGGTTAATAAATCTGAATGCCCATTCAATATATGTCAGTCTGTTGCATTGTAGGTTTGTATTTAAACTGAGAACTTCTCTGTTCTCTGAAAGCACTTCTTGTTTTAATTAAAAAAAAAATTGAGATATGATATACATATAATAAAGTGTAGTAACCTTAAAGTTTGACAACTTTTTAACCTATGTAACTATACCTAGATTAAGATGAACATTTACAGCTCTCCTCCATTAAGACTCCTCCCACCCTTTCCCAGTCAATACGTACCCTAAAGAGATAATCACAATTTTGACTTCTGTTACTATAGTGCCTTTGCTTTTGTGTTTAGTTCCATGGTAACAGTTCTTTTTAAAATGTTCCGTTTTTTGGTTGTGAATTTAATAGAACACCGGAGTGGCATACCTAGTCTATTAGTAAAGTTATAATCAGAGATTGCTTGGAAGGCATGGAAGTAAGCAAGGTGAATTGTATGATTCAGATGATTAATAGTATCATTCTAAGGTAGTCTTATGCAGCCTTCCTCATGGACAATATATTTTACAATCTCCTTTTTCATTTTGATTTTTTTTATAATAAGGAAAATAAAGAATGATGAATGTTCATGTACTTACAGACTAATTTAACAATATTAATCTGTCATATTTATGTCAGACTTAACAAATTTTTTGCTTTGATATTATTTCAAATTTAATAAAATCTACAGAAGTAATATGAGGAATTTACCAGTGCCCTTCACCAATTGTTTATATTTTGTTTCATATGCTTTATAATTCTCCTTTTTTTTTAACCATTTGAGGGTAAGCTGGAGGCACTGTGCCCCTTTGTGTCTTTAGAGTTTATTTCTTAAGAATAGGGTGAGGAACATTCTCTTGTATAACCACAGAGCAATCCTTTATGGGTTCTTATAGTTTAATTTTGAGGATAATTTTATATCTGAGTTCTTGGATACACCTCTTAGTTGGCAAAATATTCACGTTTCCTCAGGTTCCTATATCATCAGAATTTTTAGTATATATATATAAAAATATATATATATATATATATTTTTTTTTTTTTGCGATACGCGGGCCTCTCCGGTTACGGAGCACAGGCTCCGGACGCGCAGGCTCAGCGGCCATGGCTCACGGGCCCAGCCGCTCTGCGGCATGTGGGATCTTCCCGGACCGGGGCATGAACCTGCGTCCCCTGCATCGGAAGGCGGACTCTCAACCACTGCGCCACCAGGGAAGCCCAGTATATTTTTAAGTGTCTTATAACGAAATGCAGTTGTTGTTTGTTTTGCTGTTGGTCAAGACATTTTGACATTTGAGAATTAAAATACATCTTGCTGACTTCCGCTTGTATTTCATTGTGTTGTTGTCACCAGGTATACTGTATTCCAGTATCTTCACATAATTTTTGAACCGAGAGGTGCTAATCAGACTTTAGTCTGTCAATGTCCATTGCACATTCATACCATAAAGTATCAAAGATGATACTATAAACCCAACAGAGCATTTTTTGTTTTTCCTTATCACCACCTCCCACAGAGGTGATGTACTTATGCTTGTCTGAGCCACATTTATTCTCCTCCTTGTTCTCTTTATATAATAGTACACACTTTTAGGGCAGTTGATTTGTGGATAAAGACATTTCTGTTGTGTATAAGATTTATGGAAGTGAGTAAATTTGCTTGTGAAAATTAAGCTCTGGACACTATAGGTCTTGGCATACATCTGACCAACTGAGCAACTGTCCGTGTTGGAGTACTTGAAGAAGGTGGTGGTTTCCCTCATGCCCTGTTTGGATAGTCTGGATAATTTTTCTTTTATACATGTAACGTCTGGAATTTTCTCTTGTTTTATTTGCATGTTAAAATTTATAATATAATTTTTTCCTTAGTACCTAAGTTTCAGTATTTTATTATACATTGTTATATTGGTAGAATTTGAAAAATCCTATCATTGTTTTAGGGGAAAACTCAGTTCGGGTGATCATTCACATCATGGTGAGGTGTCTACTCTGGTATTTTAGAATCTAGAAATGTACTAGCTCTTTGACCTTGGGCAAATTACTTAATCTTTGGGAGACTTGGAGTACTCTCTCTGAAATAGGGATGAGCAACCTATGAAGATTAAATGGGATAATGTATGAAAAGTACATTGACACATAGTTCAGTAAATACTAGCTCTTAAATATGAAGATAATGGTGTTTATTCATAGTTTGGTTTTGTTTAACAAAATAATAAAATATCCCTTTAGACTAGTTTTACTAAGCCTATATTATCCTATTATAGTGTTAAAACAGAGCTCTGGGGACTTACCTGGTGGTCCAGTGGCTAAGCCTCCGCGCTCCCCATGCAGGGGGCCTGGATTCGATCCCTGGCCAGGGAACTAGATCCCACAAGTAAAAGATCCCGCACGTGGCAATGAAGATCCCTCGTGCTGCAACTAAGACCTGGAGCAGCCAAATAAATAAATACTAAAATAAATATTTTTTTAAAAAAGAGCTCTGTATGCAGTATTTTAACTGTGGTTCTCTTGTGAACTGCGTAATGGATACTTCTGTATTGAAGACCTTTTAAGAGTTTTTTATGTATGTTAATTTATTCTCCAGTAATTCATGAGTTTGGTCAGGGGAGGTAATTAAATTTTTTTGAGAGCTCAGGAACGATAACCAGAGTGTGTGGTGTAACTAGTTATTGATACATATCAGGGCATTAGTGATAAAGCTACCATGTATGTGATTACTAAGTGCCAGGTACACTTCTAATTGCTTCTGTATATTAGATCATTTAATCCTTAATACTCTGATACATTGTTGCCATCAGAAGCTTCGTTAATGAAGAGTGACCTGTTGAAGATTACAGAACTAGTAACTGCCTGAATTAGGTTTTGAGGCAAGGTCAGGCTAACTCTAAAGCTGTGCAAGAATGCCTAAAAACTAACACTGTAATGCTAGTGTATGTTTTAAATTCTATTTATTTGTTTATTTATTTATGGTTGTGTTGGGTCTTTGTTGCTGTGTGCAGGCTTTCTCTAGTTGTGGCGAGTGGCGCTACTCTTCGGTGCGGTGTGCGGGCTTCTTGTTGCGGTGGCTTCAGTAGTTGTGGCTCGTGGTCTCTAGAGCACAGGCTCAGTAGTTGTGGTGCATGGGCTTAGTTGCTCGCGGCATGTGGGATCTTCGCGGACCAGGGCTCAAACCTGTGTTGCCTGCAATGGCAGGTGGATTCTTCACCACTGTGCCACCAGGGAAGTCCCTGTTTTTAATTCGTAAACATTAACATTCCCCCTGGAGGCTTTGTTTAAAACAGGAGACACTGAAGAGATATTATACAGTAAAAGTGGAAATCATATTCCTTCACTCTGCCACAGGCTGTTGTAGGGAGTAGAACAAAGGAAGGAAAGCAGGAGATTTAGTATTAAATATGGACTTTTACGAAAGAATTTGCCTTTCCGATTAGGTTTACTGTCTGGTTGATAATCCTTTCTCCCCTGTACCCTTTCCAGGGAGAAGTTTAGAAGCAGTAGACAAAACCACCTGTCCACTCTGAAACTCCTTTGATTGGTTTGCATCTCTTCCTATTCTATAGTCTACAATTACAATTTGGAACAAAATTAGATTTAAGAATAAAAGATTCTTCTATGGTTTTTTTTTTTTGCGGTACGCGGGCCTCTCACTGCTGTGGCCTCTCCCGCCACGGAGCACAGGCTCCAGATGGGACGCGCAGGCGCAGCGGCCATGGCCCACGGGCCCAGCCGCTCCGCGGCATGTGGGATCCTCCCGGACCGGGGCACGAACCCATGTCCGCTGTATCGGCAGGCGGACTCCCAACCACTGTGCCACCAGGGAAGCCCTCTTCTATGGTTTTGTTATAGTACTGACCTTAATACGCTAATAAATTTTCTTTGAAAATCAGATAATTTGGGTATGCTTCGGAACTTTTAGGTAGTTGTAGTCTCGTTAATACACCGATCACATGGACCAAATTCTCTAATCCGGTCAGCTTTTTGCTTCCTTGCTCTTGCATTTGCTCTATTGTGCTGGTGCCCATAACAACACAAGCTTACAGCCCAGTGATGCAGGGCAAGTAGACTTCCTTCCTACCCTGAAGTTTTTTCCTGTACTGGATGCCAGCCCTGAGGATGGTGAGCCTGGGAGTTTAATGGAAAAACCTGATTTCCTGACTTTCTCCCATTACATTAGATTGTCTCACTGCTGAAGTAAAAAGTGGGTAGAAAGCAGTGCCTGGCTTGAGGATATTTAATAAATGTTCAGCTTTAAAGTGAATGGATTTGTTGCTTTAACATCTCAGAAAATGTCAGTGGCTTGAATGTTATTGGGTTGGCTAAAAAATTGGTTTGGGTTTTTCCATAAGATGTTATGGAAAAACCTGAATGAACTTTTTGGCCAACCCAATACTATTGAATAATTGTAGTGGAACATTATTTAGTGACACCAAGTTTTCAATTTAATAGTCATTTATTTGCCTTGGTAAATTCTCTGTATTTTCCCATATTCTCCAAAACTTGCTTCTCTTCAGTTTTTTGAGTTAATTTCTTTAAATAGAATATAAAATTGTAACATATAAAAAATAACCCCCTTCATCCTTTCCATTTGAGTTTTTAAATGCTTATTTTTTGATATAACTGACTTGGCTAAAAGACATCCTGGATGATTTGATTTTTTGGATTTTAAAGGCTTATGTTTTGCCCCTTTTCCAGAATGCTTTGTCAAGCATCTGCTTCTACAGCTGAAAAAAACTTAAGATACTTCTTGAAATAACTATAGATTTACAGGAAAGTTTTTTTTTTTTTTTTTTTTGCGGTACTCGGGCCTCTCACTGTTGTGGCCTCTCCCGTTGCGGAGCACAGGCTCCGGACGCGCAGGCTCAGCGGCCATGGCCCACGGGCCCAGCCGCTCCGCAGCATGTGGGATCTTCCCGGACAGGGGCACGAACCCATGTCCCCTGCACTGGCAGGCGGACTCTCAACCACTGCGCCACCAGGGAAGCCCCTAAGATACTTCTTGATAAGTATCTTAAGTAAGGATTAAACTTCCTTATTATATAACTTCTTATTCTCTATGTTACCCTTCTAGTCATTTCTGCTAATTTTTCAGCTTCACTGTATTTTCTAACTCATTTGGACTTGGGACTTTTAATACCCTTATCAGCAGGGCTGAATCTTTTTATTTCTGAGGAGAATGCTGATACTTTAAATGGTTATAAAAATTAGATGTTTGAGTGCCTACTGAATGCCAAGATATCCTTTTCTGGAGACTTCTTTCTTAACCACACACTGTTTACCTTTGATCACAGCAGTCTTTAGGCTCAGGAGCTGCTTGCTCTCTTCTTTTTGTGCTTGTTTACCTTTTCTTTCTTAAAACTTTGAAGAAAAAAAAAAACTTTGAAGACCTTTTTTTTTTAATACTAGTTTTTAGAATATAAAGTTTGGTGACTAATAGCACGACATATAATTTTGGGGTCCCAATGAGGTACACATCAAAATGCATTTCATAATATAAAAGGATCTAAAATCATTGAATGATGGGATAAACTTCCCAAAGCCTGTTTTTTTTAGTTATGATGCTTCAGTAGGTACAGATGTTTTGAAATCTGAGGGTCTGATTTGGAACCATATATACACTTCTGGTCATAATGAGAAAAAAAGATTTTTATTGATTAGTGAGCTCACAAGTAAATTTTTCTTGGTCACTAGAGTACTGGTGTTTGTAAATTCTTTCTGCTTTTCCCATAGAATCCTAGCACAGGACTGGGTATGTAGTTGGCAGGGTCTCTTTTTCAAAAATTAAGACTTTCAGAATGGCTACAACAGAGCATTAAACCAAGTGTGGAGTCCCATGTGACTGCACAGGTTGCACACCCATGAAGCTGGTCCTGTCCTGGCTAACGTGTTCAGTTCTTCAACAGATGACTTAGAAAAACTGTACATTTCCTAATTTTGAGGCATAATTGTATGTTTTACTATCTTCATTCGAAGAAAACATGTCTGTACTATCAGTAGAATCTAGAATATCTTGAACTGGTTTACATTAGTTTTATTTTCTAATGTAAGATCTGGTTCAGGAGTGTTACAACTCAAATTTTTATTACAGGTTTAAATAAAATAAAAAACACAAAAGACTGTGCATCTGAAAGATGGGAAAGGGACTTTATTGGAGCTGAGAGTTTATTCAGACATTGAGATCGTATAGAGAGAGACTTGAAATAGATGGTTCTGAGTTGTGACTTGAAGTCATGTGCTTATCTTACTCTTGAGATAACCTTATAAACCATTTCAGGTATGCTAATTGAGGTTAACTAAAACTACTTTTAGCAAAAGCCATATGGTGCTTTTCCTAATGAGCTAAATCGAGCCTTAAAATCCAAAGATACAGTTTTTTAATGAAATTACTTGAAGGTTTCAAGTTAGACATTATTCTGGGATGATTATGTGTGTGGTGGTATTACTTTGCTATTTTATACAGAAGAATAACAGTTGATGTGGACTTTCAGATGATGCTGTACTATTGATAATAATATTGTATTTTAATAGGTGAAAAATTTGATGGGAGTTGAAACTAGAACCCCCGTTTTCTTCCAAGTAGGAAATTGGAACATTCTCAAAGATCCAACATTTCTTTTTTTTTTCTTTTATTGTTCCTTGTTGCCAGTAGGCTAGTGAGTGGTTAAACAATTACTTTGACAAAAGGTGCAAGGTAACTGACTGAAGCCATCATATACCACATGCCTTTGATCATGTCATGAACTTTTTTTTTGAATTTTATTTATTTTTTTATACAGCAGGTTCCTATTAGTTATCCATTTTATATATATTAGTGTATATATATCAATCCCAATCTCCCAATTCATCACACCAGCCCCCCTCCCCCCGCCACTTCCCCCCTTGGTGTCCATACGTTCGTTCTCTCTGTCTTTCTATTTCTGCCTTGCAAACAGGTTCATCTGTACCATTTTTCTAGATTCCACATATATGCATTAATATAGGATATTTGTTTTTCTCTTTCTGATTTACTTCACTATGTATGGCAGTCTCTAGGTCCATCCAGGTCTCTACAAATGACTCAATTTCGTTCGATTTTATGGCTGAGTAATATTCCATTGTATATATGTGCCACATCTTCTTTATCCATTCATCTGTCGATGGACACTTAGGTGGCTTCCATGTCCTGGCTATTGTAAATAGAGCTGCAGTGAACATTGTGGTACATGACTTTTTTTGAATTATGGTTTTCTCAGGGTATATGCCCAGTAGTGGGATTGCTGGGTCATATGGTAGTTCTATTTTTAGTTTTTTAAGGAACCTCCATACTGTCCTGCATAATGGCTGTATCAATTTACATTCCCACTAACAGTGCAAGAGGGTTCCCTTTTCTCCACACCCTCTCCAGCATTTGTTGTTTGTAGATTTTCTGATGATGCCCATTCTAACTGGTGTGAGGTGATACCTCACTGTAGTTTTGATTTGCATTTCTCTAATAATTAGTGATGTTGAGCAGCTTTTCATGTGCTTCTTGGCCATCTGTATGTCTTCTTTGGAGAAATGTCTCTTTAGGTCTTCTGCCCATTGTTTGGGTTGTTTGTTTTTTTAATATTGAGCTGCATGAACTGTTTATATATTTTGGAGATTAATCCTTTGTTGATTCGTTTGCAAATATTTTCTCCCACTCTGAGGGTTGTCTTTTCGTCTTGTTTGTAGTTTCCTTTGCTGTGCAAAAGCTTTTAAGTTTCATTAGGTCCCATTTGTTTATTTTTGTTTTTCTTTCCATTACTCTAAGAGGTGGACCAAAAAAGATCTTGCTGTGATTTATGTCAGAGTGTTCTTCCTATGTTTTGCTCTAAGAGTTTTATAGTGTCCACTCTTACATTTAGGTCTCTAATCCATTTTGAGCTTATTTTTGTTTATGGTGTTAGGGAGTGTTCTAATTTCATTTTTTTACATGATTTCCCATCACCATTTATTGAAGAGACTGTCTTTTCTCCATTGTATATCCTTGCCTCCTTTGTCGTAGATTAGTTGATCAGAGGTGCGTGGGTTTACCTCTGGGCTTTCTGTACTGTTCCATTGATCTATATTTCTGTTTTTGTGCCAGTACCATGTTGTCTTGATTACTGTAGCTTTGTAGTATAGTCTGAAGTTAGGGAGTCTGATTCCTCCAGCTTGGTTTTTTCCCTCAAGACTGCTTTGGTTATTCGGGGTCTTTTGTGTCTCCATACAGATTTTAAGATTTTTTTGTTGTAGTTTTGTAAAAAATGCCATTGGTAATTTGATAGGGATTGCATTGAATCTGTAGATTCCTTTGGGCAGTATAGTCATTTTCACAGTATTGATTCTTTCAGTCTAAGAACATGGTATATCTCTTCATCTGTATCATCTTCAATTTCTTTTCTCAGTGTCTTATAGTTTTCTGCATACAGGTCTTTTGTCTCCCTAGGTAGGTTTATTCCTAGGATTTTTTTTTTTTTTTTTTTTTGCGGTATGCGGGCCTCTCACTGTTGTGGCCTCTCCCGTTGCGGAGCACAGGCTCCGGACGTGCAGGCTCAGCGGCCATGGCTCACAGGCCCAGGTGCTCCGCGGCACGTGGGATCTTCCCGGACCGGCGCACGAACCTGTGTCCCGTGCATCGGCAGGTGGACTCTCAACCACTGCGCCACCAGGAAAGCCCTGGTTTTGTTTTAAATTAATTTATTTTTGGCTGTTTTGGGTCTTCATTTCTTTGCGAGGGCTTTCTCCAGTTGCAGTGAGCGGGGGCCACTCTTCATCGCGGTGCGCGGGCCTCTCACTGTCGCGGACTCTCCCGTTGCGTAGCACGGGGTCCAGATGCGCAGGCTCAGTAGTTGTGGCTCATGGGCTTATTTGCTCTGCGGCATGTGGGATCTTCCCAGACCAGGGCTGAAAACCGTGTCCCTTGCATTGGCAGGCAGATTCTTAACCACTGTGCCACCAGGGAAGCCCCATCCCATAGGTTTTGATCATTGTGTTTTCATTGTAATTTGTCTCTAGGTAATTTTTGATTTCCTCTTTGATTTCTTCAGTGATCTCTTGGTTATTTAGAAATGTATTGTTTATCTTCAATGTGTTTGTGTTTTTTATGTATTTTTCCCTGTAATTGGTTTCTAATCTCATAGCATTGTGGTCAGAAAAGATGGTTGATATGATTTCAGTTTTCTTAAATTTACCAAGGCTTGATTTGTGACCCAAGATGTGATCTATCCTGGAGAATGTTCCAAGCGCACTTGAGAAGAAAGTGTAATCTGCTGTTTTTGGATGGAATGTCCTATAAATATCAATTAAATCTGTCTGGTCTGTTGTATCATTTAAAGCTTTTATTTCCTTATTTCATTTGTGTCTGGATGATCTGTCCATTGATGTAAGTGAGGTGTTAAAGTCCCCCACTATTACTGTGTTACTGTCGATTTCCTCTTTTATAGCTGTTAGTAGTTGCCTTATGTATTGAGGTGCTCCTATGTTGGGTGCATATATATTTGTAGTTTTTATATCTTCTTCTTGGATTGATCCCTTGTTCATTATGTAGTGCCCTTCCTTGTCTCTTATAACATTATTTTAAAGTCTGTTTTATCTTATATGAGTATTGTTACTCCAGCTTTCTATTCATTTCTATTTGCATAGAATATCTTTTTCCATCCCCTCACTTTCAGTCTGTATGTGTCCCTAGGTCTGAAGTGGGTCTCTTGTAGACAGCATATATATGGGTCTTGTTTTTGTATCCATTCAGCGAGCCTGTGTCTTTTGGTTGGAGCATTTAATCCATTTACGTTTAAGGTAATTATTGATATGTATGTTCCTGTTACCATTTTCTTAATTGTTATGGGTTTGTTTTTGTAGGTCCTTTTCTTGTCTTGTGTTTCCCACTTAGAGAAGTTCCTTTAGCATTTGTTGTAGAGCTGGTTTGGTGGTGCTGAATTCTCTTAGCTTTTGCTTGTCTGTAAAGCTTTTGATTTCTCCATTGAATCTGAATGAGATCCTTGCCGGGTAGAGTAATCTTGGTTGTAGGTTCTTCCCTTTTCATCACTTTAAATATATCATGCCGTTCCCTTCTAGCTTGTAGAGTTTCTGCTGAGAAATCTGCTGTTAACCTTATGGGAGTTCCCTTGTATGTTACTTGTTGTTTTTCCCTTGTTGCTTTCAATAATTTTTTTTGTCTTTAATTTTTGTCAATTTGATTATTGTGTGTCTCTGCGTGTTTCACCTTGGGTTTATCTTGCTTGGGACTCTCTGTGCTTCCTGAACTTGGGTGGCTATTTCCTTTCCCATGTTAGGGAAGTTGTCGACTATAATCTCTTCAAGTATTTTCCTGCGTCCTCTCTCTCTTTTCTCCTTCTGGGACCCCTATAATGCGAATGTTGTTGCATTTAATGTTGTCCCAGAGGTCTCTTAGGATGTCTTCATTTCTTTTCATTCTTTTATCTTTATTCTGTTCCACGGCAGTGAATTCTACCATTCTGTCTTCCAGGTCACTTATCCGTTTTTCTGCCTCAGTTATCTGCTATTGATTCCTTGTAGTGTATTTTTCATTTCATTTACTGTATTGTTCATCTCTGTTTGTTTGTTCTTTAATTTTTCTAGGTGTTCTTTAGTTCTTCTATGTCTTTGTTAAATATTTCTTGCATCTTCTCAGTCTTTGCCTCCTTTCATTTTCCAGGGTCCTGGATCATCTTCACTATCATTATTCTGAATTCTTTTTCTGGAAGGTTGCCTATCTCTACTTCATTTAGTTGTTTTTCTGGGGTTTTATCTTGTTCTTTCGTCTGGTACATAGCCCTCTGCCGTTTCGTCTTGTCTATCTTTTTGTGAATGTGGTTTTTGTTCCACAGGCTGCAAGGTTGTAGTTCTTCGATCATGTCAAGAACTTGATCTCCTTGGAGACTAGCTTACTTCATGCAAATTTTAGTACCTTAGAAGAACCTTGGACTTTACCCAAAACACTAGTCACCTGTAAATATATGCTTTTTGGTTATAGGGGTGATCAGGAGTTCACATGCGTACCCTCAGAAAGAGAGAGTCTGGTGATATTGGGAGAGTGATGCATATGATCTCATTGTACAACCTTTTCTGAAGACAGTATACTACTTTTGGATGGGGTTTAGAGACTCTGCTTTAGGATACTATTTTAGGATTTTTTTAAGTTAAACTAGAATTTATTTAGTGAAATACACAGATGGAAATGTGCGGTTTGTTTCAGTATGTATTTATAGCTGTGAAGCCACTGCCTCAATCCTGATATAGAACTTATACATCGCATTAGAAAGTTTTCTCTTGCCCCTTTCTGGTTATTTCCCTGTCTCCTTCTGCCCAAACTACTGTTCTTGTTTCTGTCACTACAGATTAGTTTTATCTGTATTTGAATTTCATTTAAATGGAATCGTGTAGTATTCTTTTTTAACTTGCTGCTTTGAGTCAACATAATACTTTTGAGATTCCTCCATGTTGCTGTGAATATCAGTAGTTCATTTATTGCTGAGTAGTATTCCATTGTAGAAAAACACTACAGTTTATCTGATGACCTGTTACTGAACATTATGAGTTCTTTCCAGTTTGGGGCTATTATGAGTACAGTTGCTGTGAATATCTGTGTCCAAGTCTTTTTGTGATCATGTGTTTTCCCTTCTCTTGGGTTAATACCAAGGAGTGAAATTTTTGGGCCATAGGATAGATGTACGTTTAACTTAATAAGCAATTGCCAAACTGTCCTCCAAAGTGGTAATGCCAGTTTACATTTCCGTGAGCCATGTATGAGTTCCAGTTACTCAACATCTTAGCCAGCATTTGTTCTTGTCAGTCTCCTTAGTTACTTACTGGGTGTGAAAGGTTATCTTATTGTGGTGTTTTCACTTGCTTTTTGCTGATGACTGACAATGCACATTTTTTAATGTGTTTATTGGCCATTTATATATCTTTTGTGGGATTTCTATTAAAATCTTCAGCCCATTGAAATTTTTTTTATTGATTTTTTGGAACACTTCTTGTATTGAAGTATGACAAAGTGCATGAGATGTAATTGTACAGTGTAATGAGTGATTATAAAGTGAACACTCATGTCACTACTATCCAAGTTAAGAAATAGAATACCAGCACCCCAAAAGGCTGTCCACGTCTCTGTTCCTTCCAATGCTTATCCTTTCCTTCCTTCTTAGAAATAAGTAACCACTCTCCTGGCCTTTATGGTAATCACTGTATGGCTTTTATTTGTATTGTTACCCACGTGTACATTCGTAAACAATAGTTTTGCCTGTCTTTGAATGGAATCATACTGTATTTTCTATCTTGCTTCTCTTGCACATTCCTATGTGTTGTGTGTTGATCTAGTTCATTTTTATTGCTGGTATATTGTACGGATATGCTACAAACTATCCATTTTATTGTTGCTGGACAAGTGGGTTGTTTCTAGGTTTGGACTACTATGAACAATGCTGCTGTGAATATTCTTAAACATTTCTTTTGGTGCAGTATCTGCATTCTAGGGTTTATTCCTAGGAGCACAGTTTCCAGGCCACAGGGTATGCATATCTTCGACTTGAATGCCATGTTGTTTTCTAAGTGGTTTATCAATTCATATTTCCATTAGTAATGAATGAGAGTTCTTGTTCCATATCCTCATCAACACTTGATATTGTCAGTGTTTTCAGTTTTCAAAACCTGGGAGGTGGTTAATAGTATCTTGTGGTTCTAATTTTAATTTCCCTGATGATTGTTTTTGAGCATCTTTGCCTATGATTATTGGCAATTTGGATTTCCTCTGCAGTTGCTTATTCAAGTCTTTCATCCATTTTTCTAGTGGATTATTTGTCTTATTTTAAAAAAATACTAATTTGTAGTTCTTTGTATATTCTGGATACCTTGTTGGTTAAGTTTGGGCAAATACTTTTGTCCATTTATTTGCCTTTGTTTTCACTGTCTTTATGATCTGACTAATAGAAATTCTTAACTTTAGTGTAGTCAAATTTACTTTTTTTACTTTATGGTTACTTTTTTTTTTTTTTTTTTTTTTTTTTGCGGTACGTGGGCCTCTCACTGTTGTGGCCTCTCCCATTGCGGAGCACAGGCTCCGAACACGCAGGCTCAGTGGCCATGGCTCACAGGCCTAGCTGCTCCGCGGCATGTGGGATCTTCCCAGACCGGGGCACGAACCCGTGTCCCCTGCATTGGCAGGCGGACTCTCAACCACTGCGCCACCAGGGAAACCCTATGGTTACTTTTTGTCTTATTTTAAAAGTCTTTCCATACCTAGAGATCATGAAAATATTTTCTTAAACATTTTTTGAAAGCTTTATACTTTTGCCTTTCACAGTTATGTCAGTAACTCACTTGATGTTGCTTATAGTGTATGAAATAGGGGCCAGTTTCATTTTTTTCCATGTGGATATCAGTTGTCCCAGCATACTTTATTGAAAGGCCAGTCCTTCCCCTACTGTTCCATATTATCTCTTTTCATAAATCAGGTGTCCATTATATGTAGATATGTTTCTTGGCTGCCTGTTCTGTTCCATTGGTCTCTCCCTGCGACAGTGCCACACCATCTTTAGCTAGTATGGTCTAATCTTCATATCTGTCTTACTGAATCTTCACATCTTGATTCCTCTCTCCCTTTGAAGGGCATTTTAGCTATTCTTGAACTTTCATGATTTCAGAATCATTTTATCATCTCCTTCATAAGAAAAGAAAAGAAAAACACCTGCTAATATTTTGATTGGGATTGTATTGTATTATCAGTTCAAATTGAGAGAACTGATAATTTACAGACTTTGTAATTTATTGTGGTGGTCTTTACTGTCTTTCAGTACCTCCTCATAATCTATCTTCATTGAATTTAGTCCTGGGTGCTTGATAGTTTTTGATGCTGTTATACATACATTCTCTTTTCTCTAAATTTTTTTCTAACTTACAGTCTTGCTAAATCTTTGTAATCCTTTGTTTTTATATATTTCTACGTCATGTTATTAGGTTTATATAATACAGCAGCATTGTTTTCCTAATTTGAACATTTTATCATTATGAAAGGTTCTATTTCTAGTAATGCTTCTTGCCTTAAAGTCCTTTTTTTGTATAAGTATAGCCAAACCAGTTTTTCCTTTGTTAATACTTGCTTGACATGTTTCTTCATAATCTGTTTTCCAATTTTTTTGTTTCCTTAAATTTTCAGTTGTGTGTTTCTAACAGTATTTAGTTGGATATTTTTTTTTGGCTGAGCCGAGTGGCTTGAGGGATCTTAGTTCCCCAACCAGGGATTGATCCCAGGCCACCACAGCGAAAGTGCTGAGTCCTAACCACTGGACCACCAGGGAATTCCCTTGTAGTCGGATTTTTTAATTTGGGGGCTGCTGGGACAGTACAGCTCAGTCTGTCTTCAGTTTTAGCAAGTTATTCTGGGGAAACAAGATGGTAGATTGTTTTCTTTAGGTGGTGGTAGTAAAGTGACGTTCATTGAGGAGCAAGTTCATTGTTAGGATTTTTGGCTAGTGTGACAAAGGCAGAATACTCCATTAGTAGTAGAACTGTTGAATGTTAGTCAGCTGATTATTTTTCTTTCTGATAAAACTTTATTTGCAGTAGGTCTATATAAGTGCTTTATCACAGAACATAAAAATTAGCTGTAATTGCTGTTTGGTTTTTTTTTGTAATTGCCATTTTTAATTGGTATAGTTCTGATTTAAGCTTCTCTCACTTTTGAAATATTTACTTTTATCTCAGTTACAATGAATGAAGTGTAAATTGTCCTCATTGCTGAAATCACTGCTGTCTTTGATTTATATTAAAAGCAGATCTCACCATAAAGTAAATATAAGCTCTACATTAATTTATTTCTGGAAATGAATTAATTATTATTTAAGAAAATATTTGACTTTTAATATTCATAAACTGAATGTTTTACTTATTCTTTAAAGCTGTAATTTGAGTATAATAGTTTGATTACTTAGAAATTTTTAAATTTCTAATGTTAGTGTGAAAGAAAAAACATGGTATGGTTTATATTATCATGTGGAAAATTAATTCAAATGAGTATTTTTGTCAAGAAATCTATAAAACTTTAAAACTAAATTTTAGCATGCAGTGTCTAATAGTATCCTTTGTTCAGTTGATACAAGAAACAGTAAACAGAATGATTTATATTTGAGTTAAAGTAATGCCCTAACTATGTAAAAAAAGAAAACTCTGATATACATTATTCAATTATGATTTTACTAAGGAAATAAGGCTGAATGTTTGAATCACATGATTTTGTTATCAGGACTCTGGGTTGCTGGTGATAGAAACTGAATTAGAGCTTAAATAAACAAGAGAAGGGGTGGCTTTATTGGCAGAACACTGGAGTGGCTCACATAATTGAAGAACTGTGGCAGGCAGCTTGGGGATTTTGAGGACTGGAAGTGGGGGTAGAGTGTCTCAAGTATTCTAGCTTTGCATCTCTCTGGGCATTGGTGTGGGATCCTCTCAGGTTTCTCCTGGTTCATAGCCGCACAGTCCAGAGTCTCTTCTAAGTGTCTCAGTAATATTTTCCATGGTGCTCAGAGGCCAAAAAAATAACAGTTCCATTTATAAAGTGGTTAGGGCCAAACATCCTAAGTATTTATTTCCTAACAATTTAATTATTTGAAAAGTTGATACATGCAATTTGAAAGAGAACATTTTAATTTCCATATATATGCATGTTAGATACTGCACAGATTCTCAAGCCTTAGATCAGACATTACACCTCTATTTCCTGTTCCACACTGATTGTTACATGGTGCTTGCTTTTTATCATAGCAGCTGCTAAAACTCCTGCTGCTTAAAGAAATGTCACTGAAAGGAATGTTTTGTGAGTTAATGTTGAAATTATGAATGACTTCAGATAGTCGTTTGTGTTGTCCACTAGATGTCAGTTATTGCCATTTCCCTTAAAAACTAAAAACAGTCCTGTAGGGACCCTGTGAACTTGCTGTGGTAGGCCCAGGGTGACTTGGTACACAGTGAGGGGACTGAGTCTAGTAGAAGAGAAGGATTCTCATTGGTTCCCCCTTGGTTCATGTGGTTCAGGGAATAGGCTATGACTTGGTTAACCTGGGTTATTCACCCAACTCCTATGCTTAGAAGGGCATAATATTCCATTGTATGGGTATATCAGTTTACCTATTTCCAGTTGTTTAAAAATTGTAAACAGGGTGTAAATTCACATCTTGTATATCTGTGACTATTTCTATAGCATATAGATTCTATTAAGTCTCAGCTAATACTTAAACTTGAAAAAAGTTTTATGGATTTGAAAACATGATTATTTGTGCTTTAAAATTATCTGGGTAATTGAGGATCAGAGACCTAAGAGCTAAAACAATAACACTCTTAGAAGAAAATGTAGGGGAAAAATTTCATGACGTTGCATTTGGCACTGATTTCTTGGATATGACATCAAAAACACAGGCAATAGAAGAAAGAAATAGAATACACCATCAAGAGAGTGAAAGGCAGCCCAAAGAATGACGGAAAATATTTGCAAGTCATGTCTGATAAAGGATTAATATCTAGAATATATAAAGAACCACAATGCAACACCAAAAAAACAACCCAACTAAAAATGGGCAAAGGACTTGAATAGACATTTCTTCAAATAAGTTATACGGATGGCCAGTAAGCACGTGAAAAGAGGATTAGTATCACTGATCATTAGGGGACTGCAAGTCAAAACCACGGGATACCACTTCACACCCATTAGGATGGCTATTGTCAAAAAGTGGAACAGTGTTGATGAGGATATGGAGAAATTAGAATCCTGGTGTATTGCTGATAGGAATGTAAAATGGTACAGCTGCTGTGGAAAACAATGTGGTGGTTCCTTAAAAAATTAAACATAGAATTACCATGTGATTCAACAATTCCATTCCTTGGGTATCTAGCCAAAAGAAGTGAAATCAGGGACTCTTAACAGATTTGTACATCAGTGTTCGTAGCAGCACTATTCACAGTAGCCAAAAGGTAGCAACAACCTAAATGTACATCAGTGGATGAATGTATAAACAAAATGTGGTACATACAGTCATCCCTCGGTATCCATGGGGGATTGGTTCCAGGACCCTGTGGTGAATACAAAAATCCAAGGATGCTGAAATCCCTTGTATAAAATGGCATAGTATTTGGCATAGTATTTGCATATAACATACACACATCCTCCGGTATGGTTTAAATTGCTTCTCGATTACTTGTAACACCTAATATATATAATGTAAATGCTATGTAAATACAATGTAAATGCTGTATAGTTTCTGGCAGGCGCAAAATTTTTGCTTTACGGAACTTCCTGGATTTTTTTCCACCTAAATTTTATTTATTTATTTTGTTATTTTTTAATTTTTGCGGTACGTGGGCCTCTCACTATTGCGGCCTCTCCCGTTGCGGAGCACAGGCTCTGGACGCGCAGACTCAGCGGCCATGGCTCACGGGCCCAGCTGCTCCGCGGCATGTGGGATCTTCCCAGACCGGGGCACGAACCCGCGTCCCCTGCATCGGCAGGCAGACTCTCAACCACTGTGCCACCAGGGAAGCCCCACCTGAATATTTTTGATCTGCAGTTTGTTGAATATGCTGAGGGGAACTTGAGGATATGTAGGATCTACTGTACATACAATGAAGTATGTTTGGCCTTAAAAAGGAAGTTTGGGATGATGAAAAAGTTCTGGAAATGGGTAGTGGTGGTGATTGCACAACAGTATGATATACTTAAGGCCATTGGATTGTACACTTAAAATGGTTAAAATTGTAAATATTATATATTTTGTTCCACAGTAAAAATAACCCTGAAAAAACTACCTTAAATTTGTACTTTGTTGGCTTCCCTGGTGGCGCAGTGGTTGAGGGTCCGCCTGCTGATGCGGGGGACACGGGTTCGTGCCCCGGTCCGGGAGGACCCCACATGCCGCGGAGCGGCTGCGCCCGTGGGCCATGGCCACTGAGCCTGCACGTCCGGAGTCTGTGCTCCGCAGTGGGAGAGGCCGCAACAGTGAGAGGCCCGCGTACCGCAAAAAAGAAAAAAAAAAAAAAATTTGTACTTTGTTATATTTCAACTATACCTTAATAAAGCTAAACAAAATCTTGGAATAATCTAGAAAATTTGTGAAGACTTTAAAGATGAAACAATAAACTGCATAGTTTTGAAAGACAATTTGTTCTACAAAGTAATATTCTTATGGAGGCAGGTCTGTGGAACAGAGGCAAGCAACTGATATTTTTAACTTTTAAAAAAAATTTTATTAATTTATTTTCGGCTGCGTTGGGTCTTCATTGCTCCGCGCGTGGGCTTTCTCTAGTTGCAGCGATTGGGGCTACTCTTTGTTGAGGTGCACGGGCTTCTCATTGTGGTGGCTTTTCTTTGTTGTGGAGCACGGGCTCTAGGCGTGCGGGCTTCAGTACCTGTGGCTCACAGGCTCAGTAGTTGTGGTGCACAGGCTTAGTTGCTCCGTGGCATGTGGGATCTTCCCAGACCAGGGCTCAAACCCGTGTCCCCTGCATTAGCAGGGGGATTCTTAACCACTGCACCACCAGGGAAGTGCCAATATATTTTAACTTTAGGAAAACTTTTAATTATCCCTGGTGGCACCTTCATCCATATGGGATGAAAGTATGTCTTATTGCTAAATGGTGCAAAACAGATTTGGAGGGTCATATTTATTGTTACTGGTGGTTTGCTGTCAGAAGAGAGAACAAATTTTTTTTTTTATAACGGGGTTCGGATTGGGCTGTTTACTTACCATATAGGGTTCTTACTAGTGATAGAGATCAAATGGAGAGTATGCTTATTAAGTTCACAGATGACTTGTAAGCTCCTTGGAGGATAGAATTAGAGTTCAGAATTATCTTGACAAGTGAGAAGATGTTGTAAAGATTTTAAGGAACATGTGTCAAATAGTGTACTTTAGACAGTGGATAATAAAACACTGATGAAAATCTCTAGATTTGTGGGAGAATGAAATTGAATAAAACCTATACTGTTCTCTGAAAAATATAGTTGAACATGTAGTAAGTATGTAAGAAATAAACATGCTCAATATTACAGGGGTTCCTTACTTGGATACTCTTTATGAGCAGTAAAGTTAGCATCAAGTTTTACTGTATTAGCGAACTTATTTAATGGAGAGGCAGTGTGGTATAGATACTTATAATGTAAACTGTGGAGCCAGAATGCCTAGGTTTGAATTCTGGCTTCTCCACTTAGCTGGTATAAGTTTAGGAAAGTTACTTATTTGTATATCCATTTTCAACTGTAAATGGTAACAATAATGGTTACTACTTTATAAAATTATTGTGGGGTTAATTGAGTTAGTATACATAATACTTTTAAAACAGTGCCTGACAGAGGGAAATGCTCAGTAAAAGTTAACTGCTAATAAAACAAGCTTGACAGCTGGCCACAGTTGACTCATTAATAGGAGATTATACTTGTTTCGTTTGACTGTTTTCTCTCCCTGTTCTTGCTGTTACTCAAAAAATTATTAAAAATAATTTGGACTTGTTCTTCCTATGCAGCATGCCAAAGAGTATTTCCATATTTTTTGAAGCTGTAGAGTCAACTATTCATGTGGATGCAGTACTATTCAGGTTCTTTGCCAATTATCAAAAAGCATTAAATGTATATGACTGAAAAATTATCTTGGCTTCAAATTGGAAGAAACTGCTTTATTTCACCTTTGTTAATTCAAGAAAGGTTGAGAAAAGGAAAGAGGAGGAGTCCAGTTTTGGGGGTAGAAGCAAAATTATTACACAAAGAATGGGACATAAAAAGGATGCTTTAGAAGTGGCTTGATCAAGAATTCCTACTTTTATATGATGGCCTCAAAGAGATCGAAGAGGATTAAGACCACCTCTTTCTTGCTGTCACTTTTGTATTCCATATCTTTGTTTTGAAGCAGTATTTCTAGCTTGACAAAAATGACCCTCATTTTACACAAAAGCAGCATTCTGTTAATAGAATGCTGTATTAACTATAATATCAGTTATTACAGTTATCAAGTTCCTGTTTGCTTCAAGAAGTTTTTACATGTTAGTGAAACTATAGTTACAGTTTTCTGGTCACATATTATCTATTTTTAGTGTAATACTGGAACGTGAAAGTAGAAAGCACTCCAGTTTTCCCATGATTGTAATGAGAATTATCACCTATAACCTCTCTTCCAGTTATCTTTAATTGCTTATGAGAAAAACTTTTATGATATCTCAAAACTCTTAAGCTTGGGTACATATCTGAAGAAAATGAAAACATTAATTCGAAAAGATATATGCATCCCAGTGTTCATAACAGCATTATTTGCCGTAACCAAGATATGGAAGCAACCTAAGCACCCATCAATAGATGAATAGATAAGGATGATGTGTATATACACAATGGAATACTACTCAGCCATATAAAAGAATGAAATCTTGCCATTTGCAGCAACATGGATAGACTTGGAGGGTATTGTGCTTAGTGAAATGTCAGACAAATACTGTATGATGTCATTTATATGTGGAATCTAAAAAATAAAACATACTAGTGAATATAACAAAAAAGAAACAGACTCACAGATACAGAGAACAAACTAGTGGTTACCAGTGGGGAGAGGGGCAAGTTAGGGGTAGGGGACAAAGAGGGAGAAACTACTAAGCATGTAATAAATAAAGATACAAGGATATATTGTACAAGACAGGGAATATAGCCAATATTTTATAATTATAAATGGAGTATAACCTTTAAAAGTTGTGAATCACTATGTTGTACATCTGAAACTTATATTATAAATTATACCTCAAAAAAACCTCTTAAGGAGAGAAATTTCATTGATCAAAACATTTTGAGTACCTCTTGAGGGAACTTGCCTCTGTGTGTTTGAGAGAGAGCGAGAGGAAAAAGAGGGAGAAGGAGGAGGGTGAGAGAGTTAGGGGAGGGAGAGAAGTAGACCTAAGTAAAAGAGAATAAATGTTAAATCATATGTACTTGCAAAAATGCAGTGAAAGTGTAGTGGTTTGGAATACTGGAGGAGCTCTAGGGATCTGGTTGGTGGAGAAAGGGCCAGTCTGGGTATAGGAAATAACATAAGCAATGGCAAGGCATTTGGAATGGACACAGAATGTCCTAGAGGGAAGAATAAGATTTTCATGTGGGGGAGACCTTGTCATTAAGAAGGAAGGTCCGGGCTTCCCTGGTGGCGCAGTGGTTGAGAGTCTGCCTGCCGATGCAGGGGACACTGGTTCATGCCCCGGTCCGGGAAGATCCCACATGCCGCGGAGCGGCTGGGCCTGTGAGCCATGGCCGCTGAGCCTGCAAGTCCAGAGCCTGTGCTCCGCAACGGGAGAGGCCACAGCAGTGAGAGGCCTGCGTACCGCAAGAAAAAAAAAAAAAAAAAAGAAGGAAGGTCCTCATTTTGGGGAGGTCTTGTTGAGAGGTCTGTTTAGATCTTGACAAGTACTATGATAGTATCCTGAGAATTGAGAATGTGTAGAGAATAATGATTAACATTGCTTGGCTCAGTCAGTTAAGTGATTTCTTCTTGGTTAGCCTCAAATGCCTACGACTAAAATTTTTGCTTCAGCAAAATCACATTACTTTTTTTAATTTTGGACTTTGAAAGTTTTTAATGAATAATGGAAACTTATACATCTTTCAATCCCAAGGGTTTATTCTGTATGAAGAAAGGCAGGTAGAAATGTTGGATTTATGGTAAGAACTAGAATATAGAGGTTTTAAATGGGAATGGGTGTGCTTGAAACATTTATTCAGTGGGTAGGTAATAGGAGGCTCTGGTTAATTTCTTGTATTGACCTAAATTATGCTTGTTTTTTAAATCTAGAAAACAGTTATTGAGCATGTTTCTTGTCCTCATCAGAATTAGTATTCATTGAACATTGATTAGAAAGCTATTAATGTTATCTCCATTTTACAGATGAGAAGACTGTATCACTTTGGGAATTTCACTCAGTTTGGAGCCAAAATTCACATCCAGAACAGTCTGATTGCAGAACCTGTGCTCTTACCTAATAAGCTATATCGTAATGCCTCTTGTCAAGCGGTAGTGGTAAGGCCCTTGGGTTCAGATGTTGAGTGTTGAGTGGGAAAATGACCTATATAGATAATCATGGTCTAGACAGTTAGAAATGTAAATAATTATAATGACATGTAGTAAGTGTTATAAAATAGAGCTATATTGAAACTGCACAGTGACCTCTGAAGGGAAAGTTTTCACAGTGAAATTAATGTTTTCAAGCCAAGTATTGAAGGATATGTTGGATTTATCCAAATGGATTAGGCGGTATGAGTAAATCAGGCAGAGGTAGTAGCAGTGACAAAAGCTCATGCATGAAAAATTTTAAAGAAGCCTCAAGTCGTTCATTCTGGACATATACGCCATAGGGCATATCTTTTTTGAGCAGAGCCGTTTTATGGAAATGTCTGTTGACAGGATTGATATGCCAGGTTCAAAGAGGAATTGACCAGAATCAGTTCTAAGTTCAGTTGTAACTGGTTATTTTGTTTCATAGGTAATAAGGTCTAAATAAATTGAATTCAGCAAATGTTTGAGAACCGGTTTGCTAGACCAGTGGTGGTGGCCCTGGTGGCATGGAATGGAAAGATGGAAATTGAGCATTTCAAAGAAAGCAGTGGGAGATGGTGTCAGATTTTGTTATTGGAAAGAGTGTCAGATGGTTTCCAGTCTTGAAGACATAGGCTGACCAAGATTCCCAATGGAATATTAAGAAAGAAGATATGGTGGGGGAAGGGAAGGGAGGCCAGTTATGGCTTCTATTTGGAATATGTAGAGTTGGAGGTGCTTCGTTGACAGTCCAGAGGAGATCTGCTATTCTGCTCCTGTGCCAGCAATAGCAGTCAGGATTGGGGAAGCTGTGGGAGCTCTCACGTAGTAGTAGCAGAAACCTTGAGAGAGGCTATCATTTCTGTGGGGGAGGACTGGATGTTGTTGTTTATGGCCCTGCTCAGGCCTGCTTTGAATGGTTTCAGACTTTTAATGGATTGGAAAAATAGGTCTTATTAAGCAAAATGAGAGAATAAAGCAGCCCGAGGAAAGACAGGTAGCAGTTTGTCTTATGAAGGATTTGTATTATCATATAGTGCAGTATAACCCAAACCTCTCATTAATATATTACCTACACGATTTTTTGCAGTATCTGTATACCAAATGATAATGCATCTTAAAATCAAGTTTTTTTCTTTCTTGGTGATGTGTAAATTTAATGGTGTGCCTTGACTTTGGTGGCATCTCAGAGTCAATAGAATGCAGAATGTTTTTTCCAGTGCTCATTAGCATAAGTATATAGTTTTGTTTTTTAAAGGCCTTTGTGTTACATTTAAATCCTCTCAAATATCACCAATGGTATGTATACCATACCATGGAAACAATTGAAAAAATACCTATATGTTGTAGAATATAGGTTTTAGGTTAGATGTTGAAGAGTAAATCAGTAGAAAATGTAAACTCTTCCCAAGGTTTTTATATTTCTTTGCATTTTAGCATATGTGTGTCCTGACTAAAAACAGAATACAGAATGTGTTTGTCCATTCATAGGCCTGATGTTTACCAGAGAGCTTGGGTAAATGCATTATTCCTTACACCTCTTTTAGACTTCAGTTTCTTTGACAAACTATTTTCATGTTGGAAAATGCAAGAAACATGAGTGGCTCAGATTGACCTTGAAAGTGTGGTATTATTCTTAGTAGTTATGTTCACATGCTTATTGGAAACTTGAGAATTCCGGTCACTTGTCTGTGTGGATTTTTTTTTTTTTTTTTTGGGCCGCACCGCGCCACATGCACGATCTTAGTTCCCGACCAGGGATCAAACTCCTGTTCCCTGCGGTGGAAGCTTGGAGTCCTAACCACTGGACCACCAGGGAAGTCCTAGTACTTAAGTTTTTTGATGTATAAACAATATATTTAGAATACTCAATATGTTTAGAATAGGTTGATATTAGGCTGTATGTTTGAGCAGTTTTTCATCTTGTTTTAGAGAATATTTTACCTATATTTTATTTTTATTTATGTATTTTTTAAATAAATAAATTTATTTATTTGGCTGTGTTGGGTCTTTGTTGCTGCATGTGGGCTTTTCTCTACTTGCGGAGAGCAGGGGCGGCTACTCTTTGTTGCGGTGCGCGGGCTTCTAATTGCGGTGGCTTCTCTTGTTAAGGAGCACGGGCTCTAGAGCGCAGGCTCAGTAGTTGTGGCGCATGGGCTTAGTTGCTCTGCGGAAGGTGGGATCTTCCCAGACCAGGGCTCGAACCCGTGTCCCCTGCATTGGTAGGCAGATTCTTAACCACTGCACCACCAGGGAAGTCCCTTACCTATATTTTAATGTGCTTACTATGAATATAAGTAATTTAGCCAGCATGTTTTTAAAAAAAGCTCCCGCCCCCTTCCTTTTCTGATTAATGGATTAAGCAAATTGATAGCTTAAGAATTTTTAAAATTCAAGGTTTGTTTTTTGTCTTCAGTTTGAACCTATGTCTTGAGGTTTTCAGAATGGTTAATTTAAGTGCAGTTATTTAAGGACAAAGGAGAACCCTCTTTACTTAATAAGACTTTATTTCTTATTACCTTAGGACTTTTGCCCTCCTTTTCTTAAGTAAAGCATGTTCGTGAATTCTACTTTTTGACTTTAGCTGAAAATTTTTTCTTCCTGTGTATATATATATATTTTTTTGCGGTACGTGGGCCTCTCACTGTTGTGGCCTCTCCCATTGCGGAGCACAGGCTCCCGACGCGCAGGCTTAGTGGCCATGGCTCACGGGCCCAGCCGCTCCACGGCATGTGGGATCTTCCCGGACCGGGGCACGAACCCGTGTACCCTGCATCGGCAGGCGGGGTCTCAACCACTGCGCCACCAGGGAAGCCCCCCTGTGTATATTTTGATGGCAGTTACATGTTTCCCTCTGTTTACATGAGATAAATATTACTAGTTTAAAAGGGTGGGTCTCTTTCTGGGGATCTGTTGAATTGTATTGGTCTTAAAAGGATTCTTAAGAAGATGGTGTTCTGGTCAAGACGATTTCTGGTCTTTTGGCTATTTAATAATTGAGAATTGAGGAGGTTATTGGGTTTTTATTGGCTTGTTTTTCAAAAATATGAGTATCCCCCTACCTAATTGCCAGAATACAAATTTTAACTAGGCCAGCAGGAAGAAGAGTGGATTCTTTTTGTTGCACATATAGCCTCTACTATTGGAATTTTGTTTCTCTTTTCTGAATATACCTATTGGCTAGTTGGAGTTGGACAGTTTATAATTGAGATGACAGCAGTTAAAAATGTAAATCCATTTCTTCTCTTCATTGTTAAGTTTTATGCTTAAAGGATGGATTTGCATTTTCCTTCAGCTTTCTGGTCCTTGTCCATTTTGATGCCAGTTACTCTGCATAAAACTAAGTGGAGTGAACCAGAATTTTTCTGAAGAATCTGTTTACAGATGGGTAGAGAAACATTAACATTCCTATATATTATTAAAAAACTGATAAGCAGTATGCAGATTAGCTAGGTTTGGAATACTGATAGCTATTTTTTGAGTGTAGTTTAATTCCAGATTTTTCCTAGAATTGGTGTTGAATATCCCAAGTACCTAGGCATAATAGGAAAACCATGTCATTTATACATGGGCATACTTTTGACTTCCTGTGGTAAGTAGACCTTCAAACTAAGTTGCTTGTCTTTCTAGAAAACAAACCTCTCTTCCAGCAGTGAGGGCGGAGGGTTGGTATAAAAAGGGTGGGGTTTAGAGAGTCTGTTTTTGCCACTCTAGGGCAGGATGCAGAAGCAAAGCATATTAGAATAAACGCTGTAAATTTGCAGATTTCAAAATGACATTGGTGTTATTGAATTTTACATAATTTTTTAGTTGTCTTTAACAAAAATAAGTTTTTGGTCTTTGCTACCTCACTGATTTCTTTTTCTGAGTACATAAGAAATAGGAGCTCATAATTTAAGCCTTATTAAAAAATGTTTTGAGAACCTATTGTAAAACTGCTCATCTTCATAGGGATTGGTCATTTAAGTGTTTTGTCCAAGAAAATGCAGTTATAATTTTATTCTTCGAACAGTAGGAGGCATGGACAGAGTCTGCAGTCTCATGTTGAGATAATCATGATTTTTTAAGAGGGGCAGAAGTCATTACAGGATTATAATTAGGAAAATTTAAGTTTCCATGAAGAGGTATATACTTCCTGATTAGGAATCTTTCTTTTTTTAAAAATAGAACATTTGACCTATGCATTGCCCTTGAGAACTTTGATTTGGGACAGTGCAGGGGAGAAAGGAGGGGGAAACAAAATTACTTCTTTCCTCTTCATCAGAGGTTAACTGAGAGCAAGTGGCAGGACATTAATGAGCATGCAAAAATTTGCCTTCTCTTAATTTCCCAACAGTAGACCTTGGAATTAGTCAAAGAAACAGAAGTCAGGAAACATTTTTCCAACACTGGGGCTAGTCTTTCTGATCTTTCCATAGCAGTTATAAATATTGAACTACCTCTGGCACTTAGATGAAATGATCCTGCTTGGCTTTTAATTTAATTAATTTCTAGTGCTTTGAATGCCTGGATTTTCTATCTCGATAACTGAGACTTAAGTATTTGGTTTCTGTTAAGAGTTTTTTTCCTTAGGAGATAGGGAACATTTCTTCATTTACCATGGTGAATCTAAATGCTGTCTTATAAAATTAGATTTAAAATCCTTAATTTCAGTAGTAAAATGATACCTGCCTTGTGACTTTTCATGGAGGATATAGAGTCAGAAAATAATGTTACAAATTACAGAAATTCCTTATAATCCCATTAATGATTTAATATATCTGAGTTAGTAGTATGAAGTGAATGTTTTCTTTTTTAAAAAATAGATAGTATTTATTTATTTATTTGGTTGCACCGGGTCTTAGTTGTGGCTTGCTGGCTCCTTAGTTGCAGCACATGGGCTCCTTAGTTGTGGCAGGCGGGCTCCTTAGTTGGGGCATGTGAACTCTTTGTTGTGGCATGCATGTGGGATCTAGTTCCCTGACCAGGGATTGAACCCAGGCCCCTGGCTTTGGGAGCACGGAGTCTTATCCACTGCGCCAGCAGGGAAGTCCTGTGAATAAATTTCTTTATAGAAGTGATTATAAAGAGCAAGTCAAAACATTTAAAAAAAAACCTTTTTTGAAATTATTTTTACCCTTTTTAGCAGATTGTATTATATCTTCGGTTTTAATCTTTTCTGGTCACCACCAGAAAATGTCTTCACTAAGACATCATGTATGATATTTGCTCCCTCGCCCCCCTTTTGTATAAGGATTAAGTTTAAAAGGGAAACACTTGTAAAATAAGTGATTTTAAAAGGTACAAATCAAATTCGATAAAGTTCGTTTGATCACAGCTGATCTTTTGTGAGAACATGGTCATGTGCTTCCTTTTGCCCACTTGAGATGTGAAAAGCAAAAAGATGCATCTGAAGTACAGTCAGATCTTAATGTCTAAAAATTCTAGAGCACAGTTTCTTTGCTTTTGACTTCTCACATTTTTGGGTCCCATTTGGAAAGCAGCTGTCAGTATTTCAGCCACTTAAATGAAGACAAATGATCTTAAGTATTGATCGCTAACCAGCTGTTTGAAATTCTGTCTATTGCAGATACTCCTTTGAGGAATGTATTCAGAACTTCTCCCACATTAAAACAAAACAAACCAAAAAAAACTCCTCATAGAATGAACCACACTCTGTACCACTAATGTAGTCACAGAATTATTCAAGATTGATCTTTGGTCATTATCTATTGAAACAGAATTTTACTTGTTAGAGTGAACATTATCATCAATGTTGCTGGTTCAAGAGACTTACTGCTAGTAAAAGACTCTTTGATACAGAAATTTGATTATAACATGGAGTTCATCTGACCGTTTCTGACAACCTACTGGATTTTTGTTTTTCAAGAAGATGGTTGTTTTTTGCTTAGGAAATGATAATATTTCAGCTGCTTATCAGTGTCCTACAGCTGGCAGAGGAATGCAGTACTCTGACCATGAATTTGCGTCTGTATCCCTGAAAACATACAGACCTTACTTACTTAGTGTTTTCAAAAGAGGTAGAAAAGACATGTGGCATCTTCTTTAAAGTTTTTTTTTTTTTAAATAAATTACCGTGTTTGGAAAACTCACTGAGTTTTCCAGGACACTGACTCAATTTTGTATTTAGTTTCTTTTTACTTTTTTTTTTTGAAACATGGTCCTAATAAGTAGAGGGGGGAAAAGTCCAACTGAGAGCATTCAGCCATACTTTTTATTTTATTTTTTAACATCTTTATTGGAGTATAATTGCTTTACAATGGTGTGTTTCTGCTTTATAACAAAGTGAATCAGCTATATAGCCATACTTTTTGAACTGTCTCTCGGTTTTTATTTTCATTTATAGTTGACTTCAGCAGCAGAAGTTTAGAAAACTTGAGGTTTGGGCTCCTGTACAGGGAGTAAGACCAAACCACAGTAGTTTTACTCAGTTGCTAAATGCTTGGGTTTTGGGTAATACTAGTGATTAAATCATCTCCCCACCATGGAATAATCTCCCCAACATGCCATAGAATCCTAGTTTGGGAAGGTCATATCATCCATCAGATATCCGAAAAGTTACTAGGAATAAATGAGGAAGCACTAAGAAGCTGCCCAAAGTAGTAGCAGTTGTAAAGTCACTTCTTAAAATTTAACATCTCTGAATTACTTTATGACCTCCACACTCAAGTTTTGCTGTCAGTGTTTCTTACTATGCAGTGCATGTGCAAGAAAAGCCATTTCTTTCACATACAGTGAAAATAAAAGATTCCTTTAAAATTACTCAGTGTTGCCTTCTTAAAGTTTTGAACCCTCAATCATTCCTGCATTTGAAAGTGAGACAGGGCTGTAAAAAAATACTTCATGGGGTGGGATAGGGAGTGTGGGAGGGAGACGCAAGAGGGAGGGGATATGGGGATATATGTATATGTATAGCTGATTTGCTTTGTTATAAAGCAGAAACTAACACACCATTGTAAAGCAATTATGCTTCAATAAAGATGTTAAAAAACAAACAAAAACTTCATTGTTCTTTTGAAGTTAAAATGTACCCTAGGCAAAAAAGTGCTGCTTTAGCCACCCTTCCCCACCCTGGACACCGGGGGCCCCCCCCCCCCATTTTTAGGAGGCCTGGCCTGAGTCTCTTGAGTTTTTCCTTGTGAATTTGGTTTGACCTAATTAGTTTTTGTAGTTTGGATTCATTTATTATATAAATGGCCCAAATTGGTGTGCCTCTTTGTTGAAGCTGATCTAGTAGGTGGCATACACATGATAACAAACTATTCCACGTAGGTGTCCATTCCTTATTAGCCTTCTCAGGGCCTCCATGCCCTTCTTCTTAATCAGTATCTCATTGTCTTCCAGAAAGACATGGAATGTGCTTTGCAGCTGCACAGTAATACCTAGTATTTTAGTATTTAATAATCAAGTATATTTTTATTCTCTTTAGGGTTTCCTCTTGAAATAGATAAAATTCTATCCATAGTATAATACATGATTGTAAAAAAATTTACCTTTTTCGGATAACTGCAAATTCTTTCTCTTTTCTTTTAACACTATCCCCCAGATGGAACTTAAGGGTGACCATAGTTAACCCTTGCCCCACACAGCTGCCCTGGCTGGCTGTTCATTAGTGCTTTATGTGTTTAAGAATCCCATGTTACTAGACACTTTAGGTAATTGCTTAGATTTAACGTAACCACTTTACATTCTACCTCTTCAAATATATGACCGTTCAAGGTCACCCAAACATAACTGTTCCTGCTCTGAGGTGTACATGACTGGTATCACAGGATATCATCTGGCTTCATGAGAAGGTAGCTGGTGGCACCAAAAAGCTTATTTCAGACTTACTTCTACATGGCCTTTATCTGGCAAATAGTCCTAAGAGGCATAGGCAGGTTTTAAAATTTTGTTGGCAGTGTTTCACAATGGCATACTTGTTTCCAACCAAGTAGATGTTTGGTTGTGGTTAAGAGGAGTCATTCCTGGCATTGAAGCAGACCTGCCTGAACATTTTTGTTGAATCTTCCTGTTGTTTGGTCCATGTCTTGGAGCTTTACACCTGTGGAAACTATACACAAACACTTTTGTATTAATGGACTTAATATCTTTGACAGAATAAATTACCAAGTAATTTCTAAACATGTCAGATGATCCTTGTACTAGATGTAGTGATTTCTTTGAAGTAAATGTAACACCATCAGTTCATTCTTACCCCTAGACTTAACCTGTCTCTTGAACTGAATCCCATTTCACCCCTTATTACTGGCTGGACATACATCTACTTGGGAGGCCACCTTTAAAGTCAGGGTATCATATCTGGTGTTGCTTCCTTGGAATCTACCCTTCATTTCTTAACAATACCATTCTTTTTCTACTCACCACAGGCCTTAGAATTTTGCAGTTATCTTTGACAACATGGTCTGCCCCCTTTTTTCCATTCCTAATCAACTACCAAGCTCAGGCAATTAATGCTTTCACTCATTTTGGTGTCTTCTGCATTTTTACTATGGTTGAGATATTGGGCCCTTAGCAGTTCATATCTGCACTGCTAGTCTAGGAACATCCTAAGTGACTTTTCCCCTCCAAACCATCCTACTTGCTGCTTTTTAATACTACCATTTTCATGTTGTTATTATCCTGCTCATAAAGCTTTTGGTTTAGTGCCATCAAATGAAATCTAGATTCCTTAGCTTGGCATTCAAGGCCCACAGTGTGTCCTGTCTTTTTAGTCTTATTTTCCTGAACATGATTGGTATTCTGACCTATTCTTTATTTCTCAAAAATGTGCTTTCTTCCCACTGTGGTATTAATAGCCATCCTTACTTGGCTTCCATCCCCTCTTTCTCTTTATTTAAATTCCACCTAATCTGTAGGACTCAAGTTGAAGTTTTCCACCTCCTGTGAAACTTCCCTGGGTTGTCTCTCCTCTGAACTCTGAGTACTTGCATGTCATTGGACAGTTAACCTTGTAGTACTCTGATACTTCTTGGGTTACAATGAACTATGTCTCATCATTTTTTGCATTTAATACTTAAGTGGAATGTGCCTTCATATATATTGTTTTATCTGATTGTTTTTTTTTTTTTAATAGCTAAGGACAAAGAGACCCAGCATTTGTTCTTTTAAACAAATGTTTTCTTATTATCCTAAATAAAATTCATAGATGATATAATGTACCTACAGATGTAGTTTTTAAAAAATCAATAACCTTACTATAGTATAAAGGAAAAATGAAAAAAACTTGTAACTTGTATTTCAGGTTTCAAATACTCAGCAAAAATTATACTCTAGAAAGAAAAGTTCTTACAGATTTAAAACCCCTGAACTTTCCTGCTATACTGTGTTGTACCTCCTTAAACAACTTAACAGGACCAATCTTGATACTAATACGATTTGTATCTGAAGTTGCAAGTTATGAATAGCCTTAGTTCCTTTCCCATATAGCATGTGGTCAGTACAGCCCAGCTTGTATTAAACTAAAATTAACTTTTACAAAATTTAAATTAAAAGTTACTGGGAGACAAAAATAATTACTTGTAAAGTGGTTAAAACACTTTATTATTACATGTTTAGCCTCCTCTTGTATGGTTCTTACTTGTTTAAAAAATGGTTCCAGAGGTTATGGCGATAATGTGATATGTTGACTGACTCTTTAATTTTAGGACTTTGATATTTTGCACAGTCCTGTTCATATATGTGACTTTATGTCACATAAACAGCTCAAAAGAATGAGTTGCCTGCCAATACTGAGAGAAGTCTTTACAAAGGAATCAGGTTGATAAGGTCTTTTATCTCTAAAGATCAGATTGTTGCCTAGTTGTGACAAGAATTCTTTGTGTTTAGACTATACTCCTGCCTCTCTGATTTTTTTCTTACACAAAAAAGACCCCTTGATAGAAGCCAATTATGTGTACAAATTAAACTACCAAGACCAAACCTAGATTTCCTGTGATCTTCTTAGTTGTTTAAAGTACTTGTTCCTTTAGTGGCAAAGGTTTACCTGAGAAGCCATCAGAAATGATGCTAGATTGATAGAGAAAAACTCTTAAAGAGGAGTATTTATAGGTTCTTGGAAAGTTCTATGTGTGCAGTTCTGTAGTTTCTAAAAGCATGCTAAGGCCTGACTTGGCCCGTTTTGCACAATTAAACATTCTAAAACCTGTGGTTGACTAAATAGTTCACATTGTAACAATTTAAAAAATAATGTATTGTCATCGCATTCTAACTTGTAGAGAAAAGTCTTGTGGGGAGATCTAAGTGGCTTAACTTGATACTTAGGATATTTGTCATTGTAAAACTACTGGTTTTTCTTTTGCAGATTTTCTTGTGAAACGTTCCAGTAGAAAAAGTTCTTGGGACAAACTTCATTTGGTAAGTTTGTCCCCCTACCTCCTGCCCCCTACTATACTCTCTGCTGTTCTGAAGCAGCAAAAGGTAATTTATAGATGAATTTTGGGGGCCTGTTTTGTCTGTGGACATAATTATTTAGGTGAACCCTTGTATGTTCACTTTAATGTTAAATCTCAATATTTGGTGGTTTGGTTTTTTTTCCCCATTAGGACTCAAGCCAGATTACTTTTCCCATATATAATTGTGCCATAGTATAATATACTGTGCCTAGAAACTTGTATTTAAGTTGAGATTAAATGAGTTGTGGCCCTAATCTTTTGTTTAAAATAGTTCTTAACATGATGTTCTTTCAAATTGAAACTTGGTTCTTATTTTGAGTTTTCTTAAATTGTTAAATTTGTGTGAAAATCGAGGCCTCATTACTAGCATTAGTGGTACTAATGTGACGTTCAACTAGAAAATAACTTCTAAAAAATTTGTTAGTCCTGCCCCCAGTGTGGATGTTAACCCCTGTCCTGTCCTTTTTTTCATAGACCTTTATGGATCTGTTATTACCTAAGTCTTTATTACTGCCTCTTTTTTCTGCCATCTGTTTAATGGAGGAAATTATTATCTAAGTTTATTGAAAAGAGAAGTTGCTGTTTTGGTTTTAAGTTTCTGGATCCAAATCATTCCCTTGTTCCAGAACCTTTAGCTTGGCATTGCCTCCAGATTAAGGATCAAGCTCCTTAGCATGGCATTTTAGGCTCTTTATAAGTGAGCTTTAAGCACATCTACTGCAACTAGGCACTCACTTCCTCCATACATCTAGAAAGTCTTTTGCTGTAGCCAACCTGACCTACTTACTGTCCCTCAAATACTGTCCAATATCTTGCCTTTTTTTTGGCAAGATATTTGCTTGTGCTGGTATTCTTTGCTTGTGCTGTTCCTTTACCCACTTTGTCTCAAAATCTGTCTGGTTCAGCCATTAAAAGTGTGAGTGTTCCACAAAGCCTTACTTGAGTGCCCAGTTCAGAGTCCATTTCTCTGTCTTTTGCATCCCCATGATATTATATTTCTACATCTTTTATCACACTCTGCCTTATTAGTTATGTTTGTCACCCCACAGGATTGTGAACATCTTGAAGGCAAGAACTATCTTCATGTTTGAATTTTCAGATCACACAAATGTTCCCTGAGTCCTGGGATACTAGTGTCTTCTCAGTGTAATTTCATTTTAATTAGGATTTTTGTTTTTGTTGTGTGTGTTTGGTTAAAAATAAGGGAGAAGAATTAGATTCTTTTATTCTAGTAGAGAAGAATTAGATTCTTTTGTTCTAGTAGAGATTAGTTATCATCTTGTTGATTCAGGGTACTGTTTTTTTCCTTTCTATATAGGAAGGATTTATATAGTACATATAATGTGTCCTTGTAGTCCAAGTTGCTCAGTATCTCACTTAGCTGAGTTATTGCTGGCAAGTGTGAGTTTTAGTTACTGATTAAGCAATTGAGTAATTTCTTGTTAACAGGTGCCTGAAAGAATGAGATTCCATGTTAAGTAGGAAGATAAATGTCTTACTTCGGTAAAGATTTCTCAGAAGTCACATTCTGAGACTGACACTGGAGACCAGTGAAGCCTGCAGATTCCAACTGTCAAATTCTCATACATACATTAAGAAAAGAGAAATCATTTGACTTTGCTTCAAATAAGAATTTTACCCTTCATTTGGCCTAGCAGGGTGCATATTAGACCTTTGGAGAGGAAATGTAATCCTAACGTATTACTTGACTCTTCAGTGTTTAATTTTTAAAAAAATTATTTATTTATTTTTGGCTGCGTTGGTTGGGTCTTCGTTGCTGTGCACAGGCTTTCTTTAGTTCTGTTAGGCGGGGGCTACTCTTTGTTGCAGTGTGCAGGCTTCTCATTTCGGTGGCTTCTCTTGTTGCGGAGCACCGGCTCTAGGCACCCGGGCTCAGTAGTTGTGGCGCACGGGCTTAGTTGCTCCATGGCATGTGGGATCTTCCCGGACCAGGGCTGGAACCCATGTCCCTTGCATTGGCAGGTGGAATCTTAACCACCGCGCCACCAGGGAAGCCTGATGTTAGATTATTAAATTAATTTTGATACCAGGAAACATACTATTGGAATTAATATAATGTGGGTTCCAAATTAAAAGACTAAAGAGAGATGGCAGCTAGATCCAATGTGATCCTAGACTGGATCCTTTTATAGAGGGGGGGAGGAAATCTCTGTAAAGAATGTAATTGGTTGACCAAATTGGAATATAAAAAGTAGACTAAAGTACTATATCAGTGTCAAGTTTCCTGAATTTTGAAAACTAGTTCTGTGGTTATATAAGAGATTAATTTTGTTCTTATAAAGTATATATTGAAGTAGTAAGGGGTAAAGAAGTAGCATGACTTGCCTTAAAGGTCCCAAAGGTCATAGAGTTTAGTGAATGGCAGACTCAGGACTCCTGTCTCTTCTGCCCTCAGAACCATTGCTTTACATCCCTGATTATTTTTTTTGATGGCTTTATCTTCACACTCTGTCTTAGGTCAAGTGAAAAGCTTTTATGTAATATTACTTTGAACTTCCTTTTTAAAAATGTCTTTGTAGAAAAGTTTATTTTTCTAATTACAAGGGTAAAGTAATTCTAAAAGTGTAAAAACAAAGTCCCTATTCCCACTTTCTTCCTTAGAGTGGTAACCATTGTTAACAATCATTATATCATTTTTCCGTACATGTACAAACATGTTTCTGGATTAATACAAATAATGCTTATGCGTATTTTTATTTTAACCTTTCAAATTACAGAACATTAGAACTTCTACCAAGTTGATAACTGAGTTAGTGAATTATAGTTTCATAAATGGAATTAGTATGTGTAGTCTTTGGCAATAATGATCTCCCCCACCAAGTGTGTATCTTTTTCACCTAGTAAATTTATTTTTAAGAATCAGGGCTGCAGAAATAGTGACTTGTGCAGAGATATGGGCAAGGATGGTTATTGTGGCTATTTTGATTGTAATAGAAAAGTGAAAATAACCTAAATGCGTCAGTAATTGATGAATTAGTAGGTTATTGTGTATCGAAATATAATGGAATACTGAACTGCTATGTTGAAAGTATGTAGTGACACAGGAAGGATTTGGTACATTGAGGGAAAATGTGCAGAACAATGAATACAGTATGATCCTCCCCCCTCATTTTTCGGGGGTAGATTATGTATGTTTTTGTATATGAATAAAGAAATGTCCTGGACAGAATTATAAAATATTAACAGTAGTTGTTATTACGTGTAGTTGAAGCGAAGGGCAGCAAAGAACGAGAATGGAAGTTCTACTTATTTACTTAAAAAATAACAGATTTGAGATATAATTCATATATTATACTATACATTTGACCCATTAACGTATACAGTTCAGTGGCTCAGTATATTCATTGTGCTGTGCAACCATCACTGCAGTCAATTTTAGAACATTTTATTACTTCAGAAAGAAGCTCTCCATACCCTTTAGCTACCACCCCCCCTTACCTTCCACCTCTCCCAGATCTAAGCAGCTACTAATCCACTTCCTATCTCTATTAATTTCCCTGTTCCATTTCTGTCAAGTATGATATGTGGACTTTTGTGACCGGCTTCTTTTACTTGGTATAATGTATTCAGGGTTCAACTATATTGAAGCATGTATCAGTACTTTGTTCCTTTTAATTGGCTGATTAATACTCCATTTTGGGATATACAACATTTTGTTTATCCATTCATCTGTCAGTGGACATTTGGGTTGTTTCTGTCTTTTGACTATCTTGAATAATGCTGCTATAAACATGTGTATATGAGTTTTTCTGTAGATATGTCTTTGTCTCTTAGACAAAATTCTATTCTCTTTAGGAGTGGAATTGCTGGGTCAGGTGGTAGCTCTATGTTTAATCGTTTGAGGAACTGCTAGGCTGTTTTCCAAGGAGGCTGAATCATTTTACACTCCCACAAGCAGTATCTGGGGACAGTTGCTTACTTTTTACACCTGTATTTTAAATTTTCTTAGAAGCAGCATGCATTACTATTACAACTAAAAAATTAAGAAGTGTTAAATTACTTCTCTTAGGCTAACAGTAATGACTCAATTTCTTCCTTTTGGTGCTAGTATAATTACCATTCTGGAATGCAAGTTTTGCAAGTCAGTTATTGACTATTTTTTAATGATTGGCTATATCTGCTCTTTGTAGTATTAATATTATAAGGACCTCCAGCAGCTTCGTGATTCATATTGGTTGCAGAGTTACCCATGATCTTGGCTTTTTCTTATGAACTTGGAATTCCTATAGAAAGTTTACCTTTCCTCAGATGTTTAAAGCAGCACCTCTTATTTTGAACTATGTTATCTGTTTTCTTATCTCCCCTCTTGCACCATAAATTCTTTAATCTTCCTTAGCCCCCACATCTAGGCCTTTACCTATTACTGTCAGTTATACTCTAAAATAACTTATATCCTTATGCTTTTATTCCATCTGCGCTGCCTCCATTCTAAATCAAGCCACCATTTTCCTCCCTGTAATTGTTTCCTGATTCTCTTTGTTCTCTAATCCATTCACCACACAGTAATCAGAATTATTTTAAAATCAAATCATATCACTCGGCTGTTTAAAATCTGTCAATAAATTTTTGACACTTGGAATATAATCTGTTGCCCTTGGAATATAATTTATACTCCTTACTATCTACATTATCCTCTTGTACATTTCTCCATCTTCAAGTTGGGCCACTCTTCCTTCTGACTCAGTACATTTTAGCTATACCGGCTTCCTCCTTTTAATCCTTCAGAAATGCCAAAGTCTTTTCCTTGTCAGGAACACATGTTGTTTTCTGTACCAGAAACTGGCCTTGCTGCACAGAGAGGCCTTTTCTGACCACCTTACCTAAAGTAGGACTCCTATACCCCTACCCTCTCAGTCTCTGTCTCAGCATCCTGTTTGTTTCCTTTATCACATTGAGCACAATTTGTAATTATAATTATTTGTTTCTGTCTTCCACACTGGGATATGAGCTCCTTAGTGCAGGAACCAGCACAGTGTCATAGTGTTTGACACGTAGTTAGTTCTCAGGTAATTGTTGATTGACCAAAGTGCAGCACACCATTTTACAGTCTTTATTTGGTGTAGAAATGGAAGACATCAGGGACTTCCCTGGTGGTCCAGTGGCTAATAAGATTCTGCACTCCCAGTACAGGGGCCCGGGTTCAATCCCTGGTCGGGGAGCTAAGATCCCACATGCCTCGTGGCCAAAAAACCAAAACATAAAACAGAAGCAATATTGTAATAAATTCAATAAAGACTTTAAGAATGGTCCACATCAATAAAATAAAAACTTTTTGAAAATTTCAAATGTATAAAAGTAGAGAAAATAGGTTAATCTCCATTTACTTATCTCATTGGGCTTCAAAAGCTATCAACTCATGGGCCCATCCCATTTCATAGATATATACTCCTATTCATTCTGTCTGTTCCATGATATATTACTTCATGTGTACATATTTCAATTGTATATCTAAAAGAAACTTCTAAAAAGCCATAACCACAGAAACCTCCTAACCACTGTGACATTGTCAGTTATATGGAAAAATTAATAAATAACATCAAATATTATATGGGCAGATTTCCCTAAATGTCTCAAATTATTTTTATACTTTGAATTAGGATCCAAGCAAAGTCCATATATTGCAATTGGTTGACATGTCACTTACATCTCTTTTTTAATCTGAGTTTTCCTTTGATCTCTTCTGTCTTGCAGTTTAAAGAATTGGGGTTATTTTTATATTTTTATAGGTTTCTCTAGACTAGATCTATGTTCATCCTATATTTCATTAGCAGTTGTAAAATGATGATACTTATTTGTGTCTTTCCTTGTTTGTGTATTAGGTGAAATGCTACCCCCATCAACTACTTGGTTGTACAGAGGTTCAGTTTATATAGGAAAAGCAAGATAAATACTAATTCTTTGCCTTTATTTACCAGTTTCAAAAATAAGAAGTTGCTTACTTAGCATCCTCCAGTGGTGACCAATGAGAGGGAGAGAGAGAAATATTATGAACTTATAATTAAACATATTGAAATTCAATACATAGTGCTTATTTTTGCTCAAATTACTCCATTTTCACCAGTGATTCTGTTTAGATTGGCTCTGGAGTCCTTTTGATATACCCTTAGTAGTCTTTGATAGTTTCCTTGCTTTCCAATTTAATGTTCCAGGATCAACTTACACATTTTCTGTTCTAGACCTGCAATTGGCTATTTCTCAGGAGCTTTGTTGGCTCCTTTTGAAGTGAGAATTAATATTTAGATACCATGGTCTACATGCTTAGAATGCTCGTTGCTGCTGGGTTAGTTCCATAACTTTTTTGCAGTAAGATTATTTTTAGTATTTCATGAAGAGTTTGATTATATTCATACTCCTCACCTACACATCACATAAAACTTACCCTTTAAAAGCATACAGTTCAGGAGTTTTAGTATGTTGTGCTAAACCACCACTAATCTGTTTTCTGTCTCTACCTAGATTTAAAATTCTGGGCAATTCATATAAATGAAATTGTACAATATGGTATTTTGTGCCTGGCTTCTTTCAGTTAGTATTATGTTTTCAGTGTTCATCCGTATTGTATCATGTGTCAGTATTTTAGTCTTTTTTTATTGCTGGATAATATTCCATTGTGTGGATATACCACATTTTATTCTTTCATCATTTGATGGACATTTGGGTTGTTTCTGCTTCTTGGCTATTATGAAAAATGCTGCTGTGAACATTAACACACAAGTTTTTGTGTGGATATGTTTTCAGTTCTCTTGGGTATATACCCAGGAATGGAGTTAATGACTCATGGTGAATTTTAAAGGAACTGCTAAACCATTTTCTGCAGCAGTGCGTGAAGGTTTCAGGTTCTCCATGTTCCACCACCTTTTTTGTGTTCATTTCTTCATCACTGGAGTTGCACTTTGTTATGTTTTGAAAAACTTCAAATCCACTTCTATTTGAGTTATTTAAAATATAGCAGTTCGAATATGTATATGATACTGTCATTAGACATTTAATTCTAAAACACAAATGTCTTTTGCACATTAGGACAGTTTAAAAATAAAATTCATCCAGTAGGTGTTTCTTTTTAAAGTGATCTTTAAGAGATTTTTTCCTAATAAGTTCATACCCTCAGGAATAATTTCTTTGCCTTTCCTCCTTTCCTTTTTAATTAATTCCAACAGGTGGCCTCTTTACATACCCTTGCCACCTCATCTAAAACAGCAGTTCTTTGTTACTCATCTCTAAACCCTGCTTTATTTTCTTTGTAACACTTACCAGCTACCTAATATAAACATATCTATCTATTTGTTTCTAGTGGGGAAGGCAGGCAGTAAAATTTTTATTTTATTTCATTTTTTAAATTTATTTTTGGCTGCGTTGGGTCTTCGTTGCTGTGTGTGGGCTTTCTCTAGTTGAGATGAGCGGCGCTAGTCTTTTTGTGGTGCACAGGCTTCTCATCGTGGTGGCTTCTCTTGTTGCGGAGCACAGGCTCTAGGCGTGAAGGCTTCAGTAGTTGCAGCATGTGGGCTCAGTAGTTATGGCGCATGGGCTTAGTTGCTCCGCGTCATGTGGGATCTTCCCGGACTAGGGATCGAACCCGTGTCACCTGCATTGGCAGGCAGATTCTTTTCTTTCTTTATTTATTTAGGCTGCATTGGGTCTTCGTTGGTGCACGCGGGCCCCCTCCAGCTGCGGCAAGCAGGGGCCACCCTGCGCCACGGTGTGCTGGCTTCTCACTGTGGTGGTCTCTCTTGCCGCGAAGTGCGGGCTCTAGGCGCATGGTCTCAGCAGCTGTGGTGCAAGGGCCCAGCTGCCCCAAGGCACATGGGAGCTTCCCAGACCAGGGATCGAACCCGTGTCCCCTGCAATGGCAGGTGGACTCTCAACCACTGCACCACCAGCGAAGTCCCAGGCATTAAAATTAAGCTCCATGACTTTTTGGTTACAGTTGTCTCCCCTAGATCTAGAGCAGTGCTTGGGTTATACTAGGTGTTGAATAATTATTTATTGAAATGAATGAATAAATGAGAATTTTATGCTAATCTCTGTTCTTGAGCTAGGTTATATCACAAAGACTTGTTTTAGGTTTGAATAATGGTAAGAATGATGACTCTGACTTGATTTGTTACTAAACCACTTGGTTCTTCCTCATCCTTCTAGCCTCTGAACAGTGGAGTACCCTAAACCACCACTTGGTCCTCTTAGTTTCTCCATCTGTACTTGCCCCGGAATTTACTAGCTTTAATGCCATCCACACCGTTATGGCTCCCACAATTATGTTACTATCTCTAGCTTCCATCTTCTTCATCTCCAGGCTAGTTTGTTCAGCTTTTACTTGGTGTCTTCAACGGGTATCTGATAGGCATCTCAAATATAACGTGTCTAAAATGGAACCTTTGATTCCCTGTTTCCCCTCCTGTACCTCTGCACAGAGTGGGTAATCCATTTTTCTTAATGTTTTCCCTCATCAGTAAGTGGGAAATCCTTGCTTCTAGATGCTGAAGCCAGAAAGTGTGACTTCTTTTATTTAATGAATTAGCTCAAATCCTGTGGGTGGTAATTTCAAAATATATCCAGAATCCAGCAGTGTCTCAACCATTTCCATCACTACTTCTTATGGTGATTATTTCCTTCTGACAGGTCTTCCTGTTTCCTCCTATGCTCCCTCAGCTCCCCGAACAATGTAGTCTGTTCCCACCTTATAGCCAGAGCCATCCTTTAAGTCACCTCATGTCACTCCTTTGTTCATAACTGCACAAGGCTCCACATGTTCTGGGCCCTGCTACTTCTTTGATGTCCTCTGTTCCCTCACTTTCACTGCTCACAAAGAGTTTACTTTGAATATTGAATCCCAGACTGCCTAAAATATCCTATATTCATGGAAGTTCAGTGAACTAGAAATGCTGGCTTTGCATGAAATGTATTTTTTTTTAAAAAGCTATTTATTAGAGATGATAGTGTTCTTACTAGCCTGTCTTTGAGTTTCTTGTTAGGTATTCCTCCCCCACTCTTATAGTTGTTTCTGAAAACCAGGTAAAGGTATTAGTGCAGTTTATGTGACTTTTCAGTGAGCACAGCATATTGGGGCAAAAGGCTGTTTTTTCATATTTTTTTTACTAAGCCAGTTTGGTTCCCACAGATGGGGAGATCCACTTTGAATTTACAGATAACCACAAAAACATACTGTAATATTACAAGAATGTTGGTTTTGCATTTGCAGGTCAGTTTTAGTTATTGCTTTATTATTTTCATCTAAGGTTTATAATATTTTTTGTATTGCTATCAACATTAAGAACGTGAGCATTTGCTACTTTTTTGCTCAAATAGTTTATGACCAGGAGGATTTTCACAAGGGAGTTAAGGAGTTTGGATTTGACTAGTGGGGATTGGCTGGGTGATATTCAGCTTTTCCTTGGCTGACTGGTCAGGTCTTTAGGTCCTTGTATATGCAGTTTCTTTAATTAGGGTATGGCCAAACGGGGCGGGGGTGTGTGTGGGAATTGCCAATTCTGTCCTTTTTTTTTTTTTCTTTTTCAAGATCCAGGCATAAAGGAAAGAAAAGCCTTGCCAAGATACGGAAGAAAGGACGGGGATCTCTCCTCCTAATCTGGGCCTCCTGTCATGGTAAGTACAGAGAAATAACAAGAAAATTGAACTTGAACTCTGTCCTGACAATTAAGTGAATACTAATAAGTTCAGTTACCCATTTTTGTTATTGTGAGAAATCATTTCACTTTTTCTTTCCCAGAACTCTCTTGTCTATTTTCTTTTATTGTTTACTTACTAGTAGTAATTTTAGAATATTCTAGTGTCTTAGAGCAGTTTTGCTTCTATTAACTTTAATCCTGTGAGTTAGATATTGTCTCTTTTCAGTAAGATAGTAAATGGAGTCAAGACTAAAACCCATGTTTCTTGGACTACAGGGTTCTTATTCCTTTTCTAGGAAGGAAGGTATCATGAAAAGCTTTTCTCTGTGTGTGTGTGTGTTTGTGTGTGCGCGCGTGCGCACGCGCGCATGTGTGTGTTTTGTTGTGTGTAGGAGAATTATATGGTCATACACATATTCTTTATGAATTTACCTTTCTGGATAGAAGCAATTCCCTGTCTTTCCTGTCCTGTCTCTTTAAGGCATTATTTTTATCCCAGAGAAGATGAAGTAGCTCTGCACACTCCCTACCTACCTACGTCTTTGACTAAAATGAGTGTATTTCAGTGACTTGTGGGCCATTTAGGACCCAGTTCAGGCAGAGATGATGGAGCAATGAGCCAACCACATTTCTATCAATCCTGAGAACATGTAAACCGTGCTCCAAGGCTTAAAAAAGAAATGGTCCTCTGTAATATTGTCCCGCTTCTATCTTGGTGATGTTTTCTAGAACCAAACTCTGTCTCATGCTGGTGCACAAAAAAGGAATTGAAAAGGCCATGTTAATTTCAAGCTTCATTAGGAACATGGGTGGAAAATGCTTTTCAAAATTAAAAACAAACTAAAACAAAACAGAAAAACTAGTTGTATAGAGGTGTCATTAAAACGACAACAGGGCTTCCCTGGTGGCCCAGTGGTTGAGAGTCCGCCTGACGATGCAGGGGGTGCGGGTTCGTGCCCCGGTCCGGGAAGATTCCACATGCCGCGGAGCGGCTGGGCCCATGAGCCATGGCCGCTGAGCCTGCGCGTCCAGAGCCTGTGCTCCGCAACGGGAAAGGCCACAGCAGTGAGAGGCCCGCATAAAAAAAAACAAACAAACAAAAAAAAAAACAAAAAAAAAAACGACAACAAAGGTAACTGCTCTCATCTTAAATCTTTGCCAGTTTTTTCTTAGTTTATGGGCATAACAACTTTCTAATGTATTCTATACCCAAACACTGATGAGCTTTTCTTTAGACTATATTTTCTTTTATTGGTTTTCACGAGTTTTTAATGAATTGAAAAAGTGTTTGTCTAATATTTTATGGTATGTATGCCAATGCTAATGAGTAGCAAATGGTGGGCTTATGAAAGCAGCTCTGTTCTGTACTGAGGGGTTGTCCTTCATTGTGTACCACATAGCTACAACGGTGTGGTCTTCATTCTGGTGCTGCTGGGGTCTCTGGTGCCCTGCAGACGGTCTTCCTGGTGCGCTCTGGAGATACTTCTGTGTGCAGTATTTGGCGAGCAGTATGACCATGGGTCTTTTTTTAAAAATCTGTCATAAAGTAGCATTATAACAAGTTTTTACAAGTACTTATTTACAACTCTTCCACCAAAACCCATGGTTGTGTTCCTTTCTAACTAGTTTATGTCGATATGTAGTTGGAATTAAAACATAATTATTTTGCTTATTTCACTAAATGAATTAAACATTTTTCACTCGTTGACTCATTGGATTCCTAATGATTTTTTACTAGCTACATATCATTTTGCAAGTTGTTGAATCATTTGATTTAAATAATATTAATTAATATTTTCTTTTGTTTTAGAATTTTGGTTCTGTGTCCTTAATCCTTATTTTTGTAAAGAGAATTCAGAAGTACTGGTTTTTCTTTGTTTTTTTAGTGTATACTTCTATACTAATTTGAGTAACATCCTCATACTTTTAAAAGTTCTTAAATGAGATTGAGGTTTTTTCAGGAGATTAAGTATTAGGAAGATGTTTTCATGTTTCATTATGGAAAATCTCACGCCTGTGCAAATCGAGAATTGTATGATGAACCCTCATATATGCATCAACCAGCTGCAATAATCATCAGTTCATGGCCACACTTGTTTCTTCTGACTCCCTCACCCACACCTCTTTGTATTATGTTGAAACACATCACAAACATTATATCAAGGGAAATTTATTTTTGATGGCCTTTAATGCCAGTCTTAAGAATGATAAATTGACAGACTGACAGTCACTTTAACTTTTACATTTGTCAAATGTTCCTACAGATATTTCACTCGTAAGTATAGTTTTTTTTTTTATCCTGGAAGGCTGTATATAAATTCAGTTTATAGACATTTCCTCTACTCTCCATGTTCTTTAAATAGTTATCTCTAATGTTGACTTCTGAGGTATAGACTTAAGTCTCTTACCTGCATAGTTTAGTGAATAGCAGAAATTAGCCTGGAACTGTGGTGACTGATCCCTTTTCAAGATTTTATAGGTGACCCCATATGGCGCTGGTGGAGATTAAGTACCACCAGATTCCACAATGCCTGGTGTTCCTCAGCAATAGCAGGAAATCGACCATGTGGAATACATTCTCCTACTAATAAACTACTGCTTATAACTAGCCTAGGAGAAATTTGTTTTCAAGCCTCTTATCAGGCTAACACTTGACAGACTTTTTCGTTTTCTTTTTTTTAGTACATTTATTTATTTATTTATGGCTGTGTTGGGTCTTTGTTGCTCCACACGGGCTTTCTCTAGTTGCGGTGAGCGGGAGCTACTCTTCATTGCAGTGTGCGGGCTTCTCATTGTGGTGGCTTCTCTTGTTGCAGAGCATGGGCTCTAGGCACGTGGGCTTCAGTAGTTGTGGCATGCAGGCTCAGTAGTTGTGGCTTGTGGGCTCTAGAGCGCAGGCTCAGTAGTTGTGGCGCACGGGCTTAGTTGCTCCGCGGCATGTGGGATCTTCCCGGACCAGGGTTTGAACCAGTGTCCCCTGCATTGGCAGGTGGATTCTTAACCACTGTGCCACCAGGGAAGTCCCCAGACTTTTTCTTCCTTGCCTTTTGTCTCCTTCCAGCTCTTCCTCCATCAGCCATCTCAAGTTTGTCCTCCCTTTTATATATGAAACTCAGAAACTGTAATAAATTAGGTAGTTGATTCAGCTTATGTTTAGCCAAGTAATGTTTTTACCATTCTTCTTGGAAAGTCTATGAATAGTTTATCCTAATCCTTGGGGATTAAATGCATTTTTATGTATTGTGTTGGCCATAAAGTTCATTCGGATTTTTCTGTAAGATCTTGTGGGAAAATCCGAACGAACTTTTTGGCCATCCAGTGTAAGGGGGAAAATCAGTCCAGAAGCCGTACAGGTAACGTGAACTGAGACAGTTTTATTTAAAAAAGCATTTATTTCATTTGACTGTGAAATATTATTTCTTTATGCTCGTCTTGTTTGCCAAATTCTCAATTCTCTTATGCTGAAAATCATTTGTTCCATTTTCAGTTTTTGGTAACTGCTTTGGTTATATGCATTGGCCTGGATTAGCCCCCAAGTAAATGTGCCAGCAAGAATGAATTGATAAATGGCTTCTCTAGTTTTTTTTTTTGTTGTTGTTGTTTTTTAGGCCTGCTATATTATTTCAGTTCTATGCTATTTAGAGGTCAGTAAAAATCTAGTCCAGGAATCACTTAAAGAATTAATGATGTGTCAAATGATCTTGAAGAGAATAAAAGTTTAGGCCTTATATATTTAGGTGAGTTTAAAAAGTTAATGTGATGCTGAGAAAGCATGTTTACAGTGTACTTTTATGTAATAATTTTTAAAAGCCCCCCCCCCCATATTTTATAGCTTTTCCTGCCTATCCCCTATTGGTTTATGAGAAAAACTTCCTAAATTCTAGTTTTCTCATATCTTTTCTCTTTAGTGCTGAGTGTAAATACTCAGTATTCTCTAAGTCAAGAACTACATCTTAAGAATGGAAATAGAATTGGTTAAAAGAAAAAAAGGTAACATTTATAGAAAAATTGAGTTCCTTTCAAATATGACTATGTCCCTTATTCCTTCACCCAATCATTGACCTCAGAGGAAGTGAGTGGAAAGGAATAAAATGGAACAGATTGACACAAAACTCTTCATATAACAAGTTATTTTGGTGTTTATAGAAGTGGAGTCATTCTTCGTACACCCTAGGTAATTATATTTCTTGAGGCTCCAAGCCATGTCATATCAACCTTACTAAAATATACCAACTTCATTAAACTTTTATTTATTTATTGCTATAAATAACTGAATAGATTTTTATACTTTTGCTTTTGAAATTATTTGATTATCAGCTATGATTTCTTGACAGTTGTGGTGAATACTTAGCAGTGTCACTTCCCTAGGACTGCTAACTATATGACAAGTTTTATATTTTTGGTAGCATTTTATGAACCATTTATAAAGTTGTTACAGTTTTATTTTCAGAATTTGAAGCCGCTGATTTCTTTATACATTTTAAGTATCAAACTTTTTAAAAGTTTGTGCCTCAAGATAAAACCTGTGCCTCAAGATAAAATGGCCCCTTAGAGGGGTTGGAATGGGCCCAGTCAGCTAGAGTAGCAAAGATACAGTTTTATGGGTAGTAGCTGAGTGAGTGAGTGTTGTTGAAGTCTCTGTATGGCTGTTCGTTTCATCACTAGGTGACTGGTTTTATAGAAAGCCTGACTTCAGATTAAACAGCTTTAATTGGTACAGTCAGTGGTACCACATCCATGGATTCCCCAATTGGGAAAAATTACAGAAAGTTCCAAAAAGCAACACCTGAATGTGTTGTGCACCAGCAACTATTTACATAGCATTTACTTTATATTAGGTTTTATAAGTAATCTAGAGGTGATTTAAAGTATACTGGAGGATGAGTATATGCAGTATAATATGCAAATACTGTATACCTTTTTTATATAAGGGATTTGAGTATCCATGGGAGTGCTGTGTGTCCTGGAACCTATCCCCCTCAGATACTGAAGGACAAATGTGTTTAGTAGTGGATTATAGTAGAGCAGCAATTCTCAAAGTCTTTGGTCTGAGGACCTCTTTTTACATTCTTGACTTATTGAGGGCCCCAAAGAGCTTTTGTTTATGTAGGGTGTGTCTATCTGTATTTACTATCTAAGAAGTTAAAAGCTGGGCTTCCTTGCTGGCACAGTGGTTAAGAATCAGCCTGCCAATGCAGGGGACACGGGTTCGATTCCTGGCCCAGGAAGATCCCACATGTCATGGAGCAACTGAGCCCGTGCACCACAATTACTGAGCCTGTGCTCTAGAGCCCGTGAGCCACAACTATTGAGCCCACGTGCCACAACTACTGAAACCTGCGCACCTAGAGCCCGTGCTCTGCAACAAGAGAAGCCACAACGAGAGGCCGCGCACCGCAACGAAGAGTAGCCCCCGCTTGCCGCAACTAGAGAAAGCCTGCGCGCAGCAACGAAGACCCAACACAGCCAAAAAAAAAATAATAAATTTATTTTAAAAATAATAATAAATTTATTTTTTAAAAAAGTTAAAGCTGAGAAATCTTTAAAATGTTCATTAATTCATTTAACAACAACCAATTAAATGTTACCATAACACTTTTTATGAAAATTAACTTTTTCCTCATCCGACAATAATTAATATAAAAGAGTAGCATTGATTTTTACAGTTTTGGGTTTTTTTGTTTTTTTTTTTTCCGGTACGTGGGCCTCTCACTGCTGTGGCCTCTCCCATTGCGGAGAACAGGCTCCGGATGCACAGGCTCAGCGGCCATGGCTCACGGGCCCAGCCGCTCCACGGCATGTGGGATCTTCCTGGACCGGGGCACGAACCCATGTCCCCTGCATCGGCAGGCGGACTCTCAACCACTGCGCCACCAGGGAAGCCCTTTACAGTTTTTTTAAAAAATGTTTGGCTTAATAGATGATAGCTGGATTCTCATACCTACTTCTCCATCCAATTTGTTACAGTATGTTTTTTTTAAATAAATGAAGTAAATCCAGCCTCACAGAGATTCATAGTTAGAAAGAGGAAGAGTATTTTAATAGTTTTTCCAGGTAGTTGTGTGTATTCTTCTATTATACTGCATCAAAACTTGACAAGTATCAGTTCTTTTTAATAAATAAATTTATTTATTTATTTTTGGCTGCATTGGGCCTTTGCTGTGCACAGGCTTTCTCTAGTTGTGGCGAGTGGGGGCTACTCTTCGTTGCAGTGCGTGGGCTTCTCATCGCGGTGGCTTCTCTTGTTGCAGAGCACCGGCTCTAGGCGTGCGGGCTTCAGTAGCTGTGGCCTGCCGGCTCTAGAGCGCAGGCTCAGTAGTTGTGGCCCATGGGCTTAGTTGCTCCATGGCATGTGGGATCTTCCCGGACCAGGGCTTGAACCTGTGTCCCCTGCCTTGGCAGGCAGATTCTTAACTACTGCTCCACCAGGGAAGCCCCGACCAGTATCAGTTCTTTGAAGGTTAGTTGCAGTGTGGAATCTGAAGCCATATCAGTGAACTTTTTGTATTATGTTAAACCATAGGTCTGTCTTGCACTTTAAATTAATCTTTTATCCATGCATAATTTTGTAACATCAAGAATAGGTCATTTAGGGTCTTCCCTGTTGGCGTAGTGGTTGAGAGTCCACCTGCCGATGCAGGGGACACGGGTTCGTGCCCCGGTCCGGGAAGATCCCACGTGCTGCAGAGCGGCTGGGCCCGTGAGCCATGGCCGCTGAGCCTGCGCGTCCAGAGCCTGTGCTCCACAACGGGAGAAGCCACAACAGTGAGAGGCCCGCGTACCGCAAAAAAAAAAAAAAAAAAAAAAAAAAAGAATGGGTCATTTTGAAAATAATGAGGAATGAGAAAATAACGAGTTATGCAGATCTTCCAAATGTCGGCATATTTCGTGATAAAATTTCTTTAAAAAATCACCCTTGGGGACTTCCCTGGTGGAGCAGTGGTTAAAAATCTGCCTGCCAGTGCAGGGGATACGGATTCGATCCCTGGTCCGGGAAGATCCCACATGCCGTGGAGCAGTTAAGCCTGTGTGTCACAACTGCTGAGCCTGTGCTCTAGAGCCCGTGAGCCACAACTACTGAGCCCGGGTGCCATGACTACTGAGCCCGGGTGCCATGACTACTGAAGCCCATGCGCCTAGAGCCCGTGCTCCACAACAGAAGCCACCACAGTGAGAAGCCCGCGCACCGCAACAAAGAGTAGCCCCCACTCTCCTCAACTAGAGAGAAAGCCCGCATGCAGCAACGCAGACAAAAACAAACAAAAAACCTTGAGTATTGTTTGTTTATAGGTAGGATTTTTCTTTCTTTGAGATTAAAAAATTGTTAGAAGTGTGATAAGTAGCATGTGTGGGAATGTCCACTAACTAGTGGTTGTACTTCTTACTGGTGCTGTCAGTTTAACATGATATGGTTTTGCTTATGTAAAATTTGCTGTGTAAACAGATTCCATCATAATTTAAAGTCAGACTTTTCACCAGATTGCTTTTTCCCCCTGGTCTTCCTATACCATAAAAATTCATAATGTAAAAGGCTACTTTTTAATATAAATTATAATTAGTTCAATTCACGTGCCATTTAGATTATAATTTATTGCTTCTTTGAAATTGCCTTAATAGTAATAAATCTAATTTGTAATATAAAGCAGATTATGCTAGGGGTAGTGGTTCACACATGTTTTCAGTTTGAGAATTCACTTCTTAAGTTTACATTAAAAAGAAAAAAACTTTCTGTTATGGAAAGTTCACATATAACCAAAGTAGACACAGTGGTATAGTGAACTCTCACTTAAAAGTTGCATGAATTATCCCTCATGGACAGTTCTGTTTCATTTATGCCCCATTCCCTTCCCTCTCCAATTATTTTGAAGCAAATTCCAGACGGGAGTCACATCATTTCATTTTTATATAATGCAGAATGTATCTTTCAAAAATAAGAATTAAAGGTTATAACTTAAGAGAAAAAAGCCACTGTATCTTGGTTTCTCTTAAAAGTAATATACTAAGAACTTATTAGTGCTTAATAGAAATGTTCTTAACTTCTTTGACTTTTTTTTTGGCATTGGTGTGTTCTCCATCTAAAGGCGCCTAATGTATTAGATGGAACACTTTTGGGGGTGAATATTTTTTCATTGAGCTTTCTGCCAGTCCACCTTGGTCACTGGACTCTCACTGTTATTATGCTTCTAGACATGGCAGAAAAACCCAGTATGGATGAGTAGGAGCTTTGAAATTATTTAAACATTTGGGTTTTTCCAGGATGAAGAGACTCGGCACAGCCTTGAGTGCATCCAGGCCAATCAGATCTTTCCCAGGAAGCAGCTGATCCGGGAGGATGAGAATCTTCAGGTAATTTCAGGCCACTTTGGATTGTGAAATAAGTATTACGCATCGTAGTAACAATGTAGCAGAGCTAATGGATTCAAGTAATGTACTATGTATAGGAAAATATGTATTAGAAAAATATATTTTTTCCTGATCCATACACATAATAGAAATATAAGCTGGAAAACATCTCTCCTTTTAGAAAGACTTTTTTTTTCCTGAGAATTCACTGAGATGATCATCTCTGTGTCATTCCTTCTGTAGTTTAGAATATGAATAACTAGGTTTTATGAATCTTGAATCTTGTGGGTATAAACCCATCCTCTTTAGGTCCCTTACCCATTTATGTAGTGTTTTTGAGTGACAGTGTTTATCATCCATTCACCTGACCCGTGTTTGAACACTTTGCTTTACTGCTTCAAAACTCTGAAGGGTTTCTTCTTCCATTTTGAAGGTTCCTTTCCTTGAACTTCATGGAGAAAGCACAGAGTATGTGGGCCGTGCTGAGGATGCCATCATTGCCCTTTCTAATTACAGACTTCACATCAAGTTCAAGGAGTCTCTGGTTAACGTAAGTGTTTCTCAACTGTTCTCCCACTAAAGTAGATGGAGAAAGGAAGCATTCAATAAAAAAAACTTGTTACTGTTCTCAAAGAGAGGAGTGTTATATGGGGTTTGGTTTGAAAACCTTGTGTGCTCTGCTTTTCTCTCACTTAATTTAAGTACTCAGGGACACTAGGTTAGCAAGCAACTCTTGTGCGTGATTTAAAATGATACATGTAGTTGTCAGCTAAGGTGTCCATTGTCTACTAACACTGCATGAATTGCAGTAGGTAATGTTGTACCATTAAGCTTTGTAAGGGTGCAAAGGCTGTATAGGCTTTTATTCCTCAATTTTTAGTAGTTGCTGACTGCCTCAGTTGAGAGAACTTCCTGGACCTTAATGTCAAATGTTGAGTTGTACTTTGAGCTCAGTGCAGACTTCTGTTATAGGATGAAGTTATTCTTTTTTTTTTTTTTTTAAAGTACAGGGGCCTCCGTTTTTTTTTTTTTTTTTTTTTTTTTAAGATGTTGGGGGTAGGAGTTTATTAATTAATTAATTAATTTTTGTTGTGTTGGGTCTTCGTTTCTGTGCGAGGGCTTTCTCTAGTTGTGGTGAGTGGGGGTCACTCGTCATCGCGGTGTGCGGGCCTCTCACTATCGTGGCCTCTCTTGCTGCGGAGCACAGGCTCCAGATGCGCAGGCTCAGTAGTTGTGGCTCACGGGCCTAGTTGCTCCGCGGCATGTGGGATCCTCCCAGACCAGGGCTCAAACCCGTGTCCCCTGCATTAGCAGGCAGGTTCTCAACCACTGCGCCACCAGGGAAGCCCAGGATGAAGTTATTCTAATGGCTCCTTAGTGGTATTAAGTATAGATGTCAAGTACAATGTGTATTTGCATAACGGACTATATATTGCTGAAGAGAAGGAAGGCTTTCAGTTTTTGAGTGCATTTACCCTTTTCAATTATGAGGGTATTCTCAGTGAACTGGTTCTTCCAGCACACTTGCCATCATTAATAGTTTTCAGTAAACGTGCCTTTCACCACAAGAATGTGAAGGTTCATGTATTTCAACCAAATGAATGCCTTCTTCCTTCCTCACTGGACCGTATTGTGGCTTTTTGCACTTTGGTTCTAGCACAAAGAAGTGTATTATGACATCTTGTAAAAGCTCAGGACTGTAGTTTCATTCAGATTGTGTGTTTTGGGGTTCATTTTGGGATTCTTAGAAAAAGTTTACTCAGCCACCCAGAAGTTACCCAATTCCTTCATCATATTTTTCCCTTGGCAAGACTCAAATGGCTGACATTTTCTTTGTGGTTGGCATTTATTATTTTAGTATTTATTATTATTCTTTGTAGTTAAGCATTTATATCCAGGAATCATTGTGGCCTGAATTCCTTCTGGTTTCTAGATTTGGGCTATGATCATATCTGTTATGTTAGTTTTCTGCCTGTCAGCTAAAAATACACACTGGATTCATCAAGGAAAGAGGCATGTTGTGCTTTCTTACCATATAGCACTGTATTCAGAAGGGCCCATTTGGAATTGGGTGGCTGTGATAAGAGGGGACAGGATTGAATCTCCTATAACATTCCAGCAACCAGGCGTTTCCTACCAGCTACTGTGGAAATAATGACAGTAATAATTAGTAGAATTGCCCAATTTAATTTTGTGTTTAAACTGTGTTTAAATGTCTAGAATTGATGAAATTGTAATTAAATTGCATTAGTTTCATATCATTGCATTTTTCCATACAGTCCTCTGTCTCTCAGCTTTTTGGTTTATGGCGAAGTATTTCAGAGACTATTTTTAGATCTATTTGGGAATATGGTCTGTTGGAGAGAAAGCATGGATTTGATCATGTCATTCACCAGCCTGAAGCCCTTCAGTGTTTCTTAACTACTTCTAAGATGAAATTACTTAGCATGGTATGATCCTTGGTCCCTGACAGCTTTTCTGTATCCCTCTTTCCCCCCTTCTTCCCTTTGTATTGGTAAAACCACCCTCCTTGGAATCTCAGACATACTTTACACCTCTGAGTTCTCTTTTCTCCTACCCAGGGAACTTCTCTTCATCTGTCAAAACCCAGTTCAGGTGATAAATTCTTCTGTGAAGCCTTTCTCAATCTCAGTTCCCTCCCTGACAGTTTATTACCCTCTCTTCTGGCTTTTTCTGTATCTTGAGCATACCTTTACAACATTTACCAGATATGCTGTAATTTTTTGTTTATTCATCTTTGTATCTTCAGAATCCAGCATGTGTACTGGTGCCATGGTATTCAGTAAATACTAAAGTGAATTGAAGTTAATAGGGGTTTGAAATTGATATTAGACCATTTTTAAACCCCCTTTAGGTTTAAAGTTCATTTTAAAACATACTTCTGTGTAAATATGCCTGTGTCATCTTGTCTCTTAACAGTAGCTGTATGAGTAGGTTGTTTACTGGAATTGTTGGTCCCCCACTGTGACTGAGATACAGTGCTTAAGAAAACTTACCCCTGTTTTTACTTTTGACTCATTTCTTCACCTAAAAGTGCTTTCCATTTAGCATTATAACCCTCTAAGGCATAGAGCCTGCATGTCACGTTTTAAAAAGCCCAAGATAATGATTTTGCACAGAAAAATTGTTGTGCAAAAGTATTTTGGCGTTGCAGTGACTTTAAACATTTCAGGTTGAGAGCGACTAGGACTTCTTCATACAAGTACGTTAATCACATCGCAGTTAGTGCTAAGGTTCCTAAAACCTGTGGTTACTCCAGGAAACAATGGCTCCTCCTACACTGGGTTCTCCCTCAGCAGATGAGTATTTCAGTAAAATCTGTGAGATTAAGAGACCCCCCCCTTTAAAGGTTATTATATCTAAATCAAACATAAATCTACCATTACCCAGATGTGCCAGTATATATTGTGGCATGCTCCAGTTTGCATCATTTTGTATGCTTTTAAATCAACACACATCATTTTGTATGCTTTTGAATCAACACATTTAGCACTTTAGAGAATGACTTACTGTCAAGCTTTAAATAGTTACCTGATAATCATATATTCTCTGTTAATTTCACAGCAGCGCTGAGATACATCATTACTTTAATGCACACACATTCACTGGATATCAAGTTTCCAGTTTCTGGGGTAAAGAACCTCTAGTACAGTTCAGTTGTAGCATTTAAGGTATGAATTGCTCTTATTCTGTGCTTTTCCCAAACTATATTTTTACATATGTACAGGTAATTTGCTCAACTAATTTATAAACAAGTAAGTGTTCAAGTGGAGTTCATGAACTTTTTAAACAATTCTTGTTGTGTAATTCAATAGACCGCCTCTCAATCTGCTGCTTCTGCAATCCCAGTAAGTAGCATGAGAATTCTAGGCGGTTGTTGCACCTGTGCTTGGAACAAACTGGTTTTGAGTGTCAGATGCTCACCTTGCAGATCAGCAAAGTGTGTCATCTCTGCATGAGTCCCTTCCTTCATATTAGACAAAGTTCTAGTGGTTTCCTATACGAGGACAATTTGTGGGGTGGGGATAAAGCCACACAGTTTAAACATAAGCGGGTGGAATTGTGACCTTCAAAAAACGTAAACTGAATTTCAACCAGAAATAATTTGTAAAGTCAATGTGAGTATTTAAAAGGACATTAAAACTCCATTTCCAGACTGCTCTGTTAATGCTTCTTAGGAACAAGCTGGAAGTATACTTGGAAACACTTTACTTAGCATTTTCCTAGATTCTTTCCATTGCCTAACTATTGTATATCAAAAATCTTCATTCCCCAAGCATCAAAAAGGAGGTTATTGTTAACAGTGCACTTTGGCCTTAGCATTCATAAATCAGAATAGCTTCTGAAACCAGTGCTGGAAGAGTATCTTGTAAATACCACAGGTGAGCAATAAAGAGTTTGGGTCTTTAACCTGTGACAGTCTTCTTCCTCTGACAGTTTTTTTTTTTTTTTTTTTTTTGCGGCACACGGGCCTCTCACTGTTGTGGCCTCTCCCGTTGCGGAGCACAGGCTCCGGACACGCAGGCTCAGCGGCCATGGCTCACGGGCCTAGCTGCTCCGCGGCATGTGGGATCTTCCCGGACCCGTGTCCCCTGCATCGGCGGGTGGACTCTCAACCACTGCACCACCAGGGAAGCCCCCTCTGACTGGTTTTTGAGTCATAGGAGTTAGAGCCCAGATATTCCAGTGTGTTACAGATTTTAGGTTAAGATTCATTACATTATTTTTTACTCTGCTATTGCCAGTTTTACCTCACATGTGTATGCAAGATTAGTACTTCCCATTCATGCTATAAAAAGGGCATTTGTTTTTAAAAGGTATACATTATCCCACTTTTAAATTCTGGTGCTTAAAAAATAATTCACACACATACCCCCACCCACCCAGAATGAATTATGGTAAATATAGTAGGATATGATGATATAAAATTCCCTCTGGAATGAGACAGTACTGTGGGTCTTTTATACTTGTGCATGTCTATTAAATTTTTAAACTGCCACTCTTCTGCTTTTTTGGATTGATGCTCTTATGTGTTTTGGTGTACATGATATAACTTTTGACCTTTTGAGGAATTGATTAACAGCACTGAGTGTGTTTGATGTATTTTGAGCATGAGTTTGGTGGGTTTTATAAGAGGAAAAGCACTGTAATGGGAGATAGAATTGCCTGGCAGGTAGAAGGCAGAGGAGAAAGGAGCAAAAAGAAAATGAGTTGCTACAAAACACTGAATCAGTGGGTAAGAGAGGATTTGAATGTGACTTTAGATTTCTTTGAATTGCCTCTAAGGAATCTTGGTTTACATTCTGTTTTCCTCTTGAAGATCCCTGGTAAAGAGGCTACTACTTAATTGTGAAAGAAAAACTAAAGTAGAGCTCACACAGAAGGGAAGGGCATCTTAGAGGAAGAAAGAAAGGAGTACCATATGTAATGGAAGGACCCTGAGCTAGAGGACAGCCATGGATTCTTGTCCTGACTTGCTGCTAGCTTTAGTGTAGTGGCTTAACCTTCCTGGGCTATAAAATGCTCTGGCTCTTGTGTCTGTAATTCTTTGTTATGAGGTTGAATATTGGGTATATCTAGTTACGGAAATGGTAAGAGAGCCTCCTAATATGTGATGAAAGTTGAGAAACGTAAATCAGTGGACTTGCCTTTAAAAAAGTAGAGAACCTTATGTTTTGGTTGGATGTATGAAGAGGAAAAGAAGCCTATCTCTGGCTTTTTAGAAGAGGAAGCAGTCTGGGGGCAGGGGTGCATTGAAGAGTAACATTGAGGTGAAAGGGGAAGAAAAAAGGGAGATACTCATTTGATATAAAATCAGGTATTTCCCTTTTAGGTCCTTGTTCTTGCTGCATATTAAACTTCCTTGCATGTGACAATTTGCATGATTATTAAAATCTGTTTTCTGTGTCTATGACTTGAGTACACATGGTTGTTTCTGGTGACTTGCTAGTATCTGTATACTAGCAACCAACATTTTTATCCTTATTCCTTAAATTTGCAGTGTTAAAATACATGAAAATTTGTATATTGAAAGGATTTAGGTAGCATGTGTTTTGCATGCTCTGAGGTATTGCATATTTGTATTTTGGAAGTCTGGACATAGGCTCTTGGGCTCTAGTCCAATAGTAGGGATGTAAACTTACCTGTTCTTTGTAGCAAAATAGCACAGACTGGTCCACTCCCTCCAGCAGCTGCTAATAGTGTTAGTTGGTTTTCAAGTTTTCTAGCTATAAGGAAAGGTGATAGAAGGGGATCTGGGATGCGGGTGACTGCTGAGAGAGCAGGTGGATTTGTAAAGCTCACTCTCACTCTACCCCAGACTCTTCCCATTCCCTGTTCCTGGGACTTCCTAAGTTGTGACCATCCGAGGTTGAGAAAGCAAAGGCTTGTGTCATGTAGGAAGGTTGGAAGGTTGTCCAAGGAAGTCAGGAAGCATGCACAATTTTGGCTGGTAAAAGTTTAGAAAATTGAGATAAGAACTCAGGCCTCTTAATTGCCAGTCTGGCAGCTCTTTTTTGTTTGTTTGTTTGTTTTGTGGGGGGGGAGGGAGAAGGGGGTTGTAGGTTTAAAAACAAAGAAACCCAACATGAGTCTGTTATAGGATACCCAGAGGACTGGCCTGAGAACAAATCAGTGTTCTCTTCTGATCTCTTAATCTCCTATTACTTCTTCACAATTTATCCCCACTGATACATTGTTGGGTTTTTTTTTCCTTCTTAGACGTACAGGTCTTGAAAGAATTTTTAGCTGCATCAACTCCAGTTTCTCACAGCACCTTGGGGTTAAGGACTTAAACAGAAACAGAGGGCCAAAGCTCCTTTTTTTCTCAGAACACAGGCAAGAATTCTTAGTCTTTCTCTTACTTCTGGTCCTATTATAAGTGTAAGGGAATTTTATTGATTAATCAAGAAGGCTCGGGCCTCCCTGGTGGCGCAGTGGTTGAGAGTACGCCTACCAATGCAGGGGACATGGGTTCGTGCCCCGGTCCGGGAGGATCCCACATGCCGCCTAGCAGCTGGGCCCGTGAGCCATGGCCGCTGAGCCTGCACGTATGGAGCCTGTGCTCCGCAATGGGAGAGGCCACGGCAGTGAGAGGCCCGCGTACCACCAAAAAAAAAAAAAAAAAAAAAAAAAGAAGGCTCTAGTCCTGAGGTAGAACTCCCAGCCATTACCTGAGTAATATTATTTTGTTTTCTTCCCCTTTTTAATCCCTGCCCCAGTTTGTTTGTTTATTTGTTTGTCTAAGATGTCCGGCATTGGGCTTCTTTTTGATCTCCACATCCTTGTTCTGAGAGTTCTCAGCTGACTCTGGCAACTGCATGGTGGGGCAGCGTTTGCCAGAAGCCTGTTTCTGAAACTGGTTCAGCTAACAGGAGGGCCACCCTGTGCAGGCAGCACTCTCTTGTTTCTGTCTGTTGGAAGAGACTGCCTCCTTCTCATGCAAAACATGAATTGTTGGAATGCTCCTTGCAACTCCCAGAGCCACATTTTGGTTGGGCTTGATACCGTGTAAAAAGACCCTTTTCCAATGAGTGAGAATATCTACTATTATTTTTACCAGGCTCTCTTTAGAAGTTTTGGAAATTGTTTTTTGAAGCCAGGGGTTGAACCAGGATAAGATGAGGGACAGAGGGAGGATTCTAACAACCGCTTAAGGATTTGTCACCCTATTCAGATGCTTTCCCTCCTGTCTGCCTGCCTTCTTTGATCCCTCTCCACTGTCATACTCAGTAGTCTGCTGATCAGATTGGCAGGGAAAGAACCATCCCAGCTTACTCATACCTTGAGCCCCACTTGGCAAACAGGGCTCCTCAGCTTGTCTTTTTTTTTTTTGGCTGCTTTGGGTCTTCGTCACTGCACGTGGGCTTTCTTTTCTCAAGTCGTGGAGAGCGGGGGCTACTCTTCGTTGCAGTGCGTGGGCTTCTCATTGCGGTGACTTCTCTTGTTGCAGAGCACGGGCTCTAGGCACACGAGCTTCAGTAGTTGTGGCATGCTGGTTCAGTAGTTGTGGTTCATGGGCTCTAGAGTGCAGGCTCAGTAGTTGTGGTGCATGGGCTTAGTTGCTCTGTGGCATGTGGGATCTTCCTGGACCAGGGCTTGAACCTGTGTCCCCTGCATTGGCAGGCAGATTCTTAACCACTATGCCACCAGGGAAGTCCCCTCAGCTTGTCTTTTGCAGCAAATTAGACCTAGATAATTAGGCCACTGTGAAACCTGCTCCCTTCTCCTCCTTACCTAGTCTACTGAGCAGAGAGCCTGACCCGCAGCTCTGTCTATTCTCTTGTCTTTTTTGTGCAACCTGCAGGCAGTTCAGACCTCCAGTCTTTTTCAAGATTCTCCTTTGCTGACACAAAGCCACAAGCCCACCTTGTCATTTGGGGCAAGTGACAAGTGTAGTCCCACTAGCCTCTTGATCTGCAGCTCTCTTCTGTCAACAAGACAGGATAACTGTTCTGGTTCCCTTTAGCTTCTGTGTCATCACAAATCACAGCAAGCTCTAACCTTGTAAAGTAGTACTTTGAGAGATGAGTTTGAAAGTTTGTTGCCAGAAAGATGGCGTATTTCCCTGTTCTTCCAGATGTGGTGCCTCCTCTTTATTAGTTAGCTTTGTGCTATGACATGACTTGAGGGCACTGATTAGAGATTGAGAAAGGGAAACCCTAAATCACCCAGGAAATCACTTGAGTGCTATTGATTTAGATGGATATGCAGTTCTGTGCTTCTTTTTCCTGCAGAACTTTCTAATCACTCTTGTTGGACACACTGAAGAACTGCAGGGTCAATACCTTTTTGACTAAGGGAACTTCATCTTTTTTTAATTGCAGGTTCCATTACAGCTTATAGAAAGTGTTGAATGCCGAGATATATTTCAGCTTCATTTGACTTGCAAAGACTGCAAAATTATCAGGTATGTGATGAGTTTATGCTATTGTTTAGTGTGGAAAATACTTCTTAAAGGATGGATTCATGATTTGATAACAGAAAAACAGCTTTTGAGGGTCAGCCTAGTTAGGAGTATTTTCGGAGTAGTTAGTCCCTGAAATATGTTATCTTTAGCCTACTTTGCTATTGGAAAGGTGTTTTTTATTTGGAGATGATTTTAAATTTACAAAACAGGTGCAAACATAAAAATAGTAAAGAGCACTAGTATTGTTAACATTTTACCCTATGCTTTATCGTTTGCGGGGGACGTGTGTGTGTGTGTGTGCGCGCATGTGCGCGCATGCGCTAGTGTGTGAAATTCTTGTTCTGAACCATTTGAAAGTAAGTTACATAATCATGGCTCTTTGCCCTGAAATACTTAAGTGTGCTTTCTTAAGAATAGGGGTATTTTCTTACATAACCCACAGTATCATTGTTACTTCACAGTTTTGCACTCATAATACTTTTTATCCAATCTACTATCCATGTTCCAGTTTTGTCAGTTGACCTAATAATGCCCTTTATAGCATTCCCCCTACCTCGTTCAGAATAGGATCCAGACAAGGTCACTTATTACATTTAGTTGCCGTGATTCTGTAGCTTTCTTTAATCTGAAATGTTTTCTACCACCTTTCTTTATCTTTTATGACATTAACGTTTTGAAGAAAAAATCTTTTATTGTAATAGAAAGTTTCTTATTTTGTATCTGGTGTTACCTTGTGATTAAATTGAGGTTGTGTGTTCTCAGCTGGAATACTATATGTATGAGGTTGTGTCCTTTTCAGGAGATTGTATTACAGCTGGAGGCAAACGGTGTCTATCTGTCCCTTGCTGGTGATGTTAGTTGTGATCACTCTTGTCAAGGAGTCACCCGCTTTCTGTGTAATTTCTATATCTTCTCCCTTGCAACTAATCAACAGTCTGGGAGGCACTTTAAGACAGTAGAAATGTCCTGCTTCTCATCACATTTCTCCAGTGTTGGCTTTATCTGATCTAGTCTTTACTATAATGGTTGAAAAGTGATGCCTAAAAATGCATTTTAAATTTAGTAGCTCTACCAGTTTTTAATTCCCCAAGTTTTTGCTTTATTTCTTTGACCTATTCTGGAGTGCCAGTAAACATTGTGTGTGGACATATTGATGAGCCACACTGATTGGGACAAGAGAGAGGTTTAAGTGTCCTCCTTGTTGTTTTTTTTTTTTTTTTAATTTTTGTTGGAGTATAGTTGATTCCTCCTTGGTTTTAAGGTAAATATTTAAGTTGCTTTTTAGCCATTGAGATTTGGCTTGCTTTTGATAGATACTGGTTATAACTCACAGTTTTAAAAGGTTGCTTATTAATTACTCAATTTTAGATACTGCATTTAAAAAGATAAAGTATTTTTTACACTAATTATTTTAACCTCCTAGTTATATATACTGCAAATTGCACTTGATAATAGAATTGGTTTTTTCTCTACATGGTAACATCTGAAAATTTCAGTGTAATGTATCTTATTTTCGATCTAAAGTTGCTGATTTATTCTAATTGCTAAATAGATAAATTTTGAAATTTTTCCCTAATTGGCTAAAAGTACTGTGAACCATTTTTGAGCTTGCTATAATAATGTCATAACAAAACAAAAAGAACTTCTTTAAACATATTGTTTGAGAAGGACAACCATAAAGCTTTGGTGGAAGAAGTGGAATAAAACCCCATTCCTGGAAGAGAATGACTGTCATTTTACTTTAATAATTGTCAATCTCAGAAGAGATTTTATTAGTCTAAAAAAAATAGGTTTTCCACATGTCCAGCTTTCTTCTTCTTGACATTTTGCACCATTGGCTAAAATTTGTTGAACATGTTTTGTTATTATAAATCATAAACATTAGACCACCTTAGTGGTTTTTTTTGTTTGTTTGTTTTTGTTTGTTTTTTTGCGGTACGCAGGCCTCTCACTGTTGTGGCCTCTCCCGTTGCGGAGCACAGGCTCCGGACGCACAGGCTCAGCGGCCATGGCTCACGGGCCTAGCTGCTCCGTGGCATGTGTGATCCTCCCAGACCGGGGCACGAACCCGTGTCCCCTGCATCGGCAGGTAGAATCTCAACCACTGCGCCACCAGGGAAGCCCTCTAGTGCTTCTTTGACTGTAGTTATCATTTCACTGTGAGTAGGCATTCTTGAAATGGTGGCTACCCTTAGGTTTCATTGTCAGCTGTCTTCTGATTACATTTGTACTTGTTTGGCTTTACAAAGGTGTCAGTTCTCAACCTTTGAGCAGTGTCAAGAGTGGCTGAAAAGACTGAACAATGCAGTCCGACCACCTGCTAAAATAGAAGATCTCTTCTCATTTGCATACCATGCTTGGTGCATGGAGGTCTACGCCAGTGAAAAAGAGCAACATGGAGACCTGTGCAGGCCAGGTAGGCCTTTCTAAAACGTTCAGATGGTGATTTCATTGAAATACTGCTTGAGATATCCATAACATGAAATGGGACTCCTTAGCATTCGTGTATTTAATCAGTGTACTTTTTATGGAGCACGTAGCATTTGCCCATCATTCTTCTAAGCTCAACGGAAGATGTTTCCTACCTTTCAGGGGGAAGGAAAGAACACTAGACTTGGCATCACAGTTTACTGGGCCTGACTAAAAACACCTAGGGTATGGGTGTTAGGGAAGCCCAGTGGAAGGGAGCCACGAGCGTTATATACATGTTTGCGAAGACTTCACGTTTGAAGTGGCTTTTGAGTAGGCTTTGAAAGTTGAATAAGAGTTCATTGATAACAGACTGGGGAAAAGAACTTTAGACAGAGCAAGTAGCATGAACAAAGGTACAGAAGTGTGAACTTAGGCCACAGAATAATGGATTACAAAATGGCTTTTTGCTGTCTTTGAATTTCAAGTCATAGATTACCTTTTGTCACCCCTTTCATCTCACAGATGATGAAACAGAGGTCCAGAGAGGCCAGGTGACTTTTCTCAGGGCAAATAAAGAAGTTGGACCTATACTGGAACCCAGGCTTCCTGACTCCTCATGAAATCTTTGTCACACTCACTGTCTTTCTCCCTCAAAAATGGCGTTGACCAAGTTCATGCTGTTTCTCTGTGTGTAGTTTTCTATAAATTGTCCATTGCTGTAAATAGAACTTTGCTGGTCCAGCACCGAATCTTTAATGTGTCCAGCTTGGAAGCAATGTCTTGAATTCCTAAGCAGTGAAACATTGTGAGCTTCCTTCCAATAAAGTTTACTCTAGAGACTTTTTCCTTTAAACCTCAATTTTTAGTCCTGAACCTTCAATATTAACAATTCTGCCCTGGGTTGTTTTAAACATTGGAGGCTAATCTAGCAATGCTTGGATCCCTTTGTTTCCTGGCTCATTCACTGGTTAAAGCTTTTGGTTCATATATTAAATTATAGCAAACACAGACATTTTTAAAGATCCTTTAATATGTACTTTTGTTTGACCCTCATGACCTTGTCAAACAGGCAGGATAGGCTGGTGTTTCTGTTTTGGGAGCCAAAGAAACGGAGTCTTAAGAGTAAAGCCTGTTGCCAAGTCCCACTGCTAGGCAGTGACAGAGCCAGGACTTGAACCCAGTTCTCAGCTATTGGGAGCTGACTGTATGGGGTGCTGTGGATACAGAGATGAAAAACAGAGGCACCTGCCCTTGTGGAGCCTCAGGGAAAGCTCCAGGAATCCAAGCTTCCCACAAGGCTGGTCAGCCAGTGGAACCCAAAGTCGTTCACAAGAGTCACCCACACCAACCTTGGAAGGTGACGAGAATGTGCCTTAGCTGTCTCTCACTTCACTCTCTTATCCATTGCATCTTTCTTTTTCCTTCTTTATATGAGATGCCATTGCATTTAAATTTTTTTTGTTTTTGGCTCTTTTCAAGATTTTTTTAATTTTTAAAAAAGTAACATTTACATGCAATGAAATGCACAAATCTTACATGTGTATTTGCTAGGTTTTTAGCCATTATATCTTATTTATTAGATTTTTAATCTCTACCATCTCGTAGGATAATGAAGTTATTGAGTGTATCTTGCTGTATTATGTTATATAAGAACTTTGATGTGTTTAAGGCTCTTAACTCCAAAAGGCATTCCCTAGTTTTGGGTTGCCAGTGTTTAGTTAACAAGGCTTGAATTTCTCCTAACCTGTTTCTCTCACAACCACAGACTGAAAATTCCTCATCTTTAGATGATTCCTTATTCCCTTGATAATTTAGTTTCTTTAGGATTTGAGTCAACTCTTAGAATATTCCTAAGATGCGTCAGATCAAAACTTCACTCCTGTCTATTAATTATAGATGACTTTGTCCTGAGCTGAGATGACTTTGGTCCCCAGGTCTTTCCCTTCTTGAAGATACTTGGTATTCGTTGGCCACCAGGACATCCAATTTCCTGTCTTTTCATGGGTTTGTGATGGATAGAGGCGTTTGGGGGTTAGAATACTGATTTATGAACTAGAAAACCTGAATTCAAACCTGTACTCTACCATTTAATTTTAAAAATAATACTGGGCAAGCCATTTATCTTCTCTGTACTTTAGTTTCTTTTGTTCTTCAAAGTGAGACATTTTTTTTCTTCCTGCCCAAGCTGATCTGGATATTCTGAAGATCAAATCTGTTAATGCTGGAGAGTTCAATTCAGTAAATGTTTGAGTGCCTCCTATGTGCCATGCTTGTGAATACATTTTGGAAATTATGAATATACAAGATGGTGCCATTGTAACTGATTGGAACTTACTCTATGCGTAAAGGTTGTATTTTCTTTTCAATATATACATTCCACACTGAAGTCAACCTGCTACAACTCACATGCAATCTTACTGTACTTCAGTGACTTGGTTTGAGTGTGTGTATATATGTATGGCTTTTTCCTTTTATATATTTTCACTGTGGAGTACAGAGGAAAACCTGCTTTTAAAGAATACTGTGGTGGCATTTTTTTTTTTTTTTTTTTTTTTTTTTTGTGGTACGCGGGCCTCTCACCGTTGTGGCCTCTCCCGTTGCGGAGCACAGGCTCCGGACACCCAGGCTCAGTGGCCATGGTTCACGGGCCCAGCCGCTCCGTGGCATGTGGGATCTTCCCGGACCAGGGCATGAACCTGTGTGCCCTGCATCGGCAGGCGGACTCTCAACAACTGCGCCACCAGGGAAGCCCCTGTGGTGGCATTTTTTTGCGGTACGCGAGCCTCCCACTGCCGTGGCCTCTCCTGTTGCAGAGCACAGGCTCCGGACGCGCAGGCCCAGCGGCTATGGCTCACAGGCCCAGCCGCTCCGCAGCATGTGGGATCTTCCCGGACCGGGGCACGAACCCGTGTCCCCTGCATCAGCAGGCGGACTCTCAACCACTGTGCCACCAGGGAAGCCCCCTGTGGTGGCATTTTTAAAGCCAGTTAACCTAGTTCTTTCGTCTCCACCCAATGTCATTGAGTATTGGTGGTGGCTACAGCATTACTTACCAATTACGAGCAGACCAGACAACCACATTCTTTTTTTTTTTTTCTATAAGAAATATAAGACCATATATGTGAAAGGATAAATTAAAATGGAAAATATTTTCTCTTAATGGTAGAGACTCTTAACAGGCCAAGTTAAAAATTGCCTTCTGCTCTATTCTGATTTTCCCTAAACTGGGTTGGACACAGAAGCATTGTGTTGTAAAAATGTAAACCCTTTAATGTCTCAGACATACTATTTTTAAAAGGCAAAGAATTTTTACATTAAAAAAAAGCTGTTTGGAGAGATTTGGGAAGTGATCCAAAGTTCTTCAAGATAAGGCTACTTCTACCCCCAAATTTAGGATATAACTAGGATTTTAGCTAATTTCTTTAACACGAACTGCAGTTCTGATACATCTAAATCAGCCAGGCTGGAAGCTTATTGAGTCTATGCCATACATTCTCAATGGGGCAACAATACCCACAAAGGGAGTAAGAACTGGCATACATTACACAAATAGATATACAATAATCTCTATTATTAAATTTTCATATGGGGGAATTGGGGGAAAAGTCTAAAAAAACTCTTTAGGGGACTGATAATTTTTTTTTAAAGTAAGGAACAGTGGAATATATTAAAATCCCAGCTTCCTACTAAGCATCCCTCTCCAAATGAAATCAGTTGTTCAAAGATCCAACAAAGATGTGAGACCAAAAAACTAGGAAAATATAACGCAACTAATAGCCTGGCATGACTTCATGAATTAAGGTATGGAATCTGGTAAAAAACAAACCAAACCAAAGACAAACAAAGCAAAACAAAACAAAAACAAAAACCACCTACATCTAACAAAAGTAGTTTTTATCTTGGATGATGGGTATAAGTACCCAACTCTCTTAACAATTTGTAAGCAGATGAAGCTAAGGCAGGGTAAAGGAGAGAGGATGCAGTTTAATCAATAGTGAAAACATCTAAAGTAAGCCCAAGAAACTGAGGACCCTGGCTCTACAGGAGATTAAAAAAGGAAGTTTTAGATCTCTATTTAGCCCCTTGCTTATAAGTCATCTTTATGTGAGACAGCACTTGAGATATTTCAGAGTCATGCCATTCTGTAATCTGTCCCAACACATGAGACCACAAGCATAGACTCTGAAGGGTGGAAGTTAGTTTAGTCTTTCAGAAGTTAATAAAACCTTTTATGGATTCTTCTCTGCCTAGCCTGTTAAGAGTAGAATGTGTCAGAGAGGGGGGAAATGGGAAAATTACATCATTACCCTGTATTCTTATAAATCGTAGTTTCTGACTGTTGAACCTGTCATAGTTAAGCCAGCCATACTGTGGCCACAGCTCTAAGTCTTAATCTGCTTCGGAGGAAGTCACCGCATTGCTGTTGGAGTTCATTGTAAAACTCTTGACTCTGCTCTTAGCCCCTTTCAAGCTCTAAATAAGAATGGCCTGGACTTCCCTGGTGGTACAGTGGTTAAGAATCTGCCTGCCAATGCAGGGGACACAGGTTCAAGCCCTGGTCTGGGAAGATCCCACATGCTGCAGAGCAACTCAGCCTGTGCATCACAACTACTGAGCCTGCGCTCTAGAGCCCGCGCGCCACAACTGCTGAAGCCCATGTGCCTAGAGCCCGTGCTCCGCAAATAGAGAAGCCACTGCAATGAGAAGACCGCGCACCTCAACAAAGAGTAGCTCCCGCTCACCACAACTAGAGAAAGCCTGCACACAGCACCAAAGACCCAATGCAGCCAAAAATAAAATTAAAAAAAATTAACAGGAGAACATTAAAAAAAAAAAAAGAATGGACTAAAGCTTAAAGCTTCTCTCCCATATGCTCAACATCCTTCTCATTTTAGCTGCCTTCTTGGTGACTGTTCTGTACTTCAGCATTAATCTGGAGTTCTGACAGATGACTGGGCAATTCAGTTGCTATTTTAGTAGCATCAGACCCACATCTCTGACCTCTCTTCTGTGATATACCCATTAAGCACATTTTGATTAACTATGAATAGCATGACTCTGGGTCATATACTGTTGTGCAGCTGCCTGTTTCGTATAAAGTAAAAGCCCTTGTCGGCAGAGTCCTTTTTCGGAGTTTAAATGCAGTCCAGTAAGTGTACGTCTAGACGACTGTACTGGGACCTTTGTTCATAGAAAAGAAGGATTCTTCCCTCTGTATTTGAAAATCTGGGGGGGCTAGTTCTCACCTTCTCTGACTCTGATACTGTTCTTCCTCACAGTAAGGGCCTGGCCCTTCTATCCCAGGCCTTTAAGTTGTGTATAATTGTAGGCTTGAATACTCAGAATCACCGGGAAGCTAGGCTTTTGCGGGGAAGTTTTTTTTAGACTGCTGGTTGACACTGTGGTTATGATAGAGGGATTTACTGCTTTAAAATTTTTTCATTCCCATTAAAATAAGAATTGCTAGACTGTTTGTAGTATAAGAAATACAAAATGTTAAAAAGGGACAGATCCTCATTTGGGGATGGGGGAGGCACACAGGAAGGGTTGAAATGGAAATACAAAGCTAAACAAATAAATTGGGGTATTACAGCATATCTAATGTTGAATCAGTGGAGACACGAGAATGCTGAGAGGGGAGTTCTTAAGGGAAATCCAGCAATATATGTGCTTGGCATGCACTTTTCTGGCAGAATAAACACAAGTGAACTTCTAACACAATTTAGCAAAAGCCAGTTGAATTACTCATGTATGTAAGGTCTGCTGCTAAATTTTTTTTTCAAGCAGTGGTTTTCAAACTAGATTGTGATTCACCAGTAGGTCATGAAATCAAAGTTTTAAGAAATGAAATATGAAATGAAAATTCAGGATAGAAAATATCAATGTATCACACACATAGTAAGGGTGGGTATTTTGTGAAACTAAAAAAATAAATATGTCGTATTGAGTTGTGATGCAAAACATTCTTATTGTGGGTTGTGATGGTCAGTTTCAAAGTTGAAGTTGATGAAGTCACTGCTTTAGAGGATACAAAGATAATTAAAACTCTTCTCAAGGAACTTGAAACAACAGATTTTTTGTGCTCAGTACTCAGTGTATATTTCTTTGTGTGTAGCTCAGAATTTCATGCCGAGGATGGTAATTCTAAGCCCTTTCTTGGGCAATTGTTCTATGTAGAAAACTGCCTGAGGAGGAGGGGAAGGAGGTGGAAGAGAAGGAGGTGGGAGAGGAGTGGGGGGGAAGGAGGAGGAGGTTCTTGTTGTTATTTTGCCAGTGATTATTTTAAAGTTATAGAAGATTCTGTTTAGAGTATGTGTTTAAGATAGAGGTACTAATGTAAATGACCATTAATTAAAATACCTTTACCTTTTGCACAGACTTAGAGCTGTATCCTAGGTTGGGGAAAATCTTGTCATTAATTAATGAACTTGGAAGTTGCCATAGTGCTTACAGCTTTTATATTGCGATTAAAAGTGAAAGATTCCCTGTGTAGAATTATTGATGGTCACCACTCCTTGCAATTTGTAGACAACACTCCAATTCAGATAGCTTTTTCCTATTTGGAAGATTATATTTCTTTTAAAACTTTTCCAAAATGGGATAGATTCAGTTGATTATTTCTTCCTGCATCTCTGAACCTTACCTTTTTATAGCTCTCCTTCAGGAAACATATAATAACTTAGTTTCAGCTCAAGAAAAGCAGTTTAAATGGGAAGTAGTTTTATAGACTTGTCCTTCATTCAAGTAATTGCTATTTCATATTCTGAAGCTCTTCTCCCAGGGAGAGCAAAGCTTTGATCACCAGTGCTGGCTGTTTTATGCTTTTGTTACTGTAGTTTCTCCCAGCCCCCACCAGTATTTATTTTACAACCTATAATACTATATGTTAGAGGTACTGCTTAATGGTTTGTTTTGTTGTTTATTTGTTTTTTATAAAATTACTGCTCTAGGACTGTTTTCAAGGAAGGAAGTTATTTCAGATTTAATGACTTTTATGTTCGGTTCATTTCTGCCTTTGTTGCTCGCTGTCTTGAAGAAGCAGCCAAATTCATTAGGGCATATGTAGGCAGGTTATACTTGTTTGGGTGGATGTTCTTACAAATGCTCAGCACTGTAGTTACTAGTGTGGTGTTTCTTGAGATTCCTGGGTACTGGCAGTTAAAAGTCCATGATCTTTTAACTGCAATTCTGTAATCTGTAAGGTTCTGAAAATCAAAAGATTTTTATTTTATTTGGTAGTTTGACTTGATCTGAATTATTTGTTGCTTTATTTATCCTATTTAGTGTGAATTATCCATGCATTTCACTGTAATGATGTTAGTGTTTGGTTAATGCTGTTGATATCATTAACCCAGTATTATTATACATGCACACCTTAAAATCCAGAAAATTCAGGTTCTGAAATCTGGCCCAAAGTGTTTCTCATGAGGAGTTATAGGTCTATACTACTATTCTTGATGAACTTGTTGATTTTATTTCTTATATATACATCAGTCTCAGTGTGGAAATGGGAAAGTAGCCAGTATAGGGATAAGAACGTGGGTTTTGAGATGAGACAGACCTGCCATAATAATCACCTCAGTCTCAGTTTTGTCCTCTGTAAAATGAGCCCAGTGATACTACTCTCAAATTTGATAGTAGTGATTAGATAATATTCTTTTTTTGTTTTTAGTTTATTTTTAATTGAAGAGATAATACTAATTCTTAATTAAAATCAAAATTAATTTCCTCATTTCTTCTTATAGTCTTATCCTGGCAGGAGATTTTTTTAACTAAATATGTTATTTATACAATACCTTTTTAAAAATAACTGAGCAGGGTAGCAATGCTTTCATTCTACCTGTTGTGGAAAATCATTCATTTCGTCCTTTCTTCTATCTGTCTGTGGTTCCTAGGGGAGCACGTAACATCAAGGTTTAAAAACGAAGTGGAGCGGATGGGTTTTGATATGAATAACGCCTGGAGGATTTCCAACATCAATGAAAAGTACAAGTGAGTTGTATTTGATCCCTGTGGACTGTGTTTCATGGCCACTGCCTTTGCAAGAAACCCCAATTCTCATGTGGCAGGACATTTGAATTTAGACTTTTTCTTTGAAATGGAGTTTTATTTATTAAATCTAAATGCCTCATCTTCAGCGTACTTCTTGAGCCTTCTGTTCCCATTGCTATCACTGGAGTGGAAAGAGATCCTTACTTATAGTAGGATCTTGGAACCTTCCTTTCTATCCCCTCCTATTCTTCCTGGCACATGCATGTCTAGATAATATTGTGCTTACCTGTAAACAGGGAGTTTCTGTTGTTCTCATCACTGCTTGACATCACATTAGAGATAAGATTAGTGATCTCAGAAGCAGTGATAAAACACTTACGAGTTGGTTTTTACTGTAATTTTACTCCAGATCCTATGAAATAGGCTACCGTATTCTCTAATTTGTTGATCTAAAACTAATGTCACAGCTATGATCGCTTAACCATTAAATATTAATGTAACCATTATTACATATTTCCCATTACCTATTTCCCTAAAAGGTATAAGAACTTTGGTAGGGGAGGGCAGTTAACTACTATGATTTTGGTGATCCAAATTTCTATAAAACAAAAGAAAATTGTCCAGAATTTTAAAATTAACATATCCTTCTCCTCTTAAGTTTCCCTGCAGCAATTGGAGGCCTTAATCACTCTGTTGTCCTTCCAGCTGCCTCAAATTATGATAGGTATTTTCCAGCTGCCTCAAATTATGATAGGTATTTTCCTGGACTGTTTGTGGGTAGCCACCGGAGCATTTCCTTTTTTGTTGGAAAAACAACGGCTAATTACTACGCACAGCTCTTAACATGGACCTTGGCCAAGGAGGTGGTGTGAAGAATCAGGAGCTACAGACGTATCATACTTTGCCTGTTCTCAGTGACAGGTCAAATTAGAGAATTGAGGTGGAGCGAGGAGGGGGGTCCTCAGGGAGCCTGAGGCTGCCACAGGCTTTGCTCACATGTAACCCACCTTTCCTATACTGGAAACTGCTTATCTACAAGTGAGAAGCTCATACTTGCTGAAGAGCTGACTACTAGGTAATGTAATCCTTAGAGAACAAGGAATATAGTGATCCAGAATATTGGGTGAAGTAAAACAAAACCTGAATTAAGCTAAGCTTGTTGAGAAAAAATTTTTGAGTTCAAAAGCTAGTGGTTTTCAGAAATCTCTTTTTAATATGGATTTAAAAAATTAACTTCTTTGAGCCCACTATTTCCACTTCAGAACCAGCCTTCAGGACATTGAAAAGTTCTTCGTACTACAAAGGAAGAATAAGAGCCAAATTTACTTTTAAGTTTGAAAGAAGATAAAAGGAACAAGACTTATGGTTAGAGTGTTAATTTATAATCTGTGTCCTAGGTTATTTTTAGGAGTTTGTAGATAGGTATTAGGAAGTTTGTGGAGCTACTTTTGGTCAGTCTCCATTCTCCTGGTTAGGCTTTTGAATTCCTGATACTTAATCTGGAAATTGAGAATAAGAGAGAGAGATTTAGTGCAGAATGATCAGATCCCTCAATTCCTAAGCAGTTTGTATCTTCCTGCCTCTTCCCCTAATGCATAGAGTAGGTAGGCCATGATGGTAGTGGAGGACGAGGAGCAGTTTGTATATTTTTGGATTTGGATTAAATGTCTTATTGCCTTCGCTATTGAGAAGGAATATTGGGTAAGCTGGACTAGTATGTGCCTACTAGTATTTTCCCTAATGAAAACAGCTTTTCTTATGCAACGTGGTAAATCAACTATAATATAAAATAAAAGTTAAATTTAAAAAAGAGAAAAACAGCTTTTTTTCCCCTTGAGTGTAGTTTATTCTGAAGTACGTTTTATAGAAATTATGATTAATAGCATATTCACATTACTAACTTGGCTTAATGGAGCTACGATTATGTATGCAGATGGGGCTGACCCATAGTGCTCTATCTGTATACCCATGGCTGCACCTGTTACCTATAATTAGGACACCCTGTTTGGTTCACATCAAAGAATATGTTAGTAATCCTATGAGGTCTCTGGAAACTTGAAATTGTGGGCTCTGGCCCTTCTTTTCATGTTTCCCTGAAAGACTGAGGGTCTGGTAGAGGTAACACAGACTTCCACCTCTGCAGTTGGACTGGGCATTTGTGTAGTTAGAAATGACCCACATATTGATTACAACAGTTACAATGGAGTAACTGCCTCTCAACTCCCCTTTTTACGTTGATAGTTAAGATCGCCAGATTTCCAAAAGGCAGCATCAAGTGGAACAATCCAAGATAGTATCATTTGACATATACATAAGTAAACACTTAAGGCAACCCATTCTGCTGAGCAGGCCAAGACTCAGGTAATGCTCCTCATTGCCTTTTAACTGGCTCTGGGGTAGCTTGATCGACATCCTTCTGCTGGCTCACTCATGTCTCTCCCTCTTCTCCCCTCCCTCTCTGTCTTCTTCCCTTCTCCCTCTTCCTCACCTTCCCTGTTAGGCTGTGTGGTAGCTATCCACAGGAGCTCATAGTGCCTGCTTGGATCACTGACAAAGAACTAGAAAGTGTCGCAAGCTTCAGGTCCTGGAAGCGCATCCCCGCCGTCGTCTACAGGTAAGTAAGCCTGGCCAGACCCAGCCTGGTCTGCTGCTTCTGTTGCTGCTAACCTGGGGGTGGGGGTGGGGGGTGGTTCAGGGAACTTTCCAGGTTATTCTGTACTTCCTTATTGCTGAAGCTGCTCGTCCATTCATATACCAGTAATTCATCTGGAACACTACCTGATGATTCAGTTGACAGTGAAAAAATTTTAATAGAAAAGTGGCTGGACTTGCTATTTTAAGATCCTTCTGACATTCTGTGGGAAGATAATGTGCTCATTGCATTTAGCTTCAGATGTTGGCCTTTGGATTGAGAGAGATGAATCCTAGAAAGTACAAATTGGGAGTGTAGATTTGAGTCATTTGTGATTGTCTTTGTGGTTGAAACTTTGACAGATGGAAGAGGTCTGCTTTGAGAGGGAGCATTTAGAGAAGAAGGCTAGGGCTTGGCTGGATAGATGCTATCAGAGATCAAAGGCAGGAGAGTCAAGGGAGGCAGGTCCTAGGAGGGGGTGGTGGTGTGGTGACGAGCACAGGTTTTAGAATTCAGGTCTTCTCTCTGACACGCCTTGCTGTGGCACCTTGAGTAAGTCCCCTAACTGACCTCAGCCCTTTCCCAATTAGTAAAATGGGAATGATGTTCTTACTTCACAGGTATTCTGCAACATCTGAATGAAGCACTGGGCTTCCTAAGCAATGTCTGGAGTAGGTTGTATTCCTGAGGGCTGCTTTTATAATTCAGTGAATAGCTAGCTCAGTTCTCACAGAATCATGTTAAATTTTTAAGAAGTCATTCCCTCTTATTTTGGAACAGTTTCAGATGTCCTTGTAATATCACATTCTCCATTTCATTTTTCCAGTTTGCAGACATTATGGACTCTCCTTGAATTCGGGCCAAACCAGTGAGGTTTAGTTAGAAACTTATGCCAGGAGGCAGTCCATTGAAATACTGAGGTTGTAAGAAGGGGTTTATTTCCTTGTGGAATTCCCACTGAGGTAACCAGCTTGTTTAGCCCATGGAAGGCAGATTCTGATGCCCACCCTGAAGAGGGAGAGATGGAAAAGTACGTATTTGCTTCTGTCCCAGTGGAACCCATTAAGTTTTCAGCCTCAGTTTTCATCACCGTTGTTTTCAGACACTCCTAGAAAAGTAGGTCACCAAATTTACTTATCACTCAAATGGTAAGGATGACACAGGAATTAGAGAGAGCAGTGAAAGCTGAAAGGATTAATGAGTCTTATCAGTGATCGGCCCAGCTCAAATAGGGAAAGCAGCCAGCTGCTGCTCTGCGGACAGCAGCTGTGTTAGATCAGCAGCCCTGGCATTTGTGAGGTTTGCTGACTTTGAGCATAAGGGGAAAGGATTCTCATTCTCAAAGTAAGGGTCTTTTGGTGAATTCTCCCTGTTGGTAGAGAGGTCTAAAAGCGTAGGCTGAAGAAAAACTTAGAGTAAACATGGGAAGCTTCTTTCCCCTTCCAAAGTTTATTCCAGAGGGCATAAGCTTCCCTAGCTCAGGTGGCAGGATGCTTCTGAATCCGTCATGTGTTTACTGAATGTAGTTGTCTGTAAATTGCAGTAATGACTCCTTAGGTTGCTAGCAGCAGTTACTTGACAGCACCATGCTGAACCAGCACCTGATTTAGTGCTTTCTCCTATGGTGATGAGAGAGTGCTTAATTGGATTTATTATTGAAGACAGAGATTGCTTTAACACAGAAAGATGGTGCGAAGGGTGCCCATCTGTAGTGTAATTCACAGCTCTCCCCCTTTGTGCATTGAGTGATTGTTAGAAACTTCTAGTTATTTAGGGAGTTGATTAATACTAACTTAAGGATAGTTTAAACATTTGTATCTTTCTATATAAAACTGAAGCATTTAGTGTTTAGCAGGGGACTCATACATTGGACATCTTAATTTTTATTTTTCCTTGTTCTATTTGTAAGATGATGGAAATGCTCTTTAGTGATTTTTAGCTGTAGTGTTTTTGTTCTCTTTCATGCAATCTAAAGCATTTAGAAGACTGCAGAAAACTTCACTGCTTATTGCAGCAGTTCAGTTGCAATCTAGCTATTATAATACTATGGCCCTTAGGGAATTCCCTGGCGGTCCAGTGGTTAGGTAGGACTCCTGCTTCCACTGCAGGGGACACAGGTTCGATCCCTGGCGGGGGAAGTAGGATCCTGCATGCCGCGTGGTGCGGCCAAAAAAATAATAATGTGGCCCTTAAAACCCAAGACCCAGGCTGACGAGTGCCATCTACTGTTCCTCTCGAGCATTGCTGGGAAAGATTTCAGAAGAAAAGGATGTGCAGGAAAGGCCCTGCCAGCCTATCCTATAAAGGGTTTGCTGTCAATCAGCTCATTGGTTACTCAGCACCTATTATAATATGCTAGGAGGCATTTTAAGAATCAGTGAGGTTTTATTTATAGTTTGGCTCCATTCAGCAGGTGACCCAATTGAATGTGTTGGCAATACACAAGTACTTTCCATTATTTGTCTCGTAATGAGAGAGGACTTAAAAACTACAAGCAAACTGATGGTTCCAGTGGAATTTGATTATTGCCAAATTTAATTTATTGCTTATGAGTTTTAGGATTGAAAACAAAAATCTTTCTCACATTCCTTGAACAAGATAAATAGATTCAATAGTCTGTTTTTAAAAAATCCATCTGTGCCCTACATGTGTTATATGTGTGTATGAATATGTGTTTAGAAACAACTTTACTGGGAGTAAAAGACATTGACATTTCTCTCTAGGATATAGAATTGGGAGACATTAAAATTTTTTGCTTACTAGCTTTTCTACTCATTTATTTTTAAAGTGAACTGATTACCTCTATAACTTCTAAAAACAGCTTTATTGAGATGTCACATACAATTCATTCTTTTAATGTGTGTAGCTCAGTGATTTTTTTTTAGTATATTTGCAACTATCACTACAATTATTTTAGTACATTCTCACCACCCCAAAAAGAAACCCCAGACCCATTAGTAGTCACTCCCCATTCCTTCCCCAAGCTCCTTAGTTCTGGGTTATCAGTAAATCTACATTCTGTCTCTATAGATTTACCGATTCTGGACACTATATAAATGGAATCATAGTATGTGGTCTTTCATAACTGACTTCTTTCACTTAAGAGCAATAACATACTCAAGGTTCGTCCGTGTTGTAACATGTATTAGAACTTGATTCCTTTTCATCGCCAAATAATACTACCTTTATAACTTTTTAGTTGCTAAAATTGCCTAACTAAAATTCCTAATGAAGAAAAGCTTGGGTTTTTAGAGCATCTTAAGGTAGACTATGAGTATGATTTCTGGTCTTATTTCTTTCTTTTTTTTTTTTTTGTTTGCGGTACGCAGGCCTCTCACTGTTGTGGCCTCTCCCGTGGCGGAGCACAGGCTCCGGACGTGCAGGCTCAGCGGCCATGGCTCACGGGCCTAGCTGCTCCGCAGCATGTGGGATCTTCCCGGACCGGGGCACGAACCCATGTCCCCTGCATTGGCAGGCGGACTCTCAAAACCACTGCGCCACCAGGGAAGCCCTGGTCTTATTTCTTGATAAAGAAAGGATCTTATCAGAGTATGGCTTATTGATATTTATTCTATTCATTTCCTTCTAATAGTTTACAGAAGGGTGGCTGGCTCATTGAGCTATCTGCCTATAGTAAGAGCAGTCGTGATTCATGAAATGTCAGGAGGTTTTGTAAAGCAGTCCACTATGGGCCAGGTAAGTATATCCATCCCACGTGTGGGATCTTGTTTTGAAAAGAATCCTCAAGCCAGCCCTAAGTGTACAGTTGCTACAGTGGGCCCTCAGAAGTCAGTGACGAAACAAATGTTTGTCAGCATCTATTATGCTAGGATATTCAGGTGTAGTATTAAAAAGGAGAGATTAATCCTTCATTATTAAGTGTGGTATTTGTAGTTTTTTAACTGATTTTCAAAATAATAAATTTAAACATTCAAGTATTTTCTTTGTGAATATTAATTTTTCTCTGACAATACACTTTTATCATTTTGTTGGTTATTCTACAGAGGTCTCTAAAATGGTTTGGTAATCAAGAAAGATGCAGATAGGTTTTGTTATTTTTTATTATTATTATTAATATTATTATTTTAAATATTTATTTATTTGGCTGTGCCAGGTCTTGTTTGCGGCATGCAGGCTCTTTTAGTTGCGGCATGTGGGATCTAGTTCCCTGACCAGGGATCAATCCCGGGCCCCCTGCATTGGGAGCACGGAGTCTTAACTGCTGGACCACCAGGGAAGTCCCTAATTATTACTTATTTATTTTTTGTCTGCACTGCACGGTATGTGGGATCTTAGTTCCCTGACCAGGGATCAAATCCGTGTCCCCTGTAGTGGAAGTGTGGAGTCTCAACCACTGGACCGCCAAGGAAGTCCCAGGGTTTTGTTATTCTTGTTCCTGTATAAGACTTCTGCCCTGAGAGGACTTGAAGCTAACCCATCACTTACTTGCAGTCAAGCTGTTCATTAAGGCATTTAAAATCTACTATCTCACTTTTTGTATGAGCACAGAGCATCTGAATGGGGCCACTGGGATGGGTACAGTTGTTGTCTTGTTCCCCGCACAGGCACCAGAGCAATGGAGCTGTCATTGCCCGCTGTGGACAGCCGGAGGTCAGCTGGTGGGGCTGGCGAAATGCTGATGATGAGCACCTGGTGCAGTCAGTAGCCAAAGCTTGTGCCTCCGACTCCCGATCCAGTGGCAGCAAGCTGTCAACTAGGAACAGTCCCCGAGACTTCCCCAATGCAGGAGACCTTTCTGATGTGGAGTTTGGTAAGGTGCTCCCTGGGCCTCTGGCAGCAGTTTTTATAGCATCTGAGAACCTTTTCTTGAAATGGCCGCCTTCTTGTAAGACACAGAATTTGTTTCATAGGAGAGAGAGAGTGAAGCATCAGTTGATGGGATTGTTTGAGGAGTCATGGATCTTGGCAAAAACCAGAAGACCCTCTGTTTCAGACTTGGTTTAAGTGGACTAGAGTGTTGGTTGTCTTTTTTGCCATCATGACAAGATGGAATATATATGTGATAGGGGACCTACAGTGTCTCCAGACCATGGGGGAAAACACCAGGATTATGTTGTAGTCATTCTAGGACTACAGAAATGCGGTATAGGAGATTGTAGGCAAAATAGAAAACAAACTAGAGAGAGAAGTCCTATTGTATTAATGTAGTTTTGGTTAGGTGGGTTTCACTTAATCGAGTTTTTTGAATACTGTAATAAGTGCCTGTGGTTCTTACTTTGTGGCAATTCTGGGAGAGACAGGTTCATTTAGTTTTTCCTTCCTGCTCCTGATGTCCCTAGATTCTTCTCTGTCAAATGCTTCAGGAGCAGAGAGTTTAGCTGTCCAACCACAGAAGCTTTTGATCTTGGATGCACGCTCCTATGCAGCAGCTGTGGCGAACCGAGCCAAAGGAGGAGGCTGTGAATGCCCAGGTGAGGCGCACAGTGCTTTCGTCCCTGACCCTCTGTCCCTGTGAGTCCACCCCATGCCCAGCTGGGTCTTAGTTCTCAATTTGAAGTGAATGGAAAGCCATGTTCCTCAACCTGTCTTGAGACAGCCAGAGCTCCTTCTTGGATTCTTAATACTGTATGCTCTTTTTAAGGGAGAAATGGAGGAGGAGGTGCAGTGAAACCAAAGAATCTTCCTTCCCTGTGCCAACTTTTAGGTGATAAGGAAAGTAAATCCTCTCCCATAATAAGGCCTGTTATGTTTGGAAGCTTCTTCTTTAGCAGCTCAGTTTCTCAGCCTTCTAAAAGCTTTTTTTTGTGTTTGACAGTGGGTATGCTCATTACTAGCCTCACAGAAAACTCCTCACATGACTTTTACTTAGAAAACATGGGGTAGAAATTGAAGCAGCAGATACAAAACTCTAGCAAAGTGCCTCAGTCTTGACCTATAACACCCCTACTGTTTGACGCTGGCTTTCTCCAAGGACCTGTTAGGTGCCAGTTGTGTGCTGTTGGAGCAGGTAGAGGCACTGAGCTCCTTTTTCAGCTGTGAGCTAAGCTGGAATCTAAAAGCAGTTGTACCAAGGTGAAATTTGAATGCAGAAATGCATGGTTCTGCTAGGTTCTTTTCAAAGAGATTCCAGAGATGCAAGTGAGGAGAGACCCAAGGAGTAAACCTGGGGTAAGATGGAAGTATACACATCTTTTTTTTAAAAAAATAACAGCTTCTATTTTATATCAGTATCTTCTTCACAAATCTAACCTTCCTTTTTGAAAAGACAGCTAAAAATCAAGCACTGTTTTCTTCTCATAATAAAGGACTGGGCTAATAGGCATCAAAACATTGGCATTTCATTAGTCAGCAGCTACAGTGGGTTTGTTTTATAGCCAGTTTGCTCCTTTTAAATTTGGCCATTTGGACTTTAAATTCAACATATTTGTGTTCTCTTTGTTGTTATTCTCTCCAGAGTATTACCCGAACTGTGAAGTTGTTTTTATGGGGATGGCAAATATTCATTCAATTCGGAGGAGTTTTCAGTCTCTGCGATTGCTGTGCACACAGATGCCAGATCCGGGAAAGTAAGACCTTGGTTTTGGCTTTAAGTTTGCACTGATTTTTTTTTTTTTAATGAGTTTGAAAGTGTCTTTCTATTTTTTGGTGAATTTCAGTTTACCTCTCAGAGTCCATGGTTATTCTTACTCCTGTGTTAGGAGCATGCAGCACAAAGGAGGAGCTGGAAGAAAAATCTAGCACTTTGAAAGGTTTAAAGTGTGCAGCAAAGAACAGATCTCAGCCTCAGAATGGAAGCGTTGCCGTCTTATTTTTCCTGGGCCCTCTTCCTTTTCTTCCACATGTTTTTGACTCAGAGTAACTTAATTCTTTGTTTTCTGACATACTGTAGTGACACTTAACTTGCTATGAACTGGAATGTTTTACTGTGAAGAGTAAAAATTTATTCATTATGTTCTGAAAAGGGTTAAAAATTCTTTAAACTTGCCAGTAGGTCAGTTCCTTTTACATTTGCTTCTAATTTCTAAACTACCATCTTACTTACTAAGAACATTACCATGATTTTTATTGCTTATTAAAAATGAATGGCTGGCATTTGCTGTGAGGAAGGTGAAATAACACTCCTCCCCCAAGGGAACTGTTTGAATACAAGATAAATTAGGAGGAATGCTCTGTAAAACAAATATGGACAGATAAATATTTCAAATCGCCTGTTTTACTGTTTCAGGAAGCCAGAAATGTGCCAGAGAAGACAGAATTTTCTCTGTTCTGGTGTTTGTGCTAGGTCCCATAGCTGTTTCCCTGGGTTCTGTTCAATAGATCTCATGATTGCATCAATTTTGCAGCATTGTTTGATTTATTAAATCAAATGGCTGCCTGAACCAGTTGTACTAACTCCTGGTAGCAAATGATTAAATTCATCACAGTTGCAATCAGCCCAGAGGGTGAAGCAGTTGTCCTTGGGGAAAAGCCTGACCGAAGAAATGAGATCGCTGCCCTGCTTTGGGGATTAGCAACTTGCATCTGCTATACATATTCAGAACCTAGCTAGTAGTAAGTACTCTTCCCTAAAGGAAGGGGAGGGCATAGAAAGAGCCTGGTTGAGGATTCAGGAGATCTGCCACTAATTGACTGTGTGACTTAGGCCAGTGGCTTAATTCCTGTGGTTATCAGTTTTTCCTGTCTATAAAATAAAAGGGATAGAGTCAGTACTACCTGATCTCTAATATCTTCCATAAGTTAAAATTCTTTCTTAAAAGGCTGTTTTTTAAACTCTGAGTCAAGAAGATGTAATTAGCCCTTGCTTGGTCCAAATGAATGTCAGGGAGGAGGAGGGAGGTTGTAAAGGAAGAAGGAAATGCTTTGTCTGTCTTTGGCAGCAAATCATAATGCAGTACTGAAGCTTCCCTTGTGGATAAAAAGAAGCTATGGCAGAGGTGGGACCAGCTTATAAGCGAGCCTCCTGACACTTGTTTGCGGCCGGCCGTAGAGGGCTACGGCATGCTTAGGTTGCTACCTCAGCTTTTGAAAATAGGACAAGGGAGCCTGGAGTCTCAGCACACCTCCTCCGTTGGCAGATTTTGGAGTGCAGCTTCTGTGTTAGGCATGGACGGACAACACCAAGTGGTATGTAAGAATGATTCAGTCAGGTTCAAGAGAACCAGGTTCTCATTTACTGTTTCTCCAGGGGCCAGGAGATAAATTAGTATTTGTTCTCCTAAGCCTCATCTTTTATTTTTTTTCAAGACTGTGTGAGGAATGAGAATAAATAATCAATCCACCAGCAAAAAATGTTTCTCAGGTATTTAGTAGGACATAGAAGGTCTTGAGATAGAATTTTTATCCACGGTTTAAAAAGTAGGAACCTTCAGTGTGTGCTAGGCACTGCACAAGGAGGGTATAGCTGTGCCTGAGACACAGTGTCTGCCCACTGAGGAGTCAGAGTCTGGTTGGTATAACAAGCAAATCCATGTGAAGCCACTGCTTATGCAGTACATTCTGGTGTTTGTTTGCCTGGAAAGACCATCTCTTTGGACTATTCCAAATTCCCCAAGGTTTAATAAGCCTTTATAGGCTAGTCTTGGCGAAAGCCTTCTCATAGTCCCCTGACAGAAGTATTTATTCTCTCCTCAAACTCAGAGTTTGAAGGACTAGACTGTGGTCTTAACTACAAATCTGATCACATTTTGGAGAAATGGAGCTTTTTTGGGGGGTTGGGGAGTAGAATTCATGACAGGGCACAAGAAATAAAATGTCAACACAGTTAAAAAAAACCATTTGTGATCAGCTTGTGATTATTCCCAAGGGGCCATTCTTGGGATCTGATACTTCCTGAAGGCCTTTCAAAAGGTTTTTAGATCCCTGCTGAATCTAGTCTGTACTAAGCCCAGCAGCTGTGTAGCCACAGGCATATGAATTTGTGTGAGTCTAAATCATAAGTTTGGGCCCATCAAGTTTTAGTCCATAGACATTCAAGACTTGATCAGTGGTAGGTGTTGGGGTGTGGGTAGTAAGCGATGTTGTCTGCACTGTTGTTGGATGTGGCATCTAGCTTGTATCTTATTACAGACATACTTACATTTGAGTTTTCTTTACCTTTTTTTTTTTTTTTGAGAACTTGCTGGGCAGAGTTGCTGATACTTAAATATAAATGTTTTCTCTTTTCCATCTCAGAGTGGCTGTGTTTTTTGTTTTTTTGTTGTTTTTTGGAGAAGATTCCAGGAAGAGCTACTTTTCTTATACTGGGTAGATATACCTATTATGGACTAAAGAATATTAAATATTAATTCTCTCTGGGAAATTAGCTATAACATTTTTGGAACAGAAGGTGGCCCTGTTAATTACTGTCCTATTTCTAAGGCTCTCCTCTATTGCATGGTAGGGGCTTGGGTCTCATCCTTGTACATGCTTTGTAAACACAGAGATTTTCTGTTTGTTTTGGCAGTGTTTTATTTGGAAGGAAAAGTCTTTGGGAATTGCTTTTGAATATGACTGGTATTTGGCATGACCCAGTATATCATAAAAATCAGCATTTCCTATCCCCTTCTGTTTTATTTTTGTAGTTGGCTCTCAGCTCTTGAAAGTACAAAATGGCTCCATCACCTGTCTGTGCTTCTGAAGTCAGCACTTCTGGTAGTGCATGCTGTGGATCGTGATCAACGACCAGTGCTAGCGCACTGCTCAGATGGCTGGGACCGCACCCCCCAGATTGTGGCATTGGCTAAGCTCTTGCTGGACCCTTATTACCGAACCATAGAGGTAGGATTTGACACTTCAGGATGAGTGGGGGAAACCTTGGAGGGTTTTACGATCAGTTTTGATTGAGGTGGCTAGGTCCAGTGAAAGTGAAATTTCTGTAGTTTTGAATCATTACTCCTTTATCTTGAGCTAAATTGTTGTGCTACGTACCACAGTGCTTGTGCCTCTTAAAAGGGGGTAGATTGTGAATAACCAGGTATTGAGAATACAGACATGTTTTCCTTTGCAGAGTATCTACTTGGATACCCCAGGAAAGTGGGGCTTCTATAGAAGGATCTTGACATGCTTATTATGGTAATGGGTCTGTATATCACCACAATATTCTGTGGAGAAAGAACCCTATTGTGAAATAATCACCTATTGGGTTAAAGATATAAGAAAAACCATAAAGGTACCCTAAAATATATGTAAATCTGGGATGGGGAAAGATTTTACAAACATGACTTTGTAAGCATACCATGAAAGAAATTAAAAAATAAAAAAGAAATTAAGGGGGAAAAAAGTATGACTTTTTTATAGTGAATGAAGGGCTAAAAATATAGTCTCAACGAAGACTTAGATAAATGCTTAGTTACCACCCTTTTGATGATTATGGAATGGAGTTGAGGGAATCGGGACACTGCCCTACGCCTGTGTCCCATCCTTTGGCCGTGGGGCTGGGTTAGGGGCTCCTGGTGGGCTTAGTGGGAAGGTGTTAAAAGGGATCACTGTTGGTGACATTAGGCTCAGAACAGTTATAGTTTGGATAGACAAGCACAAATGGGTCTCTCCTGGGTGCTTCCCCGCAGGGTTTCCAGGTCCTCGTGGAGATGGAGTGGCTGGATTTTGGCCACAAGTTTGCTGACCGGTGTGGTCATGGGGAGAACTCGGATGATCTGAACGAGCGTTGCCCAGTGTTTTTACAGTGGCTGGACTGTGTTCATCAGCTTCAGAGGCAATTTCCGTGCTCTTTTGAGTTCAATGAAGCATTCCTTGTGAGTTTGGGCTTGTGATTCTTCATTTTGGGGACCTTCTAAATTCATAGGGGTATCAATGCAAATGTTAGTGGGCCAGTTTTCACATGAAACTGCATCCTTTCTAGAATTTGAGGGGTAGTTCTTCCATTTTTAATTAAAAAACAATAGTAATAAATAGGTGTTTATTTAGTGAATCCATGTGTACTAAGTTTACATAAACTTTGAGTTCTTCTAAACATAACTTTTAAAATGGATGATAAAAGCACTAAACAGTAGTTAGAAATAGATGCGATAGATTTTCATCTGCTCCCTCCAGTCCATCTACCAACCCCCCTGTGTCTGTTCCACACTCTCTGCTCCCTGTCCTTTGAAGGAGGATGTACTATCCTTGCCCTCTTCCAGCCCCTCCTCCACTTGTGCACCAGCTTCCACCCCCCTCCTTTGCTCAGCTTCATTGCTTCAGCATTTCTCCTCCCTGCCCTGTGCATCAGCCTATTTTCCTTTTTACCAGATCATTGCCATCAGCATACAAGCATGGTATAGTGCCTCCTATTTCATCAAAACCGTTTCTGGGTACTGCATCCCCCTCTCGCTATTACCTCATTTTTCATATCTCATTTCTTCACAGCAGAGCTCCTCAAGTCTTGACATTTACTCTCTCAAACGCTTCTCCTCCCATTCTCTTTTAAACCTGGTCCAGTCAGGTGTTCACTCCACCACTTTACCAGAGCTGCTCTTGTTAAGGTCACCAGTGACCGTCACATTTCTAATCCAGTGATCAGTTTTCAATCACCCTTTTTTTTAATTGCAGTATAAGTGATAGATAACATTATATTAGTTTCAGGTGTACAACAGTGATTTGATATTTGTATATATTGCTAAAAGATTACCACAAAATTCTGGTTAACATCTGTTACCATACATCGTTACGAAGTTTTTTTCTTGTGATGAGAACTTTTAAGATGTCCTCTCCTGGCAACTTTCAAATATACAGTACAGTATTCCTTACAGTCACCCTGCTGTACATCACATCCCACGATTTACTTATTTTATAACTGGAAGTTTGTACCTTTTGACTGCCTTCATCTTCTTTGATCCATCATTAAAATTTGGCACAATTTAATCATTCCTTTCTTGAAACACTTTCTTCAGTTGACTTCCAGCACACAGTCTTAGTTCTCCGCTTCACCAACTGGTCCTTTCTGTCTCCTTTGCTGGTTCCTCCTTCCCTCCCCACTCGTGAATGCTGGGAGTGCCCCAGGGCTCAGCCTCCTTCTCTAGGGATTTCATCCAGTTTGTTGGCTTTAATTGCTCTCTGTGATTCCCACATGTATACGTCTTCAGCTCAGATCTCTCTCTCCACTTAACTCCAGGCTCTCATCCACTTGTGACTACTCAGTATCTCCACCTGGATGTCTTAATGGTATTTCAAACTTAACTTGTTCAGAACTCAGTTCTTGATTTCCATATGTCTCCACCCCAAAACTTATCTTCCGGAAGTCTTCCATCTCACCAAATGGCAACTCAAACCTTCGATTCATTTAGGGCAAAAACTTTTATGTCATCCTCAACTCTCCTTTCTTTCATATTCCATATTCAGTCTGTCAGCAGATTCTGCAGCTCTACTTTAAAAATATATCTAAAACCTGATAACTTATTGCTACCTGTGCTGTTCCCAACACTAGTCTAAGCCACCACATCTCCTGCCCCAATTCCTGAGTCAGTCTAGCAGCCTGAGGAATCCTTCTAAAACATGATACAGACCGTATCATTCCTCTGTCAAGAAACCTCCAATGACTCTGCTTTTGACACAGAATAAGTCACAGTCCTTAAAATGGCCTGCAAGGCCCTCCTGCAAGGCCTCCAGGGCTCTCTTCACAGTCCTTAAAATGGCCTGCAAGCCTGTCCAGGCTCATTTCCTCCCATCCTCCGCCTCATGCAATGTCTGTCAGTTCCTCAGAAGTTGCAATCCTGTGCTCACCTCAAGGCCATTGTGCCTGGAGCAGCCTCCTCTCCCACCCCCGGCTGGTATGATCTGCTCTCTCATTTCCATCAGGTCTCTAGAGGCCAGTGAGCCTTCTCACGCTGCCCTGCATGTGCTCTGGCCCTCTTAGCCTGCCTTATTGTTGTCCATAGCACTGGTCACCCCTACCCCCACAGCCAGAGCGAGCTCTACCAGGGCAGGAGAGCCGTCTTCTCACTGTTGCCTGTCCAGCACCCACAGAAACATTTGGGGTATGTGAGATGCTCAATAGCAACTTGCTGAATGAAAAGCTGTTTAGAAGTTCAGACTTGGGTTGCACACTGACCTGCTCCTATGCCCAGTTTATATGGGTAGCTGTTAACTGGGGACCTTGGAGACTGTTTACAAGGGAGGCCAAGAGGATGGGGGTGCCAACACCCTGTCTTTGCCGTTTTGACTCAGGAGTGATGGTGGCTGGAGTTATGAGGAGTCTGCGATTGGGTGGCTTACTTGGGTCCCCCATCCTTACCAAGCGTTAACTGAAGTGCACGTCAGGGGTGTCGGGGAAGGTGGCTTAGCTGGGCTGACCTTCCCCCAGAAAATGCGTACCCATTGTTTGATTTTGCCTCATATTGGACTCCCATAGGTGAAACTGGTGCAGCATACCTATTCCTGCCTGTTTGGAACATTCCTGTGCAACAATGCCAAGGAGAGAGGGGAAAAACATACTCAGGAACGGACGTGTTCTGTGTGGTCGCTGCTTCGGGCGGGCAACAAGGCTTTCAAAAACCTACTGTATTCCTCTCAGTCAGAAGCCGTATGTATTCTTTAGTCTTTTCTCCCTCATCAGCAAGAATGAATTTGGGGATGGGGACATATGGGATCTTTTTTGAGAAGTGACTGTTTTCTCGAAGGCATCTCAGTTGTCTCTGGATGGAGTAGTTCCATTTTTTCCCAACCACTTTGTCCCGAGAAAGGCCTGTTTTCTGGTTATTCTGCCCTGCTTCTGACTGCTCTTTGTTCAGGGTGGTTTGATTTAGCAAACATCTCTAATTTGCCACTCTAGGCATGAATCTTTTCTGGCATCTCCGCCAGAGCTTATTTCTAGCATGTTCTGTCTAACAGGTGGAGGAGGCACTTAAGTTGTTCCCTGGATGCCCCTGATAGCTCAGAAGGAGCTGCAGGCCCCCAGCACCCTTCCAGTGTCAACAGGCAATGATACCCATTACAGCATCTGTCTCAGCAGAAAACTGTTTGTGACACTAGCAGTGTGTCTGGGTGATCCTCTGCTCACATGGAGAACTGGCAGGCCCTTTAAGACTTTGTTCCTCAAAGGAACACTTTCTGTTAAGCAGAGAAAAGGAGGCACTTATATCTGTGCATTGGTACACAGTAATGTACACAGTAATTTATCAGAATGCATCTTAAATTCTAAAGTCACAAGGAAGCTAATCAGAGGTTATACTGATTTGCTGGACTATTAATTAATAAACCTCTTACTACAGTTAAGTAGTCCAAGGAAAGATTGAAGCTAGCTGCTTCTCTCTCTCCTGTGCCTGCTGGGGAAGTAACAGTACAGAAGAAAATTTCCTCCTTTTCACTTGATTAATTTAGATGATCCTATAAAACAGGTTTGACAATGTGTTCTGAAGCCAAGCTTTTGTACTAGGGAACTATCAACCATCTAGAATGACTCATTTTCTTGTGTGGTAAAAGCAACAAATTAGGTTGAGAAAAGCCAGTCATTCAATAAAGGTGACCTAAGAAACAACTAATGAGAAATGGATTTAAAGAATTTTTTTTAGGTTTTCATTCCCACAGAGGCTGTCAGGTGAAAAATGTCCCATCTACCCACCACCTGCCGTGATAGAGCTGCATCCACTCATGCTAATGTTCCTTGGAGATTGTGCAGGACTTCTGGGCGTTCCTGCTTGGTGCTTGCTTCTTCACCCTCATTTCTAGATATTTCTAACAGACTTGTTGGAAGTTGTTTAAACCTGTGTCCACCGCTCTCTCTTCAGGTGCTGTACCCTGTGTGCCACGTGCGTAACCTGATGCTGTGGAGTGCAGTGTACCTGCCCTGCCCATCCCCGTCCACCCCTGTGGACGACAGCTGTGCACCATACCCAGCCCCTGGCACCAGCCCTGATGATCCACCTCTGAGTCGGTGAGCTTGGGGCTGATGCCAAGACTGCAGGTCCTTTGTGGGTGTACTCCTGTGTTGGGATGCATCCAGGGATGGTTGGAGATCATGACATTATTTGGTTCCACACATCTTTCTTAGATCTCTGAGGAGCAGTTTCTCAGTGATGGAGCATATCTTCTGGGTTCCTTGTGACCCTCTGGCTGGAGTTTCAGCCACTGCTCTGTGCTCCTGCCTCCCTGCTGTGACTTGCTGTCCTGGGCTTGAAAGGCAGATGCCATCAGATGATAGACAGTCTGGCTTTGAGACCTATGAATTAGCTTTATTGAATTCAGACTGATGAATAATAATTTAAAACATTGTAATATCAGAAGATCAGCAGTGCTACTTTCCTCTGCCACTAATTGAGAAACATAGCAGTATCATGAAGAATATCTTTTTAAAATAGCGTTTGCTATTAGCTTATTTGTATGTGTTGGGCATGGGGTAGGGATGGTGCCAGAGGAATAGAAGTACTCGTCCTGGAGCTCTGCCTTTCTGCAGTCTGAGCCTTACTCCAGATGCGCCATGGCTCCTTGAGTAGCCGTAATGGAGCCATTTATGAAATGACTGCCTGTTAAAACCTGTTGTCTCCTACTTCCCTGTGAACAACCTCATATTCTTATTTCCCCCAAACTCCTTCCTTTAGGCTACCAAAGACTAGATCATTTGACAATCTGACCACCGCCTGCGAGAACACAGTGCCTCTAGCCAGCCGGCGCAGCAGTGACCCAAGCCTGAATGAGAAGTGGCAGGAGCACCGTCGTTCGCTGGAACTGAGCACTCTGGCTGGTCCTGGAGAGGAGCTTCTGGATCCTGACAGCCTGGGGAAGCCAGCCAAAGTGCTGGGTGGCGCCGAGCTGTCTGTTGCAGCTGGAGTAGCTGAGGGGCAGATGGAGAATATCCTGCAAGAGGCCACCAAAGAGGAGAGTGGGGTAGAGGAGCCTGCCCACAGGGAGATGCAGGAGGTCAAAGAGGAGGCTCTTTTAGAAGAGGGGAGGAGAGGGAAGACCCCTGAGTACCCAGCCATTGTGCTTCATCAAGAGCCAGAACTGGGTGATGCTGCTCTAAGGAGCCACCATCCAGGCACCAGCCTTCTTGTGCTCTCACAGGGTATTCCTGAGCAGCAGGGTGGGCACAGTATTCTCCCCAGTTCTCTCCAGGAGCCCCCCCAGGGAGAGGATGCCCAGGAGGTCCCTGTGGAACAGTCTCGAATAGGAGCTATCACACAGGACAGGGAGGAGGCAGTCCTTCCAGTCTCAGTAGATGTGAAAGTTGGCTTTGGTACCTCACAGTCAAGTTCTCTGCCCTCCCAAGTTTCATTTGAGACCAGAGGACCAAATGCGGATAGTTCCATGGACATGTTAGTGGAAGATAAAGTGAAGTCAGAAAGTGGTCCCCAAGGCCATGATAGACCTTGCTTACCTGCCAGGGTAAGCGGTGGCAGGTTCAGTGGTAAGGAGGAGCTTCCTCAAGCCATGGAGCCCAGGCCTTCAGAGAGGAGCCTGGCTGAGAGGCCCCAAGTGGGATCTCTGGTGTATAGGACTTCCCCCAGCAGCACCCAGAGCCCAGCGCATTCTCCTTGTGCCTTGCCTTTAGCTGAATGTAAAGAGGGGCTTGTATGCAATGGTGCTCCAGAGACTGAAAATAAGGCCTCAGAGCAGCTCCCAGGGCATAGTACCCTCCAGAAGTACCCTACCCCCAATGGGCACTGTGCCAATGGGGAGACTGGTAGGAGCAAGGACTCACTGAGCCGCCAGCTGTCCACCACAAGCTGCAGCTCTGCCCACTTACACTCGAGGAACTTGCATCACAAGTGGCTGCACAGCCACTCGGGGAGGGCGTCTGCAACTGGCAGCCCTGACCAGCCTTCCCGCAGCCACCTGGACGATGACGGCATGCCTCTGTACACGGACACTATCCAACAGCGCCTGCGTCAGATTGAGTCGGGCCACCAGCAGGAAGTGGAGACCTTGAAGAAACAAGTCCAGGAGCTGAGGAGTCGCCTGGAGAGCCAGTACCTGACCAGCTCCCTACGCTTCAATGGGGACTTTGGGGATGAAGTGGTAAGTACACTATGGTGCCTCCATAGCTGCACAAGGAGACAGGGCACACTGAGCCGGGCCGCCCTTTGTACAGATTTCTGAAAGAACTGGAAAGTTCCAGAAAGTTCCAGAATTGAGAGAGGCTGGAGATCAGCCTCAGCCAGGTGATTGGCAGTGTTCTTCTTTTTCTTTCCTGTCTTGCTTACTTTCCACAGGTATCCTGTCTAGACAGAATTAGGAAGAGAGTTAGCACTCACTGTGTGGTTGGTCAGTTCTCTTCGGAGAGAGGATCATGCCTTGAGAAAAGTGTGAACTCCTGGGCAGAATAATATTTGTAGGGCAATGTCAAATGTTCCTGTGAAATCATAGTGCCTGTCCTACCCCAGTAGCTAGTGAACAATTAGCTGCTGCACCCCACCCCCGCAACCCCCAAACATAACATGGGCTGTAGCTGTGAAGGTTTAGTTCTTTTTAAACAGGTATTTGTACCTACCTTGTGGCAGGTGATGGCAGTAGAAATGGGGAGAGGTATCACTGTTGGGAGTTAGCACTGATGGAGCCTGGTGACCGGAGTGGTGGTACCTGAGGGGAGGTTCTCAAGGAGGCAGTCTCGACGTGATTAAGGACAAGTGTGAGTCTGGCTCTGAAGCAGTCAGCGTACATTAAAGGCGGGCTCGTCCAATGACTTTCACTTCAAACTGACTTGGTTTTTCCTTTATACTAATGAAGGTTTCTCATTTTCCCAGAGTCCTTCAGAGAAAGGACATGCCCAAAGCACTCAGTTTCAACACACACACGTAAGTGGCAGGGTTGGACTGACAGGCCCCCTGAAGCAGCTGACACTGAGTTCCCACTTCATCCTGGTCATTTCTGCCCTACTCACTTCCTGGAACCCGAGGCCTGTCTTTCCATGCCAGAATCCCTGCACATAACCTTAGATCTGTGTATCTCTCTTCTAGCTGAGCTCAGCCCTGTCTCTGAACCTGCTCAACCCAATTCTTGATGGCTGAGGCACCTAGAGATTCAGCAGCCCTAACACCCAGGCCCGCCCAAAGTCCCCAGTGCTCCCTTCTTTGCCAAGCCCTTTCTTCTTCTGGGAGACCAGGTTCATTCTGTTCAGCTGTGTTTGTTTGCCAACAGACTTCAATTCCTGACTCGGAAAGCATTCTGGATCAGAACTGTTTGTCTCGCTGCAGCACAGAGATTTTCTCTGAAGCCAGCTGGGAGCAGGTGGATAAACAGGACACGGAGGTACAGGCTCAGCCCCTGTTCTGAGTGCCACCCATGCAACTGTTCTGCAGTTCTTCTCTACCCCCATCATCCATTCCCCCTGCCCCTGGCTAAGGAATGACCACACAGCACACTTAGCCTTGAGCCTCTCTGAATCAGCATCTATGAATTCCCATCAAGCCTAGAATTTCTCAGCAAGGGAGATGTAGCAGGCCAGCCCTCTCTCCTCATTGCCTCTATGAACTGGAGCCTTGCCAGCTCTCATAGCGACCCAGGGTGCTATTGCCTGCCACTTGATCTCAGGGGAGTTTGGAGTCCCCTCCAGGGAAACGATTTGGACGCCTTTCTTGTACTGCTGACATCAGACCTGATGGGCTGGTGCCACTGGAGCCAGCGTGGTCCTTGTGACTCTTGCTGCCCCCCAGCATGGCTCTGTTGGCTCCGGCTGGATGGCCCATCTCCTGTCACTAACCTGGCCTCATCCGTTTTACAGATGACCCGTTGGCTCCCTGACCACCTGGCCGCCCACTGCTATGCATGCGACAGCGCCTTCTGGCTTGCCAGCAGGAAGCACCACTGCAGGTGCCACTGGGAGGGTGTGGTGGGGTGGGTGGGGGTGTAGAGGCTGAGGTTTGGTCCACAGAGCCTGCAGATTTGAAAGATGCAGGCAGCTGGCTGGCAGTGTTCTGAGGCAGACCCCAGGGTCTTCAGGACCCTGACTCACCTTTTGTGCCTCTGAAATTGGTGTTTGCAGAACTGCACTGGGTGTCTTTCTTCCATTTTAGAGTGATTGTGAGTAAGTTTTGAAAATGATGTCCCTTTTTTATTTTGGTTCCTGGATTGATGAAGCAACTGCTACCACCACCCACACCGCCATTTCTTATTCCTAGAATACAATTTCTTCCCATTCAGCACAGCTGCTGTGAGCAAAGACAGTTTTCCTGCTGTGGGCAGAGAACTTCGTTTTCCTACTCCTTACCCCCTCTCCCTGACCGCATACTTATTGGTTGGAGGACTAGTGGGAATAGGTTAGGGTATAGTCTTCAATCCATAAGGCTCCTGACTTCTTTCTTCCTTCTGGGTTGGGGTAGTGAGTGGTTAGGGATGCTTTGCCCCAGCTGGGGTGGTGACTGGAGGATATTCAGTATTCTTGGGGTAGGAATTTTATCTGAACTGTGACATAGCCCACCCACATGAATGGACCTGGATTGAAAATGGAACCACCTCTTTGTCTGGTGATGATGCTTCTAGGACTGTCTCTCTCCCCACGCTCACCCCAAGCCCAAATGTCTTTAGTTGGCTTCTTCTCTGAGCTCTTTCTCCCCTCCTTGCAGGGACATTGACCGTGTTGATCAAACGTGGTGAGCATTTGCAACAACCTGTCTGTGATTTCTGCACACCTACAGTAACTCCTCCACACTAACGCTACCATTTCCCCCTCTCTGCACTCATTGGGATGAAGCTTTGGGGCAGGAGTGCAGGCAGGCAAGCAGGTGGGCTTGGGTGGGGTGGGGGGACCACAGCAGCTGGCTGCAGGTTGCAGCCGTGGTTGCCCTTGCTGACTGCATTGGTCAGCCGAGCCATCTTGCTTATGGCAAGAAGTGGTGCGCTGGTCTTGTGGAATAGCCAGTTGAGGGGTTTTAGAGCTATTTCTTTTGGGTCAGTCATTCACTTAGATGCCAGAATGATGCCGGTGACTTTCAAGTCAAACAGCATGACTTTTTTTTTTTAAGGAAAAAAAAAAAAAAGCCCAGGACTGAACAGAGATGGTCTTTCCGGAGAACTGTTAGCATTGAAGACTTAAGGGAAAACTCCACTTAGGGTCTATCAGGATCCCCTGAAAGAAGTCAGATAGAAAAGCTTAACTCATCAAATACATGTCAGGCCTTTAAGCTGAATTCCAGAAGGTATGTTAAATAAATGTACACATCCAGAAGTAGATTTAGGTAATGTTTCTCTGTAACCACAGTTGTTGCTGATTCATGCTTTTCAGAAACAGATGTGAAGTACTCACTGCATTCTAGAAGATGAAGTCTTGTGTTTGTTTTAGTTCTGTCTTTCCATTGCTCCTTGTCTAGCCTTTTCCTTTTGCGGCGGTATTTTGTTGCCAAAGGGTATTCAGTATTCTCTCTTCTGTGCTTAAGTGATCCTTAATCCATCAGTGGGTTTCCTTTCTGAGGAGCATAAATGAAAAGGTAGCGAGTGATACTGGCTAAGGAGGAGGATTTCCTTTTAGATGCTTGCCCCAAGTCTTTGGCAGGCTGCATTAGACTCTTCGGAGTCTCCTATTCTAGGGCCTCCCCAGAGTGGGGTGGGGGTGTAAGGTGAGCAGAAACTCATCCTCTGCCAGTTCCCTTTCCTGGTAGTTGTGAAGGGCATCAGTTCGGGTGTGCAGACCTTTGCTGCACAGGCGCATCAGAGCTGGGCTTTCAAGTGGAGGAGTGGAGAGAGGCTGGGGACCTGGGTGCAGTCAGGCCTTCAGGTAGAGCTGATATTCCCTGGAGATGCATGGGGGCAGGGGAGTGACCCAGTGTCAACTCATCCTTGTCTAATAGGGTGTGTGTGTGCACCTGTGTTCACCTGTGCTCTTGTCTTTTCACCCTGAGCATGTGTCACTGGTTGCTTGTCTCCTGGCTTCGCATGCTGGCAGCAAAAGCAGTCCTAGATGGCAGCAGTCAGTTCTTCCTGTTGTTGCCTCTGAGCCTTTGGGCAAGGCTCCTCACTCCCCAGCTGGGCTGGGAGTTTCTGTCATCTGATTAGCTCAGAGGCAGTTCATTGGACTCTGGCCTCTCTGTGATCATAAGCTACACAGAGGCCATTGCCCAGGTGGGTGTGGCCACAGGGTTTTCCTGGGCCAAGACTTGGCCATTGAGCTAGCAGCTGCCTTCTGCCCTGGGCTCATTTGTTTTCATGGATCTCTCTTGAGCAGCAGCTACCTGACACCTTGTAACCTTGAGCCATAGTGGTGAGGCAGCCAGGGTCCTTGGCCCTAAAGTGAAAGTGGTGTGCGATTATGCTAGGGAGCGGTCCCCTCCCTCCCTGGCTTCTTCGTGGGTTTAGACAAACGAGAGTGTTTGATATTAGAGGAGTCTCCGGCATATCTGAATCGTGTACAGAGAAGCGCTGTCTTCTGAAGTTGGTTTCTCCACCCCGTGTCTGCTGACACTAATGCTGTTTTTGTTTCTGCTCATCTCAAGGAATTGTGGGAACGTATTCTGCTCCAGTTGTTGTAACCAGAAGGTTCCAGTTCCCAGCCAACAGCTCTTTGAACCTAGTCGAGTGTGCAAGTCTTGTTATAGCAGCCTGCATCCCACAAGCTCCAGCATTGACCTTGAACTGGATAAGCCCATTGCTGCCACTTCAAACTGAAGCTCAGTGACCTGGGGCAGGCAGAGGCCAAGCTGCTGTTCCTCTGACAGGCCCACAACAGCCTGGGCAGACTGAGAGGCCCGTGCACTTTGGAATGGGGACATGGAACCAACTGTGCAGAGTGATGGAAATTTGGGATGTACCACTGGATTGTAGATTGATCTCTCCCTCCCCAACCCACCCCCACATTTGTTTTCCTCTCCATTTTCTATCCTCCCTCTGCCTCCAAAAATGAGACAAGTACCCTATTTGTCTTTTTTTTTTTTTTTGGATGGAAGACCAGAGGTTGCCAGGCCCCCTGTAACTGTTGAGCTGCCTGCTGTCAGGCCATGCTGAGGGGTGGCTTAGTTCCTCAGGATGGGAGGAGGCTGGTTGAGTCAGGAGTGGAGGCCTGAGATAGAGAGCAGCGAATAAAGCCAATGCTGACGTTTGTGACCATTCCTCGTATCACTGCCACATCAGAGCTGATTGGATTGTTAAAACCTTTGCTGCTGAGGATGCCGAAAGCATCTGCTCTAAGAGCAGTGCCCCAGGTGCCCTCTCCCTTCCAAGAGGGGCTGGGCTAGTCCCATCCCACAGGCAGATAAATGGGATTGGGGTTTGGAGGGAGGGGCACAGGCACATAGTAAGTGGGACCCCTTAGGCGCTCCCACCCCGTTTGGGTAAAGAAGGGGTACACTCGTGAAGCAGGGAGAGGGCTGGGAATGGGTGGCTGGCTATTCTCCCCCATGGGATTCTCTTTTTAACTTGACCCAGATTGTCTAGGGCTCCCCTCACCGTCAACAGTCTGCCCCCCTCAGCCAGGCTGTGTGGCGCTTCCCACCCTCAGGCATAGGGTGCAGACTGGCCAGAGTGCAGTATCCTGCTGCCATGGTCAAGGCCAAAGTATGCCCTGAGCCTGGAAGCCCCTTCTGGGGCCTGGTCCCCCAAACAATCTCTCTTCCTCATCTAGCACACGGAAATCCAGACTCAGGGTTCCAAAAATTCCCCGCTCCCAAACCAATCATGGATCTCCCCCTTTAGGGGTAGAATCAGCCTTTCAGAGTACAGTGTCTGGAGAAGGGAGCATGTCCCATAGACTCAGCCTTCCTCCACCTCCCCTTCTTGGAGCAGTGGGAAGGACCCAGCAGTCCCACTGCCCTGCTCCTGTGCTGCTGGTCAGCAGTGAGGGGCCACTTGGTGACTCTGCAGGGCTCCTTAGAGAAGTGACAAAGCCCGTAGGAGATGCAAGGCACCTTTCCTTAGTAAGCTTCGATGGGGTCCAAAAGAGCCTTAAATCAAGAATATTTGTGGTGGAGGTGTGTATGGAGAAGAGTGGAGAGGAGTTTAGGTTTGTGCTTTGTGATCTTGGCATCCATGTTTTGTGCCTGCCCTCTCTCTTGGGGGAAGGGCCATGCTTGGCTCTGCTAAAAGCTGCTAACTGGTAACAGGGCGGATTGTGGTGGGCAGTGGGGGTGAGGCTGGGAACTCTACTTACCCTTTGGAAGCAATTCCCTGGCTAAAGGCAAGTTGTCTCTCAGGAAGGTGGCTCCTGTGTGTGCCTGGGTGTAGATAAGACGTGGCCCAGAAGCCTTCCCTGGAGCTGTCAGTCCAGGCAAAGCCAAGAGCGTCTGAGTGCGTCTGACTTCCCAGTGGCAGGAGGTTGCTCAGAATCTGAATTTAGTGAAACAGGGTGTAAGTTCTTCGCACTCTGTGTGGTCTGGCCTTGCAGGTGGGGAGAAGTCAGTCTATCTGAGGATTGTGCAGGTCCTAGTGACAGGTGCCAAGAGGTTACGATACGGGTTTCTTGGGTCTGATGTACAGTGTGAATAAATGCTTGCAGCTCTTAGCCCTTTTTTGATCAATGAAGCACTTTTTTATTAATATTTTTCTTTGTATGTAAAGGAGGAACCATAACTCTCCGTAGCTGTATATATAACCCTTTTCTCCTAAAGAGGAGTTGGTCAGTGCTCCTATATTTTTCATTTTTTGTCAAAGCAAGAAGTAAATACTTTAGAACTGTTAAATATATAAATAAAGTGAATAAAGTTTAGTGTTCCGCATGGTAGCATTTGCTAACACGTTCTAATTCTTTTTCCCTGTGGTTTATTCCCCTTCACCCCATTTCCCTCTTACACAGAAGCAATTTGAGGTGCTGCTGAGAAAGTTGACTTTGGCAAAGGAAAACTACTGATTTCTTTTAAACTCTGGACCTTGGCAAGGAGCCGCACCACAATACCCACACACTGCAACCCATTTCCTCGATGGTTTTTGCCACTAACATCTCCAAAGCTAAAAAGGCAGAGCAGTCTGACATCTTAACAATCAGCTGTTCTTCCTTATCTGAAGAACTGAGTGTCAACAGTAATTAAAACTACCTCTGTCCTCCAGGCTCGTTTTTGTTTTTGTTTTTTTTTTGCTGTTGCTTTGATTTTAGCCAGTGCTCTGGCCCCTTAACCCCACGCAGGGAGCAACAGCTGCACCTGTAGCAGCAGGTAAGAACTGAGGCATGCGTGCAGTGGAGACTGAAAGGAGGTTTTGCGGGGAGGGTGGCTAGAAAGTGCTTCTGCTCTGCCTGTCTTGGATGAGAGAATTACGGGTGGGCAGAGAGACCTTGGGCAGAAACTGAATTGGATGAGTGGATTGTGTGCCTAACTAGAGGTCTCCTTCCTCCTCCCACACAGAGGGAGGAACCTCTGCTCCTTAGATCTGCAACCAGCCGAGGAGGCCGTAGTTTCTAGTCACTTCCGGCCTAGTTCTTGTTCTTCGCGGAGGTGGATTTTCTTTCCTGTGTCACTCTTGGGCACACTTCCCATCCCGTGGGCCTGTGGGGGACGTAACGTTATGCAGTTCTTCCTGAGGGAAGGTAGGTACTGAGTAACGCGCAGCTCTGGGGTTGCCAGCCTCACATCTGTGGTGAGTTGGGGGCTCTGATGAGTGACCTGCTCTGAGCTACCGGAGAGCCTTCCAAGGTCACTTTCCGGATGTACTCACTTCCTAAAGTACAGACGCACTTAAAAACAGCTCAGCTGGTTCCAGTCTGAGAGCTGTGTGTGCCATCTGGCAGGTGTTTGAGAACTAACTTGTCCTCTGGGAGGAGAAGGTGCCACTTCAGCTGCCTTCAGTCCATCTGGGAGCCAAGTCTGTGCTCAGACCAATTTGTAAAAACCTGAGTTGTGTCAGCCAATGTGTGTCTACACAGAGCTCCTGTTGTGCCTGGAGGCTAATGCTTAGCCCTTGGCAAGTTAAAAACACTTGTAGGATCTAGCAAGGCTGTTGGGTCCATAGAGGGGGAGTTACTGGCGTTACGGAAGACGAAGAGCCCGGTGCTGGTGAGACCTGCACAGTGCAAGTCAAGGCAAGGAACTGCCCTGTGGAAGAGGGCAGTATGTGAAGAAAAGCTGTTATCCGAGGACACAGCCAGATTTCTTCAGGCTGTCACATGGAGGTATTTGGTCTAAGCAGTGGAGTACTAACCTTGAGATGCCAGGATGTCCTCTTCATCTCTGAATTTTTCCCCTCCTTCTGTACTTCGGTGTCCTTAATCCCAGTCCAAAAAATGATAGGACTGCCTTAATCCACTGAGACTTCCTAGTAAAGGTGTACAGAAAATTCTTTATTTTGCTAATATGCTCATTGTTCATTTCTATGTTAGCAGAGAATAATATTCTAAGAATTAAAAAGGTACTGTGGCGGATTTAAAGGGGAATGAACAAAATGCTGCCCCAGAGCATTTGTTAATTTCCAGCTATTAAAAAATATCAAAATGGGAATTGAGGATAAACCCTAGAATATGGTTTCAGGCCACTGTCCTTGAGACAGCTGATATACTTGGCCACTGCACATGAGGCTGGGAGATTGTTAACTGTAGCCATGACCTCTGCTGATGTCTTAAGAACAAGGGCTGCTTTGAAGGTGCTGTTGCAGGACTTTTCATTTTGCTGGTACCTGTTCAAGTGATCTGTCTCCAGGGCTGCAGCTGTACCCACCCGACTGCATTAGCTGAGGGTAGGGCTAACAATGAGTGAAAATGGACTTGGACTGTGGAGCAAAATGACTTGAGTCTCCATTTGGAGTTTGGAAAATATGGCAGGAGTCCCAGCTGTTCAATTTCTAGTCACATTTTCTAAGAACATTTGTTCAAAGTCGAGGTTACTGATGAGATGTCTGGAGGGCAGGACCAGAATGTGTGAGAGGCATCTAGCAGGAGTAGGTGGCTACGCTCCTAAGCCTCTGACTCTTAAACAGGAGTCTCCCTGCCCCCGGTACACAACCACACTTACACCTTGGTCCTCTCCCTTGTGTGGAGTTCATCTGCTGCACATTTGTGCCAATACCAGCTCCCTCCCTGGTTGAACAGGGCTCTTCCAGACTAGGCAGTTGTCGGAGGCATGAGGAGGAAAGGGAAGGGGTACCCTCTTTAGTAGAAATTACAAAGTTTTTTAATGCTGCTGTTGTATTTTATTTACCACTTTTTTATCATATCGAAGTTCTTAGCTTCTCTTATAGTGCTCATAGCAGTTGCATTTCAGTTGTATTTTCAGTGAAATTTGTTTTACACTGGCATTCAGAATTGACCTTTCACTCTTCCTGACTGGTTTTTTTTTTTTTTAAATGCAAACTGAACCCATGAGGCTCAGATTCTGGTTAAAAACGTCGTGTTGCTGCTGACAGTAGTGCCCACTATTGTAACAGCATTGATTCTGCTATAGCCTCCGTGACCATGTAAACTAAGTAAATGTCGTTTTCACCCACAAACAGTTGTTCAGCCCCTTGCCACTGTGGTTCTCTAGTCAGTCTTGTGACCAGTGTTTTAGGTGCATGGGATAAAACAGCTCCACTCCTTAGTCTGTTCAAGAGACAGGGAGGGGCCTGGCCAGGAGGGGGCAGCAGGAGTCAGCATCTGTGTTTCAGAGGCCTGGGACTTGAAATCCTGGTATTAGAGGTAGAGGGGAGGGACCTTAGATAGTGTAGTTTTGTGGTTTTCATGCTGTTCTGTGGGGAGCGAGCCTTCTGTCCCATTCAGTATTAGGCTTCCAAGTAAGATGTGATGTGATTTGAAGAAAGGTTCTGATGATTAAAATGAAAGTCTGAAATCATTGATTTAATCCAACCTCCTGATTTTTTTTAATTTAATTTTTTATTTTTTACAGTAGGTCCTTGTTGGTTATCTGTTTTAAATATAGCGGTGTGTACATCTGAATCCCAAACTCCCAATCTATCCTCCCCCGCCACCCTTCCCCCAAGTTCATTCTCTAAGTCTGTGAAACTGTTTGTTTTGTAAATAAGTTCATTTGTATCTTTTTTTTAGATTCCACATAATATCATATATTCGTATTTCTCTGACTTACTTCACCTAGTATGATAATCTCCAGGCCCATCATCTGTGTTGCTGCAAATGGCGTCATTTCATTCTTTTTAATTGACTAACATTCTGTTGTACCACATCTTCTTTATCCACTCATCAGTCGATGGACATTCAGGTTGCTTCCATGTCTTGGCTATCGTAAACAGTGCTGCAACGAACACTGGGGTGCCTGTATCCTTTCGAGCCATGTTTTTCTCTGGATATAAGCCCAGGAGTGGGATTGCTAGATCATGTGGTAGCTTTTATTAGTTTAAGGAACCTCCATACTGTACTCCATAGTGGCTGTACCAATGTATGTTCCCACCAACAGTATAGGAGGGTTCCCTTTTCTCCACACCCTCTCCATCATTTATTGTTTGTAGATTTTTTTGATGATGGCCATTCTGTCCGGTGTGAGGTGATATCTCATTGTAGTTTTGATTTGCATTTCTCTAATAATTAGCAGTGTTGAGCATCTATCCATGTGCCTTTTGGCCATCTGTATGTCGTCTTAGAGACATGTCTGTTTAGGTCTTCTACCTATTTTTTGATTGGGTTGTTTGCTTTTTTTTTTTTGACATTGAGCTGCATGAGCTGTTTGTATATTTTGGAGACTAATTCCTTGTCAGTCGCACTGTTTGCGAATATTTTCTCCCATGCTTTGGGTTGTCTTTTTGTTTGTGGTTTCCTTTGTTGTGTAAAAGCTTTTGAGTTTAATTAGGTCCCGTTTGCTTATTTTTGTTTTTATTCCCATTACTCTGGGAGATAGACTGAAAAAGATATTGATGCAATTTATGTCAGTGTATTCTACCTATGTTTTCCTCTGTAGTATCCGGTCTTACATTTAGGTATTTAATCCATTTGAGTTTGTGATATTTTGTTGAGAAAACCAAGTTTCAGGGAGCAGCAAAGATTCATCCACAGTTACCAGTGAATAAACAGAAGAATCTGAATAAGAAACATTCTCTCCTGCCCCCTTCCCCTCAGTGCTCTTGGGTTTCCAGAAAGCAGCCTTAGATAAATAGTTACTCTAACCTGGTTCTCTTTGAGTTAGCCAAACCAGAAATCTTGGAAAAGAGCTTAGTAGTCACTACCAGAAGGCTTAAACTGTGAGCCCTCCTCTCCCTGGTAACCCAAATCAAAAGGCTTTGATATTGTAATGCAGTATTTCTGTTTTTCTTTTAAACCTTTCATGTACATAAAAAGTGTTAATAGCGTGAACTAAGTTCAAGTCATGTCTTAAACTAGTGGGGTGGCAAGGGTAGTGGGGGGAGCATTTTTGACTAGTGCAAATGGGTTGTGAGCTATCTCGGTGTCCAATTTATATGTGATTTTGTTTGGTATAGTATGGAGGAAAAAATCCTGATTTTTATCTGTGTAAGTGGAAATAGTCATAGGTTGTCTGCAATCTCTAGTTATGGACAAAACTGAAGTAGATACTTGAAAAAAGATCAAGAGGAATATCCAATACCTGCTTTCAGCCCTTATCCTCCATACATCAGGTAAGAAACACACGAAGGTTATAATCACTAAAACTGTACTATGGTGAGAGCCATAGCACTGAGTTGCAGCTGGGTGTGGCAATCCCAGCACAAGGCTTGCACCTTCTGCATCAGCGACCTGAGAAGCCAGCACAATAATGGAGGCCTTACCTGAGGTCTCAGGCAGCCTAAGCAATGCATGTTTTACATCTGAGTGTACGTGTTACAGACGACTTTTAAAATTTAAGATGACACTTTACAGGGAACCTCTGAAGCACTGCCACAAGAGCCAGTTTCAAAACCACTCGTTTGGTGGAAAGAACCTGGGGTTTCTGAGCCCACAAACTTGGGCTGGAATCCAGCCCCGCAGCACCAGCTGAGTTGCCCGTGGGTGCTGAGGAACTGAGCATTTCCTTATCTAGAGCAGAGCACTGGCCACAAAGTGGGGGGGTTGACAGTGAGTGCCTAGAAAGTGCTCCCCTTTCCACCATCCATGAAATGAGGTGACATTTCTGTCTCTGGCTGCTGGTGGACATTCTGAATGGTCAGAGCCAGACCGAGCTTCTGTCCCACCATGTATTAAAAACTAGAAGATGACTGGCCCTGCCCTGGGTCTTCCACCTTACAGAGGTAACATTCTGATCTGAGTAAAATAAAGTGCAAGTTTATCACTACTCAAAGACTTTAAAGTTCATGAACTTAAAATATATTTTTTTAATGGATGCAAGTCTGCAGGTGCACTGCTGCTTTAAAGTCCTATAAAAGCAATGGGAAAGGGGGCCAAGAGAAAGAAATTGCTTGTTGGAGTTGGGGTGGCATCTAAGAACTCTGAGTCCTGTGGAGACTGATGTGGCCTCACTTTGCTGAACAGGTGATGAGTTTTAGGTTCCTGACTGAAGACTGACCAAGCTTTAAGATATGCAGACCAGCCAGCTCTCCAGGCTGAGGGGGGAGGTAGAGCGAGGTGGGCCTTACCTCTGCCCAGCATGGATGTCTAAGGCCTGGGCCAGATTGTGTTCACTACCTGGCAAGCGAGCCCAAGGTTGGAAAAGGAGTGAAGACCTTGCCTTCAGCTCGTCCTCCTTTCATCTCCAATGCCAAAGGAGCCCATGGTGGCTGAACATATTAAGCCTTCGTCATCCAAATTAAAACAGATGTGAGTTAATTATAAATGGTTCCCCTACTGTATTTTGCCCATTGGAAAATCAGTCCCTAGAACTAGAGGTTCTTTCAAGTCACCCAGAAGATTCTGGTACTCACTGGCACATACTCTATACTGGGGAGGCTCCCAATTTTGAAGTCCCTGTCGGCCCTTGGGACCTGACCTGGGTAGCATAATTCTTTCTATTCTTTCACTTGAGTTGATAAACCAGCCAACTGCTGCCTCAGACTTATGCCCCCCAGCACGTTCTTGGGTGTCCCCAAGGACTATCCATACCTGCTGGCTCTTCTGCCTCTGCAGTTGGCCTTAGAGGCTGTGCCAGACCATCCTTTCCCTGTGCCTATGTTGGTATTGGTGTTCCTGAGGTGCCTCTTCTGTGCCCTCCTTCCACACCTGCTTCCCTGGAAATTTATAAATCGGTACTTAAAATGGAGACACTTTAAACAGTTCCATTATGAGTCTCTGCCAGAAATGCAGCGAAGTCATCCTTCCCCAGGGGCTTGGAGAAACTGCTAAGGCATCAGGTATGCCCATCTGAACCAGTGTGCAAGGCCACCTCACATGCATACCCTTACATCCACCCTGTGCAGCTCTGAGGCATTAACTTGGGGACTGGTTCTCATGGGCCTGAGGACTGCTTGCCCAGTCTTGTCAGTTGAAAGGATGGCTGAACCAAAACGCCTGCAGCACGGGTCTTGCCTTTTGTCTTCTGTGTGCTAGGATGTCAGCATTTCCTTCCCAGCCAGCTTGGAGCAGGTGTGAACACTGATGTCACTTTGCCATCCTCTCTCCCAAGCCCTGCTAGGAAGAGTTGAATTCCTCCCCAAGGCAGGTGTCAAGGTGTCAGGGGTCAAGGCAACTCTTAGCCCAAGAAGCCAGAGCTGGGTGTCTGCCTAGGCACATGCCTGTGTGTGCGTAGCTCTGTGCTGCCCTGACCCCGGAGATTGTGGGACCTGTGTTCTAGCCCCTTCATTGATGATTTAGGGTGTAGCCTTGACCACTCTACTCTGCTTTAATTTCTCCTCTATGGGGAAGTTTGTCTAGTCAACCCACAAAGCTGTTGAGGATCCAAGGAGGAAATAGATCATGTTTTACAAAGTCTACTTGCCCTGACTTTGAGGGCATGAGCGGTAGCATCCTGCAAAGCCCACACTTGAACTTCTGCTCTGCCTGAGGCTCCCACCTTACCTGCTTTCACACGTCGTCCAGAGCTGGAAGCGGCAGGAACCCTTCTTGTTTCCCAGGCAGCCGTACTGCTCCAAGGCAAGAGAACTTCTCTTCTTACCTGTACCTGCTCAGCTGGAGGGAGGAGGGAAACATGTCAGGTCTTTCAGGGGTGATAGGGACTCCCGGCCATCTCCAGCCAAGATGGTCCCCAAGGTGAAATACTTAAGATCCAGCCACTTAAGTGGGTGGAGTGTTACCAGGGACAGGTTCTCTTGCTGGGGTGGGAGCTCTGCCCGGGGCTGCTGGGAGTCTCTGAGAGGTGGGCTCCACGGGGTGGCCTTGCTTCCAGGGCAGGTGAGGGCTGGGCAAGCAGTCAGCCATGCTGGCCCCTTCCCTTCGGGGCTCTGCTGCCTTACCTCCATTCTGGTCAGTGTCTGGATGGGCAGTGGTGATCCCTGAACTTCCCAAACACAAATCTCTTGATGTCTGCCCATCCTGAGAAAGAGGCACCAGAGGTGACTCCCTGGCCAGTTTGTGGTGTTGCCTCTGTCCCCCTAGGGCAATATTTTGCTATCAGCTGCCCTGCCTGGCTTTCTCTCTAGGCATGCAGAGCCGGCCCTGCACCCCATGGGGAGCAGAGAAGTGGGCTCAGGCAGCAGGTCCAGAAGGTGGAGGAGTTGAACTCCTGCCTGCTGAACCACGTGACCATGGCCTTCAGCACGCAGAACACTTGCCCTCAGAGGGGAACTGCACTCCTCTAGTCTCTGAGTAGGAGCAAACTTTCAAAGGAGCCCTCTGGCACCCTTTCCTCCACGGTGCCATCAGCCCCACTGTACTTCCACAGCCCTATCTGACCTGAGAGTCCCTCTCACCTGCCCTGCCCCCATGCCCAGAGCTCCTCCTGCCTCTCCCCCTCCTTTCCCTTCTGCTCCAAACTCCCCTTGCCTCTGCAAGTCATCCAGGACAGCCTCAAACTAAGGCAATAAAATACACAAGCCAGAAACAGCACAAATGTCCATCAACAGAGCAAGGGATAAACAATTTGTGAAACATTCATCTACAAGATGTAACACAGCAATGAATGAATAAACTAGTTACACATACAAACACACAGATAAATCTCACATAATAACAGAAAAAAGAACAATATTATGTGCTCTATGATTCCATTCTTTAAAAGTTCAAAACCAGGCAAAAGTATTATTTCAGATGCCAAGGTATGGTAACAACAAAAGCCAGGGCCTTGGTCATCTCTAGGGGTTGGAGCGAGCAGGTTGGGGAGGGTAAGTGGGCTTCCAGAGTGCTGGAGATGCTTTAGGTACTGATCAGAGTAGTGGGTTTCATGAATGCTCATCTGATAACTCATCAGCCTCTACAGATTTTTTAAAAAAAATTTTTAACATCTTTATTGGAGTATAAACTACAGATTTTTAATGTACTTTTCTACGTATATGTTATTTCAAAGTTCAGAAAACAAAAAACTCAGCCCCTCCACCTTGGGCTTCTCAGGGCATCAGCCCCTTGGTGTGCATACCTCTCATGCAATTGACTGGCCTCAGTGGGGGATATCTAGTGGGGAGCTGTCAAGGCCTGAGGAGAAGGGTTGGCCCAACTACTCAGGTGGCCCTGGGTCAGTGAATGGGGGCCACCTTCATTCCTTCTCCAGGGCGGGTGGTCCTGCCCGTAGTGCTGTCCCTTCCTTAGCCCAGCCTCATTGCCTTCCCAGGGAAGTTTGTGTTGATCTGGAGCACTGGCTTCCTGGCTTGGTCAGGCTGGCCTTGAATGGGCCTTACCTGACCTAGGTCTGCTTCTCATGAACGGGATCTGCTATGACGAGTTGCCCCAGTGCCCTAGGTTTAACTTATATTGGGTAGGATGCTCTTGGTTTCCATCGTTTGTTTATGGTCATCTACCCACTTACCTAGAGTTGGTGGGGGGACATTACAGAGACCCCATGGCTGGGAACCTTTGATTATATACAGGGATACCAGTCAAATAACAAAATATGAATTCCTACTTCATGTCAGGCACCTCAGTAGGCAGAGAAAGCCAGAATCCTGTGCTCATGGAGAAGACTGTGGACAAAAGACAGGTAAGTGTGATGAACGCTGCAGAGCAGTCTGGGGATCTGTGGGAACTTGCAGCAAGTCAGCAGAGGGGTTCCTAGGGAAGTAATGTATAAACTAAGGCCTGAGGAATGAAGAGGGAAAGAGACAAGAAGCTAATTCATTGAGCATGTACTGTGTGCTAAGACACTTTCGTCATTTCATTTAGTCCAGACAACAACCCTTTGTATTATTATTCCCATTTTACAGATGAAGAAACTGAGGCTCAGAAAGGTGAAGAGCCCTATCCAAGGTCACTCAGCTAACATGTGGCAGAATGAGGACTTGAACTCTAGTCTGCATGATTCAAAAGCCAGGCAGTGAGGAGGCTGCTGTCAGTCATGGCAAGAAGTGGTGGTGGCATCATTGGATACAGAGGTATCCAATGTGCAGGCCCAAGAAGGACCCTGAAGAGAGAACTAACAGGATTCAGTGAGCACTGTTGAGGCAAAGGAGGAGGAGGAACCAGACTCCAGGTTTCTGCCTGGATCACCTGGATGGACAGTGATCCATCCAGTTGGATCATTTACTAAAATGGAGAATGGGGAGGAGTAGGTTTAGGGGGAAAAATCATCTAAATTTGATATTCTACTTCAGTTAAAAAAAAAAAAAAGATTGGTTGATTAAATGAAAATAAAACAGGGATAATTCCATTCTAGAAGCTCCCTCTCTTCATGCCTCCTCAATCCCAATGTTTTCTACACTCATTTGTTGCCCCTTCCTTCTAGTTTTCTAAAGCACCCCAATTCCTTTCTGATCCGTGGGCCCTCTAATAACCAAACCCCAAGCAGATCAGAACTGGGAGGACCACCAAGAGAACGCTGTCCTTGGCCACACCATCTGCTCCCTCAGCAGTGGCCCTCTGGCCACCCCATGCTTTGTCCACGTCTCCTGACGCTCCCTCCTCTGCAGAGGCTCTCTGCCAGGGAAGGAGCTGCTCCTATGCTTGAGCTTCTCAGGGTAGAGTTCCCCCCCCACCCCCGCATTGAGCTTCTCGGGGTAGAGTTCCCCCCCCTCCACGCATTGAGCTTCTCGGGGTAGAGTTCCCCCCCGCCCCACGCATTGAGCTTCTCGGGGTAGAGTTCCCCCCCCAACCCCGCATCCTCCTAGTACCTAGAACATTTGGTGTGTGCACAGCCTCTGCAGTCACACAGGGCCCCGCACTCAGAAGGACCTTGCCCTCGGTTTAATGCACTTCTATTGCAGTTTTGAAATTCCCACTATATTTAACAAGAGGCCTCATTTTCATTTTGGACTGGGCCCTGCAAATTCTGTAGCTGGTCCTGTCCATGTGTCTGCATTGTAATGGTGCAAAACACTGAGTGGTAGCCTTTCCCATCTGTGGGGATGAACCTCTTTTCCATCTAGGAAGACCCACTGTTTTAAATCAGAGGGAAATAAAGCAAAAAAGAGCTCACTTTGTTTCTGTGAAATACAGTTTTATGTTTCTTCATGGGTAATAACTTAGGAGGGAACCTTGGGAATAGAATACAGAAGTAACAAATTATGGGCCATTAACTGTGGTTAATTGTTTCTTTATAGCTTAGAGTGGAGGCACATTTGGATTGCTATGAACTCAACAGTTATAGGTAGGGAAGGCAGTCTACTTAAATATAACCTAAGGGGACTTCCCTGGTGGTCCAGTGGTTAAGAATCTGCCTTCCAATGCAGGGGATGTAGGTTCGATCCCTGGTCGAGGAACTAATATCCCACATGCTGCGGGGCAACTAAGCCCGTGTGCCGCGACTACTGAGCATGTGAGCCACAACTAGAGGCCCATGAGCCACAACTACAGAGCCTGTGTGCCACAACTAGAGAGAAGCTTGCACGCCGCAACTAAGACCCGACACAGCCAAAAATAAAATAAAAATAAATAAATAAAACCTAGGGCCCCTCAGGAGGTGGAGGGAGAGGCAGCTGAATGATGACCCCAACCTTGCTTCCGAAGCCAAAACTGCCATCAAGGCCTCACCTCCAGTTAAAGTATTTCTCTCACAAGCCTCATTACTGAGCAACTATGGACCCCTTACCTGACATCCTCTCAGCTCTGCAGGTGTGGAGGTGGTCTATGTGCTGTCTGGGCATCCTGCTGCAGCAGCCTTTGGGGTGTAACTCATACTTGTCCCCAGTTAGTTGGTGTCATCTGCCACTCAGGCTCCAAACAGCTGCAGAAGATCCTTGCTCACTTTAGTAAACACCTGTTTTAAAAAAAAAATTGAACTCAAAAAATGTTTGGACTCCTTGCTAAAGAAAGGTACAGAAATGCTCCGCCGGCTATCATCATAGGCTTTCCCGTCCTAACGAGCTAATGGATGAAGCACTCAGACCGCTGAATGAGAAGTCCTCCAGTGTCGTTCACCTACAGTAGTAACACCAAAGACTTCAAGCACAGCACACAGAAAATAAAATCCATCCCCAATTCCTTTTCTCAGAGACATAGCCAATATCAATCCAAACTGTTGAAGGCTTTTTGGAATGTACTAGGTCATCCCATTTACACTGTTGAGCTGATCATATAATTCAGCTGTCCTGCCCTGGAAGCTTGGCTGACCTCCTTTGATTCACAAAATACAACCCAGATTCCTTGGTCTGACTGACATCAGCTGGCCTACCAGGCATACTCAGCTATTCTTGACCCCATGGACTTTCTCCCCTTAACTCTCCTCATCTGTTTCCTCTCCCTCAACTTTCACATTTCTGTTATTGAGTGCCTGTCCTTGCTAGGTCTGGGGGACACAAATGGAGGAAAACAGGCACAGTCCCTAGCCTGGGCTTTCAGTCTAGTGAACCCATGAATTTGCAAACCTTCATAGCAAACGGTGAGGAGGACTGTGAAGGAAAGTGGTGGGGCTCTGAGCGCCCCATCAGGGGTTTGGTCTAGTTTGGGCATCAGGAAAGGTTTCCTTGAGCAGTGTGATTTCTGTGGAAAGAGAGAGGTGGTAACTAGGCACCAACCAGGGTGCAGGGAGGTTGTGAGGAGGGCCAGGTCGGCAGGGCAGTGGTCTCAGAAGCAAGGCCCTTTAGAGGGAAGCATTGAAAGGCCAGTGGGGCTGGTGTGCAGGGGGCACAGGGGGATGTGAGCTCGGGTCAGATAAGCTGAACCTGAGGTTGAAGAGTAAGGTCTTTGTCCTCAGAGCCGCGGGAAGCCTCTGAAGGATTTTCAGTAGGGGGAACACCAGAGCTGTGTTTTTAAGAGCCTTCTGGAGGAGGTACAGGGCCATCGTGCTCTGGGTGAGAAGGGAGCAGCAGTGCAATAAAGAAAAGTGTCTGGGCTGCAGAGAGGGGAGAAGTACACAGGAAGGACAACAGTGTCACCTGCTGAGGGTATGTGTGTCCCGGGGAAGTCGGGGGGGGGGGGTTAGTTCTGAAGAAGGCTCTCCAAATGTCGTGCTCAGAGGGAAGTGTGGCCTGGGGTTGGACGTGTGAGAGTTGAGGCAGAGCGATGGAACGGAAGCAGTGGATGGGAAGGAGCTCCGCCCGAGAGAGAACAGGCGGCCAAGGACTGAGCTAAAAGGCCAGGGAGAAGAAATGAGCTGCCAAAGGGGGCAGGAAGGAAAAGAAAAAGGAAAACGAAGGCAACATGGTGCCAAACAATAGGGAAGAAAGTATTTCAGGAAGCACCAGCCCTGAAGGATAAATAAAAGCCCCACGGAGAGAAGGGGAAAAGAAGGGTAGAGAGAAGAAGAAGCTCACAGTCCAGAAGGCAGAGCCCTGAGTTCTGGGAGCTGGAGCTCGGATGCAGGCGAAACTGGAAGGGGGAGAGGAGGCGTGAAGGCAGGTGGATCAAGAGGGGCCTCAGTAAGGAGTTTGGACACAATCCTGAGGGTCAGCGGAGAGTTTGGTTTTGCCTGCCTTTTTAATTAGAAACAAAACGCATGCTCCTTGTAAATAAAACAAGATGACCACCCACCACCAAAACAAACTCTAGCAACAAAGAAATGTATATGTTAACAAGTGAAAGTTCCTCTGCCAAATCCCCCCTCCTCAGCTAGCACATTGGTGTTATCATTCCAGACCTCTTCCTGCCACTCACAAACTTCATTAGTTTTGTGAAAACAGGATTATGCTACCTATAATTTCTGCAACTTCCCTTACTGAATTAGCAGTAATCTTGAATTTCCTTCTGGCTGATTACACGCAGATGTGCCCACCGGTTTGAATGGCTGTATGGTCCTCCACAGCCCAGATATACTTGTATCCTAGGATGCTGATTTATTTTCTTGAACCTAAAATGGCTACTGAGGTGCCTAAGGAGAGGAGTATTTCCTAGGGGACTAAGTCCCAGTCTGGTTCTGCCATTAAGTACCTAGCTCTGGGGAGGGCACGGCCCCTACTGGGCCTCAGTTTCCTCATCCACTGTGTGCCAGGCACTATTATCTCATAAAACACAAGTGTTAATATTTCTCATCGATGAAGGGCTTTAGGTAGAGGAATGTAATGATCAGATTTGTGCTTCATAAACATCACTCGGGCTGCAGTATGAAAAATTATTTGCTCTTTCTTCTCATCCATATTTGTAAAAAAAGAAACCTTACCAATCTTTCAAGGTCTAGTTCAGATTTTCCCTCTTCCAGAAGTTCCCTCTCCATCATGCCCTACCTCCTCTTAATTGGAATTCTCCTCTACCTGGTTCTCCCCCTAAAACATAAAACCCCTTGAAATTGAGAATATTTTTCATCATCATATGCTCCACAGGAATAGGTCTATATGAGGACTTAATAAATCTCTGCAGAATTGTCCATGCACTAAAAAAATCATTTTGGTGGGACAAAAGAAGGAATAAATGAGCCACTCAGTACCTGTTTGGGACTCAAGCCTTCGTTTGATAAAGAGTTTATCCACAAGCCTCAAGATGTGTATGATTAAGCACTGCAGGAGGTATTTTCCTGGCTCTGAAAGGTCTGACCTGCCCTGCTTGGAGTGCTGATGTTAAATAAGACTGTCTGGGAAAGAGGCACTAAGGCCAGCCTGGTTTATGGTCACAGGGCTTTAATAATATCCTGCAACTCTGAAGCCTGAGAGCTGCTTTTTCACCTTGTACAATACATTGAGAGCTTTGCCTTCACTGGACTATTGCTATATAGGAATGAGTGACAGTGACTTACTTTTTCTTTTCTTTTCAAAGTTTTGCCCATTAAATACATTTTTCTCAGGTCCATGCAGTTTAGAATTATGGAAATAAAAAGCTTATATTGAACACCTATTCTGTGCTTGAAGATCAGTTCTTCTGTTTCATAATTTAAAATAACTCAGTATAAAAACAGAAATAAACAGGACCTAATCAAATTTACAAGCTTTTGCACACCAAAGGAAAACCATAAACAAAACGAAAAGACAACCCAATGAATGGAAGAAAATATTTGCAAATGAAGCAACCAACAAGGGATTAATCTCCAAAATATACAAACAGCTCATGCAGCTCAATATCAAAAAAACAAGCAACACAATCAAAAAATGGGCGGAAGATCTAAATAGATATTTCTCCAAAGAAGACATACAGATGGCCAAGAGGCACATGAAAAGATGCTCAGCATCGCTAATTATTAGAGAAATGCAAAACAAAACTACAATGAGGTACCACCTCACACTAGTCAGAATGGCCATGATTTAAAAGTCTACAAATAAGAAATGCTGGAGAGGGTGTAGAGAAAAGGGAACTCTCTTACACTGTTGGTGGGAATGTAAACTGGTACAGCCACTATAGAGAACAGTATGACGGTTCCTTAAAAAATTGAAAAGAGTTGCCATATGATCTAGCAGTCTCACTCCTGGGCATATATCTGAAGAAAAACGTAATTCGAAAAGATACATGCACCCCAATGTTCATTGCAGCAGTATGTACAATAGCCAATACATGGAAGCAACCTAAATGTCCATCAACAGAGGAATGGGTAAAGAAGATGTACATATATACAATGGAATATTACTCAGCCATAAGAAAGAGTGAAATGCCATTTGCAGCAACATGGATGGACCTAGAGATTATCACACTAAGTGAAGTCAGACAGAGAAAGACAAATATCCTATGATATCACTTATGCGTGGGATCTAAAAAAATGATACAAATGAACTTATTTACAAAACAAACTTATTCACAGACTTCAAAAACAAACTTATGGTTACCAAAGAGGAAAGGTGGGGAGAGGAATAAATTAGGAGTTTGGGATTAACATATACACACTATTATATGTAAAATAATCAACAAGGACCTATTGTATAGCACAGGGAATTCTACTCAATAATGTGTAATAACCTGTATGGGAAAAGAATCTGAAAAAGAATGGATATATGCATAGCTGAATCACTTTGTACACCTGAAACTAACACAACATTGTAAATCAGCTATACTCTAATATAAAATAAAAAGTAAATTTAAAAATAACTTACAGATAAAAAGTCATTTACACAAAATATCTTATCATCTAAGGAAAGGCTGGAAATTTTCTGTGACTTCTAGAGAGTCTATAACCAAGAACAATAAGCCCAAGTAATCCAGAGATTTCTGGATTTAATTTGAAAAAGAATTTCACTGGGTATAAGTTAAAAATTATTCTGAAAACAGGTACCTGTCTCCGGGAGTGTGGTGGGGTCAGGGATTCACTGAAGAGGACCAACTCTGGAGTGATAGTCATATTTTACAATTCTACATGGGATACACATGTGAACATATTTGTCAGAACTAACCAAATGCTGTACTTACAATTTGTCCACTTACTGTACATGAATTTTTTTAAATGAAAGCAGCCTTTGTCTTCTGGAGAGCTCATTCTTCTGACAGGACTTATTTTTTTTAAGATAATTTTGTTTTAGAGCAGTTTTTTTTTTGTTTTTAATTAATTTATTTTTGGCTGCGTTGGGTCTTCGTTGCTGTGTGCTGGCTTTTTCTAGTTGCAGTGAGTGGGGGCGACTCTTCCTTGCAGTGCACGGGCTTCTCATTGTGGTGGCTTCTCTTGTTGTGGAGCACAGGCTCTAGGTGTGCGGGCTTCAGTAGTTGTGGTGCGTGGTCTCCAGGGCGCGTGGGCTCAGTAGTTGTGGCTCGTCGGCTCTAGAGCACAGGCTCAATAGTTGTGGCTTACAGGTTTAGCTGCTCTGCAGCCTGTGGGATCTTCCTGGACCAGGTATCGAACCCATGTTCCCTGCATTGGCAGGTGGATTCTTACCCATTGCGCCACCAGGGAAGTCCCTAGAGCAGTTTTAGGTTCACAGCAAAATTGAGAAGAACTGACAGAGATTTCCCATATATTCCCTACCCCCACATATGCTCAGCCTGCCCCATTATCAACATCACTCACTAGAGTAGTACATTTGTTATAACTGATGAACCTACATTGACATATCATAATTGCCCAAAGTCTGTGGTTTACATTAGGGTTTACTTTTGGTTTTGTATATTCTATGGGTTTGGGCAAATACATAATAACATACCAGGATTGTAGTATCATACAGAACAGTTTCACCATGCTAAAAATCCTCTGTGCTTTGCCTATTCATCCTTCCCTCCCCTCTAACCTCTGGCAACCACTAATCTTTTTACTATCTCCATAGCTTTGCGTTTTCCAGAATGTCATACTGTTGGAATCATACCGTATGTAGCCTTTTCAGATTGGCTTCTTTCACTTAGTAATATGCATTTAAGGTTCCTTCATTTGTTTTTCATGGCTTGAAATGCATTTCTTTTTAGTGCTGAAAAATAATCCATTGTCTGCAGGTACCACAGTTCATTTATCCATTCATCTACTGAAGGGCATCTTGGTTGCTTCCAAGTTTTGGCAATTATGAATAAAGCTGCTATAAACATCCATGTGCAGGTTTTTATGTGGACATAGTTTTCAGCTCCTTTGGGTAAACCATATATGAAGTTTACCTGAAAAAAAACCCAACCCTCTACACAAACATTAAATTCTAGTTAAACGTATGCATGCTGAAGCATTGAGGAGTGTAGTGTATTTATGTCTGCAACTTACTTTGAAATGCATAAAAAATCATTTATGGATGGAGGGATGGATAGACAGATATATGATAAAGCAATATAGTAAAATGTAAATTGTAAAATTCAGATGATGAGTATATTGGTTTTTACCATAAAATTCTTTCAACTCTCTTGTATGTTTGAAATTTTTCATTAAAAGATGTTGGAAAAAATTGTTCTGAAGCGTATGTCTTACTCTCATATTAGATGCATCTCAGAAAGCCAACCAGTACCTACAGTCATCTGGCTGTACCCAGCAGCTCTAAACTATAACTAAAGACACACTAAGAAAGCAAAAGAGTGCCATGTCAAGGTCCTTAAGGCAGTCCTGCCTCTGGAAAGGACAGTGATGTGAACTGGTGTGAGACAGCTGAGGTTACTAAGTCACTAACCAAGGTGCTTCCTATACAGTCATAGGGGTGACCTGTGAGTTGAGAGATGAAACAAAAACTAATTCTTGCAGCAACTTATGATGATAATTATGCTAAGAGGGTGGATAATGATCAAAGTCATCCCCTGCCATGCTCATGTGTCCTATTGTTAACATCTACCCGCTTGCTGGAATATAGCCTCCACTACAGAGAGGACAAGGGCCAAGAGGAAGAGAAGTCCTCATCTCCAAACTTATTGGCCCTGGAAAACGTAGGGGAGGCAGGGGTAGAACTGTGGAAAATGAGAGAGATACTAAGGAATCTGTGTAATAAAATAGCTAACATGAACCCCATTCTAAACTTGGATATTACATTTCTCTTCTAGCAACATGCTAAAAAGGCAGCAAAGGAGGGTGGGTCAGAGCAGCAGTTCCCAAAGTATAATATGGGGCACTCTAGGGTCTCTGAGACTTCCAGAGAATCATGAGGTTAAAACTATTTTTATAAGTTTCATTTGTCTTTTCACTTGCCTTCTCCTGTAAGTGTACAGTAGAGTTTCCAAAGGCTGCATAACATGATATTTTAGCACATTAAATGCAGAAGCAGGTTTGAGAATCCAGCTGTCTTTTTTCCAGCTGTCTTATTTTAGTCAGACGTTAAAGAAATTTGCAAAAATATATAACAATGCCACTCCTCTAATTTTTTGTTTTAGAAAATAGTTATTTTTCATAAAGACATTATGTATGTTAATGTGTAGTAAGTTTTTTATTTTTTATTTAAAAATGAGTTAATACCTTAAAGTTTTACAATTTCAATTTCCAATATAAAATTTGATACATATAACTCACATAAACAAAGGCTCTTTGGAGGTCCTTTTTATTTAAAGTTTTACTGATGTATAATTTACATACAGTACACAAATCTTAAACATTCAGCTCAATTCATTTTTACATATGTATACACCATGTAACCTCCACCACATTCAAGTTATAGGCCATTTCCATCATCATGGAAGGACTCACCAATCCACCAGAGGTCACCATTATTCTGATTTCTGTCATCATAGATTAGTTTTGCTTGTTCTTAACTTCATATGAATGGAATCATAATATGTATACTTTTGTGCCTGGCTTTTTTCTCTCAGCATAGCGTTCTTGAGATTCATACATGTCATTCTGTGTATTAATAGTCTGTTCATTTTTATTATTGCCAGTAATATTCCATTGTACAACTATATCACATATTGTTTTCTTTTCCTGTTGACAGACATTTGGATTTTGTCCAGTTTTTGACTATTATGAATAAAGCTGCTATGAACATTCTTGTACAAGTCTTTGGTGGCCATATGAATTAATTTTTCTTGAGCATATGCCTGGATGTGGAATTGTTGGGTTCCACAGTAGGTCTATGTTTGGCTTTATTAGAAGCTGCCAAATCATAATGGATGAGAATTTCAGTTACTCCACATCCTCAGCAACACTTGATAATGAAAGTTTAAAATTTTTTTATCCATTCTGCTAATTGTGTTATTATGGTTTTAATTTGCATTTCTTTGATATTATTCTGAGTTCCCTTTGATACATTAATTGGTCATTTGAATATCCTCTTTCATGAAATGCTTGTTCAAATCTTTTGTTTGTTTTAAAAAGATAAATACTATATCACTTATATGTGGAATCCAAAAAATGATACAAATGAACTTCTTTACAAAACAGAAATAGACTCGCAGACAGAGAAAACAAACTTATGGTTACCAAAGGGGATAGCAAGGGGTGGGGAGAGATAAATTAGGAGTTTGGGATTAACAGATACACATTACTATATATAAAATAGATAAACAACAAGGACCTACTGTACAACATAGCGAAGATTAATCAATATCTTAAAATAACCTATAATGGGAAAGAATCTAAAAAAGGATGTATGTGTGTATATGTATATATGTATGTACATACACACACACACAGATAACTGAATCACTTTGCTGTATACCTGAAATACAACAATGTAAATTAACTATACTTCAATTTTAAAAAAACCTTAAAAAAAAATCCTCTACCTCAAACCCTAAAGAAAAAAAAAGATGAATAGGAAAAAAAATTATCTTTAGCTTATTGATTTGTAGAAGTTCTTTGTATATTCTGTATATGAATTCTTTATCATTCTATAGCTGGCCTATTTATTTTTTTTATTTTATTTTTTTTTGCGGTATGCAGGCCTCTCTCACTGTTGTGGCCTCTCGCGTTGCAGAGGAGCACAGGCTCCGGATGCGCAGGCTCAGCAGCCATGGCTCACGGGCCTAGCTGCTCCGCGGCATGTGGGATCTTCCTGGACCGGGACATGAACCTGTGTCCCCTGCATCGGCAGGCAGACTCTCAACCACTGCGCCACCAGGGAAGCCCCTATTTACTTTCTTAATGATGCATTTTGATGATCAGATGTTCTAATTTAAGTCAAATTTATCAATCTTTCTTATTTGGTTTAGTGTATTTTGTGATCTGATTAAAAACTTTATTTACCACAATACCAGGAAAATATTCTCCTATGCTTTTATTTGGAAGTTTGATTGTTTTAGCTTTTGATTTTAGGTCTATGATATACTTAACAAATTTTTGTGTTTGAGTTAAAGGTCAGGCTTTACTTTTCTCCATACACACAATTAGTTGTTCCAAAATCATTCCCCCATGTAATTACAGTGGCAGCTTTGATGTAAATCAAGAAAACATACATCTGTGGGTCTATTTACGGATTCTTTGTTCTGTTCCAGTGGTACATTTATCTATCCTTGCTCCAAAAGTACTCTGTGTTAATTACAGTAGTTTTGTAGTAAATGTTGAAATATGCTGGTTAAGTCTTCCAACTTTGAGAACCAGTCATTTTTTTATTAAAAATTTTTTTCTTTATCAAGATTTCTTAAGATATTCTAGGGCCTTTGTATGTCCATATACATTTTGGCTCAGTCATTTTTTCAGAATATAAGGGGGTCCTGAGACCAAAAACTCTGAGAGCTGCTAACTGAAAGTATGGGCTCAAATGCTGGAAGCCCAGGATCAAATCTCAGTTTTTGCCATCTATTAGTTGTGGGAACTTGGCAAAGAATTTAATTTTTCCATGTCTCTGTTTCCTCATCTGTAAGTTGGGACAACAATAGTATCTATAATATAGGGTTGTGTCCATCAAATGTTAAACATTATGCGAATGTTTTTGTGTTTGTTAAAATAAATGGGGCAGGTACACTGAATTTTTCTTTTTAAAAAAGAGTATGAAGTCAAAGAAAAAACCTAAAGAATCAGAAGGAAATATGTAACCATTTGACAATCTCAGTGTACTTAGAATCCAGTTGTATCAGCTTCATATAAAAATAAAAATATACAAAACAACTGTACAAAATCTATGGGATGCAGCAAAAGCAGTTCTTAGAGGTAAGTTCATAGTGATACAGGCCTTCCTCAAAAAAACCAAGAAAAATCTCAAATAAACAACCTAACCTACCACCTAAAAGAATTAGAAGAACAAACAAAACCTAAAGTCAGCAGAAGAAAGGAAATAATAAAGATCAGAGAGAAATAAATACAAGAGATTAAAAAGCAACAGAAAAATCAATAAAACCAAGAGCTGGTTCTTCGAAAGGGTAAACAAAATTGACAAACCTCTGGGTAGTCTCACCAAGAAGAAAAGAGAGGACCCAAATAAAATAAGAAATGAAAGAGGAGAAATAATAAAGAATACCATAGACATAAAAAAAAATAAGAGAATACTATGAACAATTATATGCCAACAAACTGGACAACCTAGAAGAAATGGACAAGTTTCTAGAAACATACAGTCCACCAAAACTGAATCAAGAAACAGAATATTTGAATAGACTGATCACTAGAAGTGAAATAGAATCTGTAATTTAAAAAAACAAAAACAAAACAAAAACAAAAAAACAAACTCCCTACAAACAAAAGTCCAGGACCAGATGGCTTCACTGGGGAATTCTCCCAAACATATGAATAAGAACTTATACTGATCCTTCTCAAACTCTTCCAAAAGACTGAAGAGGAGGGAATACTCCCAAAGTCATTCTATGAAGCCACTATCACCCTGATACCAAAACCAGACAAACACCAAAAAAGAAAATTACAGGCCAATATCAGCAAATCTGTATCTGTATTGATGACTATATTAATCTATTATCTATGAATATATTGATCTATAGCTATATACTGATATCTATATTTGATAAATATAGATGCAAAAATTCTCAACAAAATATTAGTAAACGGAATCTGACAACACATGAAAAAGGATCATACACCACAATCAAGTTGGATTCATCCCAGGGTCACAAGGATGGTAAAACATACACAAATCAATCAATGTGATACACCACATCAACAAAAGAGAAGACAAAAACCACATGGTGATCTCAACAGATACAGGAAAAGCATTTGATAAAATTTAACATCCATTATGATAAAAACTCTTACCAAAGTGGGTACAGAGGGAACATAACTCAACATGATAAAAGCTATTTATGACAAACCCATAGCCAACATAAAACTCAATGGTAAAAAGCTGAAAGAAAGCCTTCCCACTAAAATCTGGAACAAGACAAGGATGCCCACTCTCACCACTTCTTTTCAACATGGTATTGGAAGTCCTAGCCACAGCAACCAGACGAGAAAAAGAAATAAAAGGTATCCAAATTGGAAGAGAAGAGGTAAAATTGTCCTTATATGCAGATGACATGATACTATATATAGGAAACCATACAGACTCCACACGAAAACTACTAGAACTGATTAAAAAAAAATTCAGCAAGGTAGCAGAATACAAGATTAACATACAGAAACCTGTTGCATTTCTTTACACTAACAATGCAATATCAGAAAGTAAAAAAAAAAATCACGTTTAAAATCACATCAAAAAAACCCCCAAAAACAAAAAACTTAGGAATAAACCTGATCAAGGAAGTGAAAGACTTATATGCCAAGAACGATAAAACACTGATAATGGAAACTGAAGATGATTCAAATAAATGGAAAGATATCCCATGCTCTTGGACTGGAAGAATTAATATTGTTAAAATGGCCATACTACCAAAAACAACCTACAGATTTAACATGATCCCTATCAAATTACCCATGACATTCTTCACAGAATGTGAAAATCCTAAAATTTATATGGAACCATAAAAGACCCAGAATTGCCAAAGCAGTCCTGAGGAAACAGAACAAAGTGAAGGCATAACCCTCCCAGACTTCAGACAATACTACAAAGCTACAGTAATCAAAACTGCATGGTACTGGCACAAAAACAGACACACGGATCAATGGAACAGAATAGAGAGCCTGGAAATAAAGGCACACACCTACGGTCAATTGATCTTCGACAAATGAGGCAAGAATATACAATGGAGAAAAGACAATCTCTTCAGCAAGTGGTGTTGGGCTAGCTGGACAGCCACATGTAAATCAATGAAGTTAGAACACATCCTGACACCATACACAAAAATAAACTCAAAATGTCTTAAAGACTTAAATATAAGACAAGACACCATAAAACTTCTAGAAGAGAACAAACGCAAAACACTCTCTGACGTAAATCATATAAATGTTTTCTTAGGTCAGTCTCCCAAGGCAATAGAAATACAAGCAAAACTAAACAAATGGGACCTAATCAAATTTATAAGCTTTTGCACAGCAAAGGAAACCATAAACAAAATGAAAAGACAACCTACGAATTGGGAGAAGATATTTGCAAATGATGTGACCAATAAGGGCTTAATTTCCAAAATATACAAACAGCTCATACAATTCAATAACAAAAAAACAAACAACCCAATCAAAAAAATGGGCAGAAGACCTAAATAAACATTTCTCCAAAGAAGACATACAGATGGCCAACAGGCACAGGAAAAAATGCTCATCATCACTAATTATTAGAGAAATGCACATCAAAACTACAATGAGGTACCACCTCACACTGGTCATGGCCATCATTAAAAAGTCTACAAAAAAGAAATGCTGGAGAGGGTGTAAAGAAAAGGGAACTCTCTTACCCCGTTGGTGGGAATGTAAACTGGTGCAGCCACTATGGAGAACAGTATGGAGGTTCCTTAAAAACTAAAAATAGAGTTGCCATATGATCCAGCAATTCCACTCTTGGGTATATACCCAGACAAAACTAATTCGAAAAGATACCCCTATGTTCATAGCAGCACTATTTACAATAGCCAAGACATGGAAACAACCTAAATGTCCAAAGACAGATGAATGGAAAAAGAAGATGTGGTATATATGTATAATGGAATACTAGTCAGCCATAAAAAAGAATGAAATAAAGCCATCTGCAGCAACATGGATGGACCTAGAGATTATCATACTAAGTGAAGTCAGACAAAGACAAATACCATATGATATCACTTATATGTGGAATCTAAAATACAACACAAATGAACATATTTATGAAACAGAAACAGACTCACAGACATAGAGAACAGACTACTTGTGGTTGTTGAGCGGGGGATGAGGGAGAGAAGTATTGGGAGTTTGGGATTAGCAGATGCAAACTATTATATATAGGATGGATAAACAACAAGGGCCTACTGTATAGCACAGGGAACTATATTCAATATCCTGTAATAAAGCATAATGAAAAAGAATATATGTGTATAACTGAGTTACTTTGCTGTACAGCAGAAATTAACACAACACTGTAAATCAACTGTACTTCAATAAAAGTTTTTTAAAAAGTAATAAATAACAGAAGGCAATGTGGGAAATTCACATATACATGGAAATCACACAACACACTCCAAAATAACCAATAGGTCAAAGAAGAAATCACAAGGAAAATTAGGAAATACTTTGAGATAAATGAAAACAAGAACACAATGTATCAACAGTTATAGTACAGCTAAAGCTTAGAGGGAAATTTATAGCTATAAATGCTATATTAAAAAAGAAAGACCTCAAATTAATTACCTAACTGCACACCTTAAGAAACTAAAAAAAAAAAAAATATGTGCAAACTAAACCTATAGGAAACAGAAGGAAGGAAACAATACAGACTCAAGCAGAAATAAATGAAGTAGAGAACAGAAAAACAATAGAAAAATCAATGAAATAAAAAGTAGATTCTTTGAAAAGATCAACAAACTTGACAAACCATCAGCTTGAAAGGCCAAGAAAAAAAGAAAAGACTCAAATTACTAAAATCTGGAATGAAAGACGGATGTTATAATCTTCCATCAATAAAAAGGATTATAAGGGAATTTTATGAACAAATGTATGCCAACAAATTAGATAACCTAGATGAAATGGAAATGTTTCTATAAAGACACAAACTACTGAAATGGACTCAAGAAGAAAAAGAAAGTCTGAATAGGTCTATAACAAGCAAAAGGATTGAATCAGTAATCAAAACTTCCCACAAAGAAAAGCCCAGAACCAGATAGCTTCACTGTTGAATTCTACCAAACACATAAACAAGAATTCACAAACATTTTCTTTTAAACATTTATTTATTTTTGGCTGCGCAGGGTCTTAGCTGCAGCATGTGGATCTTCATTGCAGCATGCAGGATCTTTAGTTGCGACACGCGAACTCTTAGTTGCAGCAATGTGGGATCTAGTTCCCTGACCAGGGATCAAACCCAGGCCCTCTGTATTGGCAGCATGGAGTCTTAGCCACTGGACCACCAGGGAAGTCCCTTACAAACTCTTCTTAAAAAAAATAATAAAAGGAAAGAGAATACTGCCCAACTCATTCTATGAGGCCAGTATCACCCTGATACCAAAACCAAATTTAAAAATACCACAAGGGGGACTTCCCTGGTGGTCCAGTGGGTAAGACTCCACACTCCCAAAGCAGGGGTCCTGGGTTCGATCCCTGGTTGGGGAACTAGATCCCGCATGCACGCCACAACTAAGAGTCCGTGTGCCGCAACTAAGACCCTGAGCAGCATGCATAAATAAATATTTAAAAAATTAAAAAATAAAAATATCACAAGGAAAGAAAACTACAGATCAATATTCCTCATGAATTTAGATGTAAAAATCCTTAAAACATACTAGCAAACTGAATCCAGCAATAGATACAAAGGATTATGCACTGTGACCAAATGGAATTTATCCTGAGGTTGCAAGTTTGGTTCAATATATGAAAATCAATTTAATACATATTAAAAGAATAAAGGACAAAACCACATGATTGTCTTAATATATGTATAAAAAAGCATGAATACAATATGTGTATAAAATCAAACACCCTTTCATGCTAAAAACATTCAACTAATTAGGAATAGAAGGAAATTCCATCAACCTGATAAAGGGCATCTATGAAAAAACCCCAGTGAACATCATACCTGATGGTGAAAGAGTGAATGCTTTCCCTAAGATCAGGAACAAGACAAAGATATCCACTCCTCCCAGTTCTAGTCAACATAGTACTGGAGATTCTAACCAGGCAATCAGGCAAGAAAAGGAAAGAAAAGATACCCAGATTAAAAAGGAAGAAGTAGGGCTTCCCTGGTGGCGCAGGGGTTGAGAGTCCGCCTGCCGATGCAGGGGACATGGGTTCGTGCCCCGGTCCGGGAAGATCCCACATGCCGCGGAGTGGCTGGGCCTGTGAGCCATGGCCGCTGAGCCTGCGTGTCCGGAGCCTGTGCTCCCCAACGGGAGAGGCCACAACAGTGAGAGGCCCGCATAACGCCAAAAAAAAAAAAAAAGGAAGAAGTAAAACCAGCTCTATTTGCAATGACATGTAGAAAATCCACACACACACACACAAGAACTATGAGAATTAATAAGCTAGTTCAGCAACGCTAAAGGATACAAGATCAATACATAAAAACTAATTATCTTTCTATACACTAGCAATGAACAATCTGAAAATGAAATTAAGAAAACATTTCCATTTACATTAGCATTGTGATGGATTGAACTGTGTCCCCCAAAAGCTATATATTGAAGCCTTAATGCCCAATGTGACTTTATTTGGAAATAGGGCCTTTAAGGAAGTAATTAAGGTTAAACGAGGTCATAAGAATGAGGCTCTAATCTGACAGGACTAGTGTACTTATAAGAAGAAGAAGAGACACAGAGATCTCAGTCTCTCCACATATGCACAGAGGAAAATGCATGTGAAGACACAGGGAGAAGGTGGCTATCTGTATGCCAAAAAGAGGTCTCACCAGTAAGCATCCCTGCAGGCACCCTGACCTTGGGATTTCAGTCTCCAGAACTGTGAAAAAATTTATGTTGTTTAAGTCAACTAGTCCATGGTTTTTCTGTTATGGCGGCCCAAGCAAACTAACAGAAGCATGAAAAAGAATAAAAAACTTAGGAATAAATTTAACCAAAGAAGTGCAAGACTTGTACAACAAAAACTACTCATGTCATTGAAAGAAATTAAAGATCTAAATGAATGGAATGATACCCGTGTTCATGAATCAAAATTTTTAATGTTATTAAAATGGCAATACTCCCCAATCTACAGATTCAGTGCAATCCCTATCAAAACCCCAGTTGCCTTTTTTGCAGGAATTGACAAGCTGATCCTAAAATTAATGCAAGGGACCCAGAATAGCCAAAACAATCTTGAAAAAGAACAAAATTGGAAGATTCACACTTCTCTGATCTCAAAACTTAATAGAAGGTTACAGTAATCAAGACAGTGTGGTAGTGACAAAAGGACAGACATATATATAGAATAGAAATATGAGTATGTAAATAAACCCTCACAATTGATGGTCAATTGATTTTTTTTTTTTTTTTTGCGGTACGCAGGCCTCTCACTGTTGTGGCCTCTCCCGTTGCGAAGCACAGGCTCCAGACACGCAGGCTTAGCGGCCATGGCTCACGGGCCCAGCCGCTCTGCAGCATGTGGGATCTTCCCGGACCGGGGCACGAACCCGTGTCCCCTGCATCGGCAGGCGGACTCTCAACCACTGCACCACCAGGGAAGCCCCGTCAATTGATTTTTTTTTTTTTTTTTGCGGTACGCGGGCCTCTCACCGCTGTGGCCTCCCCCGTTGCGGAGCACAGGCTCTGGACGCGCAGACCCAGCAGCCACGGCTCACGGGCCCAGCCGCTCTGCAGCATGTGGGATCCTCCTGGACCGGGGCACGAACCTGCGTTCCCTGCATCAACAGGCGGACTCCCAACCACTGCGCCACCAGGGAAGCCCCATCAGTATTATTTTTAATAGCAAAAAGGTGGTGACCCAAATGTCCATCGACTGATGAATGGATAAACAAAATGTGGTATACCCACACAGTGGAATATTATTTGGCCATAAAAAGGAATGAAGTACTGAAACATGGTACCACATGGATGAATATCATACTTTTGTTTTACTAAATGAAAGATGCCAGATATTGTATGATTCCATTTATGTGAAATATCCAGAAGAGTCATCCACGGAGGCAGTAGATAAATGGTTGACAGGGGATAGCGGAGGGAGAAATGGGGAGTGACCGCTAATAAGCATGTGGCTTCTTTTTGAGGTGATGAAAATGGTCTGGAATTAGTAGTGATGGTTGCACAACTTTATGAATATACTAAAACCACCGATTTGTATGCTTTAAAGTGGTGAATTTTATGTATATGTAAATAAAAAGTATATTTAGAAAAGAGGATGGTGGGAGTTCAGGCCAAGATGGTAGAGTAGGAAGACCCTGAGCTTACCTCCTCTCATGGGCACACCAAAATTGCAACTATTTACAGAGCAACGATTGTTGAGGAAGACCAGAATCTAGCAGAAAAGATCTTCAACTAAAGATATAAAGAAGGAACCACAACGAGACCAGTAGGAGGGGTGGAGCGGTACAGTCAAGCCCCACATCTCTGAGTGGGGGACCCACAAACTGGAGGATAATTACAATTGCAGAGGTTCTCACCAAGAAGCAATGAGTCTGAGCCCTACACTGGGCTCCCCAGTCCTGGGGTCCTGCACCAGGAAGAAGAGTCCCCAGAACAATTGGCTTTGAAGACCAGCAGGGCTTACTTTTGGGAGACCCAGAGGACTGTGGGAAACAGAGACTCCACTCTTAAAGGGCGCACACAAAATCTCACATGCTCCAGGACCCAGGGCAGAGGCAGTGATTTAAGAGGAGCCTGGGTCAGACCCACCTGCTGATCTTGGAGAGTCTCCTGGACAGGCAGGAGGCAAACGGAGCTCACCCTGGGGACACAAGACACCGGTGGTAGCCAATTCTGGGAACTCATTCTACCATGTGGACACTGGTGCTGGCAAGTGCCATTTTGGAATCCTTCCTCTAGCCTATTAGCACTGGAAACCAGTCCTTCCCACCAGCCTGTTGGCACCAGCACCCTCAGGCCAAGCAACTAGCCAGGCAGGGACACAGTTCCACTCACCAGCAGGCAGGCTGCCTTAAGACCTCCTGAGCCCAAAACTGCCCCAGGATAAGGCCCTGTCCACCAGAGGGCCCAGAACCCAGCCCCCGACACCAGTGCACAGGTACTAACCATGGGACCCCCAGAGTCCTGCAGTCAGAGACCCCAGGACCCAGCTCCACCCACTAGTGGGCAGGCACCAGCCCCAGGACCCTCTGGGTCCTGGCCCCACCCACCAGCAGGCCAACATACCAACTCCAGGGCCCCGAGGATCCTGCAGCCAGAGACCCTGGTACCCAGCTCTGCCCACCAGCAGGTAGGCACCAGCCCCAGTATCCTCAGCCCTGACCACCAGAAGACTGGCACTAGCCTGGGAGCAGCCTCACACATCAGTGGGCAGGCACCAGCCCCAGGAACCCCCTGGGCCCCTGCCATACCACAAGTGAATGGACACCAGCCTCAGGACCGCCACAGCCCTGCAGCCTGCCATGGCAGGACCCAGCCCACCTTTCAGCAAGCCAGCACCAGCCCTGGGACCCCGTGGGCCCCAGCCCTGTCCACTAGCAGGCCAACACCAGCTCTGAGACACCTTGGGCCCCTTAGCCAGCCACCCTGGGATCTGGTCCCACCCACCAGCAGGCCAATACAAGGCTTGGGACACCCCAGATCCTGAAGCCAGCTGTGTCAGGAAATGGCCCATGTCTACCAGCAGACCAACACCAGCTCCAGGATCCCCAGGGCCCTGCATCCAGAGATCCTGGGAATTGGCTCTGCCTACCAGTGAGCCAGCACTAGCCCCAGTAACCGCTGGGCCTTGGCCACACCCACCAGCAGTTCAACACCAGCTCTGGGACCCCTGGACTCTGCAGCCAGAGACCACAGGGCCTGGCTTTGCCTGCCAGTGGGTAGGCACTAGGCCCAGGACCCAGCTTCACACACTGATGGGCAGGCACCAGCACTTTGATACCCTGGGCCCTGACCTCACCCAACAGCAGGTAGACACCAGCCCCAGGACCACCATACCTCCACAGCCTGCCTTGTCAGGATCCAGCCAACACACCAGAAGGCCAGCACCAGCCCCAGGACATCCCATGCCCTGGGACCCACTGCACGCTGCCCTGCCCACTGGCAGGTCAACCCCAGCTCTGGGACACCTTGGGTCCCTCAGCCAGCAGCCCTGGAATCCATCCCCACCCACCAGCAGGCCAACACCAACTCCAAGATAGCTTGGTCTCATCAACTAGCTACCCCAGGATCCAGCCCCACTCACCACTGCACCAGAACTAGCTTTGGGGCACCTCAAACCCACAGCCAGCCATGCAGGAACTGACTCCACCTACCAGTAGGCCAACACTAGATCCAGGAACCCTGGCCCCACAACTAACCATCCCAGAACCTGGCTCTGTCCATCAGTGTGCCAGCACTAGCCCCAGGACCCTCCAGGGCTCTGCAGCCAGCTGCCTCATGACCTGGTCCTGCCAACCAGTGACCAGCAGCCTCCTCACCGGGCAGGGCCTAGCAACCCAGCTGGACCAGAGACAAGCCACACCTACCAGACTGCCCACAGTAGTCAGCCCACCATAACAGAAGGACCTATGCAGCCCACATGGGGGCACCCCTAGAGCACATAGGTCTGGTGACCAGAGGGGAGTGCACTGCTGGGACATATAGGACGTCTCCTACAAAAGGCCACTTTTCCAAACTTGGGAAATATAACCAAAGACATAACCTATGTCTCTCACCAGAGACATAGAAATAAAAACAGCACATTAAAGGGCTTCCTTGGTGGCGCAGTGGTTGAGAGTCCGCCTGCTGATGCAGGGGACGCGGGTTCATGCCCCGGTCCGGGAAGATCCCACATGCCATGGAGCGGCTGGGCCCGTGAGCCATGGCCGCTGAGCCTGCGCATCCAGAGCCTGTGCTCCGCAATGGGAGAGGCCACAATGGTGAGAGGCCCGCGTACTGCAAAAAAAACCCCAGCAAATTAGGAAAAATGAGGCAACAGAGGAACATGTTCCAAACGAAGGAACATGATAAAACCCAGAAGAACTAAGTGAAATGGAGATAGGCAATCTACCTCATAAAGAGTTCAAGGTAATGATCATAAAGAATTCAGAAGAAGAATGGATGAACACAGTAAGAAGATGAACAAAGAGTTAGAAGATACAAAGAAGAACAAAATAGAGCTGAAGAATACAATAATTGAAATTTAAAATACACTAAAAGGAATCAACAGTAGATTCGAAGATACAGAAGAATGGATCAGTAGAAATCACTGAAGCTGAACAGAGAAAAGAACAAAAAGAAAAGAGGACAGTTTAAGAGTCCTCTGGGACAGCATGAAGCATACTTACATTTGCATTACAGGGATCCCAGAAGGAGAAGAAAGACAGAAAAGGGCAGAGAACATATTTCAAGACATTAGAGCTGAAAACTTCCATAACCTGGGAAAGGAAAGACATCCAGGTCCAGGAAGTACAGAGAGTCCCAAACAGGATCAACCCAAAGAGGACCACAAGACACACTGTAATCAAAATGGCGAAAATGAAAGATAAAGAGACTATCAAAAGCAGCAAGGGAAAAACAACAAGTTATGTACAAAGGATAAGTCTATCAGCTGAATTTTCAGCAGAAATTTCAGCGTGGCATGATATATTTAAAGTGATGAAAGAAAAAATACCTACAACTAAGAATACTCTATTCAGCAAGGTTTTCATTCAGATTTGATAGAGAGGGCAAAAGTTTTACAGACAAGCAAAAGCTAAAAGAGTTCACCACCAAACCTGCTTTACAAACAATGTTAAAGGGACTTCTCTAAGCAAAAATGGCCATAACTAGAAACATGAAAATTACAGAAGGAAAAAGCTTATTGGTAAAGGGAAATATAAAGGTAGTAAATCAACCACGTACAAAGCTAACAGGAAGATTAAAAGACAAAAGTAGTAAAATCATCTATATCCACAATAAGTATTTAATGGATACACAAAACAAAGAGGTGTAAAATATGATGTCAAAACCAGTAAACTGTAGGGGAGGGGAGTGTAAATTCAGGGTCATTAAAATGCATTTGAAATTAAGAGATCAGCAACTTAAAATGATCACATATACATATAAGTTGCTATATATAAATCTCATGGTAGCCACAAACCAAAAATCTGTAACAGATATATGCACAGAAAAGAAAAAGGAATCCCAACATCAAATATAAAAGACAGTCATCAAATCACAAGGGAAGAGAACAAAAGAAGAAAGGAAACAAAAAAAGAACTACAAAAACAACTCCAAAACAATTAACAATGGCACTAAGTACATACCTATCAATAATTACTTTAAATGTAAATGTACTAAATGCTCCAATAAAAAGACACAGGGTAGCTGAATGGATACAAAAACAAGACCCATATATATATGCTGCCTACAAGAGACTCACTTCACATCTAAAGACAGACATAGACTGAAAGTGAGGGGATGGAAAAAGGTACTCCAAGCAAATGGAAATCAAAAGAGAGCCAGCGTAGCAATACTTACAGCAGCCAAAATAGCCTTTCAAACAAAGACTGTAATAAGAGACAAAGAAAGAATCAATCCAAGAAAATATAACGATTATAAATATATATGTACCCAACACAGGAGCACCTAAATACATAATGCAAATTATTAACCAACATAAAGAGAGAGATTGACAGTAACACAATAATAGTAGGGGACTTTAACACCCCACTTACATCAATGGACAGATCATCCAGACAGAAAATCAATATGAAAACACTGCCTTAGAGATATAGACCAAATGGAATATATATGAAACATTCCATCCAAAAGCAGCAGAATACACATTCTTTTCAAGTGCACATGAAACATTCTCCAGGATAGATCACATGCTAGGCCACATTTAAGAAAACTTAAATCATATCAAGAATCTTTTTCCAACCACAGTGCTTTTTCCAACCACAAATCAACTACAAGAAAAAATTGCAAAAAACACAAACATGTGGATGCCAAACAATATACTACTAAACAACCACTGAAGAAATCAAAGAAAAAGTTTTAAAATACCTGGAGACAAATGAAAATGAAAATACAACAGTCCAAAATCTATGGGATGCAGCAAAAGTAGTTCTGAGAGGGAAGTTTATAGTTATACAAGCCTACTTCAGGAAACAAGAAAAAACTCAAATAAGCAACTGAACCTTACACATAATGGAACTAGAAAAAGAACAACAAACAAAACCCAACATTAGTAGAAGGAAAGAAATCATAAAGATCAGAGCAGAAATAAATGAAATAGAGACTTAAAAAAACAATAGAAACGATCAATGAAACTAAGAACTGGTTCTTTGATAAGATAAATAAAATGGATAAACCTTTAGCTAGACTCAGGAAAAAAAGAAAGAGGGCTCAAATCAATAAACTCAGTAAATGAAAAAGGAGAAGTTACAACCAACACCACAGAAATGCAAAGGATAAGATTACTACAAACAACTATATGTCAATAAAATGGACAACCCAGAAGAAATGAACAAATTTCTAGAAATGTACAAATCTCCCAAGACTCAACCAGGAAGAAGTAGAAAACATGAACAGACCAATTGCCAGTAATTAAATTGAATAGGTAATTTTTAAAAATCCCAACAAACAGAAGTCCAGGACTAGATGGCTTCACAGGTGAATTCTACCAAATATTTAGAGAAGAGTTAAAACCAAGTCTTCTCAAACTATTCAAAAAAACTGCAGTGGAGGGAACACTTCAAACTCATTCTACAAGGCCAGCATCCTTCTGATACCAAAACCAGACAAAAATATCACACAAAAAGAAAATTACAGGCAATATCACTCATGAACATAAATGCAAAAAATCCTCAACAAAATATCAGTAAACCAAATTCAACAACACACTGATAGGATCATATCCCATGATCAAGTGGGATTTAGCCCAGGGATGCAAGGATGGTTCAATACCCACAAATCAATCAATGTGATACACCACATTAACAAGCTGAAGAATAAAAATCATATGATCATCCCAATAGATACAGAAAAAGCTTTGGACAAAATTCAACATCCGTTTATGATAAACACTCTCCACAAAGTGGGTATAGAGGGAACATACCTCAACATGATAAAGGCCATATATAAGCCCACAGCTAACATCATACTCAATGGTGAAAAGCTGACAGCATTTCCTCTAAGATCAGGAGCAAGACGAGAATGCCCACTCTTGCCACTTTTATTCAACATAGTATTGGAAGTCCTAGCCACATGATTAGACAAGAAAAAGAAATAAAATGAATCTAAATTGGAAAGTAAGAAGTACAACTGTCACTGTTTGCAGATGACATGATACTATACATAGAAAATCCTAAAGACACCAGCAAAAAACTACTAGAGCTCATCAATGAATTTGGTAAAGTTGCAGGATACAAAATTAATATACAGAAATCTGTTGCATTGCTATACACTAACAATGAATGATCAGAAAAGGAAATTAAGAAAAGAATCCTGGGACTTCTCTGATGGCGCAGAGGTTAAGAATCCGCCTGCCAATGCAGGGGACACAGGTTCGATCCCTGATCCGGGAAGATCCCACATGCCGCAGGGCAACTAAGCCCGTGCACCACAACTACTGAGCCTGCACTCTAGAGCCCACGAGTCACAACTACTGAGCCCGTGCACCACAACTACTGAAGCCCATGCACCCTAGAGCCCACGTCACAACTACTGAGACCATGTGCTGCAACTACCGAAGCCCATGCACCTAGAGCCCATGCTCTGCAATAAGAGAAGCCACAGCAGTGAGAAGCCTCTGCACAGCAACAAAGAGTAGCCCCTGCTCGCCGCAACTAGAGAAAGCCAGTGTGCAGCAACGAAGACCCAACACAGCCAAAAATAAATAAAGTTTTTTTAAAAATAAAAAAAAAGAATCCCATTTGCCTTTGCATTAAAAAGAATAAAATATCTAGGAATAAAATACCTAGGAATAAATCTAACTAAGGAGGTAAAAGACCTGTACTTGGAAAATTATAAGACTCTGATGAAAGAAACTGAAGATGACACAAACAGATGGAAAGATATAACATGTTCATGGGGGGCTTCCCTGGTGGCGCAGCGGTTGAGAGTCCGCCTGCCGATGCAGGGGATATGGGTTCGTGCCCCGGTCTGGGAAGATCCCACATGCCGTGGAGCGGCTAGGCCCGTGAGCCATGGCCGCTGAGCCTGAGCGTCTGGAGCCTGTGCTCTGCAATGGGAGAGGCCACAACAGTGAGAGGCCCACGTACCGAAAAAAAAAAAAAAAAAAAAAATTAAACATAACGTGTTCATGGAGTGGAAGAATTAATATCATTAAAATGACCATAGTACCCAAGGCAATCTACAGACTCAGTGCAATCCTTATCAAAATACCAATGGCATTTTTCACAGAACTAGAACAAACAATTCTAAAATTTGTATGGAAACACAAAGACCCTGAATAGCCAAAGCAATCTTGAGAAAGAACAGAGCTGGAGGTATCACAGTCCCTGACCTCGGACTATACTACAAAGCTACAGTAATCAAAATAGTATGGTACTAGCACAAAAACAAACATATAGATCAGTGGAACAGAACAGAGCCCAGAAATAAACTCACACACTTCTGGTCAATTAATCTATGACAAAGGAGGCAAGAATATACAATGAGAAAAATACAGTCTCTTCAGTAAGTGGTACTGGGAAAACTGTACAGCTACATGTAAAAGAATGAAATTAGAACATTTTCTCATACCATATAGAAAAATAAACTCAAAATGGATTAAAGACCTAAACATAAGACCTGAAACCATAAAACTCCTAAAAGCAAACATAGGCAGAACACTCTTTGACATAAATTGTAGCATCATTTTTTTTTGGATCTGTTTCCTAAGGCAAAGGAAACAAAAGCAAAAATAAGCAAATGGGACTTAATTAAACTTAAAAGCTTTTGCTCAGCAAAGGAAACCAAAGACAAAACAAAAAGACAACCTACTGAATAGGAGAAAATATTTGCAAATAACATGACCAATAATAAGTTAATATCCAAAATATATAAACAGCTCATACAACTCAATTAAAAAAAAAACCTGATTAAAACATGGGCAAAAGACTTGAATAGACATTTTCCCAAAGAAGACAGACAGGTGAACAACAGGCACATGAAAAGACGTTCAACATCACTAATCAGAGAAATGCAAATCAAAGTCACAATGAGATATTGCCTCATATCTATCAGAAAGGCTATGATCAAAAAGACCACAGGTAACAGATGTTGGCAAGGATATGGAGAAAAGGGGACCCTTGTACACTCTTGGTGGGAATGTAAATTGGTGCAGCCATTATGGAAAACTGTATGGAGGTTCCTTGAAAAACTAAAAATAGAACTATCATGTGATCTAGCAATTCCATTCCTGGGTATATATCTGAAGAAAACAAAAACACTAATTCAAAAAGATAAATGCGGGCTTCCCTGGTAGCGCAGGGGTTGAGAGTCCGCTTGCCGATGCAGGGGACACAGGTTTGTGCCCTGGTCCGGGAAGATCCCACATGCCGCGGAGCAGCTGGGCCCGTAAGCCATGGCCGCTGAGCCTGCGCGTCCAGAGCCTGTGCTCCGCAATGGGAGAGGCCACAACAGTGAGAGGCCCGCGTACTGCAAAAAAAAAAAAAAAAACCAAAAGATAAATGCACCCCAGTGTTCATAGCAGCATTGTTTACAATAGCCAAGACATGGAAGCAACCTAAGTGTCCATCAACAGATGAATGGATAAAGAAGATGTGATACACACACATATACACATAATACTACTGGAATACTACTCAGCATAAAAAAGAATAAAATTTTGCCCTTTGTAACAACATGTATGGGCCTGAATAGTATTACACTTAGTGAAATAAGTCAGAGAAAGACAAATATATGTTAGCACTCATATATGGAATCTAAAAAATAAAACAAATGAATATAACAAAATAGAAAAAGACTCACAGATATAGAGAACTAGTGGTTACCAGAGGGGAGAGAGAAGGAGGGAGGGGCAACATAGGGGTAGGAGATTAAGAGGTACAAACTACTATATACAAAATAAACTACAAGGACATATTGTACAGCACTGGGAATACAGCCAATATTTTATAATAATTAAACTGAGTATAATCTAAAACTCTGAATCACTATGTTGTACACCTGAAACTAATATAATACTGTAAATCAACTATACCTCAATAAAAAGAAAAAAGAGGATGTTTTTCTGTATGTACACTATACCTGAATAAAAAGTTAACACACAGGAACTTCCCAGTGGTCCACTGGCTAAGACTTTGCGGTCCCAATGCAGGGGGCCCAGGTTCGATCCCTGGTCGGGGAACTAGATCCCGCAGCATGCATGCCACAACTAAGAGCCCGCATGCCACAACGAAGATCCATCCCATCCCACAAGCCGCAACTAAGACCTGGCGCAGCCTAAATAAATATTTTAAAAAGTTAACACACAGATAATGGTTTCATATTAGATAAATGGAAAAAAATATTATCAACAGAAATAGGAAGTTTTCAATGCATCTTTTCTAAGATCAATCCATTATGCATAATTTGAACATATCCCAGTTAATTGCTTGGGTATTTGGGATTCTTCCAATAACATATGTGCATTCACTCAATGTGTTTATTGAGTAAGTCTTATGCCTAGTCACTTTTCAACAAATAAAGGTTGGTGGGGGGTATATCCACAGGTTATTGATGAGGTCATACTTTAAATTCTCCCAATGCCTCTAACTACAGTAAATCTTCTGTGCTATGCACTAACATGACTGAGGCTAACATAGCCCCTGGCACATTTGAGAATATGACTTTCAAAGAAATCCGGCTTTCTGTAATAGCTTTCCTAGGTGTAAGTTATAGCAAGCCTCTAAGTGATGTCTTCTTGCAATTCTTTCTCCCTTTCATTTTTAAAGCTATGTTGGTAATTTCTGTGTAATGTCTCACTTTCCAGTTGTTTAACCTTTCTCTTGGCAGGAGGGAATTGGGTTTTGTTTGTTTGTTTAATGAGGAGAGTTAGAAATGCCTGCCTCAGATGTCTTGTATCGTTACATTCAGTTCATGCTAAGATCATAAGTATTCTGAATCTTAAATTAGGCACCGTCTCAGTCAGAGGTTAGTATTTACACATTTATCATTAGGTTACTATAAACTAAAGGAAGGGGAAGAAAAGCCCCTCATGGGGCTGAGGTTGGACTATGTTCTCATAGGAGTTCTAAACCATTTTTGGTAACTGTCATTTTCCAAGCATCAAGATGTGTAGAAAGTAAAGGGCCTCAAAATATGGGCTGTCAGTAGTGTGGCAAATTTTGAACATCACCTCATCTCAGATCTCTGTACAGAGGTACCAAGTTGCAATCACAGAAAGGCAGTTTAAAAACTACTTCATTTGAAATCTTTTCTATTAATGATAAACATTAAGAGGAATAACATAATCTTACATGTCAACAAAACATCACAGTCAGCAGAAAACGCAATTAAGTAGCCAAATAGAACATTTCTATAATGTTTGAGCATTCAACATCTTCCTTGACATTATTTTTTAGTCGGGGCACTCAAGCAGGCAGCAGCCTGTCACTCACAGCTTCTGTCATTTCCCGTTCCAATTCGTTAAACCCTAGGCTTTCCCCAGAAACACACAATCCACGTGGAGATTCTTCTGCCAGTCAGAAAAGATCAATTCAAAGGATGCAGAAGACAGGAATAAAGACGCAGACCTACTGGAGAACGGACTTGAGGATATGGGGAGGGGGAAGGGTGAGTTTTGACAGGGCGAGAGAGAGTCATGGACATATACACACTAACAAACGTAGTAAGGTAGATAGCTGGGGGGAAGCAGCCGCAAGGCACAGGGATATTAGCTCGGTGCTTTGTGACAGCCTGGAAGGGTGGGATGGGGAGAGTGGGAGGGAGGGAGACGCAAGAGGGAAGACATATGGGAACATATGTATATGTATAGCTGATTCACTTTGTTATAAAGCAGAAACTAACACACCATTGTAAAGCAATTATACCCCAATAAAGATGTTTAAAAAAAAAAGGATGCAGAAATTGATATGCAACTCTTGAGTGGGCATGAACGCCATAATAAACTGCTACCTGCGCATGGAATTATATTTTCTAGGTTGACAGTGTATGGGCAGAAGCAGCAGGAGCATATGTTTAGATTTTATAGTCGGCGCTTATTTCCTATTGACTGGCTTCTCTTTGGCTGCCAAAAAATAGATCAAGTTCAGAAGCTAAAGCCAAGTTGTCAATTCTTTACCTTTGCCTTTCTCTCTAAAAAAACACCTAAATTAGTAAGGCAGCATAGCCAATTTACACACAGAGGCTTGATTAAAAACTTCAATCATTTGCCTCTCTTTCCTTCCCTGTAATACTTAAAATTCTAGGATTTCAAATTCATAAACGCTTCTATAAACACCACTGATCAAAAAAAAAAAAAAATCACATGGCTACAGTATAATGTATGCCCCAATGAAAATAACACCCTAACGCAGAAATGAGAGGGCTCAGAATAATGTAGCTGGAGCTCTCCTCTTAACCATGAGTGAGGCACCTGGGATTGCAAAGGCAACATTTAGCTTTCAGAAGCTTGTTGCTGACAAGAGTGGAAAGAAAGGATCTTACATCTTCTTTTCTTTCCTAATTCTAAAGCGGTGAGCAAAATGTCTGCTTTTATTGGTTTGAAGTGGCCTAAACCACTGCCAAAAAATGTGCAAAGGAAATTATATATACACATTCTCCTCCTAAAATGCCACTTCCTTTGTGAAGCTGTCTTGATTCCCCATTCACAATGCATACCTTCCTTCTCTACACTCTATCATAATTTATACCTCCATTAATATTTGCAAATTATTTTCTATGTGAGTAATGTGTTTACAGGTCTCCCTCTCTTACTAAACTGTAAACTTCCACAGCTCAGGGACCAAGTCATTATCCCTCTGGTCCCCACAAGGCCAAGCAGAGTGCTTTATAAATGGTAGGTGCAAAATAAATGTTTGATGAATGAATAAATACGGTGGTGTCAGCTTTATGATGACTAGAAGTTTTGATGATGTTAAGAGTAGTTGCTCCCCAAACCTCAATCTCTTTTCTCTGTATTTGGTATCATGATTATGTGCACTGAAGACAGAGAAAGATTTAGAGATGTCTTCCTGAGAATACATTTTATATTTGATATGTCTATTTTGATAACGCTCGAGTAAACCATCTTTTGGAAAAGATTTCCAGGGTTAAACGGAATTCAATGGGGGAAAGTTTCAATGAGTCAGACAAAAGCTGTCTCTACTTCCTGTGATGCAGTGTGCTGTCACACACCTCAGAAAAAAAGTGCAAAATTGTAAAAGCCGAGAGCATGACTCCACAGGACTCTATTAACAAGGTGCTACCTATATAAAATGATCAAGAAGAGGAAAGAAGGAACCCTGAATGGTCTTTAGTTCTCAAAAAGCAAGAGTCTAACTAGAAACTAATGAGTGACAACTATTTCAGGTACACAGCGTAAAAAGGAAACACACATGTCTAAAGAGAGAAAGGTCAACTTTAGGCAATGAAAAGTCATCTCAAAAAAGATCCTCCCCGCACCCCCTGCATTTTCATCTGTTTCACATGTTATTTTACTACTGGATACAGGATTTGGCAAAACTAACAACTGGTTATTTGGAAATTTCTAAACGATGAGCACTTTCTCCTACAATGTACATTTTTCCATTCCAAAACAAACAAGATACTTGGTTTCAACAGGGAAAATTTCCAATCGCTTAGCACTGAAACGCATAAAAGAAAATGGAAAATTGTTTGAATACCATATAGCACTTTTGAGTTTATTAGGCCATTATCCCCAGGGCTGGATTTAATCAAAAGATGAAGAATACAAACTCAAAAGCTTCTGGTTGACAAGAAGTAAGTCTTGGAACTTCCCTGGTGGCGCAGTGGTTAAGAATCAGCCTGCCAAAGCAGGGGACACAGGTTCGAGCCCTGGTCCGGGAAGATCCCACAGGCCACGGAGCAACTCAGCCTGTGCGCCACAACTACTGAAGCCCGCACGCCTAGAGCCCATGCTCCTCAAATGAAGCCAACTCTTCCTTACGGTGTGCAGGCTTCTCTGTAAGAGAAGCCACTGCAATGAGAAGCCTGCACACCGCAACGAAGAGTAGCCCCCGCTCAACACAACTAGAGAAAGCCCATGCAAAGCAACGAAGACCCAAAGCAGCCAAAAAAAAAAAAGTCTTGGGCTTGGGATTTTTGTGTTTGAGCTGTAAGTCAGGTTCACAGAAAAGTAATCAGAAACTAGACTGGCTGGAGATAAGAAAGAGCCTTGAAATGAGAGGTGTGATACCATGGGTTCTACCTGTGACTTGGCCTCTCAACAAGCCTGGGGACCTTGAACAAATTACCTAAATTCTTATCTGTGAAGTTCTTTGATAATTTCTAAAGCCCCTTTTAGCATGATCAATTTTTAATTGTCTAATATTTTTCCTTAAGTTATCAATTAGTTCATTCAACAATATGAATACCTTCAATGAACATAGTAAAGGACAGTTCTGCCCTCAAAGAGTGGATAAGTCAGTGGGAAAAGTGAAGGCTTCACCCGCAGTTCCTAGGAGCTCATTCATCCATTTTAGTTCTAAACAAAGGTCACAGAGGAGCCCAGAAGGGAATGTGGATGGAAAGGAGTAGGAGAAACCCCACAGAAACTCTTGGGAGGAAGAGAGGGTAATTTATTGTCTCAGTCCACCAAGTTTATTGATTACTGTGCTGGGCACTGGGGATCCTGGGGTGACCTGAAGAGATCAGGCCTCTAATGAAGCTTACTTGCATTCTAGGTGGTGAAGAAAGAAAAACAGGTTAACAAATAAATGAAATCCAGATTGTGATTAGTTCTAGGAAGAAAACAGAGTGATAATGAGAGAGAATAACTCTGTGTGTGTGTGTGTGCATGCAGTGTGGTAGGGGGGTGGACTTCAACATAGGGAAGGCCCTTTGGAGACGGTAGTGGTTAGCTGACAGGGACCTCAAGTGAGCACAGCCAGCACACAGGGGCTAGTGGTTCAGCTAGAGGGAAGCAGGAAAATGCCAAGGCTGGAAAGGGCTGGAGCAGACAGATCATCTGCATGGTTGTTTTAAAGAGCAGTTACTTCTGGAAAGTACAGAATTAAAGCAGTACAGATGACCCTTGAACAACACCGGTTTGATTACGCGGGTCCACCTACACGTGGATTGTTTTCAATAAATACTACAGTAATGCTACACAATCCACAGCTGGTTTAAATCTTGGATGCTGAACCTCAGATAAGGAGGGCCGGCTACAAATTTACAGGCAGATTTTTGACTGTGCAGACTGCCAGCACCCCCAACCCCCCAGTTGTTCAAGGGTCAGCTGTAGTTCTTGACTAAGGGCCATTTTGTCCCCCAGGGGGCATTTGACAACGTCTGGAGACATTTTGGGTTGTCAAATTTGAGGTGGGGAGGGTACTACTACTGAGATTGAGAAAACCTGCACTAAAGGAATTTACTGCCCGAAGTTTGGTTTTAGTCATTAGGTTTTTACAAACTTGAATCTTTTTTTTTGTTTTCCTTTACTGTGGAAACAAAGTAAAAACAGGTTTCAGGTGACCCATTGCTTCATCCACTCTCTCAGGAAACCCCACTGCAGAGGTTCCAGGGGCTCCACAAACCGCTGAGAAGCCCCACAAGATACTAGATGTGTAGCTGAACCCGTTGGAAAGGGACCTGCGGAGACCCACACCCAACTGCTCACTGGGGTTACCTCTGCGCAGGGGACCAGGTTAGGAGGCAGTGTAAGAGGAGCACATATTCGTGTTTTATTTCCACAATTACCAATGAATATTAAAAATAATGCAAAGTGGGGGTCCATACAGGGAAGAAGTGGAGAGATGCCCTCCCGCGCGCGAAACCTCTGTCCTCTGGGCCTCTACCGCCCTTCTGCGTTGACCCGGTCCCTCCAGGCTCTAGCCTCCCCTCCCACGCCCCACACCCCCACCCACGGCGGGCCCTTGGCCCGCATTAACCCCACGGCCCCGCAGGCTCTAACCCAGGCCCCTCCGGGCCGCGAAGTCCTCCCCGCCCTCCCTCACCTCGGCGGGCAGGCGTCTCCTCTGGGAGGCTGGCAGCAGGCTGTCCTCGAAGTAAGGGTTGCCCAGGCGGAGCAGCCCCCAGCCGAAGGCCCCGTCGGGGTCCGTGCGCGGCGCCTCGAGCTCGGTGCGGGTCCCTCAGGCCCGGGAGCGCCCGGCGAACCCTCGGAAGGGCGGGAAACGCCGGAGGAGAGCCTTGGAGCCGGAAGCCTGACGGCAGGTGGGCAGGAAACCACCTCCTCACGGGCGCCAGGAGGCCAGGCGTGGAGGGCTGGGCTTGCTGGGGGCGCGTTAGCCGTCGCTCGCCTCTTTTTGCATATTCATGAGACCGAGCGAGGCGGGCCGCTCACGCGAGCAGAAGTAACGAATTATTCATGAAGCGTCTCGCCCCGCCCAGGAAGGTCTCGTTGATTATTCATAAGCCCGAGGGAGCGTTTGAGCCGGAAAAGGCCGTTGAGTCCCTCTCGCTGGGAGGCGTCGACCCTCTGAGGTGAGGGCTGTCCAGATGCGAGGCATACGGAGAAAAACGGCGCTTGAGCCTCGTTAGAGTTTTTGGGTTTTTTTTTCCTCTTAGGTTATTTTTTTCCCTTTACGTTTCTTTTTCCTCGAGGCTTTAAGTTTGATTTGAAAGTATTTCTGTGAGGCCCGAAGTATTCTGAGGAGTAGCGGGAAGGCCGGGTCTGAGGGGAAGGACAAAGGGGAACCCCTAGGTAGCATTCCCCACCCCCCTCCCCAAAGCTTGATGATGAAAATTTTCACATTTACTGGGGGTGGGGGAAGTGGGGTGCGGGGGTGGAGAGAATTGTACTGGGAACACTCACATTCCCACTATCAAGGTAGCTTTTAAATTGAAATGGTGATGGAAAAGAAGGAATCAGTCCAGGTGAGGACGCAGCAGCTGGCAGTCGGCAGCCAAGCTCTTATTCCGGCCGACACCTGCGTGTTGCAGCCAGTCGGATCGGGAGCTTTGTGGGGGAGGGCTGTCTATCTTCTAGGTCAGGTTTTCTCCAGCCACTGAGGTGTTCTGTGAGAATCAATGGCTGGCACACACCAAGAGGTGTGAGTCCCCACGGGATGACCTCAGCTCCTCTTTCGCCTTATCCAGGATTTGCTGTTTGATCTCATGGACTTTAGTTCCCCAAACAGTGCAGGGGAGAGAGTGTCTTGAAACTCAAGATTAACCAATCACCGAAATGTGTTCAATTGTGCAGAGCACTGGACTCGGTGTGCAGTACATCATGTTACTTGGCTGATGAAAATGAATAAAAAGTACAGTTCTTGCCCGTAAAGGAGTTTTAATCTGATTAGGATAATAATCTAATTTCTCCCCCATTGGGCCATAAATCTCTTGAGGTAGGAACAGTATTTTACATCTTTGTAAGCCTACACGAAGACTAGCACGTGGTAGTCGCCCAGTAAATGTTGAATAGAATGAATAATTGAAGTAGCCTGAAGAAGATATTAAAAAACCAAAAGAGCATGAATAAATACCCAGTTAATATAGTGGAAACCCTTTACTCTGAGTGAGCACAGAGTAGGGGAATTAACAGGACCAAATGGGATTTGTTAAAATGGAGAATAATAATTTATGGGAGCAAACTCTGTGAAACCTCTGAGTCACAGGGTGACCTTTAGCAAACCATGTTCCCTTACTGGACTTCACTTTCCTCTTCTTTGTACTGATAGTTTTATATTGTACATTTAAATCTATGATCCATTTTGAATTAATATTTGTATATGGTGTCAGATTTAGGTTGAAGGTTTTCAGGGCTTTTTGGTCTATGGATGTCCTGTTGTTCCAGCACTGTTTGTTAAAAAGACTATCCTTCCTCCACTGAATTGACTTTTCTTTAAAATGAAAGGATTGGATTAGTTTTAGAGGATGTCTCCTCCCCCTTCCAACTCTGATTTAAGCCCATTTACATTGACAGGTACTTCCTTTGAGTAAGCTATCTCCTTCATACCATACACATGTATGGAAGGTCATCTAGCTGCATTTTAGAATCTAGCTGTTGGGTATTATACATTTGATAGACAAGGGATTTTCTTGTTTTAAAAAAATGATTTTGGAAGATTGGGAAAGATGGGTGAAAAGTATTAGGAAATCAACTATTATTGTCTTTGGGCAAATGTAATGAAACTTTTTTTTGTGTGTCACTCAGAATGCCACCTACACCCCCCCCCAAAAAAAAAAGTGGCTTAGGCCTTCAGAAACTAAACAACAGCTGGTTAATTTTTATCTGAATCTTGGATTCACACATAAAAGGGTAAAAGAGTAATTGTGCCACCATTTTAAATAGGGCAATTGTGATGTAGGTCAAGAAGTAAGCCCAGAGTGAGTCTTATCTGAGAAAACACAGAAATTTTGTTTTTCTCAGGAAGATCATAATCCTTGTCACAGAGTAGACATATCAAGCATAAGAGTGAATGTATTGATGCCCTGTGAAGTTTCAGATGTTTGTGGATCCAATATACAAGCAAATATATAAGTCAAAGACATTTGGAAGTTAAAGTTCTGTTCTTAAAACCCATAGTTATGAAATATCTCTTAAGTTTTAGATAATGAGTCAGAACGAGGTGATAAAAAAATATCAGAGTAATTCTCTGAGAGTACATGATCTGTAGAGTCATACCTCCTGGGGCTGTTAGCTTGTGAGCTTTCAAAATTAAGCAGAGTTTGTACTTGAATAGGAGACCTCCACAAAACACCTGCTCAAAGGGAAAAAAACAGTAGCAACAGAATAGTTAGAGGTTGAAAGGAGCCTGGCTATTTAAAATAATTATTTAGATTTTTTTGCCTTCCTGAAGCCAGTTTATCTCAGGACACCAAAAAGAGACCCTACCATGTTTAGAAATAAGCAAGCAAGCCCAACAACTAAGAAGGTGCTGGTAATGCAGTATTTTAGATGGAATGAAAGCAAGGGGAATTTCATTACGCAGAGTCATTGTAGAAAAAACCCCTAAATTGTGAGTCAAATTTTCTTGATTTTTATTCTCAGTTCTGATTGACCTTGAGTAAGTCAATTGACTTCTCTGGACCTTGATTTTCTCATCTAGAAAATTAGATGTTTGGACTAGATGACATTTAAAGTTCCTTCTACTTCTAAAATTCTGTAATTCTATTCTAGACCCTTACTTTTTCCTTGTTCATGTAGTACTTCTCTATTGATTCAGCAGATATTTTTTGAGCACCTACCTACTTTATTCCAGTACTGTCATGGTGCTAAGGATTCAAGAATGAGCTAAACTAGACACAAAAGTTTATATATGATTCCATTTATATTAAATGTCTGGAATAAGCAAATCCATAGAGATGAAAAGTAGATTAATGGTTGCAAGGAGTCAGGCGAGGGGAAAATGAGGTGTGATTGCTAGTGGGTATGGAGTTTCTTTTAACGTAATGAAAATCTTCTGAAATTAGATGGTAGTGATGGTTGCAAAACTTCATGAATATACTAAAACCTACTGAATTGTACCTTAAAAAAAAAAACTTTAAAAATATAGAATGAACTAGGCAGATACAACTTTGCCCTCACATTATCTCACAGCAGGGTGGGGTGGATACATAAATGCAATGATATGGAATATATTACAATAGGCACATAACCCAGACTTGGTGGTGAACCAGGGAATAATTCCTTGAGAAACTTGTACTAAGCCATGTCTAGAAGATGAGTAGGAATTGGAAAGGGAGGAGGATGTTTCAGGCAGAAGGAACATTACAAAAGCCTGAAAGCTAGAGAGAATATAGGTTAATTAAAGTAGATACGAATAGCTGATGCATAAAAGTGTAAGGGAAAATGGTTAGAGATGTGGCTAAAGAGGCATGAGCCAGATCTTGAGGCTATGGTAAGGAGTTTGGATTTCATCCTGAGGACAGTGGGGAGCCACTGAAGTATTTCAGTTGAGGAAGTTACATAGTCAAGTTTGTACTCTAAAAAGAATACTCTGGCTGCAATACAAAGAACAGACTGGAGAAGGGTAAGACCAGTGACAGGCAGACTGGTGGTTGAAGAAATCCAGTCAAAAGATGAGGCTGATCTGATCTGAAGCATAGATGACAACAATGTGTATAAAGTGAGGAGTGGACACTTGAGAAAGGAGAATGGATGTGGGAATGAGGGAGGGAACAGGGTTGAGTCATAGTTTTTAGGCTTGAGCATCTAGGTATTTGATGTTGTCATTCACTTAGCTAAGGTACAGACATAGGTTTCGGGCAAAAGAATTCACATTTGGGTATGCTGGGAACATCAAATTGGAACTGGCTCATAGAGGTATAGATCTGCAACTCCCCAGTGAAACCTAGGTTGGGGGAATACATCTAAGAGTCGTCAGAATAGAAATATAATTGAAACAACAAAAAAGTATTTGTTCATCCAGGGAGTGTGTTTAGAAGTTAAAAAAAGAAAAAAAAGCTCCTAGGACAGAGCCCTTGAAGAACACCAAAAGCTAAGAAAGGGTCAGGTTACACTCAGAAATGAAGGTTATAATCTGAAGTCAACAAAAGATACCTTGGAATCATTAAGGACCAAAGGACTATTAGGTGGTTTCAGTCTCATGTAAAATCTAGTAAAAGAGTGTCCCCTAGTGCTGCTCTGAAGAAATAATTTGAGAGAAATTATTACCTGTTTATAATCTCTATCACCACTTTGTGGTAGTGTCCTTAAATAATTCTGCCCTCTTTTATTTGCAAAATCTTCCAGAATCTTGCATTAATTTGTACACAAAAACAAGTCACACGCTATCCTTAGTGATCTAGAATGGAATTTCTTTAAGTGGGTTATCTACAGATATTTTGGTCAGAACTCCATAAAACCTTGACAAGAAACTACAATATAAATTAAGTACTTTGAAAAGAAAAAGGGAAATTTACTTCTTTTTTATGTTAGTGAAGCAACAGAATTGAAAACTATGTATTTTAAATATTAATACTTTTTATTGTGGAAAAATGTACATTACATAAAATTCATCATCTCAGCCATTCTTAAGTGTATAATTCAGTGGCACTAAGTGCATTCACAGTGTTGTACAACCATCACCACTACCCATTTCTAAAAATTTTTCGTCATCCTGAACAGAAACTCTGTACTCATTGAACTCCCCATTCTTTCTACCCTCCAGCCCCTGGTGACTCCTATTCTATTCTCTGTTGCTATGAATTTGACTACTTTAGGTATCTCTACCTCATATAAGTGGAATCGTGCAATATGTGTCCTTTTGTGTCTGGTTTATTTCACTTAACATAATGTTTTCAAGTTTATCCATGTTGCAACATGTATCAGAATTTCATTCCTTTCTAAGGCTGAATAATAGTCCATTGTATATACCACATTTTAAAAATCCATTCAACTGTTGTTGGACATTTGGGTTGTTTCCACCTTTTGGCTATTGTAAATAATATTGCTGTGAACATTGGTGTGTAATCTGTTTGAATCCCTCCTTTCAATTATTTTGAGTTTAGACCTAGAAGTGGAATTGCTGGGTAATATGGTAAATCTATTGAACTTTTTGAAGAACTGCCATACTGTTTTCCACAGCAGCTGTACCATTTTACATTCCTACCAGCAGTGTACAAGGATTCTGATTTTTCACATCTTCACCTCCACTTGTTATTTTCCACTTTTTTGAATAGCCATCCTAATGAGTATGAAGTGTAAACTTTAACTTTTGAGTTTACTTTGAAAATCAGTTACACATGAAGTTAATTCAAGAAGTATTTTTGAGCCCCTGTTATATAGAGAGCACTGTTACACTCTGAGGGAATAACAAGGATGAGTAAAATATACTGTTGAATCTTTAGGGGATTTACAATTTATTTTTCCCCTCCAAATGTATTTGGGAACAAGTAAGTCAACTTAAATTTTTATCAGGTGGTTGGAAAAACTCATCCAGAGATCTTACTTTATAGAAAATTGGTAGTGGAGATAAAAATGTTTATTAAACTAATTTTCAAAAGAATACAATCAAATGCTAATTATATAGTTCTTCGGAAAATTCACAATAAGGATTACGTTAGGCAAGGTCTCTAATTTTTTTTTTTTTTACAGGTTAGACTTGTTAAAAGAATCCTTGATAGATTGCTATAATGGCCACTGCTCAGCTCTCTCATTCTATCAGAATTCACAAGGCACCTAAGGTATTTATTAAGAATTAAAAGAAAATCAATGACTATTTAGTGAGTTAGTTCAGAATCATGACTTTAATCTTTGGTGTTTTTTTAAACAGCAGTTTTGTCAGTTAATCGGCACATAATATTCTGGCAGAGTATGTCTACATTTTAACTGGCTAATGCACTGAGGATGTTCAGGAAATTAGAATAGATTTCTACAAAGTAACTTATTGGGTGCTTGTTTCATGTTTATATATTTAGACTTTGTAGAGGAAAAGAAATCAGAAACAAAAAAAGATGTTTAAAGAGAATGGCTCTTTGTTAGACATTCACTTCCTGACACAATTAGGACACTTCTAATGCACACTATGATGTAATTATAATAACTGGAGGAGAGAGCACTTAGAGAAACTAGGATCCTGGGGCCCTGGGGAAGCATGCCAGGGCCAGGCAACCTTGCTGGGTCCACCTGGGCAAATTTATCTTGTCCCATGACATTCATTAATGAACATTCATTGATTCATTGAGAGCTTAATATTATATAATATATATGTAATGCTGTGTTATTCTCTGAGAGAATTAAAAAAAAGAATCTTCACATTCTAGAAGTTTATAATCTGGTTAGGGAAATAAGATTTACAGGAGGTAAGTCAATATACAAAGCAGTATATGCATTAAATATATGTGAAAAGAGTAAAGCAATACAAATTATAGGAATTCAGAGATTTTATATAGACTGGAATGGTTTGTATATTCCTCACGAAGGAGATAGGACTTAAGGTGGACCTTAATTAATGAAAAGGATTAGGAGAGAGGAGAGAGAAGAGAATTCCATGAGGAAAAACTAGCATATCCCTTGGCTCAGAGTAAGAAATGAGCATGGCATGTTTCAGAGAATAACAAAGAATCCATCCTTACTGTAGTGGAGTGTCATCATGTTGGACAGAAGTAGGAAATAAAATTGAATAGGAACTTTGGGGACAAATTAATGTGGATCTTAAAAGCCAGGCTAAGGAATTTATGCTTTATTCTGTAATCAATGGACAGTCAGTGGTTTCACCAGGACAGTGAGTAAAATAATGTTTTAGGAATATTAAGCTGTAGCAGAGGCAGGGAAGATTGAAGTTGAAAGAGAATTAGGGCAGAGAGAAAGCAGTCATCTTTCTGGCTCAAATTCAATATACTCACCAAGCCAACTTCTGATCTCATTGCGTTTCCACTTAGGAAACCCTTCCTGGGGTGAAAATGCTGAGCTGGGTATATGAATTGCAATCAGCTTGGCAGTTATTTTTCTCACTGTAAATTAACAAATTGACCTTTTGATATAAACAGATCTTTGTAGTTTGGACTGCATGAGCTACTTCTCCCAGTAAATTTTAAGTGACTGTATGATTTTGCTATTTAATACTTAAAACAACAATAATAATAACTATAGAAGCTAACATTTATTCAGCACTTACCATGTGCTGGGCACTGTGCCAAGGGCTTTATATTATTATTTCACTTAAACCTTGAAATAAGGGGAAAACTGAAGCTCAGAGAAGTAAAGTAACTTGCTGTAGGTCATGTAGCTTGACAGCTGAGCTGTCAAACATTACTTATATCATTAGCACAATTTCTTATTAAAATAATTTATAATAGTGTTTTCTATTATCAAGCCACAGTATTTTCATGTATTAGACATTTATAAAAACGTGAATGATAACCCTTGAAGTATTAGATCAACTGAGCTGAGAAAAAAATCCCTGGAGTATAGAAAAGTAACAATTCTAGAGGCCTTTTCCAATCATTGATCTTCATTATTACAAATGGCCTTTTAGATTCTATATTTAAAGTAAACATCTTTATATTTTTAGGTTATTTAATTTTACAAGTGGTTATTACTCAAGTATTGCCTCTAAATTTTGGCATGTTTTCAATAAGTTATTATATATGTATGCCATGCCAGCTATTACCCAATTACCCCAAAAGAACCTTAATTTCTCAGGATCTATGGGTACCAAAAGCAATTTTCTGTAAAATTTTACACACATACACATACACACACATGCATATTACATACCTAATTCTCCCTCAACGTTAATCTTTCCTACTTCTGCTATAGCTTAATATTTGTAAAACAATTATTCTACTCACTCTCCTAATCAAACCTGCTGCTTTTCCACTCGTTACAGAATAAAGCATAAATTCCTTAGCCTGACTTTTTTTTTTTTTTTTTTTTTTTTTTTTTTTTGCGGCACACGGGCCTCTCACTGCTGTGGCCTCTCCCGTTACGGAGCACAGGCTCCGGACGCGCAGGCTCAGCGGCCATGGCTCACAGGTCCAGCCACTCCGCGGCACGTGGGATCTTCCCGGACCAGGGCACGAACCCGTGTCCCCTGCATCGGCAGGCGGACTCTCAACCACTGCGCCACCAGGGAAGCCCTTAGCCTGACTTTTAAGATCCATAATAATTTGTCTCCAAAGTTCCTATCATACATGCAAGAATAATTTTATGTATCTTTTTAACAACTGAATATAATATGGTTTGACAAAATGATGAACTGATAATTCATTTTCGCTATGTAGTGTACCAAAGAGGAAGCAAGCTTACATTGCAAAATCATGTCTAGAATGTCCTGAAGACATTCTAGAACCAGAAATAGATAAAGATTTTGGGGCGTTCTCTTTCATCTAAATGCATATTTGTGGGTAGTACCTGCCTCTAAGTAACAGAATTATTAAAACTTCAACAGTTGAAACTGCAGTATAGTAAGAAAGACCTCTGAATTTGAATGAGGTAATCAGAGATTTACCATTCTGACTTCTAATATCATAGATTAGTTTCACCTGCTTTTGTACTTTATATAAATGAAATCATACTTTAGTACTCAATTGTATCAGGTTTCTTGCACTCAGCTTTATCTGTGAGAGTCACTTATACTGCAGAACTTTTGCTTAAGCAAAGCACAAAGATGTGGAAATACATGGTAGTAGAATAGTAGATGAATAGTAGTTCCACATGGCTAGGGAGTAGGGTGCATAGGAGGGGATAAGGGAGGAGGGGCAGAAGGGAGGGGTGGGAGATGAGACAGGAAAGTTAGGCAAAGATAAGATTTTGAGAGTTCTCAAACGCTACACTTGAACTCTATCCTGTATGAACACAGGGAGTGTCATGATAAGATTTGTATTCTTTAAAGTTAATAATGTTGGCAGTATGAAGGACAGATTGAATGAAAGAAACTGTTAGCAGGGAGGTCAGAGGCAACTACAGTACTAAAGGGGAGAAGTGATCATGTCCTGAGCCAAGGCAGTGGCAGTGAGAAGAGAAAGGAGAAAACAGATTTGAGAACTCTCCTAGAGGGGATTAATAGGACTTTGTGATTGGATATGGGGAATGGAGGAGAGAGAGAAGCCGAAGATGACTGTACTTCTAGCTTGGATGATTGGAGTGGTTGCTGATCCATTTGTCTGAGAATGAAACTTGGGATCAGGTTTCAGTCAGGGTGATAGAGATAAACTGAGTTTGAGGATGTTATGGCAACTGAGAGAGAGGAGAGTGTGGGCAAAAGTGTTAAGCACTGCAGAGGAGTTTACATAGTACGAGGACCGAGATGAGGTCAATGGTAGGATGTACTTGGTGACTTTGTAGAGAATAGTATAGAACAGAGCGGGTGGAAGACAGATTGCAGTGGGTTCTGAGGAGTGTATGAAAGGGAAGATTATATAATCATAGTAAAACTCCCCATTTTGCTTAAATCCATGGGTCATTGTAAAATAAATTATATCAGTCTTGAATTACTTGGATAACCGTCTCTGCCTTTCTTCTTTGCCTTGCCAGTGAAGATCTAATCTGACGCAATATTCAAAGCCCAGTTTCCTTTTGATTATCTATAAAGGTATCAGATTTGAGGTCTTGAAAAATCTTTCAAATTTTACTTGTGGTAATGGCATGATGGGCTGTATATATTAAAGAATACTAATCTTTTTCATTTTCCCCCCCTCCCAGGAAACAGTTTTCCCATGTCAAATAATTAATGAGCATGAGTCATTGATAATGGTGAAGAAACTTTTTGCTACTTCTATCTCATGTGTAACATATCTAAGGGGCCTGTTTCCAGAGAGCTCTTATGAAGAAGGCCATTTGGATGGTAAAGTTTAACTAAATGGTTACTTTGGCTGGTGGAGCCCTTTTCCTCTATTTGGCAGGAGTAAAACTTTACTTTCTCACAGAGTGTGCTAATTTCAAGTCATGGGTTCTTTAAGATCAATTTGCTAATTCATTTTCCATTTTAATTTCACTATGTTTAGTGGTTTTACTTATAGGAACCATTAGTTCCTGGCTAATACCAAATCACCGAATGAAGAGAAAAGAAATATGTATGGACAAGCCCAGTAATTCTAAACTGTACCTACAAAAGCAGCAGCCAGATCGAAATCTACTTGGGTGCTGTACATTTGCACTATTTTGTGTCTCAACTGAATTTTTTTCTTTGAGGTAGACTTTGGCCTTGAGGAATTTTAATTGAGAAGTTTAATTCTTTCTGTTAACATATACAAATATGTGGAAAATATGCATACCCATGCCAAACCCATTTGTTGATTAACATGGATATGTAGACCATTATTATTCTAATCAGCTCTGGTTTTTTCTTAATTTTCTGTCTTTTCTACTTTTCTTCCTTTTATTTCTTATGTCCTTAAACTCATGATCTCATTTCCTTGTATTACAAGCTGTTTCTGTCTCCTTTCCTTCTCTTGTATTAAAAAGAATGTACCTAGGACTCTTCAATTTTTCAAAAATCTTTTTGTTTAAAAAGATGGATTGTGATAACAATTCAGAAAATTTTGCTGATTTGTCATGAAAGTGGGAAAGTATCATTTGGAAAATAAATATAGAAGGCTACAAGTTTCCTTGTAAGATGTTATTTTTCAAAATCTAACTTAACTTTAAATTTCTCACATCTGTATTTAATGATATACTTAGGCCTCATTCCAATTTAATTTTCTTAAACATTTGATTCTCTACATGAGCATCAATGAAATGCATGTGTGCTATAAACACAAAAGCATTATATTTGCAACTGTGACAGCCTCATTTGTGTTATGTCCTCTTTTGGTCTATAGGATATAAATCTGTAATAGTGAAAATGTTTATATGTAGCATATAGTTGCAGTTTCTCCTCTTGTTTGGAATATAGAATTGGAAGAAGACATATTTGGAGTAATTAACTAAGCGCTTACTGTGTGCCAATCACTAACCTGTGCATGGAGGGCAATACCATTGTTTATAGCTTTATTTTTTGTGACAGTTTTAATGGAAGTTATATATCTCCCTCCCAGTGTTTGTACTTAAAGTAGCATATATCATAAAAATGCCCAGTACTCCTAAGTTGCTCTCTTTTTGGCAATCTCTAAATGTTATACCAATATGGAATAATTTTCATATCTCTCAATAGCAATAGAGGTAACATCAATTTTAGGATAGGAAAACAATCTGAAAAGGTGAAGTGATTTATACAAAGTCATACATGAATCAATAATTGATTTTAGACTGATCTAAACCAAAACTTTTAATGTGATTTTCTTATTCTTCCTTCCTATAGTAAGGTAGTCGAATTTCAGATGGAAATTAATATTTGAGAATAATCCATGGAAACATTTTTCATCCTTTTTTTCTTTCATTGAGAGAGAGAGAAATACCAGAGAAGTGATTTGAGACTGAGGTGTACGTTTTAAATTGGTTGATGGAGATGGTCTCAGTACTACCTTATGATAACTTAGAATTCAGCAGAAGCAAAGAAGTGACACAAATTGATTTTGCAACCAAGTCAGTTGTGCTACATTGTAGAAGGGAAGACTGCTAATCTATAATAAAAATGGGAACTAAGTCAATTATCAACATACGATTTATTTTTAAATTAGATATTTAGTGATTCAAAATGTTTTTATAAGCTATAAACTAAGTAAGTTATAAAAATAAAATCATGAAAGGAAATACCCTTATTTAGTATGGACAATTTTAGTGCAACAGACTGTTTCTATTTTTGTAGACCTCAGTTTAAAAATCCTCCGAGAAGATAAAAAATGTCCTGGGTCACTGCATATTATCAGGTGGTAAGTAATTGAAATTCCACCAAAGTTGAACAACATTATTTTTATCATAGCTGAAATTACCCATAAGACTTTATTTGGTAAGATCATTTCCTTAAAACTATTGCCTTCTTCCTTTCTTTCTTTTCATCTTCTTTTTTTTTAATTTCCTAGAAATTGTGTAACAATTATTCAATATTATTTTAAGATACTGATTTAGTTTTGTTTTTGAAGAAAATGGACTTTATATAAGAAAGAAAAATATCAATCAAAATTTGATTACTCATCATATGCATGTCAGTGTCCTAAACATTATGGGAGGCCAAAAGAAAAATAAGATGTGATTCCCTACCTCAAAATTGCTTACATATTATTTATAAAGTACTATCAACATATTAAAAGATATAGGAATTTCTAAAAAATGATTAAATGGGAAAGGTGAAATGGTCATCAATTTAATGTATTTCAAAGCAAGAAACAAATCAGTTTTGTACTTGGGATTCTTTCTGGCTTTGCATCTGGTCCAAATTGACACCAAACATTTATTTCTTGACAGGATTCGAGGTTGTTTTGATGCTTTGGAAAAGAGATACGTAAGAATGTTTTTAAATTTACACCAGGATCAAAGACTCATCCTTTATCCCTTTAAAAGAAAAATTTAGCCTTTATTTTGTTGTTGTGTTTTAACAGTATACCAGTTCCTACATTTGCATTCATGAACCAGTTTCTTTTTATTTTGTGTCTTTGTTGTCCTGTTGATGTCTTGTTTGAATCAATTAGAAATGAAACCCTCATTTTTCTCTTTTACATACTCATATCTTTTTGACCACAGAATTTCCTCTGAAGTCACTGGAAGAGATCCACAGGATGTGGGAAAGGGCAGACAAGAATCTGGCATTTAGCACATTGAACATGTTCAAAATAGTGGCAGTTCAATTTGCAGATATGAAAGGAAAAAATGGACTTGAATAATCGGTTTTTATTCTATGTTAGTTATTTTGTTAGCTATGTTTGGCACATGTATATAACCTGTTCCCTCAAAATAGCTAGTATTGTAGCTTGAATTTTTTTTAATGCAGCTTGAATTTTAAGTGCATTAGATTTTTCTTGCTGCCCAAGACAGCTATGAAGCGTGTAAAAATTAGAGGCTCTAGTCCTAGTTGAAGAGATAATATATAAATGAACTTTCCACCACTGCTTTCTCCTTTCCCCATCTCTGTCTTCTTTTTACTTCTCAATTCCTATTCCTTTAAAAAACCTTAAGGTGAGTAAGCCTTACATTGGATTATTTAGTTGCACTGATATATTTCCTTTTTCATTGAATAGTTATTACTTATGATTTATTCAACACTGACTGGGGGGTTGAGGGATACAAAAATAAAACAGATATGAGATTGTGCACACAAAGAGCTTATAGTCCATGGCAGAAGATAGATGACATGCATGCACGGCTGATGATCAGCTATTGCACACTGGCATAGCTGTACCTGTTGTTAAAATGTTGAAGTACTCTATAGCCAGTGGTAAACGGTTGCTTCTCTGGGATCCCAAATGACTCCCACCATGTCCGCCCCTTCACCCCACCAGTGTCTCTTCTGGGATGTCCCTAGACTGTTCCACAATCTAGCAACTAAAGGGTTGACACCTGGCCCAGGCGGGAGCTTCCAGGAACCCAGCACCAGGGCTAAGTTGGCATCTTTTCTGATTGGTCAGTACCCGTGCCATGTTGGGCTGTTAAATTTTGATTTTTTCATATCAGTTTGATATTTCATTAGAAAGTGATGCATACCAGAGGCAAGATATTGATCATGTGCAAAGGAAGTATGGAAAAGGAGGGGTTATATCCAGTGAGGGACATGAGGGAAATCTTTGGGAGAAAATGACTTTGAAGGCCCTTAGTATTTAGACAGGCCGAGAGGGGAAGAAGGTCCTCACCAGTACACCGAACAGCACTCATTCATTCTCCTTTGTCCGTTCATTTAGCAACATTTCTTGAGTGCCCATCTTTGAGGGGCAGTGAAATATAGTTAAGAGCTCAAGGTTTAGAAGAAGTCAGTCTGAAGTGAATCCTAGTTCTGCCACTTAATACCTGTGTGATCTTGGCACATAACCTACCTCTTGGTAACTTAGCTTCTTTACAATAATAATAAAACGAACCTCTTAGGGTTGTTTGAGAATTAAATGAGTTAATAATCTAAAGCAGTAGTTTTCAAACATTAGCTTGCATCAGAACCACCTGGAGGGCCTGTTAAAACATACATTGCCAGGTTCCACCCCAAAATTTCTGGTGTAAGAATTTTCATTTCAGACAAATTCCAAGTGATGCTGAGACTGCTGGTCTAGGGATCATACTTTCCAAGGCATCACTCTCACCATTGCTCACCATGTTCAAGCACACAAGCATTCGAGAACATGCCAAGTGCCTTTTACCTTTGTACATATTGTTACTTTTGCCTGCAAAATTTTCTTGCCTACCCCACAGCCTTTATCTGGCTAATTCCAATTTATCCTTCAGGTCCCAGCCTAAATATTTACTTCCTCGGGGAGGCCTTCCCTGACAACCACCCCCCCCCCGCACCCCTCTCCCATCTGTTTAATGGTCACAAGCACTCAGTGCTGCTACTTCATAGCAATTAACACAATTGTAATGATGTACCTATCTGTGTGCTTTTTTTGTTCTCTCCTGCTGGTCTGCATGTTCCCTGAGATCAGGGGCCATTTCTATTTTTGAATGAATGAATGAACTATTAATTAAATAATTAATATAAATTAGAGTGTTACTGTGTAGTCTGAAAATCAATTGTATGCAGTAACCAAAACGGCCACACAGTGTCACTAAAGTTTTAGTCTTTTGGGTGAAATAGGTGAATAATTTGATACAAAATTATGGTCCTGAAATTTTCTCATTTGTATCCTAGTTTTTAATAGGCTTGCTTATATCTCTATCTCTGTATCTATATATTCCATTATTCTTCCAAGCAGAATCTGTTTATAGTAATGTAGCTGTAGGGATGGCAGAGATTTTGTAGACTTATATCAGACTTAAAATTTTTTATTTTAGATTACTTTCAAAACGCAAACTGTTTTAGAGATGCTTATGGCATAATTAACTTTTAGTAATAATGAATTATTTTGTATATCTTTTGCCTCCCAAACTAGAATGTAACTTATAGAGACTAAGGATAGTTATCTTCTTTTTTTTTTTTTTCCATCTCTCCCCTCCCCAGCAGAACCTTGGGTATGTAATAGAGACTCACTTGAATGGATGAATAATTAGTATCCATTTCTCTGACCTTCTGAATAGTATTTTTTTCCTACTCAGATCTTTTAATTTGAAAGTCATATTTTAATTAGACTTTATTGAAAATAATAATAATATAGGTGCAAGTGTATAGTAACAATAGTTTTCTTTTCTCTTGAAGCTACACATGGCAGTACTTACAGTAAGTGCACATTTAAAGACCAAGCCTCTGTCTCTGCTTCATTGTCTTTTGGCAAGTGAAATAGTAAAACAGTACTCTCCCCCATCCTCCCTGAATTTCATTGTCTGTCCTATGCATTTTGGAAGAAAAAAAAAAACTCTATCAGAAGTTTTAATAAAAGATCACAATCTACATATTTCTTTGGCATATTATAATACATGAGGAAATATATAGGCTATACTATCTGCTTCATCTATTGGCTATTAGAATTTCATTTTCTGAGTTAATTTACAGACTCAAAGCTCTTTGTTTTTGAAGTTTTACAAACTTTATTGAAGCTTTGTATACTTCCTGGTATATAACATGGTATATGTAGTTAAGAATAGAAGGAAAATGAGAAGATACTATTTTTTTTTTTTTTTTTTTTTGCTGGGCCTCTCACCGCCGCGGCCTCCCCCGTTGCGTAACACAGGCTCCGGACGCGCAGGCACAGCGGCCATGGCTCACGGGCCTAGCCGCTCCACGGCATGTGGGATCCTCCCGGACCGGGACACGAACCCGTGTCCCCTGCATCAGCAGGTGGACTCTCAACCACTGCACCACCAGGGAAGCCTGAGAAGATACTATTGAGAGTCTTAGATATATGAGTTATTTTAAAAATTTTAAACCATAACAAATTACTGTGACTGTAGTGCAGTCGCAGTAATCATAAATATCTGGTTATCAATTTCCTTATAATCAGGGTTCACAGAATGCTCTAAAGACGCTCTATGTTCACAAAATAAGAGCTTATTCTATCTCTAGCTTGAAATATATATCTCAAGATACATATATATATATATTTCAGTACTCAATTAATATAGCACAAATTGAACTCTTCACATAGAAAATGTATTCTGTGGGGAGTAATCTAGTTTCAGAAATTAAATGCTGTTTATTTTTCCTTAAATAGCTTTACACAAATCCGAAGGAACCTGAGGTAAGAACACATAAAGAGATGGGCAGTATATTATATTTAAATATGTTTACCTGAGTTGAGGCCATAAATTATATCACTAGACTACCATATGAACAAAGTAACTCGTAGTGAGCTTTTTCAGTGTGTTTTATTATAAATGTCACCAATTCTTTATTATGAGATTTAAAAAACTACCTAAGGGTATTGGGAAAAAAAACATTGAGTAGAACTGAGCATATTCCCTAACACGTTAACAGTGAGAATCTGTATGAAAACTACCTTTTATTTTTATTTTAAATGATGCTGAATCCTTTCTATTTCTGACCTTTGTGGCATAATGCTAAACTTTTTTTTTTATGGCTAACTTAATTCTCTCCCTTCTGACATTTTCATAGATTTTTTAAGCTTTACCTCTTTACTTCTCTCTCTAAATTTCTCCCCTCTGCTTATTGAATCCTACTCATCCTCAACACCAACTTATGTTTAAAGCTTTCATGAAAGCCTCTTTGGCTGTTTTGTTCACACTAATTTCTCCTTTCTCTAAATTCCTTTCTCCAAATTCCTTTCTCCAGCAGGACCTCACAATTTAACACTCTTAATTAATTCATAAAGATTACTTTATCTCCCTAACCAGATTGTGATTCCTGAGGACAAATCTTGTCTTCTTTTCGATCTCCCAGTGTGAATTCATAGTCCTGGATACGTAATAGTAACTTGTGCTACTTTGAATGACAGCTGTGGCAGTGGCACAAATGGAGGGAGAAGCCCTTCGTTCTTTCTTCTCATTCTATCCTCTATTTTCCTCCCAGCTTTCTTTCCTCTTCCCTTTCCCTTTTGCTTGCTTTCAATTTTCCTCCCCTAAACCTATGGATTTAGCCTAACTGGTAACCTTCACAACTAAGTTAAGTGTTTTTTAGTCTTTAATATCCTTTCTTCTTTGGCAAGATTATAAACAGCTGTTTGAGCAAGGCAAAAGAAAACTGGTGCCTGAGGTGGGTAACAATTCCTCAATGCCCAAGCTAAACCTATTTTTATCTTTGTCTCTAGTTTAGTTTCAATTTTTTTGTTTTCAGTAGGTTTGAGGGGAGGTTTCCCAAAGTAAGATCTCCTGATAAATTGTTAATAAATTGGTCATTTCCTTAGTGCAATAAATTATTATGTTTTCTTATGCATGTAAAACTCATCTGAAACTAATGTTTTTGAGGTAGTGAAATGCTGAGGAAATTGGGCTATCTACAGAAAAATATTACAGAGTGGGAAGAAAACTGTTAAATGAGTTTTGATGCAGGCAATATACATAATAATAAAGTTAGAAAGCAAAAGCTTATTATATACGTTCTGAGCTATCATTTATGACTCAGAAAAAAATATTTTGAACTCTTACACATTATTTCCTATAGCAGTGATCCCTAACCTCTGTGTTCATGGCACACTCTTGATTACTAGAAAATTTGGTGGCATGTTTAAGGGTATTAAAAGACTTAAAAGGACACCAAATGTGTCAGCAATAATTATGGTATAACTATGGCACAGCAATGTTCATAGTGCCTAAAAGTATCCATGGGGTTACACTGTTTTATGGTTGCTCTTTAGCACCAAGTCACTGATAGAACTATTTACCTCTTTGATCTCTTTCTTCTATGTACTCGCAAAACAGCATTCTCACATAAAGTCTTTCTTTGGCATTTATCTGATATGGTGCCATGTTTCTTGACTCATACTGGTAGAAGTATATATTGTCCCCTAAGCAAAACTGCACAAACAGTGACAACATTAATATTTACCTGAAGCAAAAATGCATTTTACACATGGACTAAAATTTGCAGCACTCTTGTGAAGAGTCTGTCATGGTACACCAGTTGAGAACCTCTGTCTTAAATAAGTTTGCTTATCCAGTCCAGAAACCAACAGAGTTTTGGGCATTGCACAAAGCTGTGGTGCTTCTGCACTTGAGGCTTTGTTCTGGTTGCTCCATCTTAAGAAAGAGATGAACTGACGAAACTAACTAAAGTAGTGAAGAGGGCTAGTGTGTCTTTTCTGCAGATACACACTACAGAATGGGTGGAGGGTATTAATAAGATGTGTAAGCCAAAATGTAAATATGTTAAGGAAATTTTTACACAGTTTAATGCATGATAGACCCATAAAGAGTTGCTATATTTGAATATTGTGAGGATTCAAATCCTACTATTTCACCATCTGTTTTTCTTTTTGCCTGTTAGAGGTGGTCAACACCACTTTTAATAGACTGCTTCAGGAACTGAACTATAGATGGTCCCTGCTTCTAGCCACAATATACTTTTAGATACTTTGTTTCTAAAAAATCCTGTAGGATGAAATCCTAATTGAATGTGAACTCTATCCTGGCTGAATATTTATTCATTCAGCAAGTATTAATTGGGTTCCCCTTATGTGCCTGAAACACAGGAGTTAATGGGTAGACTGTCTGGAAGCTTACGTTCTTATGAGGGAGGATAAACAATAAACAAGTAAACAAAACTTAGCAAAACAAGTTTCAGATAGATCGTAATGCTATGAAGAAAATAAAAGTTGGTATGCTGGAGAGTGCTAAGGTGGGAATGGAGGAAGAAAGATTGGAGGGCAGTCCCTGGAAAGCCTCCCTGAGGGGCCACTGTTTGAGCTGAAACTGAAGAAGAGTCACCCCATGCAGGCCTGTGAGAGGTAATAGCATGTGACTGCAGAACAACACAGTAGTTAACATTGCAGGCGCTGGAGTCAAATCCCAGCTCTACTACTTACTAGCTTCATCTATAATGATGTAATAATACCTACTCTGAGTGTGGCTATGTAAGAATGAATAGATGTAGAGCATTTAGGGAAGTGCCCAGATATCATGATTATTATCATCAACTGGAGACAACATTTTCCAGAGTACAGTTGTGTAAAGGCCCAAAGGCAGGAAGGCATCTTGTGTGTTCATGGACAAAGAGGGTGCCCTGAGTCTGGAGCTGAGTGAGTGGGAGGGAAAGAGGCAGGAGATAAGGTCAGAGAGGTAGGCAGGGGGACAGATGAGTAAGGCCCATGGACCAAGGTAAATTCTGGATTTTATTCTAAGGGCAATGGGAAACCATTAACAAAGGAGTGACATGGTCTGATTTGCATTTTCAAAACTTTTTTGGCTATAGAACAGAGAATGAATTTGGAGAAGGAGGAGTAGTTCGGAAGCAAGCAGATCAGATGGAAAGAGATGGTGTTGGCTTGGATAGGGTGAAGAGAATGAAGGTGAAGAGAACCAGATGGACTTGGGATGTGCTTTGGAGATAGACCTGAAAAGTCTTGCCGATGGATTGGAGTGTGGAGGGAGAATGAAAAGCTGTGTATGTTGCTGTTGCTTTGGACCATGTGGATGCATTCAGTATGATTAATAGAAACCATTGGTGAGCAGTTTAAAGACTCATACTTATTAGGCAACACATTAATCTGAAAAGCAGGAGAATGTTTTATGAGGTGTTAAGAAGAGACTAGTGCCTGCTGTAAATATACCTTCCTTGATCAATCAGACTCGGATGGAAGTTATTAAGGATTATCATCTTCTATAAAACAATTACAAACATAACTCTTTTATTAGTAGTTGCACTAGGGACCAAATAATAAAATGTTAATAAAATTATCAGCCACTAAAGGATCTACTCTTGATAGATTTAAAAAAAATAAAAGATAGCTCAGAGTATCAAAAAGCTAGAGCTGGTTGAGAAACATGGGCGGTCAGGAAGAACAGGCATTGTTTACTTGACAGGGCAACTATACCGCATCAATGCATCAACGCATCAACGGAAGAGAGGATATTGTGTATCTAGCCTGTCTGGAGTGAACCTGTTGCTGTAGGCACCTCTATTCTCACATATCTCTGGTATTGTACTCACAAAGCAACATTCTGAACTTGGTTTGATTTCTCAAGTAGACTGTCTTGCTAGAAAAAATCTTTTTCTCTTAAAAATAACTCCATTACAAGTCAGTCTTTTTAGAGTATAAGCACCATGAGCCAGTTTCCCTAGGACCTGCTCACCTATAATTCATGGGATACCAAATCTCAGAATAGACAAAAGTAACAAGAACATTGTGATTTTTTCTGATCAGTCTAACATTCCATTCCCACATTGTCAAGGAACAAACACTGAAATAGATGAATGAAGGGTATTTTTTGTGTTCAGACTTAAATTCATACCCTTGCCTGTCTTTAGCACCTTCTCCAGCTCTGTGTACAGACTACTGTTGACCCTTGAACAACACAAGGGTTAGGGGTGGTGACCCCCAAGCAGTGGAAAATCCATGTATAATTTATGGTAGGTCCTCCATATACACGGTTCCTGTGTATCCTTGGTTCGTCATTCTCAGATTCAACAACCATGAATCATGTACAACTGTAGTATTTACTATTGGAAAAAAATCTGCATGTAAGTGGGCCTGCATGGTTCAAACCCATGTTGTTCAACAGCCAACTGTACATGTATCTGGGTCAACTATTAGCTTCAACTATTAGGCAATCACCTTATTTTAAATGGAGTATATCTCTCATGAGGAAATCTGTCCTTTATTTCTAGCTTATTTATATCTGTTTATATTTGTCCATATTTACAGCTAGCAGACAGCAGTGGTGTCTAGTTTTTAGTGCAGGATCAAAAGAACAAAAATTAAAAAACACCTGATACCATAGACCCTGGTTCCTTTCTGATTTTTTCTAGCTTTCCTGTTGCCATTCTAGTCTTCCCTGAATCACTACAGAATTCTCTCTCTCTCTCTCTCTCTCTTTTTTTTAACATCTTTATTGGAGTATAATTGCTTTACAATGGTTAGTTTCTGCTTTATAACAAAGTGAATCAGCTATACATATACATTTATCCCCATATCTCTTCCCTCTTGCGTTCTCTCTCTCTCTTTTTTTTTCAGGAGGCTCTTAATTGTTCTCATGGTTCCCACTTCTCTGCACTCTTAAAATAGCCAAGGTGATCTTAAAAAATGCAGATTACTACCATGCTTAAAACCCTTCAATGGACTTCTGGTTTACTTGGAATAAAGTCCAAACCCCTTAGTTAACAAGGCCCCACAACTTTCTCTACAACCTCATCTCCTATACTCTCCCCCTTGCTCACTCATCGTCAGCCATTTGGCCTTCTCTGTGATCCTAGAAGAGGCTTCCTTTCCTACTGTAGAGCCTTTGCATTGATGTTTCTTCTGCTGGGGTGCCCTGCTCTCCCCTAGCTCTGCACATGGCTGACCTCTCTCATCAATGAGGCTCAGCTCAAACATCACCTCTTCAGTGAGGCCTTCCTTGGCCCTTCCAAACCAAATCACCACCTCTCCCTTCTGTACTCTGTCACAGCATCTGCTTCATATTGTTCACAGCTCTTATTACTACCTGAAATTATTTTATTTGTTTACTTGTTTATTGTCTGTGTTTTCCAGAAAAACAGGGACCTTTTCTGTCATGTTCACCATAGTGACTCCACTGCCTGACACAAAGTAGACATTCAATAAATATCCTTATCATGAATGAATGGTTTCTTAACTAGTTCCACTGTTATTTACCTAAGCTGGGTCAGACACTTGACTCTGTGCTTTAGCTTCTCCAGCTTTAAGATGGTAACAAGAGATTATGCCATCTAACTCATTTTCAGCATGGAGGAGAAAAATTGTTATCTTTATATCTGGAAATATTACTCCTGAATAATGTAATGCTATAAAACAAGTATGTAGGAGGTATAGTAGGTATACAATGAAAGTGTTCCTTACCTATTATCAGATAAGATTCTGGATTTTTAAAAAATAATTTCTTTCTCTATTCCCTTTGCTATTTCTAGAAAGTGACTGAGATATACCAGTTCAAATTCAAATACACAAAAGAAGGAGCCACTATGGATTTTGACAGGTAGAATCTAATTGTTTAATGAACATGAGAAATATGTAGGATTGAGGTAAACATAAGCTTCTTGAGGCCAGAGGTAGGTCTTATACTTCCTTTGTAACTTCCCCCAACAATCCCACAAAAACCACTATTATGAAAAGGGACTGTAAAAATTGTTTAAATTTCTGAAATCCATAGATGAAGCCAGTAGGAGAAGAGGCTTCCTTTGCTTCTTTCCTTCTTCTCCTATAGGTGATATTAGTAGGGTCTAAAGGCAATTTAGTGGTTAAGAGTTCTAATTCCTAAGGCAGAAAGATCTAGCTTGGAACCCCAGCTCTGACTATTACTGGTCATTTAACTTTGGACAGAATAATAAACCTCCCTAAATATTAGTATTCTTATCTGCAGAGTGGAATTAATAATATCTACTTCATATGGTTGCTGTGATTATTAAATTATACTGCATATACAAAGGTTTACCCATGCCTGGCACATAATAAACACACAGTAAATTGTACCTAGTGGTGGGGATGGTGGTGGTCTTTGGAGGCAATGGTGGTTGGTGGGTGGCACAGCAGTAGAAATTATATTAATGAGGCTGTCTATGTGGTGTTGATTGAAGAACTCCATGAGGCTCTATCTAGCCACTAATTCAAAGTTCCTCAATTGTTATGCCAAGATATTAACCCTTTCTACCCTCAATATAGCCAGATCAGGACTGGGGTAGATGAAACCCCTGCGCTATTTACCTATAGACACAAATATTCTCATCTGTTTACCCCAGTGTGTCATACAAATATAATTATCTATGTGTCCCTGTATGGAAAAGACTGGAAAGCACTGCATTTTCCTATCAAGTCTGAAATTCCAAGTTTTAGATATACTAATGGGTTAAATAACAAGGACAAGGACATTTACTTCAGAAGGTCCTTAGTAAAGATGGAGATGTTTTGTTGAGGAGCAACATTTATTCCCCTCCCAGTAGCTTTTGGATTCAGATAGAGCTAAGTATTGCTGATGAGACGGAACAGAAGTGGGGAGGGTGGATGATGGAGAAAAACCTTGGGTGGTAGAAAGCTGCACCTCAGGGGGATGAGTTTCTCTGAAAGGAATAACACTGAAGAGAAATGTGGCCTAATTCTCAATTTTCCATACTATTAGCTCTGTCTCATCATTTATTATTACAACTTTAATGATTTCTCTCCAAGATTCACACCCTTGATTATCTTCTCATTTGTGAAATATATGGACAGCATTAGGATGTGAAGTGGAAGTAAGTTCTAGGAACAAGAATTAAGGTACTAACCATCATTAGCTAACATCTGTATAACACTTTACAGATTGTTCAGCACTTTTCACACATATTCTCTCACATAAAACAGCTGCCTTTTACTCTCTGTACAACTGACAAGCAGATTAATCTCTTTTGTTATGAAGGCACATATGTCTAGAGGTGAACAGTAAAACATAAATGGCCGAATCTGGGACTTCCCTGGTGGTCCAGTGGTTAAGACTCCGTGCTCCCAATGCAGGGGGACCGGGTTCGATCCCTGGTCAGGGAACTAGATCCCACATTCCGCAACTAAAAGTTCTCTCACACCGCAATGAAGATCCCGCGTGCTGCAACTAAGGCCCGGCAGAGCCAAATAAATAAATAAATATTTTTAAAAAGAAAAAAGAAGAAATGGTCAAATCATTTACTAAGGGGAAGAGAAGGTAATGCATACGTGACCAAAGGTGGGCATTTGTTCAAGTGATTGTTCACACAAAATTACCTTATCACCTCTTCTATAGTAAAGAAAATTTTCCTTTTAAAAGAGTACAAGGGAGTCTTGAAAATGATTTTACATGAGTATTATTTTATGAATATGGTGTATACTGAAGGATCACAAGTGCTACATGGCAATAGCCCCTCCCTCTCATTACCTATTTCAAATTTGGTTAAATCCTGGTAGACAAAACTTTAAGTTTTTCAAAACTGAAAAAGGAGCAAATGTGATTCCTTAATGTTTGTTTTATGAATTGACACTATCTCTAGTAGTTCAATTACTAAGGATTATTTTTCAGTATTGAGAAAGGCATTGTAAAAATATATTGCAGTCATAGTCCTTGGAAACTACTCAAATGTGAGACTAATTGGGGAAAAAATTTTGGAGAGAAATAAAAAATGTTTAGAGTTGGAAGGTAATTTAGTCCAACTTGTCCATTCATTCATTAATACAACAAATGTTTATTGAGTACTTAATATAGTTGGGCACTAAACTTAGTACAGTGGAGATGAAAAATATAGCCATTCATAGTCTAGAGGGGACATACAGTTACAAACAGGGGTGAGGTATAGGGATTACCAGGGAAGACTTCCCTGAAGAGATGACACATGAGATGGGTATTAAAGGATAAATTCGGTAGAGTCAGGAAAAGAAGTGGGAAAAGCACAGTACAAGCAAAGTGAACAGCACATACAAATGCACAGGAGTAAGAAGGAACTGGGTAGTAGTTGCAGATGAAGGTGGAGGTGAGTGTGTGGTTGGTTGTGAAAGGCATTGTACACACACTGTTCTCAAATTTGATTGAAAGGTGATGGATATAATAGAAGAAACTTAAGCAAGAGAATGACATGAGTGGATTTTCCTATTAGGATATTATTTTGGTAGTAGTGTGGAGAATGTTTTGCAGTGTGGGCAAGAAGAAAAGCAGGAAGAATAGTCAGTCATTGTCATAATCCATGTAAGAGTGAGAAGGGGATGCCTCTGAGAGATAACCAGATGGTACAAAGGCCCAGAGCTGATGATTGATTTAACTTGGAGAGGTATAGAAATGTGTGTAAGCTTATCTCACATAGGAGCTAACTGACACAGAGTGTCTAAGTGACTTGACCGGGGTCATTCAGCCAGTTAGCAGCAGAGCCAATATTAAATGTCAAGTCCATTGTTCTCACTATTATAGTATGCAGTTATTTGTAAATCAGATTTTTAAAAAATCAGGTCACATTGAAAATGTCTTAAAGGGAACTTGCTACTTAAGAAATCCTTTGTATATACATTGCAAAAAGTACAATAACTCCTCTAATTTACATTCTAAAATAGTCTCAAGAGTGTCCTGAGTTTATATTTATCTGATCATATAGTAAAAAGTTTTGTTCTTTTTAAAATAGATTTTCAGTATTATATGTGATTGAAAAGTATGCTGTTTTTCTATGTGGTTATAGCAGTAGCACAACCTTCGAAAGTGGGACAAACAGTGAAGATGTTAAGAAAGCCAGTGTTCTACTGTTGCGTAAATTGTACATGATGATGCAGAACCTTGGACCCCTTCCTAATGATGTTATACTTACTATGAAACTCCACTACTATAATGCAGGTAGGTGGAGACCTCTAGTCAAATTCCTTCTTCAGTGGTGAAGTAAATGTTTTGGATAAATAGAAGGATTTTGGCAATCATTTGAAAGAGATGTCTGTTGTTACCCATGAAAGATTATGCTGACTTGTTCTCCTGAAACTCAACCGTTTTCTCGGTTTTCTGCCCTTTTCATTTTGCAGTGACCCCACATAACTACCATCCCCCTGGTTTTAAAGAAGGGGTAAACTCACACTTCCTGCTGTTCGAGGGGAAGCCTGTAAACCTGCAAGCGGGATTGGTCTCCACTGGCTTTCATAGCATGAAATTAAAAGTCACAACTGAGGCCACCAGAGTGTCTGATTTGGAGAACAGAGTCTTTCAGGAGAGCAGCACTACAGAGATCGCCCATCAGGGTCTAGACTGTGATGAAGAGGAAGAGGAAGAGGAATGCAACAATCACGTAAGGCAAAGCTGTAGCGACTGTCCATTGCTTCAGTTAAACCCAGTTGACATTTTTCAGTTCACACACAGGTCATATCATAGTAACAGGATCCAATGGAGTGTGCCGGGTGTAAAAACTGAAACAAAACTAGCCCCTAACCTCGAGTCTTTATTCTAAAAAAGCTATTCTAAAAAAACTATCTTTGAGAAGGAAATATACTCTGTTAGATGAAGTGGTCCATGGCTAGGAGAAAAAAAGACTTTCTAATATACTTCTTTTTATAAAAGGTACCCATGAATTTAGGAAATTTTGGATTTTCTATAACTTATAAGAGCATATTAAACATTTAAAAATATTATAGGTGTTTATTCATACTCACTGCAAGTATAAGTAAGTTCTTGATTACTGGGGTAGAAAATTGTTATGGATAAACCTAAGTCAGAGTGCATTCATTTTCACTGCTGTAGATTATTCTATTCTTGACAGACATTCTTTCTTCCTCTGCAGTTGTTATAAACATTCATGTATATACCTCCTCGTACACATATGCAAGAGTGTCTCCAGGGAATATACCAAAGAGTTCTAGGGCTTGCACATTTTCAACTTTATTAGGTAATGAAAAACTGTTCTCTAAAATGGTTGTACCAATTTATGCTCCACCAAAAGTGGAGGGAGTGCTGTACATTATTGTCAATACTTTTTTTTTTAAGTAATACTTTAAATTTTATTTATTTATTTATTTATGGCTGCATTGGGTCTTTGTTGCTGCGCGCGGGCTTTCTCTAGTTGCAGCGAGTGGGGCTACTCTTTGCTGGTGCGCGGGCTTCTCATTGCGGTGGCTTCTCTTGTTGGGAAGCACAGGCTATAGACACGCGGGTTCAGTAGTTGTGGCTTGCGAGCTCTAGAGCGCAGGCTTAGTAGTTGTGGCGCATGGGCTTAGTTGCTCTGCGGCATGTGGGATTTTCGCGGACCAGGCCTCGAACCCATGTCCCCTGCATTGGCAGGCAGATTCTTAACCACTGCGCCACCAGGGAAGTCCCCTTGTCAATACTTAATTTTACCCAAGTTTATGTTTTCTGCCTAACTCCTGGATGTAAATGGTAATGCTTCATGATTTGATTTTGATTTGCATTTCCCTGATTATTAATGAGTTTAAGCATCTTTTCATGTATATTGGCTGTTCTGGTTTTCTTATGTATAAAGTAACTGTTCAAGTCTTTCATGCATTTTTCTATTAGATTATTTATCTTTTCCTCATTGATTTAAAAATATGTTCTGAATAGTAATTATTTTTCATTATTTATGTTGCAATTTTTTTTCAGGTTTGTGGCTTGTCTCTTCACTTTCTTTAAGATGTTTTTTGCTAAAGAGAAGTTCTTAATTTTTTTTTTTGAGAAGTTGTTAATTTTAATGTAGTCAACTCTTTTCCTCTAATATGTGCTTTTGGATATTAAGAAATTCTTCCTTATCTGAGTTCATTTTTAATATTCTCCTCTATTTTGTTATAAAAAATTTAAGGTTTTTCTTTTTACATATTTATTCCACTTGGAGTTTATTTTTATTTGTGGGGTAAGGTAGACCAGACCCCTTTTACATTTTAAAATCCAAGTATAATATACATACAGAAAAATACATATATCATAGTGATACAGCTCAATAAATATTCACAAACTGAACACCAGGGCTGGGATGAGAGTGAGGCAAACAAGGTAAGAGTGAGTACCACCTTAAATATTACTTCCTAGGTTTCTTGTTTGCCTCACCCCATTCCAGCCCTAATGAATACACATGTGAAATCAGCACCCAGATCAAGAAACAAAATACTACCAGCACCTTGAGAAAACTCAGTCTTACTTTGCAGTCACTGTTCTACTCAACAGCAGTATCTCTATCCTGGCTTCTATTAGCATAGATTAGTTTCTCTTGTTTTTTATTTTATAGATGTGGAATCATGGAGTATGAAACATTTTTTCACTGCTTTGAACATGTCTTTTAGTGAAATACATACACATTTCTGGAGGGAATAGATTTACTAGGAGTAGAATTGCTGGGTCACAGGATATGAGTACATTTAGCTTCAATAGATACTACAAAACAATTTCCAAAGTGCTTTTGCCAATTTACACTTCCATCAGCAAGTTTTGGTTGCTCCACATCCTCATCAACTGTTGGCATTTTCCATCTTTTTAATTTTAGCCATTCTGGTGGGTGTGTAGTGGTAGGTCATTGTGGTTTTAATTTGTAGTTTCCTGATGACTAATGAAGATGAGCACATTTTCACATGTTTATTGGCCATGTTGGATGTCCTCTTTCGTGAAATGTCTTTTCAAGTCATTTGTCATTTTTCTATTGGGTTCTATTGGGTTTGTCTTTCATTCTTATGGATTTGTAGGAGTTCTGAATATATATTCCACATATAAGTCCTTTGTCAGATACATGTATTGTGAATATCTCTTCAACTTTCTAACTTGCCTTTTTACTCTCTTAACGGTGTATTGTGATGAACAGAATATTAATTTTAATATAGTTCAACTTATCAATCTTTTCGGCTATCTTCGGCAGTTTTTATTTAAAAATTTTTATCCACTCTAAAGTTTACAGAGATGTACTCTATGTTTTTCTCTAACAAGGAGAAATAGCTGCAGAAACAGAAGTGATTTTTTTTTTTTTTTAATTTATTTTTATTTTTTTTGCGGTACGTGGGCCTCTCACTGTCGTGGCCTCTCCCGTTGCGGAGCACAGGCTCCAGACGCGCAGGCTCAGCGGCCATGGCTCACGGGCCCAGCCGCTCCGCAGCATGTGGGATCTTCCCGGACCGGGGCACGATCCTGTGTCCCCTGCATCAGCAGGTGGACTCTCAACCACTGCGCCACCAGGGAAGCCCCAGAAGTGATTTTTAAAATTATAAGATACCTCCATGAATAACATCATACCAAAAATATAAATAACTGACCTTTCTCTCCCCTATCTTCAAGTATTTATATATTTTGGTGTGACGTTATTCATGGAGGTCTCATAATTTTAAAAATTGCTTCTGCTTCTGTAGTTATTTTCCTGTTTTTATATCTGGTATTTATTTGTGCCCCATTCATTTTTCTTGGTTAGATTGGCCCCAAATCAGTATTTTTTATTACTCTTTTCAAAGTCATCTTTTTTTTTTTTTTTGCGGTACGCGGGCCTCTCACTGTTGTGGCCTCTCCCGCTGCGGATCACAGGCTCCGGACGCGCAGACCCAGCGGCCATGGCTCACGGGCCCAGCCACTCCGCGGCAGGTGGGATCCTCTCGTACCGGGGCAAGAACCCGTGTCCCCTGCATTGGCAGGCGGACTCTCAACCACTGCGCCACCAGGGAAGCCCTCAAAGTCATCTTTTAGTTGTGCTGATCTCTTCTGTTGCTTTGTTTTTCTATTTTGCTCATGTTTTGTTTTTATCTTTGCCTTCTTCTATTTCTCTGGTTTGGTTTTGTCTCCCTTATTCCAAACTGATCTCTCCATCAATATATAGACATATATATTCTACGAGTACCTCGAATTCAGTATCAAATGGAATTTCAACTTCTTACCAAACATGCTCTTCTTCCTCCCAGGTTCCTTATCTTTGTATTTCATTAAAACTTTACCAAGCAGCCTGACCAGGAATGTGTTCAACTCCTATTTTCTTCTCACTTTTCACAGCCTTTTGGTTGCCATTTCTGTCTGTTTTGTATCTGAAATACTTCTCCAGTCTGGCCCTATTGCCACTGTACTGATTCAGGCTGTCATCATTGCTTTCTTGGTGAAGGACAGCTGAGCCTCCTAACTGAGTCTCCCTGATGACAGCATTGCCCCTCTAATTTGTCTTCCAGAGTGCCAGAGAGTGAGGGTACTAAAACTATGATGATCATTTTCAAATATTTCAAGTTGATTTATTTTGTGTAATTTCAAAGGTCAGAATGAGAGCCAGAAAATGAAAATTACATTGGCTGGGTGAGGTGTGCAGAGGTTGATTTTGGCTCAAGAGAAGAACTTTCTCTTAAAAAAAATTTTAAAGCAATATCATAATGATACTAAAGTAATTTAAAAAGCAGTGCAAATCTTCCAGCTGTCCTACCATCCCATCCCATCACTACTGTTTTCTTTCCTTTTTTTTTTTTTGGCCACACCACGGCATGGGGGGTCTTAGTTCCCCAACCAGGGATCAAATTTGTGCCCCCTGCAGTGGAAGCACAGAGTCTTAACTGCTGGACTGCCAGGGAAATCCCTGTTTTCATTTTTATATTTTCCATCCCATCTAGTCTTTTTCCACAGATATACATATTTATACATGATTTTAATCATGGTATAAATATAAATTTGTTTTATTGATAATTTTATACTTAATATTAATTTTATAACTATGTCCTACCTTACTCTTCATATTTTTAATTTTAATGAACTTTTTTTTCCATTTAGGTATTATACCATTTTCCTACATTAAATATTTAAGTTAATTCCTGATTTTACTACTATAAATGGTGTTGTAATAAATACCTTTGTATGTATGGCAGAATTTTCCCTTATTTTCTAAGGGTATAGTATCAGGAGTGAAATTTACAGAGCCTGAAAATTTGTATAGCTCTCAAATGAGTATTATCATTTTCCAGAAGCTTCCAGCTTCTCTACCTCCTCAGGATGGATTTTCTAAAAAAGACAACTACTTGATAAAACTGACTGTCTTGAGAAGGGTGAACGCTTTGTCGACAGCTGTGTTCAAGTACAGGTATATACTATGTTCAAGATAGAGTACAGATGATTGTCTCTAGGGTGTTGCAAGAGAAAATCATGATTTAGGGGGAAGGTTGAACTAGACTGACCTCTGAGGTCCCGTCCATGCTAAGATTCCCTGGGTTATATTTTGAATTCCTATTAAGAGAATAATGCCCTACTAAGCACTGTGAGGAAAATTAAGACATATAAAATATAGTTTCTACCTTTGAGAACTCTAGCTGAAGAGACAATATCTACATGATATAAAGAAAAATAATACTGGAGAGTATATGAATGATAGAAATAATATTAACTAACAATACTGAGCATGATACTCAGGGCTTCACATGTATTATCACTTTAAATCTTCCCAGCTATTTTATGAGGTAGATTCTATTATTATCCTGATTTTACAAAGGAGAAAACTGAAACTTAGAGAAATTAGCCCAAGGCTACAGATACAGTGAATAAGTAGCAGTGCCAGAATTCAAATCAAGGCAGTTGAACTCCAAAGCCTGTGCTCTTAGGATACAGAAATAAAGGTAAACTGGCACTGTGTAGGAAGGTTTCATTGAGTTGATTTTATGGATACATCAGTTTGATTGGCAGAGATTAGGGCAGAGGACGTTCCAGGCAAGTTGGAAATTACAGTGTGGTAGCATCAGAACTTCTGTCTCTATGATTTGGAATTCCAATTCTGAACCTTCCACATCTTTTCCTGTATCCTACCTGGCTTTGCTGAAATCTCTACTTTTCATAAACTTTAACCCAAAGATTTTTAAAAGCTTTTTTAAATAGTAAAATTTTTCTATTAAAATATAAAGTTTACAAAATCTTGATCAAAACAGCTTATACTGCTTTTTCACCAGTGATCCATAGTAAAGAAGTAATTTAACATAATCATCTTGTGAGGTTATTGTAAGATTGAAAAAAATATTTTAATACAATTTTCTTTTTCAGGTTATTTCTTATCTCAGTCACAGAAAGACAAATATAAAAGATTTCTACCAGTAGTTGAAATTATTCAATATTTGTACTCTTCATTTTCTGGTGTGATCCTTAAGATCTGAAGAACAATGTAAAACTGAGATCATAGTTTGGCAATGGATTCAGAAATGATTAAAGGAGATAAACTTGAAATTTAAAATTTCTTAGATGATAAGAACTCTTTTTTTTTTCCTTTTTTTCTTTTTTGCGGTACGCGGGCCTCTCACTGTTGTGGCCTCTCCCGTTGCGGAGCACAGGCTCTGGACGCGCAGGCTCAGCGGCCATGGCTCACGGGCCCAGCCGCTCCGCGGCATGTGGGATCCTCCCGGACCAGGGCACGAACCCGTGTTCCCTGCATCGGCAGGCGTACTCTCAACCACTGCACCACCAGGGAAGCCCAAGAACTCTTTTTTTTTTTTTTTTCAAAATTTATTTATTTATTTATTATTTTTGGCTGTGTTGGGTCTTCGTTTCTGTGCGAGGGCTTTCTCTAGTTGCGGTGAGCGGGGGCCACTCTTCATCGCGATGCGCGGGCCTCTTACTATCGCAGCCTCTCCTGTTGTGGAGCACAGGCTCCAGACGCGCAGGCTCAGCAGTTGTGGCTCACGGGCCTAGTTGCTCCGCGGCACGTGGGATCTTCCCAGACCAGGGTCCGAACCCGTGTCCCCTGCATTGGCAGGCAAGTTCTCAACAACTGCGCCACCAGGGAAGTCCCCAAGAACTCTTAAAACCTAACTCCACTTGGAAAATAGGACACAGAACCCAAGTAAAGAGACCAAGGAATCCCAGGACGAAACAGGGTTATGTAGAACTGTCTGAAAAACCCTGTCCCAAATGTGTCCTTATTTTATCTACCTCTGCGACATCTTCAGGACAGGTCTTACTTCCTTGTAGGGGTGGTTTAAGCTTAAGGCCTTAGGTAGTAAGGACACACAAACACAGTGGCACCTCACAGTACTCTGTGAAGTTGGACCTGTTTTCTCTGTTTCAGTCAGCTGGACGGATAGCAATAGACATATACACTAGAGAGAGGCTCTTGGACAGGTTTCTTTTTTTTTTTTTGCGGTATGCAGGCCTCTCACTGTTGTGGCCTCTCCCGTTGCGGAGCACAGGCTCCGGACGCGCAGGCTCAGCGGCCTTGGCTCACGGGCCCAGCCGCTCCACAGCATGTGGGATCCTCCTGGACCCGGGCACAAACCCGTGTCCCCTGCATCAGCAGGCGGACTCTCAACCACTGCGCCACCAGGAAAGCCCTGGATAGGCTTTTTTAAAGAATTCACCTATATGGTGACAATAACCACATGTTCTGGAATTGGTTGTAGAATCTTATTTAAATTTTATGCTAAGTTTAAATGCTGAGGGAAAAGTACTTCTTTCTAATAGAGGTACTTAACCCAGGCTCCTTAAAGGACTAGTAATTACTGATACATCCAGACAGCTATAAAAAGATGGAGAGCTAATGTTGCACATGTCTATTGTAGAGACTGATGGTCCTAGTTTATTAAGACATTACAGCTCTTTGGGAATTCGTATTTTTATCAATTTTTAAATGGGGATCCATAGGCTGTACTTTTCTAATTTTCTGAGCTTTTTATGAGTTTTGTACCTTCAGAAAGGGTTGCCTTTTCTTTTTGATGAAGTCCACAAAATAATACATATAACAATATATACCTTTTTTTCCCTGCGTGAAGGCCATTTTTTTCCCTGTGTGAAGGCCATTTCTTACCTTTTGTGCTAACACATTTGATTAAAGTGTAAATGATTTGTTTTTGAGAAATTAGAATGTAAAGTACATTGGTGCCAAAGTAAATGGTACCATTTAAGTGTGGACTAGAAAGATATTTTCTGTAATTTCTTAGAATTGCTTTGTATTCTAGTCAGTGGATTAAAACAAGAGCCTTTTCATTCAGAATCTATTTTCTCCCACTAAACTCTGAACTGAAGTTTTGCATTTTTGAGGTATAGTCTGATGATTTTCACAGTATTACATCTCTTGAAGCATATATGCCTTGTTTGATACAATGTAGTGTTGGCAAGAATATCTTAGATTCTTGGAAATAGAGTTGATTATTGAAAACGTTGGAAGAGGCACATTATCTACAGAAAATATTCAGACTTAAAAACCACACATCATTCTCTCTTTGTCATGGGGCTATAGTCCTTTTCACAAAGTTTCTTTTTGTCAAATAGGAAATTTTTTCAATTAATTTTTCTGTTCTGCATTACAGAATATAATTGTTATCCTCTGTTAACCATGAAAAGAGGAATGAAAGTTGGTTGACTATTCCATCAGTCATATAAATCATCTCTTTTTTTAAATGAATCACTCTATAACATACCAGAGAATTATCTCCTTCTTTTGTGAGTGGGAAGAGCCACTCTGATGATCTGTGTATATTTCATTTACATAAAGAAAAAAAGAGTATATTGATATATATATATTACAACAGAAGAAAAGCATAGTGAGTAATCTTAGGTAATAACACTTTGGATGTTACTATTATTAAACCCTAGCATTAAAAGAAGTAAGTTTTGTTTTTTTAAAAAAGGAGTAAGACTGATAATGTTCTTTCTGGTTTAAAAAAATACCTGTAATAATCTGAAATAATACAATGTTATCATTATACTAAAACCAGTGTAATATTAGGCTCTATTTAGAGTTTTTTAAAAAATAAAGACTTTATTGAGATTTAGTCAATTACATACTGGAAAAAATATAATGATAATGTTACTTAATTATATAGAACTATATACAGTTGGCCAATTTTTCTAATACTTGTTATATGTGCTGCTAGTTTTCCATCTGAAGTTACATTGCCTGTTGGTAAACAGATGAGATTATGGTTTGTAACAAACCCAGGCACTGTAAGGAGAGTAATTCTTTTGGTATTTATATTAGGATCTCAAAATTGAGATTTAAGACTTCAGAAGACCAGTCCTTCAGACAGTGATAAAGAGGAGCTAGAAACTGAAGTATATATATATCCTCTATGGAGCCACCACCTCAAATTTGCTTCTTCCTGTATGATGGAGGGCTCCTCCTGCTTTGATAACCAAATTCAGAACAAACAGAAACCTTATAGCTAATGGCACTGGTCTGACATTAAAACAAGTCTGCACTTAGCTCATTGTGAAGAAAGTTTAAAATAATATTCTAAAATATTCTAATCAACCATAAGGTATCAACATTTATTCAGTCAGCAAATTTATATTGAAGCCTATCATGCTTGACTCACTGTACAAAGATAAACACGTCAAATTCCTGATTCAGAATCACTCAGGAGAAATGGAACAAGTAGCTGTTATATAAATAATAATAATAATCAGTATTTATTAAGTGCCTACAAAGGGCTTTATATACACATGACTTCAATTGATCCCAACAACTTTGCATAACATTTTATAGCTGAAGGAACAGAAGTTCATAGACATTAAGTAGCATATCCAATGTTGCCCAACTAGAAAGCATCAGAGTCAGTATCAGAAAACCTAGGTCTCTCTGGCTCCAAAGCTCATCCTCAGTCCATTAAACCTTACATTCATTCATGTAGGAGAGAATGTTAAAAATCCCACAAGAGAGCCAAAATCCTATAGAATGATTAAATTCCACTTTTATTCATGAAGGAATAATGTAACAGACTTGTTCTCCTGTTATAAAAAATTAGGAAACTGGGTAAAATATGTGAAGCAACTGTTTTCAGACATTAGATAACAGGAAAGGCAAAACTGTGATCCCTGAGAGAAGAAAAACAAGGTGAGCCTTAAAACTGCACCTTCCATCAGGGGGTTCTTTCTGGACCACCGGTGTGGGAAGGGGGAACCCAAGCAGAGCATGGCATCTTGCTGGGTTGAAGAAATAGACTGGAGTTTGAGGAAGCTGAAGCACCTGGGGACAGAGTGTCAGAAGGGAGGGATCTACAGAGAGAAAGAGCTCCAGAAATCATCACTGGCATCCCTTGAGTCTTTTGTTGAATATTCAGCTTCTCAAGTATGGGTTGAAATTCTACAAGGTTGGACACAGAAAACTATTGGGGGAACTGTAAAAGAGTCTTAGAACTCTCACAAGACTGACAGACATTCACCTAACAATCAGTTATGTGGAGAGACCTTGTTGAACACCTGGAACATTCAATAGAGACTCCAGAAGGGTTACACCTTAGCATGAAGGCTAAACCAATCCTTTAGTGAAGGCCTCCAAACTGAATTCTAACAGCTTAAAAACAAGCCTTGAAAGGATCAAGCTTATTTGCCTGCCAAAATAACATTCAACACTTTTTAGAGGAAAACAAAGTCCAAACACTCAACTATGTAAAATTCTTATTGTCCAGAATCCGATAACAATTCATTCACATGTAAAGCAGCAGAAAAACTGACCAATAACCAAGGAAAATTAGTCAATAGAAGGAGACCCAGAAATGCCAGCAATGATAAAATTAGCAGATAAGGACTTTAAAACAACTATTATACCAAGTGCAATAATAACCTATGTTTACACAAAAACATGTATACAAATGTTTATAGTGACATTATTTGTAATCTCCCAAAACTGGAAACAACCAAGATGTTCTTTAATGGGAGAATGGATAAATTTAAAATAAAAAAGAACAAACTACTGGTACCTGCAACATCATGGATCAGTTGCAAATACATCATGCTAAGTGAAAGAAGCCAGCATCAAAAGATTACATACTGTATGATTCTATTTATACAACATTTTTTTCTTGAACAGCTTTATTGAGATATAATTCATATACCATACAAATTGCCCACTTAAAGTATACAATTCAATGGTTTTTGGTATGTTCAAAGAGTTGTGTAACTATCATCACAGTCAATATTAGAACATTTTCATCACCCCAGAAAGGAACCCCATACCCTTTAACTATCACCTCCCTATTTCCTCTTTCCATCTCTCCCCCAAGTCTTAAGCAACCATTAATCTATTTTCTGTCTCCATAGATTTTCTTATTCTGAATATTTCATACAAGTGAAGTCACACAATATATTGTGTTTTGTGACTGGCTTCTTTCACTTAGCATCATGTTTTCAAGTTTCACCCATGTGGTAGCATGTACTGGTGCTTCATTCCTTTTTATGGCTGAATAATATTCCATTGTATGGGTAGACCACATGTTTATCTATTCATCAGTGATGGACAATTAGGTTGTTTCTACCTTTTGGCTATTATGAATAATGCTACTATAAACATTCATGTGGGACTTCCCTGGCGGTCCAGTGGTTAAGACTCCATGCTTCCACTGCAAGGGGTTCAATCCCTGGTCAGGGAACTAAGATCCTGCATCATGCCAACAACAACAACAACAACAACAAAATGAAAAAACATTCATGTACAAGTTTTTTGGAACACCTATTTTTACTTTTCTTGGGTATATACCTAAGGGTGGCATTGCTGGGTCCTATTAACTCTGTTTAATCATTTGAAGAATCCAAAACTGTCTTCTAAAGTGGCTGCACCATTTTATATTTCCCCCTGCAGTGTATGCAAGTTCTAATTTTCTTCACATCCACAAAAAGACTTATGTCACTTTTTGATTCTAGCCATCCTGGTAGGTATGAAGTAACTGGTATCTCATTGTTATGATTTCTATATCTGTAGCAACTAGTGATATCATTGTTTATTGTCCATTTATATGTCTTTCATGGAGAAATGTTTATTCAGATATTTTGCCCATTTTTAAGTTAGGTTATTTGTAAACAACAATAAAAACTGTTGAGGTGTAAAAATTCTTTATTTCCTGGGTACAGTCTCTTAACAGATATATGACTTGGAAATATTTTCTCCCATTCTATGAGTTGTCTTTTCATTTTTGTGATGGTGTCCTTTGAAGCACAATTGGTTTTTAATTTTGATCAAGTCCAAATTATCCATTTTTTCTCTTGTTGCTTATGCTTTGTGCGATGTGTGTATGTGATATCCAAGAATCCTTTGCCAAATCCAAGGTCATGAAGATTTACTCCTTTGTTTCCTTCTAGGAGTTTTATAGTTTTAGCTCTTACATTTAGATCTTTGATACAGTTTGAGAGTCAATTTTAGTATATGGTGTGAGGTAAGAATCTGACAGCATGCTTTTGCATGTGGATATTCTAACACCATTTGTTCGAAAGACTGTTCTTTCTCCCTGAAACGGTCCTAGTGCTCTTGTCAAAATCAGTTGACCATAGACAGGTGGTTTTATTTCAGGACTCTCAATTCTATTCCATTAGTCTATGTGTCTATCCTTATGCCAGTACCACACTGTCTTGATTACCATTGTTTTGTAATAAGTTTTGAATCAAGTATGAGTCGTCCTACTTCCTTCTTATTTCTCAGGATTGTTTTGGTTATTCTGAGTTCTTTGCAATTTCATATGAATTTGAGAATCAGCTTGTCAATTTCTATAAAGAAGTCTGCTAGGATTCACATAGGGATTGCATTGAATCTCAAGATCAGTTTGGGGATTAATGACATCTTAATAATATTAAGCGTTTTGATCCATGAACATGGGATATTTATCCATTTATTTAGATTTTCTTTAATTTCTTTCAGCAATGTTAGTTGCACAAATCCTGTTAGTTCGTTTCTCTGCAGAACCCTAGATATAACACTTGCTGAACTTGTTAGTTCTAATAGTTTTTTAGTGGATTCTTTAGGATTTTCCACATACAAGATCATGTCATCTGCTAATAGATACACTTTTACTTCTTCCTTTCCAATCTGGATGCATTTTATTTCTTTTCCTTTTGTAACTGCCCTGGCTAGAACTTCCATTACAATGTTGAATAGAAGCGGTGAGAGTGGACAGCCTTGTCTTGTTCCTGATCTTAGGAGGAAAGCATCCAGTGTTTCACCATTAGGTATGTTATTGACTATGGTTTTTGGGTAGGTGCCTTCTAACATGTTGAATAAGTTTCCTTCTATTCCTAGTTTCTTCAGTGTTTTTTTTTTCTAATCATGAAAGGCTGTTGGATTTTGTCAAATGCTTTTTTTCTATTAAGATGATTAAGAGTTTTTTTTTTTTTTGGCGGTACGCAGGCCTCTCACTGCTGTGGCCCCTCCCGTTGCGGAGCACAGGCTCCGGACCCACAGGCTCAGCGGCCATGGCTCACGGGCCCAGCCGCTCTGTGGAATGTGGGATCTTCCCGGACCGGGGCACGAACCAATATCCCCCGCATTGGCAGGCGGACTCTCAACCACTGCGACATCAGGGAAGCCCGATCAAGTGATTTTGATATGATGTTTTACATTAATTGATTTTTACATATTAAACCAAGCTTGTATTTCTGGGATAAATTCCACTTGGTCATGGGAGATTATATATATATATTTTTTTTCCTGAATTCAGTTTGCTAAAATTTTGTTAAGGATTTTTATGTCCACATATATAAGAGATATTAATCTATAGTTTTCTCTTCTTGTGATGTCTTTGTCTGGTTTGGTATCAGGATAACATTGGCCTCATAAAATGAGTTGGGAAGTGTTCACTCCTTTTCTATAGTTTGTGGAGAGTTTGCATTAGTTTTTCTTTGAATTAAAATAAGCTAGCTGGGTCTGGGTTTTTCTTTCTGGGTAGTTTTAAACTTATTATTAATTCAGTCTCTTCACTTGTTACAGATCTATTTAGATTTTCTATTGATATTTCTTCTTGAGTCAGTTTTAGTAGTTTGTGTCTTTCTAGGAATTTATTATTTCAGCTATGTTATCTCTATTGACATATAACTGGTTGTAGTACTCCTTTATACTGCTTTCTTATATTTTTGTAAAGTCAGTAGTAATGTTTGCTGTTTTATTTATTTATATTTATTTATTTTTGGCTGCATGTGGGCTTTCTCTAGTTGTGGTGAGCGGGGGGCTAATCTTCATTGTGGTGCACGGGCTTCTCATTGCAGTGGCATCTCTTGTTGTGGAGCACGGGCTCTAGGCACACGGGCTTCAGTAGTTGTGGCATGTGGGCTCAGTAGTTGTGGCTCACGGGCTCTAGAGCACAGGCTCAGTAGTTGTGGTGCACGGGCTTAGTTGCTTCCAGGCATATGGGATCTTCCTGGACCAGGGCTCAAACCCGTGTCCCCTGCATTGGCAAGTGGATTCTTAACCACTGTGCCACCAGGGAAGCCCTGCTGTTTTATTTCTGATTCTAGTAATTTGAGTCTTTTCTCTTGTTTTCTTGGCTACAGGTTTGTCAATTCTGTCAATCTTTCAAAGAACCAGCTTATGGATTCATCAGTTTTCTCTATTGTTTTTTGTATTCTCCATTTCATAAATTTCCAATACAGTCGTTATTACCTTTCTTCTGCTTGTTTTAGATTTAGTTTGCACTTTTCCATCGTCTTAAGGAGGAAGTTTAGGTTCTTTGAGATCTTTCTTCTTTCTTAATATAGGCATTTACACCTATTAAATTCCCTCTAAGCACTGCTGTTTTAGCAGTGTTATGTTTTGTTCTGTTGTATCTTCTTTTTTATTAATCTCAAATGATTTTCTGACTTCCCTTTTGATTTCTTTTTCAACACATTGGTTATTTAGGAGTGTGTCGTTTAATTTTCATGTATTTGTGTGTTTCCTCGATTTTATTCTGTTCTTGATTTCTAACTTTATTCCACTGTAGTCAGAGAACATACTTTTAATTATTTTTATCCTTTTAAATTTATTTGAGATTTGTTTTATGAGTTAACATATGGTCTTTGCTGGGGAATGTTCCACATGCACTTGGGAAGAATGTATATTCTGCTGTTATTGGATATAGTGTTTCATAGATGTCTGTTAGGTCTAGTTGGTTTATACTATTTTTCAGTCCTTTTATTTCCTTATTAATCTTCTGTCTAGCTGTTCTACTCATTACTAAAATTGGGGTATTGAAGTCCCCAACTGTTATTGTTGAATTGCCTGTTTCTCCCTTCACTTCTGTCAGTTTTTGCTTCATGTAATTTTGTGTTCTATTGTTAGGTGTGTATATATGTATATATGTTTATAATTATTTTATCTTCTTGATGCATTGGCCCTTTTATCATCATAAAATGTCCCTCATTATCTCCAGTAACAATCGCTTCCTTTTGATGGGATTGTTTAATCCATTCACACTAATGTTATTATTATTATTATTTTAAAGTCTTTATTGAATTCATTACAATATTGCTTCTGTTTTACGTCTTGGTTTTTTGGCTGTGAGGCATGCGTGATCCCAGCTCCCCGACCAGGGATCGAACCTGCACCCCCTACACTGGAAGGTGGCAGTCCACTGGACTGCCAGGGAAGTCCCTAATGTTATTATTGATAAAGTAGGATTTATGACTACCATTTTACTTTTCATTTTCTATGTGTTTGTTTTTTTTTGTTCCTCTAGTCTCCTTTACTGCTTTATTTTGTATTGAGTGAATATTTTTAATGAAGCATTTAAAATTAAACATTTTTTCACTAAATTTTTTGGTTTTTTAATTGGTTACTCTATCATATACATCTTAACTCATCAGAATTAGCTTCAGGTTTATGCTAATTTAATTCCAGGGAGATTTAGCAGTGTTACTCCTATATAGCTCTATTCCCTTTCCCCCTTTTCTGTGGTTATTATTGCTATTAATATTACACCTATAATGTTACACACCCAGCAATACATTGTCATAATTATTACTCTGCCATCTGTAGTCATTTTCTTAGACCAATGCAGCTTTGTTCCTACTCAAGTCCTTTGTGCTTATATTGGCACATATATTACACTTCCTTATGTTATAGATTGAACAATACATTAAATACACATTATTGAATTTCTCCAGGAGTCTCTTCTAACAGGTCTGAGGTGATATCTCATTGTGGTTTTGATTCACATTTCCCTGATGAGCATCTTTTCATGTGCCTGTTGGTCATCTGCATTTCCTCTTTGGAAAAATGTCTACTTCTTCTGCCCATTTTTTCATCGGGTTGTTTGGTTTTTTTGATGTTGAGTTATATAAGCTGTTTATATATGTTGGATATTAATCCCTTATCGGTCATGTCATTTGCAAATATTTTCTCCCATTCTGTAGGTTGTCTTTTCATTTTGTCAATGGTTTCCTTTGCTGTGCAAAAGCTTTTAAGTTTAATTAGCCCTCATTTGTTTATTTTTGCTTTTATTTCCTTTACTTTTAGGAGACGGATCCAAAAAATTATTGCTGTGATTTATGTCAAAGAGTGTTCTGTCTTTGTTTTCCTCTAGGAGTTTTATAGTATCCAGTCTTACATTTAGGTCTTTAATCCATTTTGAGTTTACTTTTGTAGATGGTGTTAGAGAATGTTCTAATTTCATTCTTTTACAGGTAGCTGTCCAGTTTTCCCAGTACCACTTATTAAAGAGACTGTCTTTTCTCCATTGTATATTTTCTTGCCTCCTTTGTTGTAGTGAAATTTATTTCTTAAATAATAAGACTTGAAAGTCAAAATTAGTCCTTGATTGGTGGGCTGCAGAATGGATGCTGTATTAGCAGGCATGAAAACAACATTAATCTCATTGTACATCTCCGTCAGAGCTCTTGAGTGACCAGGTACATTGTTAATGAGCAATAATTTTTTTTTTTTTTTCCGTACACGGGCCTCTCACTGTCGTGGCCTCTCCCGCTGCGGAGCACAGGCTCCGGACGCACAGGCTCAGCGGCCACGGCTCACGGGCGCAGCCGCTCCGCGGCACGTGGGATCTTCCCGGACCGGGGCACGAACCCGCGTCCCCTGCATCGGCAGGCGGACTCCCAACCACTGCGCCACCAGGGAAGCCCCCAGCAATAATATTTTGAAAGGAATTTTTTTTTCCTGAGTAGCAGGTCTCAACAGTGTTATCAATAGACATACTGTCATCCAGGCTCTGTTGTTCCATTTATAGAGCACAGGCAGAGTAGATTTAGAATAATTCTTAAGGGCCCCAGAATTTTCAGAATGGTAAGTAAACACTGGCTTCAACTTCAAGTCACCAGCAGTATTGGCCCCTAACAAGAGAGACAGCCTGTCCTTTGAAGCTTTGAAGTCGGGCATTGGTGTTTCCTCTGTAGCTATGAAAGTCCTAGATGGCATCTTCTTCCAACATAAGGCTGTTTCATTTACACTGAAAATCTGTTATTTAGTGTAGCTACCTTCATTAATTATCTTAGCTAGAACTTCTGGATAACTTGCTGCAGCTTCTACATCAGAACTTGCTGCTTTATCCACTTTCATGTTATGGAGATGGCTTCTTTCCTTAAACGTCATGAACCAACCTCTGCTAGCCTCAAACTTTTCTTCTGAGAAAAGCTTCTCTGAGCTTCGGAGAGCTTCTTCACCTCTCTAAGCCTTCATAAAATTGAAGAGAATTAGGACCTTGCTCTGGATTAGGCTTTGGTGTAAGGCAATACTGTGGATGGTTTGATCTTCTATCCAGACCACTGAAACTTTCTCTATATCAGCAAGCCTGTTTTGCTTTCTTATCATTCATGTGTTCATTGGAGTAGCATTTTTAATTTCCTTCAAAAATTTTTCCTTTGCTCTCACAGCTTGGCTAACTGTTTGCCACAAGAGGCCTAGCTTTGGGCCTAGTATGGCTTTTGACATGCCTTCCTTTATTTAATCTTAAAAAAAAACAAAAAACGTTTTGATTTAAAGTGAAAGACATTCAACTCTTCCTCTCACCTGAACACTTAGAGGACATTGTAGGGTTATTAATTGGCCTAATTTCAATATTGTTGTGTTCAGGGAATAGAGAGTCCCGAGGAGAGGGAGAGAGATGGGGAACGGCCAGGCGGTGGTGCAGTCAGAACTCACAAAACGGGCTTCCCTGGTGGCGCAGTGGTTGAGAGTCCACCTGCCGATGCAGGGGACACGGGTTCGTGCCCCGGTCCAGGAAGATCCCACATGCCGCGGAGCGGCTGGGCCCGTGAGCCATGGCTGCTGAGCCTGCGCGTCCGGAGCCTGTGCTCCGCAACGGGAGAGGCCACAACAGTGAGAGGCCCGCGTACCGCAAAAAAAAAAACAAAAAAAGCCCCCCAAAACCTCACAAAACATTTATTGATTGAGTTCATTGTCTTATATGAGTGCAGTTCATGGTGCCCCCAAAAGAATTACAATGGTAACAATCAAAAGATCACTGATAACAGATCACCATAACAAATATAACAATAATGAAAAAATTTGAAATATTTTAAGAATTATCAAATGTGACACAGAGACATGAAGTGAGCAAATGCTGTTAGAAAAATGGCACTGACAGACTTGCTCCACACAGCATTGCCACACAACTTCAATTTGTAAAAAACGTAATATTTGCAAAGCACAATAAAATGAGGTATGCCTGTATTGGAAATCAATAACAATATATCTGGGAAATATATAAAAATTTGGAAAATATTGAAAATATCAATAAAATTGATAAACCTATAAGCTAAACTGATTAAAAAATAGAGAAGACACAAATTTCCAATAACAGGCATGAAAGATCGATATTTCCACAAATCTCACAGATATCAAAAGCAAAATAAAGAAATATTGTAAAAACTGTATTCTGATAAATTGGACAACTTAGATGAAATAGTCACATTCTTGAAAGACACAGATTACCAAACTGACACATATAGAAATAGATAAACTTAATAATCTTATATTGTATAAAGTTGAATTTGTAATTGAAACTCTTCGCATAAAGGAAACTCCAGTTTAGATGGTTTCACTGGTGAATTCTTTCAAACAATTAAGAAAGAAATAATGCTGATCTTAAACAAACTCTTTAAGAAAATATTGAAGACTTCACAACTCATTTTATGAAGCTGGAATTATCTGATTCTAAAACCAGACAAATACATTATAAGAAAAGAAAACTCTGAACCAAACAATACCAATAGCTCTCATGACTGACTATAGATGCAAGTATCTTTAACAAAATATTAGCAAATCTAATTCAGCAATATATAGAAAGAAAAATACATCATGACTATATGGGGTTTATCCCACAAATGCAAGATTGGTTTAAGGTTTTAAAATCAATCAATGTAACTCACCATATTAACAGAATAAAGGAGAAAAACCACATGATCATCTTTATAGATGCAGGAAAAGTGTTTGATGAAATCAACATTTATTTGTAATTTTTTAAAGAGAAACTTCTAGAAGACAAGGAATGGAAGGGAACTTCCTCAACCTTATAAAAGACATTTACACCATGCACCTTTGGTCAATTAATCTATGACAAAGGAAGCAAGAATATACAATGGAGAAAAGACGGTCTCTTTGGGACTTCCCTGGTGGTCCAGTGGTTAAGACTCCGTACTCCCAATGCAGGGGGCCCAGGTTCGATCCCTGGTCAGGGAACTAGATCCTACATCCCTGGTCAGGGAACTAGATCCCACATGCTGCAACTAAAGATCCCACATGCCACAACTAAAAATTCCTCATGCCACAAGGGAGATCCCATGTGCTGCAACTAAGACCTGGCACAGCCAAATAAATAACTAAATAATTAATTAAATAAATAAATAATTTAAAAAGATAGTCTCTTCAACAGCTATTGCTGGGAAAACTGGACAGCTACATGTAAAACATTGAGAATGTTACCTCACACGATATACAAAAAGTCAAAATGGATTAAAGACCTATATATGTAAGACCTGAAACCATAAAACTCCTAGAAGGGAACATAGGCAGAACACTCTTTGACATAAATTATAGCAATATTTTTTCAGATCTGTCTCCTCAGGCAAAATAGATAAAAGCAAAAATAAACAAATGGGACCTAATTAAACTTAAAAGGTTTTGCAAAGCAAAGGAAACCATTGACAAAACAAAAAGACAACCTACAGAATGGGAGAAAATGTTTGCAAATGATATGACCGGCAAGGGGTTAATATACAAAATATATAAATAGCACATACTACTCAATATCAGAAAAACAAACAACCTGACCTAAAAAATGGGCAGAGGAACTGAATAGACATTTTCCCAAAGATGGCATGCAGATGGCCAACAAGCACATGAAAAGACGCTCAACACTGCTAATTACTAGAAAAATGCAGATCAAAACAACGAGATATCACCTTACACTTGTCAGAATGATTATCATTAAAAAGTCTACAAATAGCAAATGTTGGAGAGGATGTGGAGAAAAGAGAACCCTTGTACACTGTTGGTGGGAATGTAAATTGGTGCAGCCATTATGGAAAACTGTATGGCGGTTCCTTGAAAAACTAAAAATAGAACTATCATATGATCCAGCAGTTCCTCTCCTGGGTGTATGTTCAGAAAAGACAAAAACACTCATTCAAAAAGATACATGCCCTCCAATGTTCATAGCATTATTCATAGTTCATAGCAGCATTATTTACAATTGCCAAGATATGGAAGCAACCCAAGTGCCCATCAACAGACGAATGGATAAAGAAGATGTGAGATACATACATACATATGTATATATATATATATAATGGAATATTACCCAGCCATAGAAAATAATGAAATTCTACCATTTGCAGCAACATGGATGTACCTAGAGAATATTATGCTTAGTGAAATAAGTTAGGAAAAGACAAATACTGTATGATATCACTTATATGTGAAATCCAAAAAAAAAAACCAAACATATGAATATATAGGCAAAACAGAAACAGACTCACAGATATAGAAAACAAACTAGTGGTTACCAAAGGGGAGAGGGAAGGGGGAGGAGCAAATTTGGGATTAAGAGATACGAACTGCTATGTATAAAATAGATAAGCAACAAGGATATATTATATGCACAGGGAATTATAGCCATTATCTTGTAATAACTCTTAATGGAGTATAATCTGTAAAAGTACTGAGTCACTATGCCATACACCTGAAAGTAATATAGTATCATAAATCAACTATACTTCAATTAAAAAAAAGACATTTATGGGCTTCCCCGGTGGTGCAGTGGTTGGGAGTCCTCCTGCCGATGTAGGGGACACGGGTTCGTGCCCCGGTCCGGGAAGATCCCACATGCCGCAGAGCGGCTAGGCCTATGAGCCATGGCCGCTGAGCCTGCGCGTCCGGAGCCTGTGCTCCGCAACGGGAGAGGCCACAACAGTGAGAGGCCTGCGTACCACACACACACAAAAAAAGACATTTACAAAGAACCTAAAGGTAGCATCGTACATAATGGTGAAAGACTAAACACTTTGTACCTAAGATAGAGAGTAAAATAGGATATCAACTCTTACTACTTCTATTTAACATTATACTAGAGCTCCTAGTCAGTGAATTAAAGTAAGAATAAAAAATAAAAGGCATACAGATTGGAAAGGAAGGAGTAAAACTAAATTTCTTTGAAAATGACACGACTGTGTACACAGAAAATCCTGACACTACCAGGATTAATATATGAAATTAGCAAGGTCACAGGATACAGGGTCAACACACAAAAAAACTATTGTATTTCTCTATACTGTCAATGAACAATTGGAAAATGAAAAATTTAAATACTATTTACAGTGGCATAAAAATTCATGAAATACTTAAAGCTAAATTAATAAGACATTTGCCAAAACGTACACAATTAAAACTATAAAACATTGCTGAGATAAATTAAAGAAGACCAAAATAAATGCAGAGATCTACCATGTTCATGGATTGGAAGACATGATTAAGATGTCAGTTCTCTCCAAATTGATCTATACATTCAGTGGAATCCCAGTCAAAACTCCACAGGTCTCTCTTTTGTGGAAATTGATAAGCTGATTCTAAATTTAAAAGGAAAAGCAAAGGACCTAGAAAAGACAGAACTTTTGAAAAAGAACAAAGTTGTAGAACTTACTGTATCAGATATCAACACTGTAAAGGTACTAAAAGTACAGTAAACAAGATAGGGTGACCTTGTAGTAAAGATAGACATATAAATCAATGGAACAGAATACAGAATTCAGAAATATACCCACACATATATAGTCAATTGAGTTTTTACGAAGGTACCAAGGTAAAAGATAGTCTTTTTGACAAATGGTGCTGGAACAATTGGATATCCATATATCCATATTAAGTGAACCTTAATCCTTACCTCATACCACACACAAGGTTAATTGAAGACAGATTAAGGACCTAAATGTAAGAGCTAAAACTATAAAACTTCTAGAAGGAAACAAAATGTTCAGCAAAAAGTTTTCAGGCAGTTCCCTAAAAATACTAACCATAAAAGGAAAAATATTGATAAATTGGACTTTATCAAAATTTAAAACTTCTCTTCCAAAACGACATTGTTAAGAAAAAGGCAAGCTAAAAACTGGGTGAATAAAAAAACAAAACAAAACAAAACAAAAAAACTGGGTGAATATATTCTTAATACATACATCTGACAAAGAACTTGTATTCAGGATATATAATTTTTATGTGTACAGATGATATTTATACAGATAATTTTCAACTCAAGAAAACAGCCCCATTTTTAAAAATGTCCAAGAATTTGAACAGACACTTCACCAAAAAATATGTACCCATAGCCAAGTAAGCACATGAAAAGATGCTTCATGTTATTAGTCATCTGGAAAATACAAATTAAAACCAAAATGAGATACTAGCATACATTCACTAGAATGACTAAAATTAAAATCGACAATATCAAGTGTTGTCAAGGATGTAAATCTTTTGGAATTTTCATACATTGCTGGTGGGTATGTTAAATGGTACAACCACTTTGGAGAAGATTTTATCAACTTCCTATAAAGCTAAACATATGCTTACTATATGGTACAGGAATCTCACTCCTAGTTATTTATCCAAGAGAAATGAAAACATATAATCACAAAAATACTTGAACAGAAATGTTCATAGCAGCTATATTCATAATAGCTCCTATTATTGGAGACAACCCAAATGCCCATCAACTGGTCCTGGGGTCAGCAAACTGTGGTATCTTTGTACAACGAATTAGTATTAGCAATAATAATAATAAAGAATAAACTGTGCAAAACTGTGAATAAATTTTTAGAAGTCAAAAAAAGTCAGACAAGAGTACATACTATATGATTTCATTTACATGAAATTCTAGAAGCAAAACTAATCTAAAATTATAGGAAACAAACTGATGTTTGCCTAGGGGTGGGGGTTGGATGGGGATTTAGCGCAAAGAGGAATAGGGAAACTTTAAGTCGATGAAACGTTCTCTATCTTGATTGTGGTGGTGGATATATAGGTTTATCAAAGCTCATAGAAATGTATAATTAAAATAGATGCAATAGTATGTACAATAGTATGTAAACTTTGCCTCATTACAGTTAAATTTTAAAAAGCTGTAATCCATGGTATTACTCACTAAAGCCCTATTGGTAATTGTTACAAATTGGAAACAACCTAAGCATCCCTCAGTGAAAGTTTGGTTCAATAAGTTTTGGTAGACCAATAAGATGAGGCACTATGTAGCCATTAAGAACACAGTAGAGAAGTGAAATTATCGATCTGGAGAAAATATTTGTACTTTTTTGGTAAATGAAGATAAGATAAAACAAGCCACCTAATACTTTCCCAAATATATAATTTAATTTGGGTTATGTCAATAATTTGCATTATATTCTTATAACTATATAATTCTATAAAGAGCTGAGTTATGTAGTAAGTCATGATTGCTTTTCCTTTCTTGCATAAGTTTTTGCTTTCTCTGCAGTTAATAATTGTTCTTCATTTGCTTAGTTTTTCCTCTACTTATTCCTAATTCAATTCCAAACTTTCTGCTGATTATCTAAACCTGCACTATCCAAAATGGTAGCCCCTAACCACATGTGGCTATTAAAATTTAAATTAATTGTAATTAAGTGAAATGATAAGTTTAGTTCCTCAGTCACACTTGTCACATTTCAAGTGCTCTGGCTAGTGACTGCTGTATTGGACAGTGCAGATATAGAACATTTCCATCATCACAGAAAGATCTAATGACAGTGCTGGCCTAAGTCTCCTTTAAGATACTCAGAAGCAATAATTTTGTCCTCACTGAGAAATTTCTCCTGGAGCTTTTCACCTTTGACCAAATCTGTTGCTCTCTGGTGCCTGGCTCTCATCCTGGAATCTACCTTCAACAATTTCTGGGGAATTCTTTGCCTCTCCTGTGTTAGACCTTTTGTTTGCTATTCTTGGTTTTCTCCCTCATTTCCATGGAACATATCCTCTGATAACTTCCTGAGAAGAGGAGTGATGGGAGGTGAGTTTTTGAAATCATACAAGCCGTAAAAATATTATTATTTTACCCTTATATTTGATTGAGAGTCTGGCTGGAAATAACAATCTAGGAGGACAATTATTTTTCATGAGAATTTTGAGGCATTGTTCCTTGTGTTCTAGCTTCTGGTGTTGCTGTTAAGAATTTCCAAGCCATTCTGATTTCGAGTTTTTGTATATTATCTGTTTTTTCCTGTCTGGAAGCTTTTTCCTCAGATTTCTGAAATTTCATAATGTTGTGCCTTGATATAGGTCTGTTTTCATTCATTATTTATGCTTGTCAGTCAGTGGCCAGTTTGAATCTGGTAACTTGGGTGATCCTTCAGTTCTGGGAAATTTTCTTGAATTATTTCCTTGATAAAAATTATGTCCCCTCAAAACTCTCTATCCTTTCTTTCTGGATCTCCTAATATTTAGATAGTAGACCTCCTGTATATAGTTACTCTATTTTTAAAAATCTTTTCTCTACAATTTTCCATATCCTTGTGCTTTTGTTCTGCCCTCATGGATAACTCTTCAACGTAATCCTATTCTTCTGTTGAGTTTTTATTTGTGCTATTGTATTTTGTTTCCAAGAGCCTTTTGTTGTTGTTCTCTGAGTGTTCCTTTTTACGGCATCCCGCTCTTACAGAATTGTCTCTTATCTCAGAGGATATTGATATCTCTAGATACATTTCTTCTCTTTGTATGTCTTTGTTTGTTTCTTCTATTTGTTTGCTGTTTCCTCCTTTACCCCCAGCCACCTCTCCTACCTCTCTCTCCTCAGAAGGCCAAAGATGGCTGGTAGTCGTTGGTTGTCTGCTTATACTTAAAAGGGGAAGGACTAGAAAGCTCTGAGCTTGTGGATGATTGTGATTGTGGCCTTCATTGTAGAATGATATGATCAGGCCTTTGGGGGGAATGCTCAATATCTGTATTTTTTAAATCATTCCTCTTGGTCAGTTTCTTCAATCTATGCTGGCCACCAGTGTTTTGGGAGCCAAATAGAGATAGAGGGCTGAGGGTCTCCACATTCTGTATGCATAGTTTCACTTAATTCCCCCATTTCCAGTACCATAACCCTGCCTCAACTGTGCTTTGGATCCCACTATCCAAACACCTCTATCACCTTCCCCAGAGAATAAACTTCCAATTTTATGCCTGGGTGGTCAAGGGGCAACTGTTTGGTTTTGCAAAATTGAAGAAGGGGTCTGAGGATTCCAACTGCTTCATAAATGTCTTTTAGTTGGTCTTATTTTAGCTCCTCTACCCACCCTCTTTATCCCTTATTTCACAAGTACCTGATGCTGGAAATTCTTTAGACTGCTGTACATTTGGATGGTTCTTGGTTTGCCCCACTGCTGGTTTAAGTTACCACTACATTAGTTACCTCTCATCCATCTGCTTTCCAGCTTCCAAACTTTCATTGCTGCTGCTTTCTCTCTTATTCTTTCTGTCCTTTGGGGTTTCTACTCTTTAAATAAATCTCTTTACTGTCATTCTAAAGAGGTTTGGGGAGGAAACTAAATAAATGTTGATGGTGTGTGCATCTACCATCTTCACCCAGAAGTCAGTAAATATTCTCCTAAAAAATAAATATGTCAAGAATTACTTTATAGGACCAGCAATGCATTTTTTTCTTTAAGCATTTTGGTCTGAAGAATAAAGGTATTATTACTTGCTTCAGACAGGATTTCTGAGAATTGGTAAAGTATTGCTCAACAATTTTAACATAAAAAATACTTCATAATACCATAAAGATACTACAAAAATCATATTTAAAGAATTTAAGTCTAGGGGCTTCCCTGGTGGCGCAGTGGTTGAGAGTCGGCTTGCCAATGCAGGGGACACGGGTTCGTGCCCCGGTCCGGGAAGATCCCACATGCCGTGGAGCGGCTGGGCCCGTGAGCCATGGCCGCTGAGCCTACGTGTCCGGAGCCTGTGCTCCGCAACAGGAGAGGCCATAACAGTGAGAGGCCCAGGTACAGCAAAAAAAAGAGAGAGAATTTAAGTCTAAATGGTTTCAAGAAGAGAATATTAGCTCAGAGTCTTCCACTTGGAAATAAATATCTCAGATGGGTAGAAGGCCACTGGATATAATAATGATATTATCTGAAAATATTTGCATGTTAAAAATTTTTCATGCATACTTTATCTTTTCAGAGCTTGCTAGAACATCCATAGTTTCAATTTAGGAAAAAAATATTAGTATAAGATAATTTAAAAGTCCACAAAGATACTGTCCTATTAACTTAGAAGAACACACAGAGATCAAATTCTTCCACTTGGTTTTGGATGCTTTGTGTCATAATCCTGACTTTGTTCAAAAGCAAGACTTTGAAATTCTGAGTAGAAGGTGAGGAGGAAAATTTGAATGAAGTTGTTCTAAACATTAGGAAGAAAAAGCCTTCACGTGATCCTGATTATCCCTCTAGTTACTGTGCTGTTTCCTTACCAAATTTTTCATAAGAGGCTTTCCATTTACTGTACCCCTTCTCACCTGCTCTTTGAATCAGAAAGCTGGCTTCTTCAGTCATCTTCACTTTTCCTAACAATGACTTTTAATTAAGAGATCTCACTGTCTTTACTCCTTTTTTCAATCTTCTTGGCCTGTTTTATGATGTTGACTCTATACTCTCTTTTAAATGTTCCTTTTTATTTCTATGACATTATACTGTTCTCATTCTCTTTCCATCTGTCTGTGCTGTCATCCGCTTCTCTCTGTTACTTTTGTTCTTTCTCCCACCTCTAACTGTTGGCAAAGCCCAACCCCTTCAAGGCCCAGACTATATAATCTTCAATGTCTACATACTTTGGAGGATTCATCCATTCTCAGGGCTTTAATCATCACATGTGTGCTGTTGACTCCCAAAAGTCTTATCTTGTGCCCTGACCATCAGCACTGAACAGCTTCAGTTCTATATCTTTAATCTTCTGTTGGGCATTTCCACTTTGATATCTCACTATCATGTCAAATCCAGTATGCCCATCTTTTTATTCACCACTGCCCTCCCCTTTCCACACCCAGAACAACTTTCCTTACCCAGTTTCCCTGCCTCTCAGCAGTTTCCTTTATCCTCTCAATGTCTTAAGTTCAGAATCTTGAAATCATTCTTATTTATTCAGTCAGGTATCAAAATTCATCCAAGCCTTCCTTTTCCAGTCTGTTCTTACTGCCAAAACTGGAGTCCAGGCCTTCATCCTCTTGCATTTGAATTGCAGCCACAGCTTCCAGGCTGTCTCACAGCCTCCTGCTCTATCCCATATACCACTGCCAGTCAAATCTTCTTTAAATACAACTTTCATCGTATCACTTCCTTAATCAAAATCTCTCATGATTCCTATTTCCTACTACATCAAGTCTAAACACCCCTACCTGACTTTCAGGCCACTCATGAAATGGCTCCATGTTACCTGTCTTACTTCCCACTCTTACCCAACCTGTTCCCCCTTCCTTAAGTCTGTTTTCTCACTGTCAAAAGAACAAGCCAAGTTTGTTTCTGCCTTCATATCTTAACAAATATACTTTCTCTTGCTTGGAATGCCTTTCTTCTTTCTATTGACCTAAATCATATCCATCTTGCAAGAGAATTGTCTATGCTTGCTGTGTCCACTTCCCTGCTCTCTATTCTCTTTGACCCACTTTAATCAGGTGTTCACTCCCACTAACTCCACTGTCCAATACACAATTATTATTTTCCTATCATGAATTCACACCTATACCACCAATTCCAATCTAATACTACAGAAATCATTCTAGTTTTCTCACTTTCTGTATTTGTCATTTCTTTCTCTATCAGTAAGAAACCTGGCCCCCATTATACTTAACATATTTACTTATGTTATCTGTCCCCTCGAATGTAACCAAGCTCCCATCCTTGCCACCTTCCCTACACACATATAGATACCTATCTCACCCTGCTCAAGCTCTGACACCCCCTGTGAGTCACCCATACTTGTGAGGCCCTCCCCACTCCATTCAGCCTCTGACTTCTCATGCTAGGCCCGTCCTCCACATGGAGGCTTTCCTCACGCTGCTCAGGTTCTGACTCCCCTCCGGCACACACCTCTCTGGCTCTGCCACACCTGACACTGGTGTTAGGACTGAACTGCTCATTGAGGGGCAGGAAGAGGAAGAAGAATTAAAGTCAATATTTTATTTAGAAAAAGCTTTCTAGCTAGTGTAGATTTGACTACAAGTTGAGAAGGTGATAACATTTGTCTCCTTTCTCCTAAAAAACACATATTGTCAATATCTATCTGAAATACCATAGAAATCAGTGGACAAGAGCCAAAACATTTCTGAAAGAATACCCAACCTAGATCAATGTAGAAACAAAACACCCAGATAAAAAAAGAAATATTTCTTCATATTTTTCCATCTTTTGTTCAAATATTTTGGTATTATTGACACAGCCTCAGGATCACTATCAAGTGCTTGTGATTATGGTAAATTCATGAACTTTACAGTTTTGAAGATGGTGGTTTCTGATGCCTGAGGCTCAAAATTAATTTTATCTTTTAAAGCTGAGAAATGCAAATATTTCATCACAATAATATTATAATCATTCGGTTAGACCTCTGCAAGATCTCCCTTGACAACCATTTCACAGAGATGAAGCACTGATGAGGAGTCAGAATGTGGCCATCAAAGAGACTACAGACAGCCCCTGGAGACCACAACTTTCCCAGGACAAAAATACCCAAGTTTGCTTCCAAATCCTTTAAAGATATAAACTAACCATTCCAAGAAGTAGCTTTCTCATTCCTACTGTTACTCCCAACTTTCTTTGTCTGAGAAAGGCAAATTTAGCCTTTCTTCTAAATCAAGATATGATAGACTGGACTTTTGTTTAATTCTAAGCCAAAACGTTCCCAAACTCCCACTGCATTCCTGGGAAGTCCTAAATGCTGTTGAGTGTTCCTTGGCCATGTCTCATTCCTTCAGGGAGTCAAACACTCTCCATCCATACCCTCTTGGAGACCATGAAAAGGGAACACGGCCTCTGTGACTGCTCCCACCAGGTGGGTCCAGATTAACTTTACAGTCCACTTACGAGGAAGCTAACAAGGCTCCTCTGTGGGTGTTTGAGCACACCTTACAAAACTGCTGATGACATCATGAGCCAAAGAAAGCAGGTCTCACATTGTGGACTAAGCCTAAATATTAATACTACTTTATATTTATGTAGTGTCTTTTTTCCAAGGAGCTCCAAACCTCTTTACAGACATTATGTCATTAATCCTCAAAGCATTGCTGTTTGGTACATGGCAAATACTATCCCCCTCCTTTTTTTTTTTTTTTACTGTGATGGAAACTTGCAAGTCAGTGATGGAACCCAGCCCCCTAGTTCTCAGTCTTTGCACTATACCGTGAAAATAACCAGATGAATAATTTTTCAAGCTTATTCATTTCTTCTTGGGTGGGATTTGAGAGGATGTCTCAGTTTGTATGCATTTCAGTTTTCAGTGCAAGTTTGTAGCTGAAATTTGAAGGGAAGACCGTTACTAAATGTATAATCTCACTTATCACTCAGAGATCCCGTATACTTCTCATACCCCAGGATAAGTTAGATTTTTTAAAATCCCTATGCCAGTTTAGGGCACATTTCATTTACAGCAACCACATATTCACCAAAATTAGGCAATGTTCAACTAGATACAACCAATTTGTATTGAGTGATTAACATGTACCAGATACTGTGCCAAACATTTTCAAATACGTGATCTTATTTTACATATATGATATCCCATGAGGACCTGTTAGATTAAGTCTTATGTGTATGGATACAGAGTGGGGCAAGAAAAAGAAAGGTACTAATAGAAGTATGGCCTCAGCTGCCATGTCCCTGCCTCCAACCTCCCCTCCCACCCCCCAAACCAAAGAGCTCAATTAACTCTAATTCCCTTAGTGGAAATCCCCAGCATAAATATTTCCACAAAAAGGGAAAATGTGGGTGAATTCTAAAAACCACCAGGAATTAGCTCAATACCCACCAAAATAAAAACCCTAACACCTTAAAAGATTGGTTCCTGCATATTCACCAATTAATGCAAAGCACAGAGAACAAAACACAACAGTGTCTAATGAAGACAAGTATTTCTTGATTTCACTTGGTTAGACACTTCCTAATCAGGAATATTTGAACCAGGAATTATGAACTATGGTGGCATAATTTTAAACACAAAAATCAATTTCACATCTCATTTTTTTATTCTTTCATGTGACCCACCGTCATATTGTTTTCCAAATTGGTAGATGTCTTTACGCTGCTGTATTAGATAATGGCAGTGAAAAGAGAGATGCTGGGGGAAAACAGAAAAACTCTTCTTCTAAAACAAGAAGAAACTTTCAACTTTTAATCATTAAATCTGAAAGCCTCAGAGTAAAAATGTGCCAGATGCCCTGCAACAATAATACTATTCCACCCTGCTCTCTGGCCCAGCTTGATTTGAAATAGCCTTACATTTCTAAATAAATAGTATTTAATTTGAGACTGAGCAGCCCTATCCCATCATGGAAAATCTTTATAGGTTGGAAAATATGTACAGTATGTCATACTTTAGGTATATAATCTAGCCATATTCTGTAGCATAGCTATACTGCAGTTTATACTCAACAACCTTGGGTTTTTAAGAAAATGTATTCATATTTTAAATATCTGTTTTTTTTCTTGTCATTGGAAATATTAGCCAAAAGGAATATCCTGTATCCCAAGTAAAAATTTAGTGATGGGGAAACTTAGAAAGTGGTAGTAAAAAAAAAAGTGATGTTTGCCCTACCAGGGTTGCCATGCATGGTTGTATTGATTGTGCACAATTCCAGCGGGGTACCTAAAACATAGATAGCAATGTGAATGGCGCCCCCTGGAAGTGAGCAGTGCCTGGCCATTCCGATTTAATTAATTAGTAAAGCTTTGGAAAATATTCATGTTCTTTCTCAGATTCACAACAAAGACAAGTTGTAAGCTGCAGCGGGACTTTTATTATTCATCCTTATGTGTGTGTGCAAGTTCTTAGTTCTTCCTCTCCATATTGGTTTTTTCTTTAATATATTTCTTTTATTTTTGGCTGTGTTGGGTCTTCGTTGCTGCACATGGGCTCTCTAGTTGCGGCGAGCGGGGGCTGCTCTTTGTTGCAGTGTGTGGGCTTCTCATTGCGGTAGCTTCTCTTGTTGTGGAGCATGGGCTCTAGGCACGTGGGCTTCAGTAGTTGTGGCACTCGAGCTCAGTAGTTGTGGCGCATGGGCTTAGTTGCTCTGTGGCATGTGGGTCTTCCTGGACCAGGGCTCAAACCCGTGTCCCCTGCATTGGCAGGCGGATTCTTAACCACTGTGCCACCAGGGAAGTCCCTCCATATTGGTTTTAAAAGACTTCCCTACTGATTGAGCTTCAGCACACTGGTCTGGCATTCTCCCAGCTCTAGGTTTTTATGAGTCAGGGAAAAACATGTGCTGTTTTGAGAAGAAGCTCATCAGACGTGCTCAACCAGCCCCAGGCTAATTTTTGAAGTCCCTTCCCCCATTCACCTTCTCCCTCTACATTCCTACAGCATCCTGTTTGTATGTTTATTTAGCCCTTACTTCATCTTACCTGTGTTAGATGTTGGTTAGAGTTCACTGTTTCTACATCTTTGTTCCTCACTACCTTGAGACACTGCTGCCCATCCCTGCCATGTCATCCTGCTGTTCCCATCACCACCACAGCACTTAGCATGGTGCCTTGAATCTCTGCCTTCCTGACCCTCCTTTTTACCCTTCTACAGTTTGGTTCTCTTTCATTTCTTTTAGTCAGGAGGAAAACATGTGGTCTCCAGATGGGGAAGATAACTGGAGACAATGGGAAGAAAGCCCACCTCCATCTGATATGAGACCAGGAATGACCCTGCAGATAGGTCGGTTACTTGGTCACAACCCTCCACTTCCTCATCAGGCCAGGCCTGATCCAGCTTTAGTAAAACAATTTGAAGAGGATGATATTGTGAATTTTATAGCAGTTTAAGTTTTTTAGTGGTACAGTTGATTTCAAAATGAAAACAGAAGTTTCTGGAGGGATGTACAAGAAACTGGTAACAGTGGTTGCCTTCTAGGCAGGGAATTGAGTGGCTCTGGGATGGCAGGGAGAATCTCACTGTATACCTTTATTTTACATTTTGAATTTCATACTATGTGACTGTATTAGTTATTGAAATAGATAAATAAAATCAAGAAAAGAGAACCAGGCAATTAAATAACTAGATGTGAACTGAATGGAAAGTTCTGTTAATTATAGGAAAGGATTCAAATATATTAAAAAATAAAAGTAGATCAGAAGGAGAGGTATGATTATTTTCATTTTCTGTTAAAAACTTTGAAAATGTTTCACTGTTGGCTGAAAAAGTAAAATAAAAATTAAGGTTAGGTGTCTGTCTCTCATATAAAACTTATCCTCACTCTAAACGCTCAACTACTTCTTTTTAGTTTTTTCTCTTTTCTTCTTCAAGTGAACTTAGGACCAGTTTAAAGTGAAAATCTGACTTCTTAGTGAATGTATCTTTGCCACTCTGCCTCCACCTTGTATGGAAGAACTGTTCAGGGGATGCCAGAGTTCTTAAGTGTCATCTGCTTTGCCCTCTCCTTCCTGCCAGCAAGAGTAGGCAGTTATGACCCGAGGTCTGGATGTCACACCCATAGAGATCTTCCATCTCAGACAGTCTTCATACCAGAGTGGTCTTTTTCTGTCTATTTTATGGGGCCTATCTCTATAGTCATTTCTGTACTTACAGTTATACTATGTTCCTTTCAACACCTGCTGAAGCACTTTATAGAGACTCAGACTCAAGCAAATGACCTACATAGCAAGTCTATGAGAAGCAGGGTATCACATTTCCAATTCTGTAACTATTATCTGTTCATCTCTTTTTTGAAGAATCAGCAAACCTATGTCAAGTTTAGTACGTCTAATAACAACATCATATCAATGTTTGATATACATCAAACATATTGCCTGTAGGTTTCCTCCTACATGCCACAAACCAAAAACAACTTTTTCATTTTTATAATTACTTCAAGTATGTGCTTGAGTGTGTTTATATGTGTTTTATATGTCTACCTTTAGCTACCATAGAGTTAATAGTTAATTACTCAGGCATTTGAAGGTAGGAAAGTAGCTGACATTTTTCTACTGAAAAGTATCTAATAATAGTTTAGAATATTTTATAACTGTAAAACGTAAGCCAAACAAACTTTAAAGGTTTTAATGTTCTTTTATTAACTTTCCAGTTAACAAATTAAAATAGTTTCATAATAAAGCTTTCATCACATTGAAATAAAGGAAAACAAAGAGATAAACCATGTTAATTATAAACACATCAGTTCATAAAAGATATAATTTTAAGAATAAGCGAACTAATATGGAACTTTATATTTTTAATATAAATTTAATTATATAAGTTTTACATGAATACATTCTCACAGATAATTCAAACACTACCAATAAGGGTATCCTATACCACTGATTTTGTATTTAAAACACACATACATACACACACACACACACACACAAGATGTGCTGACCAATATGGTAGCCACTAGCTATATGTGGCTATTAACTACTTGAAATGTGGCTAATTTGAGTTGAGATGTGCTGCAAGTGTAAACTACATACTGGATTGTAACGACATAGTATAAAAAATGTAAAATATCTCAGTTTTCATATTGATTACATATTGAGATAATATTTTTTATATATTGGATTAAATAATTATTAAAATTTAATTTCATCCGTTTCCTTTACTTTTTAAAATGTACCTACTAAAAAATTTAAAATTTTATAATTGTGCATTCTATTTCTATTGGACAGCGTTATATACATGTATAGGTATGTATGTATATATAGTATACATACATACATATATACATGCATATATATATATACACACACATATATGCATATATTTGTGGATTTTTAAAAATTTATTTATTTTTGGCTGCGTTGGGTCTTCATTGCTGTGAGCGGGCTTTCTCTAGTTGCAGTGAGCGGGGGCTACTCTCCTTTGCAGTGCGTGGGCTTCTCATTGCAGAGGCTTCTCTTGCTGCGGAACTCAGGCTCTAGGCACACAGGCTTCAGTAGTTGTGGCACGTGAGCTCAGTAGTTGTGGCTCGCAGGCTCTAGAGCGCAGGCTCAGTAGTTGTGGCACATGGGCTTAGCTGCTCCGCGGCATGTGGGATCTTCCCGGACCAGGGCTTTAACCTGTGTCCCCTGCATTGGCAGGCGGATTCTTAACCACTCCCTCACCAGGGAAGTCCCTATTTGTGGGTAGTTTAAAAGCTTAAATGGGATAATATCTTTTCCTGAAACTTGCTTTTCTCACTTAACGTATGTCTTAGAGATTTTTCCTTGTTGGTATATTTAGATTAACCCCATTCTTTTTAAGTACTGCATAGTATTCCTTAGTAGTAAAGTGCTCTAGTTTGTTTCAATTTTCTGCTATTACTGGAACATTTGTTTTCACTTTTCCTTAGGAACATTGTTTCAGGGAATGTCCTTGAACATGACTCTTTGTGTGCATATGGGGACTTTTCTCTAGAATAGATGACTAGAATAGATGTGCATTTGAAATTTTTGTATATCCTCCGGATTGTCCTGTTCAAAGGACGTTTTCCTTACAGTTTCATCTTCTTGTAAATCACGTGCCACTTTTTATTTTTAACTGAGGTAAAATATATATAACAGAAAATTTATCATTTTAACTATGTTTTAAGTGTACAGTTCAGTGGCATTCACACTGTTGTGTAACCATCTCCAGAACATTTTTCATCTTCCCAAACTGAAATTCCATACTAATTAAACAGTAATTCCCCATCTCTCTCCTCAGCCCCTGGCAACCACCATTCTACTTTCTGTCTCTGTGAATTTGACTACTCTAGGTGCTTCATATAAGTGGAATCATACACTAGTTGTTCTTTTGTGACTGGCTTATATCACTTAGCATAATGTCTTCAAGGTTCATCCATGTTGTAGCATGTGTCAGAATTTCCCTCCTTTTTAAGACTAGATAATATTCCATTGTATGTATATACCACATTTTGTTTACCCAATCATCTATCTATGGACATTTAGGTTGCTTCCACTTTTTGGCTATTGTGAATTATGCTATTAACATGAGTGTAGAAGTATCTGTTCAAATTTATGCTTTCAGTTCTTTCGGGTATATACCTAGAAGTGAAATTGTTGGATCATATGGTAATTCTGTTTTTAATTTTATGAGGAACTGCCATACTGTTTTCCATAGCAGCTGAACCATTTTACATTCCCACCAGCAATGCACAAGGGTTCCAGTTTCTCCACATCATCTCCATTACTTGTTATTTTCTAGTTTTTGTTTGTTTGTTTGTTTGTTTGAACTAATAGCCATCCTAATGGGTGTGAAGTGATATTTCACTGTGGTTTTGATTTGCATTTCCCTAATGATTAGTGATGTTGAGAATCTTTTCATTTGGTTGTTGGCCACTTCTGTATCTTCTTTGGAGAAATGCCTCTTGAGGTCTTTTGCCCACTTTTTAATCAGGTTGTTTGTTTTGTTGCTGTTGGATTGTAGTACTTTATATATTATGGATATTAATCTCTTATAAGATATATAATTTGCAAATATTTTCTCTTATTCTATGGATTGTCTATTCCATCTCATTTGTAGTGTCCTTTGATGCACAAAAGTTTTTAATTTTGATGAAGTCAAATTTATCTATTTTTTCTTTTGTTGCTTGTGTTTTTTGGTGTTATATCCAAGAAAGTCTTGCCCAATCCAATGTCATGAGGCTCCCCCCTATATTTTCTTCTATGAGTTTTATAGTTTTTAGCTCTTATGTTTTGGTCTTTGATCCATTTTGAGGTGGTATAAGGGTCCATCTTCATTCTTTTGCATGTGGATATCCAGGTTTCCCAACACCATTTTTTGAAAAGACTTTAGTTTCCGCACTGAATCCTCTTGACATCCTTGTCAAAAATCATTTGACCTGGGCTTCCCTGGTGGTGCAGTGGTTAAGAATCCGCATGCCAATGCAGGGGAGACAGGTTCGAGCCGTGGTCTGGGAAGATCCCACATGCCACGGAGCAATTAAGCCCATGCGCCACAACTACTGAACCTGTGCTCTACAGCCCGCGAGCCACAACTACTGAGCCCGCGCACCACAATTACTGAAGCCCGCGTGCCTAGAGCCCATGCTCCACAACAAGAGAAGACACCGCAATGAGAAGCCCACGCACTGCAACGAAGAGTAGCCCCCACTCGCCGCAACTAGAGAAAGCCTGCGTGCAGCAACGAAGACCCAACACAGCCAAAAATAAATAAATAAAATAAATTTATTTTTTAAAAAACTCTATGAGAAACTTTAAAAAGAAAAAACTCATTTGACCATATAAGTGAGGGTTTATTTCTGGGCTCTCTATGCTATTCCTTGGTCTACACGTCTGTCTTTATGCCAGTACCATGTTTTGATCACTGTAGCTTTGTTGTAAATTTTGAAATCTGGAAGTGTGAGGCTTTCAACTTTGTTCTTCTCTTCCAAGGTTGTTTTGGCAATTCAGGGTCCCATGAGATTTCATATGAATTTTAGAATGGATTTTTCTATTTCTGCAAAAAAAAAACGTCATTAGGATTTTGACAGGGATTGTATTGAATCTGTAGATTGCTTTGGGTAGTATTGACATGTTAACAATATTATGTCTTCCAATTTAGGAACACAGGGTAACTTTCCACGGTTTCATCATTTCATACTTGCTTAAAAAGGTTTTTACAGTGCTAAAGCTGTAAACAAAGTTTTCCATATTTTCTTCTGATAAGTTTTTCTACATTTTCTCCTAATGAAGTAGTTTTGCTTTTTACTTTTGGCTCCCTAAGCTAGCTAGAATATTTTTTTCCTGGTGTGAGAAAGTTTTCCCATTGTGTTGGTACCACTTGAATCATCTACCCTTTCCCTGCTAATTTGAATGCCACTTTTATCATAAATTAAAAACCCATAGATATATAGGTTTTTATACTTGCTATTCTATGTCTATTCCTATATTACTGCTATTGTGTTTTAATTACTCTACATTTATGTTTTGCTGTCTGGATGGGCAACTCTTTTTCCCCTCATAGTTCCTCTATTTCAGTATTTGAGAGATTTTCCTGTGTATTTTCACTTCTAGACGACTACTAGAATCATCTTAATAAGTTCCAAAAGACATATTATTGGGATATTGATGGGGATTGCATTGGTTTGATAAAATTATCTTGGGAAAATTGTGACATTTTTACAATAACAAGTCTTTGCATTTTGAGGAAAATTTATTTCTAATTTCTGTATTCCTATTATCACCATGGTCCCTAGGAAACTTGTTTGCTTGCATTATATAGATTGCCTCTGTAAAGCAGTTCTGTCCAGTAGAACTTCTGTGACGATGAAAATGTTCTATATCTGTGATGTCTGATATGCGGTTATTTATTCAGCACTTGAACTGAGCACCCACATGTGACTTTTGAACACTTGAAATGTGACTAAAGCAACTGACTAAACTGAATTCTAAATTTTATTTAATTTTGATTAATTTAAATTTAAATGGTCATGTATGGCTAATGGCTACCATAATAGACAGTGCAGCTTTAGGCTATGTGAATAACTATGTAATTGAATACTTTTGTAGGTAGTAGAGGTAGGTAGCAAAAGAATTACTGATGTGAGACACCACGTAAAGCATTGCAGAGAGTCTAAAGATCATAATATTAATACAAATGAATTCCTAAAGAACAGAAAACCCTGCCCCAGGTAAAGGACAAATTGTTTACAAATATTAATGCTGTCAGGAAAACTTAATTACAAAAAATGGGCTGTGGGTATTCGCTCAAGAAAGCAAGCTCATATTACATTAAAGAAACAAGAGAGGCTCTGTGGATGAAATACTTTTAGAGATTGATCTTGAAGGAATTATTCAAAATTTAAGAGAGCAAGTAATAGAAGATTTCTGTATTCTGAAACGTGGAGGAAATAGAGAAGAGGGAAAAGAATGAGGTGTGTTTGGGGAATAACTGTATTAGTTTCCTAGGGCTGCTGTAACAAATTACCACAAATTTACTGGCTTAAAACATCAGGAATGTTTTCTCTCACCAGAGGCCAGAAGTCCAAAATCAGTGTCACTGGGCTGAAATCAAGCCACACCCCCTCTAAAAGCTCTAGGGGAGAGTCGGTTCTTTGCTTTTTCCAGCATCTGGTGGCTGCTGGCGTTCCTTGGCTTGTGGCCACATCACTCCAGTTTCTGCCTCAGCAGTCACACTGTCGTCTTTTCTGTCAGTGTTCGAATCTCCCTCTGCTTCCCTCTTATAAAAATATATGTGCTTATGTGTAGGGTCTGCCTGGATAATCCAGGAAAATCTCTTCATCTCAAGATCCTTAATCACATCTGCAAAGACTGCCCCCCCCACCCCGTGCCTTTTTTGCCAAATAAGGTAACATTCACAGGCTCCAGGGACTACGACATGCACAATCTTTTGGTGGCCCATTTTTCAGCCTTTCAAACCACAAGGATCCAGTTTGGCTGGAGTAGGGATACCTGTGGCAGTAGAGATGATAACAGCCACCAGTCACTAAATGACTCGCACATATGAGATGTACCAGGTGCTCTCTCTGTGCTATTTCATTTACTCATTACAAGAACTCTGTGTAGGCATTAGGAAATGAGAGAGGAATCTAGGGTGACTGTGTTTTCCACCTTTGATGACTGGGAAATGGTGATTAACAGAAATTGAAAAGTCATGAGGAAAAATTGGTTACAAAGGAAAATGAATGAACTCAGTTTTGGCTTTAGTTTGAGGTTGCAGTAGGCTATGCCCAATAATGGTCAACCGCAGATAGAAGCCCAAGAACCCTACATAGAGTTCTGACAGCCTCTCCTGCAATTTCCTACCTTTGTTTACCCCTTTGGGTTGAAAGCAAATTATAAGGAGCACTAAATTTGAAGTCAGGAGACCTGTGTTCAAGACTTCTACTTACTAAATGTGTGAACTGGACAAGTCATTTCACTTCTCTGAGCTTCAGTTTCTAAATCTGTAGAAGAGGAATAAAAACCCCCTCCCTGTCCACATAGTTATTGCAAGGAATAAATGACATAACATTTATGCTGTTCTTAGCACAGTCTGTTGTAAGCCTTCAAATGTTTGTAAAAAGAAGAGCAAAAATTTTAATATGTCAAACTTAAATATTTTAATTTGAAGGTGATATATCTTAAAGTTATCTGGATTCTAAGCAATAACTATTAGTTTTGAAAGTCCATTATTGGCCCCTTTCCCATTGTCCATACTTTTATCACATAAGTGTCTTAAGTGCCACCCATGACAATTCACTCCCTTTCTAAACAGATGAACTAAACTCTACTTCATAGAAATAATTAAGGCCATCAGGTATAGATCATTCAACTTCCTGCCCCCCTATTTAAAGATGTACCTGTATCTATATCCACTTTTACCACCCTCCTGCAGACCTCAAGTAATAGCCCGTCTTTTATCCAAAGTGAATACACTTTCTACACGTGCTCCTGAGGCAGTGTCTTCCATCCTGAGCTCCAGGTCACATAGTCAGTGCCCTGGTGGACATCTTCATTTGGAAATCTCACCTCCAATTCAGAATCTTGAAAACAGAGTCAGTTATTTCTCCATCCATCCTCCCCACCTTGTTTCTACCACCCACCCCCTTAGCTTCCTCTGTTTCCCATTTTTGTCAATGGCATTACCTGGGTAATTCTTGTCATTTTTTACTCCTTTCTTTCTTTTGCCACCTCTGTGCCCATTACAATGGATGGCAAAGATATGTTAGGGTTCAGGTTCAGGCCTTCATTCTCTCTCTCTTCGGCCCTCTGCTGCTTTAGCCCTCTCCTGTCTAACCTCACTGCTGCTCTTGTTCTTGCTTGAAGTAGCCTCATTCCTTATTGTCACACTCCTCCCCAGCTCACCCCTCACAATGCTGCCATAGGGACTTTTCTAAAACAAATCTGCTCTTAGAACCTTTCAGTGGCATTCCACTATAGTACAAAGTCCAAACTTCGGAGAATGACATTGTCTGACCCAGCCCACCACCCTATGCCCTTCCTGTTAGTCCCACTGAACAATTCCCAATTCTCCAGGAGTATTCTGCTTTATATCTCTGTCCCTGTGCTTTTGTCTAGAATGTTCTCTCTGCAAGACCAGTCCCTAATGCCATTTGCCTGGTGAATGTCTGCTCATCTTGCAGTACTTAGTTCAAGTTTCACATCCCCTTTGAAGCCTTGCCAGGCCTCCCCAGGAAGAGCTGATAGGATCTTTTTGGAACCTTTACTGTACCCTATACGTGACTCTATCATTTCATCTGTAGCCAGTTTGTTTCCCCACCATAATCTCTTTAAGGACTTGAAGTATGTCTTGATCAGCTTTGTGTCTTTAGTGCTCAGCACAATGAAGGACACAGAGAAGATGCTCAAAAACATTTGTTGAATAACTGAATTAATTATAGAACTTTAAAGCCATATGATGCCTTAGAAAATATAGAGGAAGGCAGAACCGATATAATAACTTTTAGAGATTAATGGAAATATGTGATTATGACTCTAAGGAGAATACATATTTACCTCCCAAACAGAGATAAACATGGTCCAGAACCCTGGGCATAAACTACAGAAAATCAAGAAAGTAAGTTAATGGGCAAACTCTTCATAAATCTCAGTAAAACATGAGACACTTCCCAACATATCAGAGAGTTCACAGCTCTACTGGAATCGGAGGTAAGCATTCTCTTTAGGTATTTGGTTTCTTACTGCTCATTCATCTCAATGTTAACACGAGCTCCATTTATGCTAACAGCATTTATTTTATAATTGCTGTTGATCTACCTTTCATTGTACAAAAAAGATAAATGTTAAGGGAAAGGATTCAAAACTAACATCGCTGCTATAACTTACAGGGGCACAGACCCTCTTTGAACCATAAATTTCCTTGATCTAGGAACTTCTTTCTAAAGAAAAACGTTTTGCCATACCTGACCTGACAATTTTGAAGTAAGCAAAATTCACTGCACTCTCACCCCAGGCACAGAAGTACTCACGATATTTCCTGGGTGTCTGGGGCTGCCCACTCCTTGGTCCGCCACACGGATCTACCTCCTAAAGCAAAGCACACTGCCCTGAGCTGCTTTTTCTATATTGATACTTATCTATCTTCTTCCCAAAGCCTGTGAGGCCCTGCTTTCAGCAGGCTGCCACTTAGAGACATTTGATACGTTAATTTACACTAACATCATATTGAGTAATAATTCCAGGGGAATTTATATGTTTAACAGGAGTGTGTTGGATATATAACACCTCACCCTAAGAGCCAATCTAATGAAGGGACATTTCTCACTGTCCCATATACCTTCTGTGTCTTTTTATGCCTTAGTGCCTTTAAACATGCTGAATGAACCTTCCACCTAGAAGGATCTCTCCTATCCACCCCCATCTCCAGTACGGTGAACTCCTACTCATTCTTCAAGACCCAGCTCAACATCCCTCTTCTGCTAAGGAGGCTTCTCTAAATTCCCCAGGCTGAGCTGGTCACTCCCTCTTGATTTTGATAAAACTTTGCATACTTGCTGTCTCGATTTCTTTAATTTTTTATGCATTCTTCAACGACTTCAAGGTGACTTCTGCCCTGAACAATCCAATGCCCCTAGTAACCTCCATGTGGCTAAATCAAGTAGACATATTTCAGTCCTTATCTTGACCTCTCAGCAATACCTGACACTACTGACCACCACCCTCACCTCTTTTATTTTCTCTACTCCTTCTTAAAACTCTCTTCTCTTGGCTTTCTTTGTAGGACAGTCTGCTAGACTTCTTTTCTCTCTCTCTTTCTCAACCTTCTTTGTTGGCTCATCTTCCACCTGATCTCTAAATATTGGAGTTCCTTACGGCTATGTCCGGGCCTCTTTTCCTTCTCACGCTCTGATCTCTCAATAAGCAATCTCTTCCACACCCATGGCATTAATTAGCCTCCATAGGCTAATGACTCTTAAATTTACATGTCCAACCCAGACTTTTGTCCTGAGCTCCAGATTTCCACATATAGCTGCCGATTCAATACGTCTACTTGGGGTTTCTCAGGTACTCCAAACACAGCAGGTTCAAAACTCTCATTGTTCTCTGCCTGAGACAACAGTCCTTCCATCCATTAAGTTAGCTAAACCAGAAACCAAGAGTCATTATTGACCTACCTACCTCAGATTTACCACTGTATCCAGTTGATCATCCTTCTGACTCTACCTTCTAAATATTTCACTGTTGACTTCTCTCCATCTGCACTGGTATCCAAGTTATTACCTGACTACTACAGTAGCATGACTCATCACCCTGCATCCACTTGATGCCTCCAATACCTTTCTATACAGCAGGCAGAGTGCTTTTGAAGACAGATTCATTCATTCATTCATCCATTGAAAAAAATGTTTTAAGCCCCTTCTAATGTAAGTTGTGACCAATACAGGCATGTCCCTGATCTCTTGGAACTCTATTAACAGCATATGACTGGGGTACCTAACTTAATTGGAATAGGGGAAGGAAAGTTTCTTTAAGGAAATAATTTTCCAGCTGAGATCTGAAGAATGAGTAGGAATTAATTAGGCAAAAAGAGGGCTGGTGTAGGTGAAAGAGCTTTATCAACAGAAGGAGTATCATGTGCAAAGGTCCAGAATCAAGACAAAGCAAAGGTATGAGAAAACTGAGAGGGCAGAGAGTGAGAGGCAGAGTAGAGGAGATGAGGCTGGTACTGCTGGGCACAGCCAGGCCCTGAGGGGGGGTGGCTCTAATTGGGAGGTATTTGGGGGGTAGGAGCCCCCTCAAACGGCCCATCACAGTGGATGAGTGTGAGAGTGGGAGTGGGAGCAATTTTCTAAGGAATGACTGCAGAGCTTTCATCAGGGTTTTATAGCCAATCTGTGACCCCTCTCCTTCCCTAGAAGTGTAAAGAACCACTGATGGTGTATGAAAAGCCAAGGCAGGAACTTTGGACTTTGTCCTAAAAGTAGTGAGATGCCATTGGAAATCATTAAGCCAAAAAGTAACATGGCCAGATTGTAAAATCTACAGGGCAGGGATTTTTTTTTTTTTTTTTTCCTGTATGCGGGCCTCACACTGCTGTGGCCCCTCCCGCTGCGGAGCATAGCCTCCGGATGCGCAGGCTCAGCGGTCATGGCTCACGGGCCCAGCCGCTCCACGGCATGTGGGATCCTCCCGGACCGGGGCACGAACCCATGTCCCCTGCATCGGCAGGCGGACTCTCAACCACTGTGCCACCAGGGAAGTCCCATTTTTTTTTTTTAGATTCCATATATATGTGCTAGCATATGGTATTTATTTTTCTCTTTCTGACTTACTTCACTCTGTATGACAGTCTCTAGGTCCATCCACCTCACTACAAATAACTCAATTTCGTTTCTTTTTATGGCTGAGTAATATTCCATTGTATATATGTGCCACATCTTCTTTATCCATTCATCTGTCGATGGACACTTAGGTTGCTTCCATGTCCTGGTTATTGTAAATAGAGCTGCAATGAATATTGTGGTACATGACTCTTTTTGAATTATGGTTTTCTCAGGGTATATGCCCAGTAGTAGGACTGCTGGGTCGTATGGTAGTTCTATTTTTTAGTTTTTTGAGGAACCTGCATACTGTTCTCCATAGTGGCTGTATCAATTTACATTCCCACCAACAGTGCAAGAGGGTTCCCTTTTCTCCACATCCTTTCCAGCATTTATTGTTTGTAGATTTTTTGATGATGGCTATTTTGACCAGTGTGAGGTGATACCTCATTTGCATTTCTCTAATGATTAGTGGTGTTGAGCATCCTTTCATGTGTTTGTTGGCAATCTGTATATCTTCTTTGGAGAAATGTCTGTTTAGGTCTTCTGCCCATTTTTGGATTGGGTTGTTTGTTTTTTTGATACTGAGCTGCATGAGCTACTTGTATATCTTGAAGATTAATCCTTTGTCATTGCTTCGTTTGCAAATATTTTCTCCCATTCAAAGGGTTGTCTTTTCATGTTGTTTATAGTTTCCTTTGCTGTGCGGAAGCTTTGAAGTTTCATTAGGTCCCATTTGTTTATTTTTGTTTTTATTTCCATTTCTCTAGGAGGTGGGTCAAAAAGGATCTTGCTGTGATTTATGTCATAGAGTGTTCTGCCTATGTTTTCCTCTAAGAATTTGATAGTGTCTGGCCTTACATTTAGGTCTTTAATCCATTTTGAGTTTATTTTTGTGTATGGTGTTAGGGAGTGTTCTAATTTCATTCTCTTACATGTAGCTGTCCAGTTTTCCCAGCACCACTTATTGAAGAGGCTGTCTTTTCTCCATTGTATATTCTTGCCTCCTTTATCAAAGATAAGGTGACCATATGTGCGTGGGGTTATCTCTGGGCTTTCTATCCTATTCCATTGATCTATATTTATGTTTTTGTGCCAGTACCATATTGTCTTGATTACTGTAGCTTTGTAGCATAGTCTGACGTCAGGGATTCTGATTCCTCCAGCTCTGTTTTTCTTTCTCAAAATTGCTTTGGCTATTCGGGGTCTTTTGTGTTTCCATACAAATTGTGAAATTTTTTGTTCTAGTTCTGTGAAAAATGCCAGTGGTAGTTTGATAGGGATTACACTGAATCTGTAGATTGCTTTGGGTAGTATAGTCATTTTCACAATGTTGATTCTTCCAATCCAAGAACATGGTATATCTCTCCATCTGTTTGTATCATCTTTAATTTCTTTCATCAGTGTCTTATAGTTTTCTGCATACAGGTCTTTTGTCTCCTTAGGTAGGTTTATTCCTAGGTATTTTATTCTTTTTGTTGCAATGGTAAATGGGAGTGTTTCCTTAATTTCTCTTTCAGATTTTTCATCATTAGTGTATAGAAATGCAAGAGATTTCTGTGCATTCATTTTGTATCCTGCTACTTTACCAAATTCATTGATTAGCTCTAGTAGTTTTCTGGTAGCATCTTTAGGATTCTCTATGTATAGTATCATGTCATCTGCAAACAGTGACAGTTTTACTTCTTCTTTTCCGATTTGGATTCCTTTTTATTTCTTCTTCTTCTCTGATTGCCGTGGCTAAAACTTCCAAAACCATGTTGAATAATTGTGGTAAGAGTGGACAACCTTGTCTTGTTCCTGATCTTAGAGGAAATGGCTTCAGTTTTTCACCATTGAGAATGATGTTGGCTGTGGGTTTGTCATATATGCCCTTTATTATGTTGAGGTAAGTTCCCTCTACGCCTACTATCTGGAGGGTTTTTATCATAAATGGGTGTTGAATTTTGTCAACAGCTTTTTCTGCATCTATTGGGATGATGATATGGTTTTTCTCCTTTAATTTGTTAATATGGTTTATCACATTGATTGATTTGTGTATATTGAAGAATCCTTGCATTCCTGGGATAAATCCCACTTGATCATGGTGTATGATCCTTTTAATGTGCTGTTGGATTCTGTTTGCTAGTGTTTTGTTGAGGATTTTTGCATCTATGTTCATCAGTGATATTGGCCTGTAGTTTTCTTCCTTTGTGACATCTTTGTCTGGTTTTCGTATCAGGGTGATGGTGGCCTCACAGAATGAGTTTGGGAGTGTTCCTCCCTCTGCTATATTTTGGAAGAGTTTAAGAAGGATAGGTGTTAGCTCTTCTCTAAATGTTTGACAGAATTCGCCTGTGAAGCCATGTAGTCCTGGGCTTTTGTTTGTTGGAAGATTTTTAATCACAGTCTCAATTTCAGTGCTTGTGATTGGTCTGTTTATATTTTCTGTTTCTTCCTGGTTCAGTCTTAGATGGTTGTGCTTTTCTAAGAATTTGTCCATTTCTTACAGGTTGTCCATTTTATTGGCATATAGTTGCTTGTAGTAATCTCTCATGATCCTTTGTATTTCTGCAGTTTTACCTTGCTCCTTCATCTGCTGTGTGTTCCTCTGTCTTCTCATTTTGCTTAACTTACTGTGTTTGGGGTCTCCTTTTCGCAGGCTGCAGGTTTGTAGTTCCTGTTGTTTTTGGTGTCTGCCCCCAGTGGCTAAGGTTGGTTCCGTGGGTTGTGTAGGCTTCCTGGTGGAGGGGACTAGTGCCTGTGTTCTGGTGGATGAGGCTGGATCTTGTCTTTCTGGCGGGCAGGACTGCATCCAGTGGTGTGTTTTGGGGTATCTGTGACCTTATTATGACTTTAGGCAGCCTCTCTGCTAATGGGTGGGGTTGTGTTCCTGTCTTGCTAGTTGTTTGGCATAGGGTGTCCAGCCCTGTAGCTTGGTTGTTGAGTGGAGCTGGGTCTTAAAGTTGAGATGGAGATCTCTGGGAGAGCTTTCGCTGTTTGATATTACATGGAGCTGGAAGGTCTCTGGTGGACCAATGTCCTGAACTCGGCTCTCCACCTCAGAGGCACAGGCCTGACACCCAGCCAGAGTACCAAGACCCTGTCAGCCACATGGCCAGGTACGTGGAGAGTTTCTTGACTTTTGGGAAGTCTGAGGTCTTCTGCCAGCGTTCAGTAGGTGTTCTGTAGGAGTTGTTCCACATGTAGATGTATTTCTGATGTATTTGTGGGGAGGAAGGTGATCTCCACATCTTACTCCTCCGCCATCTTGAAGGTCTCCCTCAACTCCTAGGTTTTTAACTTGGACACCTCCAGGGGAATGCTTGCCTGGGTGGCTTTGGTATCAAAGGTGCAAACTCAGCCAGTTAGAACACACCTGAAAAATGTTTCTCAAAAACATGTTGCTTTCTATGGATAAATTTGTTGGTTTATATAGTTCAGAATATGGACTATTGATCTATGTTAGGAAGTATCCCCTGACTGATCACGCACTTGCTTTCGAACCCACTAGTTATCTATAAACCAGTGAGACTTCCCAGACCTCACTGGTTGCCCTGAGATTGTATACATTATTAAAGATGTTCTGATGAACTCACTGTAATAAAATTACAGCTCTGAAACTTGTAATAAAACTCTGGTTTACTTTTGAGCAAAGAAGAAAAAGAGAAAAACACTATTAAACCATCAGACCAACTTGTACACCCATCTTGTTTTCTTCCCAGTGTATCCAGACTTGATAGAATTGAGGATAATTTCATTTGAATAGAAAGCATGCCCAAGCAACATTTTTTAAAAAGCTGAATTTTACCAAGTACTTTTTCTTACAGCTACACTGTAAAAAATTCATCTCCTAGATGCAGAAGTTGGTTTTTGTGCTTTGGGTTTTTATGTTGCTATTTCCTTTCCTTTAGAGCAGACCATTTCAAACTTTGCATATCTAAGCAAACCAGTTACTTGAAAAGCAGCCCTACTTATATTCTCAGAGTTTTACTGCTCTATATAGTCAATGTCTTGGTTTAAGCCAAAGGGAATTTGTGGTTTCTGAGATCAGAAATTCAACTACTTTCTAAAATGAAAAGTTAGTGATTAAATTAGCCATTTGTAGACCCAATCTTTGGTTCTAAATGGTACTTAAATGCTTTAATGACATTTCCACTATTTTGTAGTAAAAACATGTCAATGATAATAACCTGTATTTATAACAAAATAACAAAAGAATAATGTTGGAACCTCTACTAGATATTCTAAGTCTTGCTTAAAAATATATATCTTATTCCATTTTCCTCCAAAGAAAGAACAGAGAACATGGAAAAACCTTTCCTCCCATCTAGTGGCTGGAAAATATAAAAATGCCCTCCATGTGTTTCTTGGAATTCCAGGCATTAGGGATTGTCTGACATCTGGTTGTTCCCTCAGTTAAGCAAATATAAATTCTAAAATCTTTACCAAAGCTGAGCCCAATGGAGAAATATATATCTATGATGATTCACTAATCAACTTGTCTTAAATCAATAACATATAAGTCTCATCAAGCAGAAAGAAGGGCCATGGTGCTTCCTAATTCATTAATCTGAACCTACGATTAAAATAATAATAATAATAATAAGGCTGTATGTTTCTGCTAACTGAAAAGGGACTTCAATTCTATTTGCCTCTAAACCAGCCAGTGCCCTAGATCTCTCCTGACCCTTAATTGCCCCTTGTTGGCCCCACACCTTGACAACACTTCTCTCAAGAGCTGGATGTGCTGAATTCACTAAAGAGAGCCAAGAAATTGTCCCTGGGGCTTCCCTGGTGGTGCAGTGGTTGAGAGTCCGCCTGCCGATGCAGGGGACACGGGTTCGTGCCCCGGTCCGGGAAGATCCCACATGCCGCGGAGCGGCTGGGCCCGTGAGCCATGGCCGCTGAGCCTGCGCGTCCAGAGCCTGTTCTCCGCAACGGGAGAGACCACAGCAGTGAGAGGCCCGCGTACCACAAAAAAAAAAAAAAAAAAAAAAAAAAAGAAATTGTCCCTGAAACTGGCTGCATCCAGGGGCCTCAGCTCCTGAAACTTTGAATTCCAGACTCTGATACTGGCAGCAGGGCCTCTGTGCAGGGCTAAACCAGCCCACAGGAAAGCAGGTTTAGACTGGTTATGCAGCAAGAGGGATTAATGCTTGGTCTACCTGTCTTGTCTATGCCTTGTGCAGACGTCAAAATCTCTGCTGAATTGTGCCTATCTCTGATGATTCTCACAGATTCAAAGAATGAATTTTGTGTACAGTCAGCAAAGTTCTGAGAGCTCCAGGAAGAAGAGGAAGGTCAGCCAACCAGTGAAAGCCTTCATCCCTGACAGAAAATGAAAGTTAGATGCCTTTGCTACTTTTATTCTAAAATAAGTTTATTTTGCAACAAATATGCATGAAGTGTCTTAGTAGGAAAGTAAGCTCCTATCACCAAAACCTTTTACTAAATTTGCTGCTCAACTTTTTGAGTCAGTTTACTAAGTGCTAAATTACTGGGTAGGACATGGGTTCACTTTGCCACAAGGAAACAAGGTCACCAGGGCTGCTTTGGGACAGCATTACTTCAAGGCTGAGTTAGAGATGAGACACCCTTTATATTTGTAAAAGAACCACAGCAGCTATTTTGAAAAGAAATAAGCTGTTGTTCTCAAAGGAAAGAGGGTTTTCTTTGCATAATTAAACCGCCCAGGTACTTAGACTACTGTGAAACGTTTTAATTTGTTGTAACCTGTGTGCTAGAATCCCTCTTTAGCTTTATTAAAATTCCCACAAAATTGCATAGCCTGTGTGTGGTGGTGCTTACCCAGGTGTGATTTTTGTGTTAACTTCAATCACGAGGTTGATCAGCTAAGTGTTGGACCAAAACGTACTCTCCCTGTAGAGTTCCTCAAAGCTGGTCCTCCACCCTGTTCTGTTGTCCAGCCCGAGACAGGACTAGGCTGCAGTGCAGGAGCCTGGCTCCCTTCTGAAGGCCGATGTTAAATGCTTCCCCCAAAACTTCAGTTTATCAGCCTGTAACCTGCAGATGATGCTACTAGTCCTCTCCTTATTCTGGAAGAATTTTGATAGACTTAATGATTAGTATCAGATGAATAATAAATGATGAAGTATTATTTTTATTATTTATATAACATGAAATTTAATAATTTTGTTTAAATGGATAGGACCAATAAGTTAAATGTTATAAGTGTGTGTGCTTTCTGGTTAAATAAAGCCAAAATATGAGGTCTTTTTTGGCTCATCTTTTTTTTCTTCATTCAGATCAGTGTAGAAAGGACATCAGTACCTAGAGTGCTTGTTAAAATACAGATTACTAGGCCTGCCTCATTTCTACTAATCAAAATCTCAAGGGGTGGGCCCTATGGAAAACTCCCTGGGTTCTAATGCACACAAAAGATTGAGAACCCAGGACCCCTGATCCAGGCTAAAAGGAGAATCCCTGCTAGACATGCACTTTAGCCAGCAGAAGGCTGTGGGTTGTAACAGAGAAAAATCTGAAGGATCCTGCCTGTCCAGCACTACCTTTTGTGAGACTCTCATCCATTTCTGATTGCCCATAGGCAGCCTCCAAACTGGAATCTTGAATTGGCCTGTAGCACTGGGGCCTGCCAGAGGGGAGCATTTTCCCTTCTCCCAGCATGTTAAGTATACTCACATAAGCTCACTCTGCCACTAAAAGGAGGAGGAGGGGGAAGGTATTGGGTTTATTATATCCTTGATAGAATTGTAGCCTGAGTCACCACAATTTCTTTTAAGAGAATCATATAAAGAGATTAGCTGTCTAGTAGAAGGATTAGGTTTATTTTGTGTCTCTCCAGAGCGTAGATCCAAGACCAAATTGGTGAAAGCTATAGGAGGTCATTTGGACTCAGTATAAGGAGGAACTTTTTAACTCCACAGGTTGTCAAAAATTTGAAACAGCCTGCCTTGTGAGGCAGTGATCCTACCCGCCCCCCAAGCGTTTGAACACAAAGAAGCTTCATATATACTCTAGGAGGCTTTGACTCTCAGAGCAAATTAGTTATGGGGAGTAATTAGTCAATCTGGATCTCAGAAAGAACCATTTTGTTTAAAAGAGGAATTTAGCTCTTAATCGATATTTATAATTTTCATAAACTTAGCCTAAGGTGGCAGGTCCTTTAAGTCTAGAATCTGAATCTGTCTAGATACTTTTTTAGTGAGTTTACCTTCTCTATTAACACCCCCCCTCCCACAATGGATGCTAATAGGTGGAATGTGTATGTCTGATGCAGTTTGTGTGAGGCAGCAGAGAGAAGTTGCTGGGCCTGTGCCCTGGGCTGGGCACACAAAGGAAGAGATCTGCTATCAAGAGGACCTGAGAACCAAGAAAACGTGAACTAGCTGATTTTACACAGCAGAGTTCATATGTGCAACCAGCTATCAAGACTGGAGGCTGTTCAGTGCTATTTACTGGGTGATTTATTGGGATGGGGGGGAAAAAAAAGAACCTCTTTTCTAGTCTATTCATTTCTGTCCTTAATAATAATGGAATGAGTAAACATAAGTTCATCAAGGAGCTGGAACTTCAGGGAAAAGAAGGAAGACTTAGACCCCGAGCTGGGGAGCCTAAGCTTTGGCACACTAGCCATTTCCTCACCCTGCTGGTGCCTGGGTTATCAGTGTGCTTATAAAAATCAGCTGCAGATAGCTTGGAAACTGGGACATTGTTAAATTAACATTTTTGCAGGGGAAGTTTGGCTGTCTGGGGTTTTTCTGTCTTTACAGAAAATGGGTCTAGCTGGAAAGAGACAGATTAGGTTCATGATTGCCACTAGCCTTTGAAGCCAGGCACCAAAACCACACCTTCATTTCCCTTCTTGTAGGTCCCTATGGTATCTGGGTTCTTTCATTCTCCAGCTCACCTCTACCAGGAAGACACTGGACATGTTCATCAGTGTCAGTTACATTCACAGAAGTTCAAAGTTGTGTATATGTTTTTTAAAATAACACTAACCATTAGAGCCAGTTTTCAGTGTGTCTTAAAATTGTCAATTCACGGTTTCAAACCCAACAGTACTGGATCTTGAGAGATTTCCACAGATTCTTATAGTAAAAATAATTCTCAGTCAGAATTCCTTCACCAGTCAGAAGGAAGACCCAGGTGATAAAATGAGAGTTAACACACTGTGCTTTTAGGAGTTAAAGCAAGGTCCTCCCACGGTATGAGTCTAGATTCCGAACAAGCGAAGAAATGCCTTTGTCCCAAATGTATTCTCTTTAGAAATTATTAGTTTATATATATATTTTTAAAAAGGTAATAGTTTCAATGTGATTGTGTGTTTGTGTAATGAGGCCCTGGATGAGACTTGCTATGCAGTTTGCAAGTTTCTGTAGAGGAGGAGGGCCTTAATTAATGGGCTCTTTGGTTTTGCAATGGTAAAGCCAAGATCCTATCCAGAAATGGAGAGACATGAGGTGCTAATCAGCTCACATCACTTCCCCTTGGGTGACTACATCTCTGCAAATAGGGTCTACCTTCTGGGAGTGTCGAAGTTGTTGAGACTGACTCTGGAGGTGGTGGGCTCACAGTGGGGAAGGTGGAGGGTAAACTGATCACTGCAACCTGGCTGGAAGTTGCCGTGAGATTTGCTCAGTAGGGGACCCTGGGAACAAGTCTCACTAAACAGTCTCGTCTGGTCTCAACTGTGCCATGAGGTTCAGCAGTACAAGGGTTTCCCCGTGGCAGGAGTGGTGAGGCAGGCAGATTCAGAGAGCCAAAAACATCTAAGACAGACTGGTGGAGCACAGACCATTCCTTGGGGATTCAAAACTTAGGGACCTGGTATAAGAGTGGGGTTCGTTACTTGTGTACCGCAGGACTCCTGAAGGCTGGAGGAGTCTGGGGCATCTGGATTCCATCTGGATAATTACTAATCGGCTCTAGGGTAAGGAGGCAAATTTAGGTTTTCATCTTTCTGTGAGCAAGGTAGTTAAGGAAAAGGCTAGGGTGCTGGCTGCAGAACCTGGTTGCTGTTTTCTAGACAGGTTGTTTCCCTGCTCTAGCCCTCAGATTACTCAATCTATAACATGTGGATAATAGCGGTACCTACCTAGTGACACAGTTGCGAGGATTAAGCCAGGCAATTCAAGCTAAGTGCCCAGCGTGCGTATAGTCGGTGCTCAACAGGTGTTCATCACTTTTGCTATTTTTTAGCTCTTGGCACGTCCCCTTTCTTAGTCTCAGGAGCTCAGAGTTCCTGTGCTGCTTTTTGCCTACCCCGAGATCCTGCATGGACACCCTCTCCAAGCCTGGGCTGGCACCTGAACCATGCTCCCAACTGCTTCTGTTCTCAGCACCCTCCCCACTCCTTTCCCTCAAGACAGTTTGATGGAAGGGAAGCATCAGATGAAGCTTAATGCGCTGCCCTCCCACATGTGCACTTTAAAACAAAAGCTTGTTTATAAGAAAACTGAATCTCACATAGGGAATGAGATATGAGAAAAGATTGAATAAACAGGGAAGAAGAAAGTCTAAGGAGAACTTCATAGTTGTCTTCAAATATATGTGAGGCCGTCTGGAAATGCAGGAACCACAGATACAATCTGTGTTGTTCCAAAGACAGAACACACAGACCCAGGAGGGAGAAGTGGCAGGGAGGAAGGTTTGGGCTCAACATATTGAAGAATTTCTCCCCCATGCAAGGTGCCTGGCACACGGATTTTAATGTTTTCGTTAGCAATTAGAGCTGCCCATGACTGCTTCTTTTTTTTTTTGAATGAGTGAATGAGTTTTATATGGAATTTTGATTTTTTTGGAAAATTTTAAAAATTCTTTTTAATCTCTATTTTTATTTATTTAGTTTTTTTAAAGAAGATGTTGGGGGTAGGAGTTTATTAATTAATTAATTTATTTTTGCTGTGTTGGGTCTTCGCTTCTGCGCGAGGGCCTTCTCCAGTTGTGGCAAGCAGGGGCCACTCCTCATCGCGGTGCGCGGGCCTCTCACTATCGCGCCCTCTCTTGTTGCGGAGCACAGGCTCCCGACATGCAGGATCAGTAGTTGTGGCTCACGGGCCTAGTTGCTCTGCGTCATGTGGGATCCTCCCAGACCAGGGCTCGAACCCGTGTCCCCTGCATCAGCAGGCAGATTCTCAACCACTGTGCCACCAGGGAAGCCCTATTTTTATTTTTACAGTTTGATGATTTACCACAGAGCAAACACCTAAGTATCTACCACTCATTCAAGAAATAGATCACTGAATTCCCTGGAGGTCCAGTGGTTAGGACTTGGCGCTTTCAGCTGTGGCTCGGGTTCAATCCCTGGTCGGGGAACTAAGATCCCACAAGCGGCGCAGCGCAACCAAAAAAAAAAGATCATTGCCAGCATTCCAGAAATTGCCTTTGTACCTCTAGCAAAGGGCTACTCCTCTCTTCCCCATAAAAGTAACCACTATTCTTTGACTTTTTTATCCGTGACTGCTTCTGACTGTAATGAGTTCCCCATCACTAGAGGTGTTCAAGCCGAGTTGTCCAGGATGTTGCTCTATGGATAAGAATTGAATCAAATGAATATTGAGGTCTCTTCTAGGTGTAAAATTCTATGACACTGTTATTAAAGGTAGAATTTCAACAGAGAGATTTCGGGAGCAAAGCAACATTTTATAAATCATTTTCCCAAAAGGCAATAGAGTGAAGTTGTTAAAGCTGAGGGTTCTGGACTTAGACATTGCCTGGGTTCAAACCCTGGTCATCCTACTTACTAGCTGTGTGACTCTGGGCAAGTTTTTTGCTCTCTCTGTACTTCAGTTTCCCCATCTGCAAAATGCGGTCCATAATAGTGTCTCTATCGCAGAGTTATCGTGAGAACTAAGTGAGTTAATATAGGTAAAGCACTTTGAAGAATGCCTGGCACAAAGAGAGTTAATGCTCAATACTCGTTAGTTACAAGGTATTATCTGATACCCTTGCTACTCTGCAGCTTTTTACGTCTTTTCAGTATGTGAAAGGAAGTCCCTTCTACCATAATTGACCCTGACCTTGTTTTTTCCTAAATCATATGCCAGCCATGGCCACTGTAATTAACCAGTGCACTGTCTATCTCCTGTAGGCAAGCTTTAAAGCTAAACAAGCAGGCAGAGCCTGTGACGCACAGTTTATGAAGGATCCTGCTGATGAAACTCAATCAGGGCCGTGGACACCTTAACCCTGACACATGCCTGGCAAGTGGTGGATGCCCAGTAAATACTTGTTGAATGAACAGATGAACTTGGCAGGGTTCTTATTATTTCCTACATTTTATTTATTTATTTTTGATTCGGTAATTTCATTCACATGACTTAAAATTCAAAAGGAACTAAAGGCTATAGAGTGAAACACATCCCTCCCGCCCTGTCCCCAGTTTTCCTCCCCATAGGTGACTAAGGTAACCACTTTCTCATATGTCTTTCTAGAGTTTATTTTAGGCATAAATAAGTAAACATACTAGCATACGCACGTTGGTTTCTTTCCCTCCTTTTTAAACAAACAGCCACATACACTGTTCCAGGTACGTTTACTGATGTGGTCACAGAAGTGGGGGTGAGCATGGGCGCACTAAGGATGAATTAGAGAAGAAAAAGCTCAGAGACAGAAAATCAACCAGGCAACTCTTGCATCAACCCAGATGTAAAGTGATCAGAGCCTGGGCTAGTATATTAAAGGGGGTAATCAGGGAAAGAATTGTTTGAGTGGGTTTTTTTTTAAGTTTTACACCAGGGTAACTGCCACCACAATCAAGATATAGAGCGTTTCTGTCACCCCTAGAAGTTCCTTCATGTTCCTTTGTAGCTGTGCCCCTCCCTGGGCCCACATACCCACTCCTCTGCTTTGTCAGAGTTTTTCAGCTTCTGTGTTCCAGGCCTACGTGGTGTGGTGGGACCTCCACTCGGCAGAGCTAATCATAGTATTAGTCAACCTCAGTGGCACTTCCTCTGGGCTGGGCGTTCTACTAAGCACCCACTTGTGCTCATCCATTTAATCCCTTCCACACCAAAGGAGGCAGGTCCTGCTGTTATCTCGATTTCTGATGAGACATCTAAGATACAGAGAAGTGAAATCACTTGCCCAAGGTCACACAGCTAGTAGAGCCAGAATTTTGAACCCAAAGCAATGTGAAACTAATCAAGAAAATACTCAAACTCCAACAGAAAGACTTCATTACTATTTAACCAGAGCAAGGGACGGGGGTAAGAATCCTTCGCAGGTTAATATAGAATGGATTTGTCCAGCAGTCTTCAAGTGTGCTTTAAATGGCTGGTAGCCTTTCTTCATGGGCATTAGTCAGTCAGCAGGCAGAGTTTCATTCCCTGGCCTTCGATGTGCACACCCGCCACACTGCTTTCTCCTAAGAAATTACAACATTCAGAACTATCTCTTTATGGCAAAGAACTGGTGTGGTCAGGGTATTACTGAGAAGACAACTATCTCTGCCTATCTATGGGTCCAAGAATATGCATGTCATTCTGAAACCACAAGGAACGTGGTTAAGTCCCCTGGTCACATCTCTCAACAAAGATTTATCTGTTTTGCTGTTGCCTCCAAAGAGCTTCCCTCCTGGACTAAGATGTTAATTCACGGTGATGTCTACTAATGGGCCTTCCCTAAAGAGGAGCCTATTAAAGGAACTAATTACATTGAAGGTTCAGAAAACTTCCCAGCATAATGAAATGGCTCCCCAGCTGTAATAGCCTGAGAAAGAAACCACCGATCTAAATCCTGAGACAAGTTCCTATAAAGTGAGAGGCAAGTTTGCTCAGGTAACTACAGACCCTAGGAGAAACAAGATAGTGAAAATGTTAACAATGAAACCAATTTTCACTCACTGATGGGGTTTTATTAAATATAGATCATGTTTTTCCAAAAATTTCAAGTTCTTTATTACCGCCTCTTTTATGAGACCTATGTTTGCCACTTATTAATACTACCAATTAACATTAAAATGCAATTTTAATGTTTTTTTTAATAAGAAAATAGTTCTCTCCAGTCAACATAGAATAAAAGATAATGGAGTTAGGATGGATTATGTGGCACTCAAATTCAAGAGAAAGTGGTAGAATTATCCTTTCTGGAAGTCTAGATTGGTTTCAATGCAGTGTTGCCTAAAGCCCGGGGAGTAGATTAGGTGACTTTCTGGTCTCTTATTCCTCTGTATGGCCTGCTTGTACACTGTCCAAATCTCCAGAAATGACAATAGCAGAAGAAAAAAATAATGGCAGAAGATTAACTGTAGTGCTAGGGATTGTGCTAGTTACTGATAAACCACCAATTTGTTGGTTTCCAGGTAGACTGAGGAGGGTAGCGTAATGTGGAGAACTGGCTAGCAATTTGGCAGAATCTGGGTTTTAATTTTAATCTTGGTTCTCCCTTTATTTCTGGACAAGTCATTTATCTCCTCTCTTCTTCTGTTTCATTAGCTGCAAAATGCAGATGGTGACCCACCTAGGGTTTTTAACAGCCAGGAGGTAGATGCAAGGGGTGGTGACAGCCCACGCTAAATCTGGCCTTGTGCCTGGAATCCCTCTGCCTGGGCTCTGGGGTAGTTTGGAGGAGGAAAGGAGAGCTCCCTTGGGGGCCCAGCCCATTCACCACTGGTTCTAGAGAAGGCCTGATCCCCAGGAGCCAGGGGAGACCATACCAGTCCTCTGGCCCCTCCTCCAGACGTTAAGGTTACTGTTGAGCAAAAGTGAGACTTATCTGAACCTAGTCTACCGTCAACTATAACATGGGCTTCACTTGGAATGAACTCAGCCTTAAGGTTGGGGCCCAGGGGAAAGGTTTTTTAAAATTATTATTATTAACGAAACTCATTTACAATTATGGTATACATAGAACAGTCATTTACATGCTATAAACTCTTTAGGAGATTATGGTGGTGATACACTATGTAAACTAACTTTGAAAAGTTACAGAGGTTGCAAGATGATTAAACACCTTTCACTCTCCTGCTATTTGGATTTTAAGTGTTTCTTAGAATGGGCAAGTGACATAAAATCTAACCTACTTCTAGCTAAAAGTCTAACAGTTCTGATGGAAACTGTTAAACCAATTCTGCAACCAAAAGACAAACGGCTTAAAACTGCCAGGTATCAGTATTATTGTATTATTCCCTTTAACAAAAACTTATAACTGAAATTTATAGGTAAGAATTTACAGTAAGCAGCAGGTACTTGGAAACTTGTCAGTTAAGGTTTCCCATTAGAGAACTTCTGCTGTAAGCTTTTTAAGCCTCTAAAGTCAGAAGAAAGAAAAAAGAACTTTCACAATTAGTTTCTAAGGAAATTATATAAAAGTCATAATAACTAAGAGAAAAGTTTTAGACTGTCATTTCCAACAGGACATGCCCTCCTAAAGAAAAACACATTTTTTTTTTTTTTTGGAGAAGGCTGTATATAAATAACAATCAAAATCTATATTCTTGATATATTTCTAAAGAAAATAGTTAACTAAATCTCTTTAAAGTGATTTTATTTCCTGCTGCTCCCCCAACCTCCTCAAAATTGAGGATACAACAAATATTTGCATAGGTTTATTATTCACATTTAATCATGAATAATTCACTTTGTACAGACAGCTGGGTAAACAAGAGATTTGGAGTTTCCTTTTTCTAGAATATTTTTCCCTTGGCTGAAAGGAAACAGCATCAGTGTGGTTTTATATGGTTTTCAGTGCCATCCTGTCCTCCCTCCCTCGAGCAGGAGGCATCCCCTCTTTTATGCTTTTTTTTTTCCATTTCTTTCTTTCTGTCAGTTATTGGGCTACACCTCACAAACACTTTTTTTTTTTTTTAATTATGGAATGAAAAATGAGCTCCACCACTCAGTACTTTGGTCTGCAAGACAATATCAAGTATATGTTCACGGACCTGCTTTTGTGTAGATACTCTCACAGTGTTGGGAAAAGATCCTTCTGAGCTCGTCCTACCTCATCATTAGATCCTTCACCTTCTATCACTCATTAACAATTTCACAATTATTTGACTATCTACCACAAAGCCGGCTCTCATTTCCCTCTTCTCCTCCCGGGCCTACGTGAGGAAGTGAAGCACGCATCACTGCACACAGGTTTATCCAGGGCATTTCAACCTGGGCAAGGGGGTATAATTTACCAAAGGTCAAGGATCTTTCCAGTTCTGTGAACGTCACCAACCAAACTGTGATAGTATAACTTGTGGTTTAGAAGAGAATTAGGCTTGCTGTATGTAATTCAGCTATGACCAAATTGGGGGTGGGGGGTGGAGGGAGGTCACAGTATACCCTTGAGAAATCCCTGCTCTTTGTCATGACCTGGCAAATTAAGAATTTTAGCCACCCAACAAATGCCATGCGTCCACCCTAACTGCATTAGTTGAGCACAAAACATGGGCATAGGGATGTATGTATCCTCTCTTCAGCAACACATATCATAAAATATGAATGCCATAGAAGTATGGCCAAGAGCATTCCAGAGAAAATTAACCACGATTTGAGTTAATTAAAAATTATTGTTTTCTTCATTCAACAAAAGTGCTTACCATGTGCTAGACATTTTCTAAGCACTTTACACACATAAACTCTTTAATTCTTATAACAACCCTATGAAATAGGTACAACCCTTATCCCCATTTTACAGATCAGGAAAATGAAGCACAGAGAAATCAATCAAGTCATTTGCTTAATGTCACCACAGGAAGTGGTAGGGCCAGGACTCGAACCAGGCAGCCTAGCTCCAAAGTCTGTGCTTTCAATAACCATGCTGTACAATGAGTATAAATACCTGCTTATGGTAAAAAGTTTAGAAAAGTAAGAAAAACATAAAGAAGAAAAAAAATTACCCATAGTCCCACCACCCATTTTTGTGTATTTTCTTTGTGTATGTGTATTTGTGTGTGTGTACAAAAGCATTTAATTTAGTGGAATTTCTCATCTACCCCCCTCTCTCTTTCAATTAGCTATACCTTACGAACATTCTCCCATAGAAAGATATTACTTTGATTGCACAAACAATTGTCTTAGTCTACTTTGTAAATACCAGCCCAGCCAAGTTTGGAAGCACTTATTTATGATTGGTGGGGTAGAGTAGGGGGCTGCTGATTTAGTAGAGGCCTTATTTCCCTAAACTCAAAGAGCTTCCCTGAAAATGGGCACAGAATGGTTTCTTTTAAGTGACCTGAAAAAATGTGTTGTGTCTAGAAACATAGCGTGACTTTTCCCTTCAAAGCATTTCATGTTGTGTCCACTTCATATTGTTCAGTTTCCTTAGGGGCGGGGCAGGGGGAGTGAGTCTGGGTGCAAAGAAAAATGTAGGCTAGTCAACAGGAAACCTGAAGTCCCTGAAACAGCACAGTGGCTACTAATCACACCCTGGCAGGGCTGCTTTCTCTTTGACAGGTGTTGCAAAAATAATAATAAATGTTCGAAAGAACCATTTACCTGGTAAACAAAACTGTTATTAAAAACTGGTGTTATACGCCAGGACACTGAAGAACAGTCTCTGAAGCCAAGACAGTAGTGGTCATTGCTATGACCGGTGACAGCTTTGGGCCAAGTCACATGCCATCCCGTCAGCAGCCAGGGAGGTAAACAGCACAGCTATGTGCCTGCCGACCTAACCTCAAAACCTCTCAGGAGCACAAGGAAATTGGCTTGAAAAGACTGTTTCTCTTTTTTTTCCTCCTTGTTAATTGAATTTCTAGCACTAATTAAAGCAGCAGAAACAGAAAACCATATACAAAAGGGGAAGTCAAAGAATGACCCCCGTTTCTGAAAAAAAACGAGTCATCCAGTCATTAGAAACACAGTTGCATCAATTCTCACTCTTTCCTTGAGCTGTTTTACCCATTTGCAGGTGAGGCAGTGGAGAGCAGGGCCGAGGGCCAAGCTTTTCAGAGGGCCCTCTCTGGGAATTACTTTCATATGCACATAAATTTCCACAATAAGTACCTTCTGGAGTTCGCATACAACGAAGTTACTCTTCCAAGCTTCCTGCCCACTGTTCTAACTTGAGTTGTGCTACCAGAAAATCAGGTGAGTATCTCAACTGCTAAGTCAAACTTGGCTTTTTCTGGAAACTGGAACTCACTAACTTGAGCCCCTAAATCCACCCCCCACCCCGCCCCGTCTTCCCTTTAAATTACCTCTTACCCATAGTCACTGGTCCTAGGTCCCCTTGGAGCTGTTGAGGCAGGAGCTGTCTGAAATTTAAGATTCAATACCAGGCAGCCAGATGGATCAAAAGAAATTTTTCTTTGACCCTAAAACTAAGGTCAAATCTGTTTTTCTTTCCGTTGCAAGTGTTTTGAAAACTTCTTTCTGTCTGAGTCTTCTAATCCTGGGGGAATGACAAGGCATTGGGACTAAACTAATCAGCTCTTCTAACCAACAACCTACTAGGGATGGAGGGTCACCACTTCTCCCAGATCCCATAGAGCCTCCTTCAAGGGAGGGGTTGATCTGGGGAGAAGTGAGTGGTGAGGACCAGACTAACAGCCTGTCTCTGGAGAGGACCTGAGCAGACAATAATCACAACGCAGGACAACACAGAACGCACCTTTATGTAGGATTTACAGAGTGCCTCTAACGTATATCATTTCTTTGAAGTTTCATATCTGTCTCGTGAGGTGGGTAACGACCACTGCCCACAGCCCGGAGAGGTTGTGTCGGCTGCCCGGATCACAACATTCACGTAGAACCTGGGTCTGAGGGTTGCAAGGCGTGCATGGTGGCCTTGCTCTCCCCCACCCTCCATCTCCTTGGTCCACACCTTGTTCAGCTCAATATAGGGCCTTCACTGCAGTCAAAGGCTGTCTTTCTCTAAGGCACACTGATCAGTTAAATGACTCTGTTAAACGGTGAACGTCTGGTCTTGGTGACCCTCTACCCCATCCTGAAGGCTTCTCTCCTATGACCTCGGCCACCTCCCATTCTCCCAGGACTCCCTGAGGCAATACCACAGCAGGCCTGCCCGCCTGCGTAACCACTTGGGCCTTGAACCTAGACCTTTTCTCCCACAATTAAACCCACTTACTCTGCATCTCATCTCTCCAAGCCCTACCAGGGGGGCAATTTGTGCTAAGAGACTACGCGCTGGCAATGGTATAACATTCTAACACCCCAAACCGCCCGGGGACCACTTGCTGGCTGTGTGTGTTTGGGCAAGTAATTCAGCACCCACCCACGAATGTCACCTGTAAAATGCACATAACAGTTGTTTACAAGTGAGGATCAAGTGAAATCATTTGGAATGTCATGTAATCAACTGAATTCCTTCTCTTCCCCTCAACCCTTCTTTCTCTCCTAAAGCAAATCTCAGGGCAGTGTCCTCTCTCACCCAGTTTACAGTAGCAGCCCTTTGACCAGTCTCTCTGCCTCCAGACATGACCCCACCACACACCCTCCACCTTGGCTAAAAGAATCCTTCCCGAGAATGAGTATGAACAGAGTTTTGTTTGTTTGTTTGTTTTTTTCTGGTATGCGGGCCTCTCACTGTTGTGGCCTCTCCCGTTGCAGAGCACAGGCTCCGGACGCGCAGGCTCAGCGGCCATGGCTCACGGGCCCAGCCGCTCCGCGGCACGTGGGATCCTCCCAGACCGGGGCACAAACCCGTGTCCCCTGCATCGGCAGGCGGATTCTCAACCACTGCGCCACCAGGGAAGCCCAGTATGAACAGATTTATCCTACCTAAAACTTCCAGTGGCTCCACAGGGCCTCAGAGTCAAGTCCAGACTCCCCAGCGCAGCCCGTGTGCCCTGCGTGCTCAGCCTTTGCCCCCCTCACCAGCATCCCGGTGCTCAGTGCCTGGCGGGCATGTGCCATGCTCTCCTCTTCCTGCAGGGCGGTGAGCAGGCTGTTTGCCTACAGCCCTCTCTCCCAGTGGCCTTTCTCATTTCTATTCATTCTTTAGTTTAAGCATCATTTCCTCTAGGAAATCTTCCTGAGTTGGGTCAGATGCCTTCCCCTGTGGCCCTGTCCTCTCCTTCTTCTCATCCTGGCACCTAGAACACACTGTAACTGCCTGGCCGCCCACCCCTTGCTTGCTCCTAACTCTGGGGCTGAGCAAGCAAGAGAGGGGTGAATATTCACCCTGGCACCTTTCCTGAAATACATAAGGCAGTCAATTATTTTAAGTATGTTACTCTTACTTGAAAATACTTGCATTTCAAAATGCCCACCCTTTTCTTTGCATCTCAAAATCCACTCAGCCTTCAATGCCTTATCCCAAATAAAAGAGTAACTTTGGAATATTAAGTCTAGCCAGTGAATATAGTATTTTTTAATCTAAATGAAAAAGGGGGGGCTCATATGATAATACTATGACAAGATAAATTAGTGTTAATACTTCTATGGCGGGGCTTCCCTGGTGGCGCAGTGGTTAAGAATCCGCCTGTCAATGCAGGGGACACGGGTTCAAGCCCTGGTCTGGGAAGATCCCACATGCCGCGGAGCAACTAAGTCCGTGCACCACAACTACTGAGCCTGCAATCTAGAGCCTGTGAGCCACAACTACTGAGCCCACGAGCCTAGAGCCCGTGCTCTGCAACAAGAGAAGCCACCGCAATGAGAAGCCCGCACACCGCAACGAAGAGTAGCCCCTGCTCACTCTGCAACTAGAGAAAGCCCGCGCATAGCAATGAAGAGTAGCCCCCGCTCACCGCAACTTGAGAAAGCCCGCACACAGCAACGAAGACCCAACGCAGCCAAAAAAGTAATTATAATAATCCTTCTATGGCATATTCATACAAATATCTCAATCTATTCTTATAACACTCCTATGGATTGGACTCATATTTTACAGGATATGTTAGTTATGACTCTACAATTGCAAGTGGCAAAACCCATCCTGAGTTAGTTTAAGCAAAAAAAAAAAATTGGAGAGTTTGCTATACCCATGCAGGGGTGGAACCCAAGGCTCATAGTCAGAGGTTGCAAAGGGATTAGACTTAGAAACTGCAAAACCTTTAGAAACCCAAGGTTACTGGGGTCTTGTTTCTGCTTCTTTCTACACATACAACCCATTCTTCTCTCTCTTCATAATGGCTCTTTCTGATACCCAGTCCATTGGCCAAAGATGGCTGCCCATGGCCCAAGGTCAACAGTCACAGGCCCAGCTACATAGGGAGGCTGAGAGGCTGCCCCTTGGATCCAGGCACTGGTCCTCCCGGGAGAGGGTCTGATGGCCCAGCTGAGTCGGGGAGGGGGAGTGTGGACCACAACGACTGGGAGGGGTGGGAATCACACCACACAGAGGCCCATTCTCCCGACCCTGTGGCAGTGAGGAGAGGGGCTAGGAGGGGAGGAAAATGCCCAAAGAAAGGGGTCCCCTACGAAGAGATTAAGGGACTTGTCTGAGAGCAAATGAGGCCCAGACGGAGCCAAGATGAGAGAACAGGTGTCAGACACTGGCTTTGCCTAAAGGTCTACAATCATGTTTTAAAATCAAGAATCAGAAATATTGAGACTAGGCAGAATTATGACATACGGACCAAGATATGCATTCTACAGTGCACGTGTGACACTAAATATACGTACTAAACACCCATTTACAGAAATGGCCTGTCAGCAGCATGGCAGGAGGGACATTCAAAGCTCTATGGAAACCTTTTGCCAGAGCTTAAAATTAAATTAAAACAACCTTATGTTAAATCCCAAACAAGAGGCTTCCCTGGTGGCACAGTGGTTAAGAATCCTCCTGCCAATGCAGGGGACACGGGTTCTAACCCTGGTCCGGGAAGATCCCACATGCCGCAGAGCAACTAAGCCCATGCACCACAACTACTGAGCCTGCGCTCTAGAGCCCATGAGCCACAACTACTGAGCCCATGTACCACAACTACTAAAGCCCGTGCACCTAGTGCCCGTGCTCCACAACAAGAGAAGCCACCGCAATGAGAAGCCCGCGCACTGCAACAAAGAGTAGTCCCGGCTCACCGCAACTAGAGAAAGCCCACACACAGCAACGAAGACCCAACTCAGCCAAAAATAAATAATAAAATAAATTAATTAAAAAAAAAAAAAACCAAAGAGAATTCAAAACCAATTAAGTTTATAAAACAATCATGTTTAAAACTCAACAGTAATTTCAAAAACACATTTAGTTAATTCATTTAACTTCAGTAGAAGTGTTTTTTTAATACTGATCCTATTGGTTTTAAATTTGCTTTTAAGAATTCTGTAGACACTTAGAAGCAAAAGAGATTAAGCAAGTAGAGGTGGGAACCTGCCCTGAATTTCCTCTTAGCTGTGCGCCTTGCACCCATCCACCTGGGAGTCTCCACTGTCCCTCTATGAAACCCTGGCTTTCTTCTGAGCAAGGGTGCAGCCCTGTTCGAAAAATCTGTGGTCTAGCCCAGATGGACGAATGAGGCCTAGAGCAGTGGTTGTCAAACTTGAATATAGAAAAACACCTGGGGAGCTTTTCAGAAATACAGATTCTCAGACTCCACTCCCAGAGACCAGATCCAAGGAGTCTGCAGTCCTCCCAGGGAGCCCAGCCAGTTCTGACTGGGGGGCTGCTCCAACCCACTTCAGCAGGAGCCATCATTCCTAGGCCACTAGCTGCTGAGCCAGAACTGAGACCCAGGTTTCCTGATGTCCAGTTCAATGCTTTTCCCACCATACTCCACCGACTCTCCAACTCTTCAATTGTTAAAATACAAACTTCACTATTTTAAAAAAGACCAGAATCAGACAACAATGAATGGATAAACAAAATGTGGTATACACATACAATGGAATATTATTCAGCCTTAAAAAGGAAGGAAATTTTGACACACACTACAACAGGGATGAACCTTGAGGACACTATGCTAAGTGAACTAAGCCAGTCAGAAAAGGACATTTACTGTATGATTCCACTTATATGAGGTACTTAGAGCAGTCAAAATCACAGAGTCAGAAAGTAAATGGTAATTTTCAGGGGCTTTGGGAGAGAGGAATGGGAGTCATAGTTCTTTTGTTTTTTGGGGGTTTTTTTGCGGTACGCGGGCCTCTCACTGTTGTGGCCTCTCCCATTGCGGAGCACAGGCTCCGGACACACAGGCTCAGCGGCCATGGCTCACGGGCCCAGCCGCTCCGCGGCATGTGGGATCTTCCCGGACCAGCGCACGAACCCGTGTCCCCTGCATCAGCAGGTGGACTCTCAACCACTGCACCACCAGGGAAGCCCGGGAGTCATAGTTTAATGGGTACAGTTTTAGCTGGAGAAGATGAAAAAGTTCTGGAGATGGATGCTGATGATGGTCGCACAACAGTTGTGAATGTGCTCACTGCCACAGAACTGTACACTTAAAAATGGTCAAGAGAGTAAAATTTTGTTATGTATTTTACCACAATTAAAAAAAAAGGAATCAAAATTTTCTCTGTCCTCCAGCAGATTTCACTTACCATTTTGTGGATGGGAAGACACATGTACAAATCAGCTGGCTTCTGGATGGGGGCTCTGGATATTAAGGTCAACCAACTGCTTTAATCGTGTGCCTTCAGCCACCCCCAGAATGGTCCTCTCTCACAGTCACTCCCAAGGTGCTGCCTTTTTTTTTTTTTTTTTTTTTGCGGTATGCGGGCCTCTCACTGCTGTGGCCTCTCCCGTTGTGGAGCACAGGCTCCGGACACGCAGGCTCAGCGGCCACGGCTCACGGGCCCAGCCGCTCCGCGGCATGTGGGATCCTCCCGGACCGGGGCACGAACCCGCGCCCCCTGCATTGGCAGGCGGACGCTCAACCACTGCGCCACCAGGGAAGCCCGGTGCTGCCTTTTGATGTTGCTCTGAAGTTCTGCGTCAGCACCTGCTCAAGCCTCAGCCTAACTAACACCTGCTGAGGGAGTGACAGAGGCCCTCGGGTCATGGAGGCTCGCCCCAGAGGAAACGAGGGAGGGAAAAGTGGACGCTGGAAAGTAACTCTGGAAACGGTGACAGTGGTCCTGAGCACACATGAAGTGAAGGCCAGGGAAAGCATTAAGATGGGAAACTCTGTGGTCTTTTGCAAGAACCTCTGTAGCATCGCAGCTTCCTAGGAATATGGAGGAAGGTCGTGAAGCACGGGGTAGAGATCACTGGAAAATAGGCTTCCTGCCGCCTGGGCAGACTTTCGGACCTTCCTCTCGTGATGCTCAGCCTAACCTTGCGCAAAACCCTCTCCCAACAAGGTGTGCAGATTGAGTTGACCCCTGAAAGCCTGCATCCACTTATGCCCAGAGACTAGCCCTTCACTGGAACTTCAGCCTAAGCTGAACAACCAATTGCTGAGAAGTTATAGGAAAGGGCAAAGCTGAAAATCCATGAGTCCTACGTAAGTCCTTGGCGACAGCTGGGAACCCAAATTCCATTCTTAGTGGAGAAAAGGGGCCTGAATTGCCTTGAGCAAGAAGGGAGAGCAAGGAAGGAGGGGAAAAAGAAACAGGGGAGAGGTCAGGACTGACACTGGGGTGAGTTTTCTCTCCCTGCCCTGAGTTCACATGGTGGTCGTAAGTTCACGGTGTCAGGCAATTTCCCAAACATTTGGGGAAGTTACTCATGAAGAAGAAGCCACGTCCAGACAGCTCATTGGGAAATGTGGACAGTCAGTGCCTGGGTGGTTCTCACACTAATCTGAGATTTATTAAGGCTTGGAAAGCAAGCAGCAGAGAGAGTTTTTACAATGAGAGTCATCGGCAGGCATTTCGATAGAGAAGAAAGTTTCTCTTTGGTCTGAAGGAAGTGGCAGGCCCCCGGGGGACTAGGAAGGCGGGAGCAGGGGCTCCTTTTGTGAGTGGAGTGGCAGAATCATTCCCTTCTGAGTACCCTCCCTTGCAGGGTACAAGATTTTCAATTGCAGTTGGGAGGAATTGGACTCAATGATCTAAAAGAGCTAACTTTTCTCCCCAAATATTGTGTGATGTGGCATCAGCACCTCAGCCAGATTCTGATGCTGCTCGGGGGGAAGTTAAACAGGTGGATTTCACTTTATAACACTGACTTTTTCTTTCAAAGTTATACGGAAATTAAGTTGTTTTAAATCTACAAAGGTAGGGCTTCCCTGGTGGCACAGTGGTTAAGAATCTGCCTGCCAATGCAGGGGACGTGGGTTCAAGCCCTGGTCCGGGAAGATCCCACAGGCCGTGGAGCAGCTAAGCCCATGCGCCACAACTACTGAGCCTGTGCTCTAGGGCCCGCAAGCCACAACTACTGAGCCCGCGTGCCACAACTACTGAAGCCCACTCATCTAGAGCCTGTGCTCCGCAAGAAGAGAAGCCACCACAATGAGAAGCCTGTGCACTTCAAGAAGAGTAGCCCCCCGCTCACCGCAACTAGAGAAAAGCCCGTGCGCACCAACGAAGACCCAGCAGAGCCAAAAATTAATTAATTAATTTTTAAAAATTAAAAAAATAAATCTACAAAGGTAGTGAAAGAAACCCTACTGGAAATCTTTCATAAATCTAAATATGTTTCTGAAAGGTGATTAAACACTTCTGAAATATTTTGCACGTTGCTCTGAATTTTGATTCGTCTCCTTTGCCGCTGCAACATTCAGGATGTTGTAAATGTTGTAGTTTGATCATCTGTCACTACCTATCTTGATTTCCCAGAATGTTACATCAACCAGATTGGTGTCCCTTAGTCAATGATCCAGTAAGTCTATAGCTTCCTTGGGACTTTACAGTATATCAATACTTTACCAAATTTTTCTTTTACCAAAAAAAAAACCAACCTAAAAAAAAAATTTTCCAAACACACTGGAAGACCAGCCGGCCCTAGATCACAGCTCAGGCTGAAGTTCCAATAATGGGCTAGTCTCTGAGCATAAGTGGATGCTGGTTTCAGTGGTCAACTCAATCCACACACCTCATTGGGAGAGGGTTTGGTACAAGGCCAGGCTGAGCACCATGAGAGGAAGGTCTGAAAGTCTGCCCAGGTGGCAGCAGCAAGACCTGAGGAGGGATGCGGTTAACGAATTCCACAAGGACCCATAGCATAGAGAGGCCTAGAATGTGGAGGGACAGCGCCATGGAGGGGGCCCCCTTCCAGCTAGCTCTTGAGGGGAGGTAGAGGTCTGGATACTCAGAGTCAGGCAGGAAAAACCTTTCCTACAGAGGTATGAGGATAGAGGTACACTTGGGGACAGAAAATGGACTGATGTGGCAGGGTTTCTGGAAAGGTTAGATCCTGGAAACGTTTCAGAAGAAATTAAGAATTAAAGGTTTGTAAACACTTATGAGAGAACAGTAATTGTTAGGAATCACTAAGCATGGATTCACTAAGAACTAGTCATTTCCTGTTTCTTATAAGATTACTAGACTGGTAAACTAGAGGGTGTTGTCAAAGGGATCCTTGCCATTGGCTGGAAGTTTCTATGGTCCTGTGCAGGAAAGGAACAGAAGGCCCTGAGTTCTAATGTGTATCTCATTTCAGTAGGCACCTGACATAGTTGGGCTCAATGAGATGCTAGTCAAGAGCATGGTTTGTATGAGAAAACATTCATTCCCAAAGGCAGCTGGTGATGGATTGATGGTAGGATGGAGGACAGACTCTGGTACTGACAGGGGCTCCATGTTTGGCCCTTTTTTCCATCTCCATCAATGTTTGCCAACAGCATAAGGAAACACACAGGCTGCATCTATCAGAATTTCAGATAATGTAATACCGGAAGGGGAAAATAAATGTATTCGTTGATATATCAGAAAAAGGTCTTTGGGGACTAGAATGATGTCAAAAACAAGCAGCAGAAATACAATAGATATTAAGGGTAAAATGCTGCCTCCATCGTCAAAAAATCAACTTCTTAAGAAGCAGATGGAGAAATATGTCTCAGCAACAGATGATGCAAGAAGAGACACAGGGCTTTTGGTTCACCGCTAGTGACCTAACAGTGCAACGCACTTGGAAGAAAAGACTGTATTTAAGAAGCATCTAGTCTCTATGTATTCTCTGATTCAACAAATCCTTATTTAGCCCCCCAATATGTGTCACTACTGTGATGGGCAGTGAACACAGGAGGACAAGACGGGTGGAGTCCCTGCCCTCATGCAGGCTGTAGTTTACTAGGGGAAAGAAGTAAACACCAAAAAAAAAAAAAAAAAAATCGCTGAAACTTGTGACAGGGGCCCAGCAGCACATAAATGAAGGTCAGAAAGAATGTGGTGAGGGATGTGCTTACTTTTCCTGGGTGGTCAGGGCAGGCCTCTCTGGGGACGTAGCATTGAAGGAAGCCAAGGCCATATGAAGGGGAAGAGGAGACAGGGAGATGGAACATTCCAGGCAGGACAGGGAGTGCACTGGCCCTGACCACAGAAGGAGCTTGGTGTGTTCCCAGAATTGAAAGACCAGTGAGCCTTGTCTATATTCATGGCCACCAAGATCCATTCTCGCTTTCCTCCGTGGTGATGCATGCTGACACGCTGTATCATGTTTCCCAGCCTCCTTCGCAGCTGAGTATGGCCATGGGGCCGAGTTCTCACCAGTGAGATGCTAACAAGTGGTCTGTGTCGGGAGCTGGGCCCTTAAGAGGTGGACACACCCCCTCCTCACTCTCTGTTCTTTCTTCCTCCTGGTTGCATCTGGGACTTGGTAGCCACCCAGCTTGGACCAGAACACCCCACGGAATAGTGGAGCCCCAGCTCAAGGGGCCTGGGTCCCTGAATGACTGCAGAGAGCAGGGCCACTTGCTAACCTGCATCAATCACCTCAGGCAGGTACTTGAGAGAGAAAAAACATTCTATATTCTTTAAGCCACTGAACTACTGTTGTATCTCTCACCTGACCTGACCTATTACAGAAACAAAGGAGATACTAGCTCCACCAACCAGATCACATTTAGAATACTGTGTTTCCTTCAAAGGGTCACTTTTTTTTTTTTTTTTAAGAGACACTGACCATTTGAAGCACGCCCAGGGGAAGGTAAGGACAACGACATTTAGGAATCCAAAAACCAAGTCAATGAAAATCTGTTAAGGACACCACAGTTGTTAAGTCTGGAAAAGAGATTTCTCAGGGGTGGCATGACAGCTGTCTTCAAACATTGAGAAAGAGGAATGAAGCTGAATTGGAGTAGCTCCTATAGGAGCGATGGGTGGTTGGGATTTACCACGAGGCAAATTCTGATTCAACATAGGGGAGAAGTTTCTAATGATTAGAAATGATTTGAAAAAGGCCAGATTGTTTTCAGGATCAGAGGCTTCTCCCCGCCACTGTGTCCAAGCAGAGACTGGCTGCCCACTTGTGAGGAGACATTTACAGGGGTGATCTGGGCATCATTGCAGAGATTCTAGTGAATTCTAGGATTTTAGGTAGAAGAGGTGGTAGATAATGCAAGCTGAAGCCAGGTCATAATGGGAACTGAATGTCGGTTTGGACTGAATCCTGGAAGCAAAGGGAATCTCGAAGGTTTCTGAGCAGAGTAGAAACAGGTTTCTGAGCGGATTAGCAACATGATAAAAGCAAGGAACATGGCTTTGGCCAACACAGGAGGAAGAAATCCTGATTTTCACAGTCCTTATTGGTCATTTGATGCATGCACTCCCTGAACCAGTAGCCATTTAAGGAAAGCCAAGAGTAAAGAATACAGATTTTCATTGCTTTATTCTTGAGATAATCCAAAAAATATTTGGGGACTAGCATTTTTTTTTTTTTAACTTATCTTCTGAGATGAATGATCCATTTAGTCCAAGGAACTCAAACTACACCCTTGTCTCATTCAGGCTTGTCTCATATCTGAACTGCTCTGTCAGGGGCAAGACCATCAAACCTCCTCTCTCAGATAAGGAGAAGGACTCACAAAGAGGGTGAGTTGTTCAAGGTCACGGTGAGTCAGTGCACAGTGGCAGGGCAGGCTCCTTGACTGAGGTCTCCCACGCTGCCCCGAGCCCACGCTAAGGGTGCCCTCAACTAGGAATGTCTCCCACATACAGGAAAAACCAACCTAAACCAACGAACAGTCTTTCCAGAGTCGGAAATTACCTGAGACATTTCAAGTTCAACCAATTTCATTTTGCAGGTGAGGAAACTGAGGTTTAGTGAGGTCACCTGGACAAAGGCAGAGCTATGACTTGAACCCAGTTCCCAGGATCACCTGTACTACATCTTACCATCCTACCGGTAACTTGCCCAGGAACACCCCCCACACAATTACCTGGAATCAACTGGGTCATCACCATTAGCTCCACTGTCTGGAAATATAAAGGCTCATATTGGCTTTGGCCACCAAAGAGAGGAAACATTCTGCAATGCTTGAAAACTCACAGCTGAGGGGGTGCTGGGGAGCACTGTTTGAGCCTTGTACTACAAAGTCAAAAGGGAAAACATGTGTTTCACATTTGTCTTGGGATGGGAAAGAAAAACTTTTCCTTTCACTTAATCTCCATTTAAACAAACAGAGAGACTGCCCTTTTTGTAAACTCACCCAACGTCAAATATATCGTTCACTAGCCTGGCATCAGCTTACTAAGCCACTACAGAGCCACTTTCCTCACATAATCCCCTCAATTAGAAGGCACTTCAGCTTGAAGAGGGGCAAGTAAAATAATACACATTTCCTCTGATGAACTGAACAAGAGTCAGCTGAGGGAGTCAGGTTTCCAAATCTGTAATCTCTGGTTTCAGCCAGAGACCCAAGGCAATCCGGCTTTAGCCATGACTCAGGATTTGGGGAGTGAAAGCAAGCACAGTCAAGTGATGTAAGAAAATTCCCCCCATTCCCCCATTCCCCCATCCCCTGGCATCCTGCTCCCTGGGGAATTCACTCTGAGTGCCTTGGGGGGAGGAGCTGCCAGGTCACTGGGTGCTGAGCTGCCTTCTCTCCCATCCCCACTGCAGTGGCCGGGTCTGCAATTGACAAAGGAAGTACTCAATTACAATTACTTTCCTGTTGGCCTGCGAGCTCAGATAATTGCTTTGCAATGTGTGTGTGTGAGAACCTCATAAAGTAAACCAAGACACAGAAGGGCTAGGTCTGGCCTAAAGGGAAGTGTCAAGGGTGGGGGGGGGGGGGGGCAGGTGATGCAAGCCTGCCTTTGAAGTCATTTTGTTTGTGAAAAGTCTGCTATGCTCTCTCTTAAGGAAACTCCACTGGAATGAGCTTTCTGTGCATGTGGGGTTTAGGGCTATTGTTTTTGGCTCTGAGGTTCACCTCAAGCCCGGCTAGGACATGTATAAATCCCATAACAACAGTCTGACATGAAATTGCTCACCCTCTCATTGCATCAGGGGACTTTTACTCAGGCAGATTTTTGAATGCCTCATTGTTTAACAGGACAGGAAGTTTACTCTTGATGCAAATGAGGAATCTTTCTGTTTTTTTCTCCATAGCTCCTTGGAAGATTTTCACAGAGGCCTGCCTTGTCATCCCTAGTCTAGCTCCTTCCATGCGAGCAGCTGCACCCAAGTTCCTTCTCAGAGTAGGGTTTTCCCTGGAGGTGACACTGGGTGATGGGCTAAGGGCCACCCAGGGTCAGGGAAGGGTTGGATCTTCTGAAAGGGGTTGGATTTTTCTCTTTTCAGTTTTGTTTGTTTGTTTCTTATACACACAGAGAGGGAAGCCCCATCACCAAGCCTTATCATGCTTTTTCTCTTAAGTGACCAGCTCACATTGGGAACATGAGGCTGGGACTCTGGCATCAAAAAGAAGATGCCTCATTGAGAACCATGACCTACCCTCCACTGGAGCAAATCCCTGAGAAAGAAACTTCTAGAAAAAGCCTTTCAGGGTCCTCCATTTCATGACATAATCTGTAGGCAGACTCTTGAAAAGGCATAAGAAGAACCCTCTCAACCTTTTGCTAATGTCCCCAGCCAAGAGACTGGCCAAGAGAGGCCCTCAAAGAAAGGGTTCACAGATAACTACTTTTAGTCAAAGGAAACCAGATCAAGATGATGACAGGGTAAATGACAGGGACGCTGATCCAAAGCCCTAGTTTATTTGGTTCTGTATCTCCAGAATCTTTTTTTCCTATACATCCAAAAAGAAATCAGTAATGGGAGGGAGGGAGGGAGAAAGGAAGGAAGGAAGGAAGGAAGGAAGGAAGGAAGGAAGGAAGGAAGGAAGGAAGGGAGAAAAAGAAAAAAGTCAAGCACTGTGCATAAGCCCTAGAGATTAGCCTAAGGTTACAATACCATTGCAATTGTCTTCTGCACATGGCTGAATCAACGTGTCCCCAAGAGTCACAATGATACCTGACAACATATATGCTAGATTTTGTTTGTTTAAAATTACAGTGTTGACCAGGATTTTTACATGTGTGTATGTGTCTATATATATGTACCTCTGTGTGCGTGTGTGTTTTCATTGTACCAAGTCAAGTGCAATTAAGCAAGAAGGAGCAACCTCACTGATGGCCAAGTTCTGTCCCATGCCTGCTTTACATTGGCATCACTTGCAGATCTTTAGCCACAACACACAGATGCCTAAATGTCTCCCCACAGAGATCCTGATTTAATCAGGTGGGGCTGGGATCTGGGGGCAGATTTTTTTTTAAGCTCCCCAGGTCATTATAATGTGCTTCCAGGGTCACCATCCACTGACCTAGGCCAGCCCCCACGCAGCCTCCCTGCACTGGCCCACAGTCAGCCACACCCCTTGCACAACTTCCCTCTTACTCAGGCACTGGCACCTTTCTCTGTGGTCCTCACTCTGGCTTTACCACAAGCTTCCGCATCTGGAATCTGGCACCCCCTGTGACCATCATGATGGCAAAAAAAGTTCTCCCCAAAATGCTCTCAAGCATAATTTAACATCCTAAATTACTCCTTCACACTCAATAAAAATGACTGTGTTTGTAGCACATCTGGTCATTCTTACATGATGAGGTGGGAAACACCAAGCTGTGCTCAGTGGCACTTGACTGTCTGGCTGCACCCTTCCTTGGCTAGTCTGCATCCCAGATCCCTCAGGAGCCAGTGCAAAGCCATCCTGTGCAAGGCACATATAACCACCTGCAGTGAACGGCCCAGGGCCTGGCACAGGGCCTATAGAGGCTCAGCAAACTTCTGATGAAACTGAGACTATTAAAGTCTACAAATTCTGGGTACTTCCCCAACCTAATTTGGGCCTGGAAATTCAAATGACTGGATTAAGAAAAAGATGTCCTGGTAATTACAAAGCCCCCACTCTGAGAACACAGTGAATGACAGAACTAGCCAAGGAAATGCAGCAGCGATCAGCAGATATGCATATATTTTACTCTCCCTGCCCCTCCCCCTTCCAAGCTCTGCCCAGGAAAGGAACAGCCTCTTATGTCTTCACAAGGCCTTCCTCCCCGTGAGTGTGTCTGTGTATCTCCAAATGTCTCTCTTTGTAAGGATGTCAGTCACTGGATTTCGGGCCCACCCTACTCCAGTACATCCTCATCTTGACTTGATTACATCTGTAAAGACACTATTTCCAAACAAGGTCACATTCACAGGTGCCAGGGGTTAGGACTTTAACATATCTTTGGCGGGAGGGGAGACACACTCCTACAACATCCAGTGTGCTGGTCTCTGACCAGGCTACACCTAGAATTTGGGGTCCAGCTCATGAGCCATATTTGCAAGATGTCCACTGAAAAAATTGCTCATATCTGTGTGATATGAGTATCGGTTACGGGAACTACATTCAGCTTAGATCCAGGAGGCATTGAGAGGAGTATATATTCAGGAAACCATAATTTGAAAAGATACATGCACCCCAATGTTCATTGCAGCATTATGTACAATAGCCAGGACATGGAAGGCACCTAAACAGAGGAATCTGTTTCCATCAACAGAGGAATGGATAAAGAAGATGTGGTACATATATACACAATGGAATATTACTCAGCCATAAAAAAGAATGATATGCCATTTACAGCAACATGGATGGACCTAGAGATTGTCATACTGAGTGAAGTAAGACAGAGAAAGACAAATATCATATTATATCGCTTGTATGTGGAATTTTAAAACAGGGTACAAGTGAACTTAACTACAAAACAGAAATAGAGTTACAGATGTAGAAAACAAACTTATGGTTACCAAGGGGTAAGGGGGGGGGGATAAATTGGAAGACTGGCATTGACATATCCACACTACTATATATAAAATAGGTAACTAATAAGAACCTGCTGTATAGCACATGGAACTCTACTCAATACTCTCTAATGGCCTATATGGGGAAAGAATCTAAAAAAGAGTGGATATATGCATATGTATAACTGATTCACCTTGCTGTACACCCGAAACTAACACAACACTGTAAATCAACTCTACCCCAATTAAAAAAAAAAAAGTGTATTATTTGCCTTCAAAGGGAAGCATTTTTCTTTTTAAGATTTTTCTTGATGTGGACCATTTTTAAAGTCTTTATTGAATTTGTTACAATATTGCTTCTGTTTTATATTTTTTGGCCACAAGGCATGTGGGATCTTAGCTCCTCGACCAGGGATCGAACCCGTATCCCCTGCACTGGAATGCAAAGTCTTAACCACTGGACCACCAGGGAAGTCCCAAAGGGAAGCACATTTTGGCTCAATATAATTTGACTCAAAGATCCAAATGATCTTTGGACGAAGGCCATCTACCAAGGGCTGTCTACCTGCAGCAGCAATGAGTTACCTCATTCTTCACACATCTGATAAATACGTACCAAGGCCCAGTATGTGCCAGGCAGCAGGCACCTGGCCAGACGATGGAGCAGTGACAGGCTCCAGGGAGATACAGGCCTTGCCCTCAGGAAGCCTCCCGTCTAGTGGCCCGGAAAGGGTGCAGGCAGGCTGGGTGGGCGCATGCTTAGGGTGTATGGAGGAGGTTCTCTGTTGAGAGGGTGTGGACCACTGTGTCTCCTCAGAGCCAAGGCACTCTAGTCTTTATGATTCCCAAGAGGCTAAATGTAGAGGAAATTGGAGGTGTGGGGCGGGAGGGTGAGGGCGGAATGATTTAAGAAAAAAATTTTAAACGGTTTAAATGAACACAGAGGGGCTTTCCCGGCGGGACACACGCAGAGACGCAAGCTCCCTCACACCGTCACACGCTCTATGCAGAAGGGGACTTTTATCTCACAAGCCCGAGGCTCCGCTCTCCCGCTTCCCATCTCAGCCAGACCCCACCCACCCTAAGGAGCAGACAGTCGTAGGCCAGACCCACCGGGGCTGCTCGGGCTGGAGTCACCTCAGTGGGGAAACGGAATCCCTCTCCCCAATCTCAGCGGACAAAGCAGCCCAGGCCATAGGTGCTTCCCCTCCTGCCGGGACACCCAGCCAGGGAAAGCTAAGGGAGAAGCTCTAAATCAAGTGTTTTTAGCAGAACCAGGCCCCGGGGGTGGAAGGGAGAGGCCGGCGCTCTCAGCGGCTGCTCCTCCTTAACGAGCCTAAACATGCTGGGCCCGCAGAGTCCGCAGGCGGCCAAGGTAAACCTTCGTCTGTGATGCCCAGGGCGGACAAGCCCAGCCCTCCAGGAAGAGAAACCCCAGCTTTGCTTGCTGCCGTTTTACCACTTGAGAAGATAAATACATTAAAAAAAAAAGATCTGTCCTCGGTGCTGGGAAACTCCTGGTACTCAACACCAAAGAGGTCTTGCAAAACAAAAAAACCATCTGGTCGCCATCACATCGTTCCCGCCCCCACCTCCATCCTGGCCCAGCTTTCTGACGCATGCGTACACGTCCTCACGTGTGTGCGCAGACGCACTCAGGAGCACACATCATACGTGTATGCGTTCACTGTTCCACACACATCCCCACACATATCTTCACACATACACACACATGCCCTCCCACGTTTGTGCACACATCCACCCTCACATGAGGACACAACTGTGCATCCTCATATAGAAACTGTGTGCACGCACATCTTCACACAAGGCACACGTCCTCACACATGCACGCAAGATATTTTCACACATGCATGCATCCACAAACATCCTCTGTGCACACACATTCATGCACAAACACAGACCCTCAATCCTCACGCATGTACGCCCACTTGTATGTGCACACACACCCTCACACATAAGTGCATCTTCACACACAAACACACATGTGGGTACACATTTTCATACCGCAACATGTCCTCACATGCAGCACACAAAGGTTCACACACATATGCACATCCCTGGACACAAACACACATGCATCCTTACATAAACACATGCCCTCACACCTGGCGGCACCCTCACACTCACACACCCCTTTTTTTGCTGCTGCTTCCCTGCGAGTTGACTCTTCTCCTTGACTTGCTTACTGGGCCAGGTTTCGCTTTGAAGCTCATGGCCTGGGACCCAATTGGTAGACAGACGGCTGGTAGCAAAGGCAAAAGGCCTGGGCCATGCACAGACCATGAAGACATTTGTCTGTCATGGAAAGAGCTAGGGCTTTGGAGTTGGGCCAGTAGGGTCCTCTCAGTAGCTGAGTGCCCTTGGGCAAGTTACACAGCCTCTCTGAGTCTTAGCTTCTCATCCAGAAAAGGGGACTAATATCACCTACTTCGTGGGGTTGGGTGAAGAGGCCATGCGGAGTAGGTGTTCAGGAGAGAGCTCATTCCATTTGGCTGACCTGAGTCACCAGAACTCCCCAGGCCACCATTTCCCAGGCCTCAGGTACATGCAGGATGGGACTAATTAAATCGTAGTACTAAAAGCGGTTCATGTTGTTGCTGGTAAATTAGGGGCATTTTATGAGGTATCTATCTGGCTGTCCCGGCCCTCCCTTTGTGAAGTCTGCCCAGTTGGAGAAAAGCAGAGGAACGAGAAGCTGCAGAAAAGGAGATCCAAAGGATCAGAACCTGAAAGAACTCCACAGCTGCTGCCTGAAACATCTGGAAATACGCTAACGGGCATGAGGAGCAGAGCACAGCGCCAAGCCATCTCTTGGCACGCGTACTGAGAGCTGCCCAGGGAGCCGGAGCAGACACTGTGGGACTTTTCCTCTGAGTTACTGCAGCTTCTTTCTGAAGCCGGCCTGGTGTGGTGGCTGAAACATGGTCTGAATTCTCTTCCCACCAACCACCACCACCACCTGGCTGTGGTTTCTTACTGTCTAAGGTGAGCAGTTCAGTGACAATGACCAAGCCCACATTTCTAGGGAAAAATTATAATATTGTGGGTGCCAGGCACCATGCTGAGTTCTACACACACATCATCTCAATCCTTAAGGAGGCTCTGGAGGTGGCTATTAACATGCGCATTTTACAGACAGGACAACTGCTCAGAGAGGGTGACAGCCTTGCCTAAGATCACAGAGCTGGCAAGGGGACAGGGTGAGGATTTGAACCCAGAGCCATCTGTCACCTAAGCCCTGTGCTCTCCTGCCCTTTTTAAAGAAGAACAAGTGTTCATCTAGCCGGCTCTCCCCCGCCCTTGGGAGCCAGAACCCCCTGGAACTGAACTGCCGGAAATGGATGACCTCAGCCAGCCTCCTCGTTTCACAGACGATAGGGAAAGTGAAAAAGGCCAGGGACTGGCTCAAGGTCTCGTCCTGTGTCCCATCCTCCTTCCCGGACTTCATTCTCCCCGGCAGCCCCCGGACTGAGCTGGAGAAAAACTTTCAGAGACTTCCCTGGGGAAGACAGCTGGAAGGCAGGGCGAGCCAGGGCTGTAATAATGCGGTGATGAGGTAGTGACGATATGCCTGTGTTTCCCCCTTTTGAGAAATGCTCTGGCGTCAGATAAGTCCTGGGGGGAGGTAAGAGGAATTTGGCAGGGATCTGGTTATAAGCCATCTGGAGGCCGACGTGAGTACCAGAAAAGCCTCTGCCCAGTCAGTGTGGGCTCATCCGTGGGTGCACTCACAGCTCCCCAGAGGCTCCGTCGGGTCAGGCGAGAGTCAGAGAGAGGTGGCCCTACCCACAATCCCACGGTGGGGCAGGAACATTCCCCCCACCTGTTTTGCAGCCTTTGTCCTGGAGGACCAAGCAAGGACCCATTAGACACTTGCCTGGTGGCCTGGAAGCATGTCTCATGTCATTGCCTCAAAAGGCGGACGGACGTCCTAGCACAAGTCACCACTGTTAATTCCTCTGTGCTGGGACTGTGCTCTGCATCTTACCCACACGCTTGCTTCATCCTCACTACCGCTCTGTGGAGTCGGAACCAATACTGCCCCCGTTTCCACTCCAGGACACTGAGACCCAGAGAGGTTTGATAAGGTTCCAAAGGTGATAAGGATGGAGCCAGAACTCAAATCCAGGTAGCGGAGGTCCTGGCCCAGGCTCCCATCCACGACACCGAGCTGCACCTGTCACCACCTCCTGGCACCTCGAGGGACACCTAAGCATCACTCAAGCAGAAACGGCCTAAATCCCGGCCATCGCCCGTCCCCCCCCCCCCCCCGCCCCACTTTCCCATCTGAATTGGGGGCCTCGTCAGAGGCAGACCCCAGGAGATTCCACCCGTCCCCTCGTGTTGGCCTTGCTCACCCACGGATGAGTCAGCTGGAACTTTTGGACATCCCAGGCTCACAGCCGTGGTACCAGGAGCAGTCAGGAGGCAGGAATGCGCGGAATGCGGCTCCTTGGGCTCCGGCCTGTCCCCACCCTGACCCGCCCCCACCCCCCAGGCTGAATCCACAGAGAGGCTTGTAAGGTGAATGACAAAGTGTTTGTCGAGGCTTTGGGACGACAGGTGCACGCGAAGATGAGGACAAAAACCGATTCTTTTCGCGGGGCTGCCGCCACAGTTTCGCGCCCCTCCCACGCAGTCCGCGTTCCAACCCGGATGCTCAGCGCCCCGGGCTCCGGCGAAGGGCAAGAAACCACTGATTAGGAAGCGAAAAGTAAAAAATGTCCCGGGTTCTCAGGAAGACGGAATGTTCAACCTCTTTGCCCAACTCTGACTCGGCTCTGCAACTCCGCCACCCTGAAACACGACTTGGATTTTGTCGCTTACCTGTTCACATGCATTTATGCAGGCGAAACGGGCTTTCCAGCACCTTCTCTGCGCGGGGCTCTGTCGGGCACTGCGTCTAGATGGTGGATAAGGCAGCAACAGACTTTCCTTCTCGAGCTTTCCTTCTAGAGGAGAGTTCGGATAATAAACGAGTGAGCGTGTAATTACAGAATGGGATCAGGTGAGGAAGGAAGCAAACCAGGTGCAGGATGGAAATGGGCGGGGGTTACTTTAAAATGAAATCCAACCCTCAGAGCTGCATGCTGCCTAAATTTGTCACCTGCCTCTGAGGCCTTAGCTCGTGTCAGCCACCCAGAGCCCTTCTCACCCTCCTGCCACTTTGCCCAGTGGATACTGGGTCACCTCCTCTCTCTGCCTGGCTGGTGAGCCCTTCAGGGGCAGGAAGCATGGTTATCTCACACACCAGGGACTCCTGGGGATCCCCTCTAACACACGTGCCCTGGAACCTTTGATTTTGGTGCCCGGCACTGGGGAGACACATAAAAAATACTTCTTTAGGGAATGGGCATCCCCAGACTCCAGCTGACTGTGGAAGGCCAGGAGGACCAGGGGCTCTGAGCAAAGAAACCATATTTAGGAAACACTCCACGCCAGGAGCCAGCCTGGAGCCTCATTGGACTCAGAAAGTCCACATCACACACACGCCGGTTAGGAAAGAGGAAGGGTTGAGGGTAAAAACTGTTTGATCAGCCTCTCATCCGGAAGTTCGGGCCCACAGATGCTGCCTTGATTACCTATCGAAATGAACAAATGCCAGAAGTCACCCAAGGCCTTGCTGACGCAGGGCACTGGAGAGAGAGAAACCGCTCGGCTGATTATCTTGGCTTTATCCGCCACATCTGTTTTAGCTCAGCCTCTCTGCTTCTCATCTTTAAAGAGATGGCTGCAAAGTTAGTGACTCTCAGAGCTTGGAAAGGGCCTGAAAGACCTCACATCTCACCTCCTTATTTCGAAGATAAGAGCCTTGTCACTTGAGAGACTGTGACTCACGCATGGCCACTCGTCTTGGAGGTGGGGCGGGCAGCTGGGACCATAGTTCTCACTTCCCAGGCAAGAGCTTTTCCCAGTTCTCCAAGCTGCCTCTCGGATCCCGCCAAGTCATTCCCACGCTTGCCTCAGTTAGGTCTCATTAGTAAGAGAAGCTGGCCATGGCCCTTTCTCATTCCCCTCCCACCTCCTGCCGAAAAAAGGAGATTCCCTTCCACAACTGAGCAAGGATAGTTTTGCTTGTCATCTGATGCCCGGGACTACCCATGCCAGGCTCCCCTCCAGGGGTGCAGCTCCCTGCCCTCACATGGTATCATGGTATCATAAAAGAATTCACCCTCCCGCCAACCTTGAGAACAAGAGGCCATTTCTCAGCTGGGAATCAATCCACCTTGAGGGCCAAGGCATCAGAGGGACTCCGCTCGGCCCTTACCAGCTGCTTGCTCCTTGGCTGAGGCCTCCCCTTGGATGGCAGGTGCTCCCCAAAGCATCCCAACCCCATTTCCTGAGTCCTCTATCCGGCCAGTCACCTCCACTCAAGCCAAGTCTAGAATCCCTCTGGAAGGTGCTTTACATCCATTCTGGAGGGGAGGAATTGTTATTGCCTAGTCTTTTTTTTTTGGCCGCGCCGTGTGGCTTGTGGAATCTTAGTTCTCCAACCAGGGGTCGAAACTGGGCCCTCGGCAGTGAAAGCACAGAGTCCTAACCACTGGACTGGCAGGGAATTCCCCTTTCTTTTTAACAGATGTAGAAATCCAGGCTCAGAGAGGTGAAGTTACCTGCCCATGGTCACCCAGCTAGTGAGGGGCAGAGTCAGAATTTGAACTCGAGTGACTCCAAAGGCCATCTCTTTCCACAATGCCTCTCCGTGGGCCCCGAAGGAGCTGGAGGCATCTCAAGACACCATTGCACTCGTGCTCAGAAATAGTCCCCACTGGTCTGCCTGAGTGCCTGGAATCCCCCCATTGGAGTCATCTCCTGGTGACCCCAACCGTTCTAACAGGAAAGGCCAGAGGTGGGCAGGAAGAGGGTATACAAAGGTTTGATCATGGCAGGACCAACCTGAGGCCCAGGGGCGAGGGCTTGGGAGGGCTGGGGGTTGACAGGAGGAAAGGGAAATGGCCGGGGAGAGAAAGGGCTGACTAGTGGGGCCCAGAAGCTGGCAGGACAGGGCATGAGGGCAGCACCAGTGGGGATGGGGGAGCCTCCCTCCAAACTCCACAGAGCCAGCTCCAGGGCACGGACTGGTTCTGGGGTGGAAGGGCCCAGCGTGACTGGGAGGCATTAGTCAGCAGTGGAGGTTTATGAAAGGAAGGATTGTCCAGAGTCTCCTTACTCACCAGGCCAGTTGCGTTGTCCCCAGAGACCGGGAGCAGGGCCGGTATCAGAAGGGGACCGGGAACTCTGAGCTGCTCACTGCCCAGGTTGAATGGCCCTGGGCGTCGGGGGCCTGCCTGGCCTCACAGCCTGTGAGTCACAGCCGTTGGCTGGCAGGCTGAGTGTCTTCATTGTCCTCTTAGCCATGGGACAGTGGGGCCAGAGCCCTGGCAGGAGGCCCAACTCCCTCCTCTTAGGATAGAGGACACCCAGGGCTGATTCACGGGGCTCCCGTGCCACGTTACCAGCCTGCTGCCCCATCCGAGGCCCCAGCAGTCATCTACCATTCCTTCGTCGGTCATTCACACGGTCATTCTTTCTGTTGCTGTCTTGGGTCAATCTTTATTTTTTCCAATTGCAAAAGTAATCTATCGACTATTATTCACCCATAAAAAGGAATAAAATTCTGACCGAGGCTACAACATGGGTGAACCTTGAGGGCACTGTGCTGAGTGAATAAGCCAGCCACGAAAGGACAAATCCTGTATGAGTCCACTTACGTGAGGTTCCCAGAGAGTCAAAATCATCAGGACAGAAAGTAGAGTAGACAGGTTGCCAGGGGCTCGGGGAGTTTGTACTTAAAGGTGCAGAGTTTAAGTTAGGGGAGGTAGAAACTGCTGGAGAGGGATGGTGGTGATGGTTGCAAAACAATACAGATGTACTAATACTGCTGAACTGTGCTCTTAAAAATGATTAAAACAGGGACTTCCCTGGCGGTCCAGTGGTTGAGATTCCGTGCTTCCACGGCAGGGGGCGCAGGTTCGATCCCTGGTCGGAGAACTAAGATCCTGCATGCCGTGCAGCGTGGCAAAAAAAAAAAAATTAAAACAGTAAAGTTTATATTTTGTATATTTTATCACAAAAAACAAACAAAAAATCTGTTATTCGAACAATACATAAAAGTAAAAGGTAACTGGTAAATGTCCTCACCCCACTCTCTGGAATATTTCAAACCTACTTATGTTCCTGTACAATCATGTATGTGTGTGTAACAAAAGTCAGCCTGTGATGGGAAGGGAACACAGTCCCCGGGTGCCAGCCACGCTCCTGGTCTCTCTCTCTCTTTGAAGGACATGCACATCTCACTCACTAACCCCAGGTGCCAGCTCAGGGCCAGGTGGCAAGGTCATGGCAAAGGTCATGGCATTGACAATCTCGACCATCCAGCGAGAGCTTAGCCATGTCCAGCGTGGTGCTTAAGCCCTAACACACACGAGCTCACTTCATCCTTCCACCAGTGTGGTGAGGCGAGGGATAGTTCATGCGTACCTCCAAGCCCATTTCATAAAGGAAGACTCAGAGGCTTTGAGAGTTGAGGGACGTGCCCAGATCACATCGCTAGAAAGAGGTAGAGCGGGAGGTACTTTCCTGTTGAACCGTTAGATTGTACTGCAGATAGAGATCGGCCACGAGCTGAACGATAGGCTACTTGCTCACTTCCTAGTAATCCCTTAATTTCTGGCTTCCCAGGGGGAGGGCTCCTGTGGTCTCATTGACTGTTTGGTCCTCCTCAAGCCCTGGAACACAGTAGGTGTCCAACAAATATTTGCAGAGAGAATAGTTCTCATTCATGTCTCTGTTTGATTGTCTCCCACACCCTTGTGAGGTAGCAAATTAGGAAATATGATTGCTGCCGGTGTTAGTCATCTGGCCAGTGGGCGAGATGGTCACATGGCCGGGCTGGGCCACTGAGGTAGAGCCCCCGGGGCTTCTGGCTCCCTTCCCAGGCCTTTCCAGTTTTGTTGTTGAGACCTGGGCCCCCGCTGCTACAGAACAAAGATATTAATTGGGAGCAAGACTCCTTTGAGTCATTACCAGCAGTAATAATAATAATAATTGCAGTCATACACATTGTAATCTTTAACTCGTGTAACCCATATCGATAGCACCGGTGAGGCACTAATATTATCTCAGTGCTACAATTAGGCCTAGAGAGGTTGAGCAACTTCCTCAACATCACACAGCTCAGAAGCGGCAGAGCTGGGATTCAGACTCCGTCTGGCTCCAGAGCCCATATGCCACACACTGCTGACATCTGAGGACCGATGAGCATCCTCAGTTGGACCCACGGCATAGCCAGGCTGAGCTTTGGTGAGGGATGGGGCTGAATTCCGCCTTCATTCATTCTGTCAGTGAGCCTTTGCCGAGCCACACCCGTGTGCTCATCTGAATGTCTGTCCCGAGGACCTGACCCAAATAGGACGGAGGCCCTCCCCACCCTAGCAGAGCCTATGGCCTGGTGGGAGAGGTCAATGTCCTTATTACACAGTTAATTGTCTCATTAGAGCAAAGATGAGTACCACTGAAAAGGTATGGGCACTGCCAGCCTCTCATGGGCACAGGGCAGGGCCAGGGCCTGGGGAAGGCTGCCCCGTGGGGCTGACATCTCTGCTGAAATTGGAAGGGTGGGTTAGGATTGTGTGAGCGGAGTGGGAGAGCTTTGCAAGCAAAGAGCACAGCCTGGGCAGCGGCTTGGCTCTGACTAGGACGGAAACCAATGTGGCTGGAGCTGGTGAAGGGGAAGGAAAGGGATGGGGGGATGGGGGGTGCAGGGGCCCATGCCTGAGTCCTCCCATAGCAAAGAGGGCCCCTGTAATCGGCTCGCTTTCTCTATTATCCTTAGAGAGAAGTGGGAAAGGGAGCGTGAAAAGTTCCCTTTCTTCCCCAGCTGGCGGGGCTGGATGGGTCCTCCCATATGCATTTACTCCACTACCCGGGGGTTCGTACAGCTGTTTGCACTGGACATCATGCTCACTGTCCTATTTGACCCTCATGACCACCTGGAGGGAGGAAAGGCGAGCAGGTCTCAGGCACCCCCTGCACAGCAGAGGAAATCAAGGCAGGAAGAGGGGCTGCGCCTCTGGGACATGGTCTGAGGTCCAGGCCTTTCTTTCTCGGTGGCCTTTTCTCCTCTGTAAGATGCACTTAATAGCACCAGAGTCCCTGGGTTGCGGGGAGGGCAGGGTTAGGTGACAGAATCCGGGTAAAGAGCTGAGCAGGTAAAGGCTCAAGGTCAGTGTTCCGGAAGTGGTGGCGGTCATCATCACCATCACCATCATCAGTGCTCTTCTCCCTGAGCACCTGCTCTGCTGTGTGCCGGGCACCGTGCCAGGCGTGGGGGGGCGGGGAGGTATGTGTCCCCTGCTCCTAAGGACAATAACGCCTAATGGGGAGAGAGTTAACTAGCGGCCTGGGGAAGCCAGTGGAGTGCTAGATGGGCTCTGGGTGGGCGTGGCAGGGGAAGCCCAAAGGAGATGGATTCTGAGCTGTACTTGGACCAAAACTTGGACCTCGGGAAGGGAGAGCAGGTGCGGACTGGGGGGACACCTCAGACGGCTAGTGGTGGGTGTCCTCGGGGCTGGAGCCTACAGAGCTGAGGCTGGAGAGTTAGGGTCACACCGGAAGGGACAGTGAGCGGGTGTGCACAGGGGATCAGGTCTAAGGACCACTGCCTGGATGATCACGGTCAACACAGCCATGACAGACACAAATTGCCTCATTCAGTGAAGTGGTCAACCAAGTGGAGCAGATGTTTCTGACAATAGCATTTGTTTGGAATTCTTTTCTAATTATACATGTAAATTATGCATAATGTAGAAAAGAGGGGATGCAAACACACACAACGTGGGGATGGCGGGGGGGGGGGGCGGGGAATGTCCAAATCGTTTGCAGCTCATCACCCCAGATAGCCCTGGTTAGCCCATCAGGGTACCTCCTTCCAGCCTCTGCTTATTCCTCAAAGAGGCCGATGCCAACTGACGTGAGGGTGAAGCACAGGGAGGTTACGGGGCCTGGGGACAGACGTTTCTTAAAGCTGTTTAAGAAAGAGAAGATTTGGGACTTCCCTGGTGGTCCAGTGGCTTTGGGGAGAAGGTGAGATTCAGACTCGCCCTTCAAGGAGGGGCAGGGTCTGGAAAGACCAGAGGAATTGCAGGCAAGGGGACAGCACTGCTAAGGCACAGGTCTGGGGAGATGGATAAAGAACGTGACTGGCGCCAGCCTCTATTCTCATGCATATCACATGTTACCTCACTTGATCTTCCCAACACCCTGTGGGGCGGAGACAAGAGAAGCCTCATTTTAGGGTGAGTAAATGGAGGCACCCACACTCTGGCCAAGATGTGGCCATGTTCCTGACCCAGGGTTGGCTTGGTCTCGAGCCCAGGGAGCCACAAAGGACTGTGGGAGGGGGGACTGGTCTGTCCTCGTGGGGAAGGGAGAGGAGTGTAAGGAGCCAGGGCAGTCGAGGCCAGTGAAGGAAGGGGAGCGATGGGACCTTGGGTCTGTCTAGTCCCATGCTGCGGAGGCTTTATCGGGGTGCTGCAGGTCTTGACAATCACCACTGCCCATCTGAAGCCCAGCTTCCTGGAGCTGGGCCTACCGCCCTGGAAGAGATAAGGCAGCCCTGGTCATGTGCCTCTAACCATCGGTGGCCAAGCGGAAGCTGCTGCAGAGCTGATGGCCGGCTCGAAGGGAAGCCCCTCCAGCATCTTCTGACCACCTCCCCAGGGACCCTGCGGACAGGTCATATCCGGACGAGGAAAACTGCTGTAAGAAGGATACTTAAAACCCCTCCTATGTGTACTTTTGGTTCACAAAGCACTTCTACTGCCATTCTCAGCATGAAAGAGAAAGGTGGGGCCTGGGAGGCCACCTGGGGTCCAGGCCTCAGGCCACGACTGTTGGCTCTGCGACCCTGCCAGGGGACATCATTTCTCTGAGCTTCAGCTTCCTCATCTGTCCAGTGAAATCAGCAACACCATTTCTCCTTTTCGTGGCTCGTGGCTCCGTGTCCGGCCAGCCTGTTGCCAACCCCCTCCTGGCCCTGCTCCCTCCCCTGCAGCCTCCCCTCCCTGCTCCCTGGAAGGCACCACCTTTGCACTGCACCATACCCTGGGCCTTTGCCAGGCAGGGAGTTGAGTCAGACCTCAGTCCACCAACATGCTCCTGGAGTGGATGGGCCCGTGCAGCCCGGGATTCTTGTTCCAACTCCCCTCCCGGCTGGGGCTGGGTGAGAAAGAGGGGAGGGAAGAAAGAGGGGAGAAAGAGGGGAGGGGAGCCCCCAAGGGAAGGCTCCAATTTTGCCAGCGAAGGCTTTTGTGCTCTGAAATGCCAGGCCAGAGCAGTCAGCTCTGCCAACGAGGAGACTGGCCTCCAACAATAATGTTTTTCCCTGGGTTTCCAGAAGGCATCAGCTGCTTTCTAATTCAAACCATCAGGAGGAGGTTAACATGTGCTGAGTCTCAAAACGCCTGAGAAAGAAGACGGCTCCCCGCTCCCCTGCTCCTTGTGCCAGACAAGAGCAGCCTGGATGGGGCGGGGCTCAGGCAAGGGGCCCCTGGATGGGAGGCTGGGAGCGTTTCCCTGGGCTCCCTTGCGTCCAGCCCAGGTCCTCAGCTGGCACCTCCCCGGGGCGCACGTGCCGCTGGTCACTCCACCCACATCCACTGGGGCTCACCGTGTGCCAGAAACTGCCAGGCTTTGGAGTGATCACTGTAGTTCACACTGATCAAGCACGTGTTGTATGCCAGCACTTATGCCAAGTGCTTTCCACTCATGATCTCTAGACCACCTACTATTATTCCATTCCACAGACGAAAAGGATGAGGCTCAGCCAGGTGAAGTCCCCCAGCAGAAGTGAAGAGCTGGGCTTCCAGCCCTGGATCTGCCTCCAGGGCTCCCCTGCCAGGCCTTGCTGCCCAGCACATAAAAGATGTGTAAGACTCACCACTTCACAACTACTAGGTTGGCTAGAATTAAAAAGTCAGATAATAACAAGTGACAGCCAAGATGTGGCGAAATCTATCATCGTACTCTGCTGGTGGGAATGGAAGATGGTGCAGCCACTTTGGAAAACAACCTGGTGGTTCCTCAAACAATTCAACATAGAGCTACCATAGGACCCAGCACTGCCACTCCTGGGTATCTACCCAAGAGAAATAAAAACATATGTCCACACAGAGACATGTATAGGAATATTCATAGCAGCACTATTCATAACAGCCAAAATGTAGAAACAATCCAAAGGGATAAACACAATGTGTTCCATCCATACAATGGAATATTATTCAGCCATACAAAGGAATGAAGTACTGATACATGTTACAACATGGATGAACCTTGAAAACATTATGCTGAGTGAAAGAATCTAGTCACAAAAGTCCACATATTGTATGATTGAATTCATATGAAATATTTAGAATAGGGAAATCCACAGAGATAGAAAGGAGGTTAGTGTTTGCTCAGGGCTGGGGGTGGGGATGAGGGGGAACATGGGGGGTGGGTGATAATAGCCAAAAGTAACAGGCTTTCTTTTTGAGGCGATTAGAATGTTCTAAAATGGACTATCTTGATGACTGCTCATTGTCTGTGAATACACTAAAAACCATTTAAATGGGTGAATTGTATGGTGTGTGAATTTGATCTCAGTAAAGCTGTTTAAGAAAGAAAAGATTTGAGACTTCCCTGGTGGCCCAGTGGCTAAGACTTCACACTCCCAATGCAGGGGGCCCAGGTTCGATCCCTGATCAAGGAACTAGAGTCTGCATGCATGCCACAAATAAGAGTTGGCATGTTGCAACTAAGGAGCCCACATGCTGCAACTAAAGATCCCACATGCTGCAACAAAGATCCCACGTGCCGCAACTGAGACCCGGTGCAGCCAAAAATAAATAATTAATAAATAAATAAATATTTTTTTAAAAAAAAAAAAAGAAGAAAGAAAAGATTTAAGGTGCAGCCTTTAAGGCGCTCACAAGTGAGGGAGAGCAGAGAAGCCAAAAATTCCGTTCATGACACCAGAAATCACAGGCCAGCGTGAGGATGAGCATGAGTCCCAGTGTGAAAGTAACAAGTTTTCCACCTAAGGCCATGTAGTTATAGTGCTATGGGAAGAGAGGAGGACCATCTCTCAGCCCAGGGAGCTGGGGCGAAGGGGGAGGCAATCCAGGGAGGCTTCCTGGAGTAGGTGGCACTGGCTGTGTCTTAAAGAATGAGTTGGGCAACAAAGTGAGGAGTGGAAAAAGATGTCACAGGTGGAGGAGGCAGAAGCATACCCAGAAAATGCCCTGAGGGTGGCAGTGGGGGAGAGGCTGAGAGAGGATTCCTGCCTGGCACAGTGGGAAAGGCAGGGGACTCCCATCTGCCCCTGCTCGCTGTGTTCCTGCAAGCAAGCCCCTGCCCCTCTCTGAGCCTGGATTCCAATAAGAACCCTCCCATCTCTGAAGTTGTGAGTCTCTGAGCCAGAGATTGAAGAGGGCAAACTGATGACAGATAGAGAGGCAGAAGGAGATGGGGTGGTTGGGTGTCAGGGCCTGGAAGCAGAGGGCCCGGGACCCCGCAGGCACGCTTCCCAGCCTGATGGGTGGCTGCCCATGGGCCACATCCCCCCACCCCCGCCCCAACCTCCCCAGGAAACACGTGGGCCTGAGGAGAAATCGAAACAGAAACGCAGGCATCTCTTCCTGGGCAGATTCCAAGAAAGAAAAGAAAGTGGCTTCTAAGGAGAGGACCTGTGAGCTTTGAAGTGAGGAAGGAAACAGGCCTGGAGAGGAAGCGGAAGAGGAGGGGGGTATGAAAGAGGGGCAGGTGTCCTGGGTGTGGGCCCGCTCCCTGTGTTCAGGTGAACCCAGCTACAGGAAGCTTTAAAGGGGCAACAGAAGCATGTGTGACGGCGGTGTTTCCCACGGGTGGTGCCAGGCAGCCTCCTGTCTTCTTACCCCAATGCGTTCCTCTCCCTCCCTTGGCTGCCGTGGCTCTGGCATTTGTGGTCCTGAATCTGAGCCAGAGGATCTGGGTTCAGCTTTTGGCCCTGCCATGTTTTTTTTTAATTGAGATATAGCTGATGTACAATATTATACAAGTTTCAGGTGTACAACACAGTGATTCATAATTTCTAAAGGTTATACTGCAGTTATAGTTAGTATAAACTATTGGTTATATTCCCTGTATTGTACAATATACCCTTGTAGCTTATTTTATACATAGTAGTTTGTACCTCTTCATTACCTACCCCTGTCTTGCCCCTCCCCTCTTTTCTCTCCCCACTGGTAACCACAAGTTCGTTCTCTATATCTGTGAGTCAGTTTTATTTTGTTATATTCACTAGTTTGTTTTATTTTTTAGATTCCTCATATAAGTGATATCATACAGTATTTATCTTTCTCTGTCTGACTTATTTCACTTAGCATAATGCCCTCCAAGTCCATCCATGTTGCAAATGGCAAATTTTCAGGGTTTTTTTATGGCTAAGTATTGATAGTGTTCCATTGTGTGGGTATACTACATTTTCTTTATCCGTTCATCCGTTGATGGACACTTCGGTTCCTACCATGTCTTAATTGTGGGCTCTGCCTGCTCAGTTTGCTCCTATGTAAAATGGGATCACCACTGCTGCTCTGCCTCTGCTATCAGCAAATAGGAAGACAGTCACATACATGAAAATACCTGGCCCAGGGACTTCCCTGGTGGTCCAGTGGTTAAGACTCCACGCTCCCAATGCAGCGGACCCAAGTTCAATCCCTGGTCAGGGAACTAGATCCCGCATGCCACAACGAAGATCTCGCACGCAGCAATGAAGATCCCTCGTGCCGCAACTAAGACCTGACGCAGCCAAATAAATAAATAAATATATTAAAAAAAAAAAAAAAAAAAACCCTGGCGCATAAGGTTAACCTCTTATACTGTTCTGTGCAGTGTCTTCACCTTTCTAACACACCTTCCTATCTGTTACCTCCTTTGAGCATCATGGCACCAAGCAAAAAAGCCAGGCTGTCTTCCTACCCATTTGACAGGAGACAAAACTGAGGCTCCGAGAAGCTGCATGACCAAGAGCGTCAAGTGGCATCAGGAGAACCCAGGGACACAAGGTTCCTCGGCCCCGGCCCTGCTGGCTCCCAAGTAGGGGTGCTGAGATCCTTGTGCTTTTCATACAGGCAGCGGACCACCCCACGTCCCAGGTCAAGCTTCCTGATCACATGGAGGGGCCTGGAACAGGGAAGATTCACAAGAATTTGAAGATTCACAGACATTTGAAAATTCACAAACATTTGAAGGTTCATAAACATTTGAAGATTCACAGACATTGGAAGATTCACAAACATTTGAAGGTTCACAAACATTAGAAGGCATCTGAAGCAGATGCTCAGTTTAGGCTAGTTCCAGGGTCAGAACTAGGACAAATGCTTGCAGGTTATAGGAACGTGCAGAAGGGATTTCAAATCATGGTGAAAAGGAACATTGTGAATATGCTGAACTTACGGACGGAACAGGCTGCCTGGCAGTAATGAGCTCCCTGTCCCTGGGGTGTGCTCAAGTGCAGACCTGACAGCCAGTTGGTGGAGGTGGCTCACAGAGGGAGGGAAGTGAGCCTAGAGCCGAGCTTCTCAACCTTGGTGCTGTTGACACTCTGAGTTGAGGCCCACCCTCAGCACCTGTATGATTTTCAGCAACATCTCTGGCCTTTCTCTCTAACGCAGCACAAGCTTCCCCACCTAATCTTGGTGACAATCAAAAATGTCTCCAGACATTGCCAAGTGTCCCCTGGGGCAAAATCACACCCATTTCCCCCCTTCCTTGTTGAGAAGCACTGGCTTAGATGACCTTTTAGATCCCCTGAGAGCCCATGATTCCGTCATTCTAGACAAGGAATTACAAGAATCACTGTCATTTTTCGAGCCCTTGTGGCCTGCATGATTGTTAAGTGTCATACATGCATCATCTCACCTAATGTCATCATCTGTCTCCGTCATTCTGTCTTCTTACACCATTCTTCCTGCTCCTCTGCCTGATTTACTCCAATTCCTCCCAGATTCAATGTCACTCTCCCTGGAGTCCCTCCCTACCCCACCCCCCCATCTCATTCACGCCCCCCCTTTTTTGGTATATTCCAGCTCCCAGAGCCCCCCTAAATAGCACAGCATCTGAGTTCCTCTATGTCTGTCTTCCTGCTGGGCCGCAGGCTCCTGGAGGGTCACCGGGTCTTGCTCACCTCTGGGACCCCACATGGTAGGGACTCCACACACACGCACGTGTGCACACGCACACGCACACACACACATACATACACACCCCGAGGGAGCGAGCTCTGAGAATTCAGCTCAGCACATCACTAAGCCAACCCTGGTCAGTGGGGCTGCCTGTGACCAACCTGCGCTACTCGCAGGACCCCTGAACCCCTCCTTAGGAAACCACCTGCTGCCCGGCCGCACCCCAAACCCCTGGTCCCCGAGCAGGTCCTCTTCCTCAAAGCTGGAAGGAGGTCAGTCTGGGATACACGAGGGAAGCCCAGTCAACTTCCGCCAGGGGGATGGGCAGGGCAGAGGGTGTTCCGATTTGGTAGGAATCTAAGCATAGGATGGTGGGAAGCCCACTGCCCTTTATGGGCTCAGGCCGGACCTCAGGACCCAGCAACCAGTGCACAATCGGCCAACCCTGCTAAGGTACTCAGGGCTCCAGAGGTTTCCTTTGTCAAGTGAGGAAGATTTGAACCATGTTGGTGGTTTCTGACATTTTACGGGTGTTTTTATTTTGTTTTTAGCAAAAGAAACCCCCCTCCTTAAAGGAAAATCTCATGTGATAGCCCAAAATGTAAAACCCTGAGCTCTGCCTTCTCAGCATGCCTCATTCCCCACTCCCCCAAATAGCCCTGGGTCACCTCCCCGCCCACCAGGGCTCCTCAGGGCCCAGTTTGAAACCCACAGGGCTTTCTTTGAGGCCCTTCTAGCTCCTGTGGTCTGCAGTTCTATAACTGGCCCCACAAATGTTGAAATGCAACCAAACATGCCAGGGACGGGGGTTGGGGGGACGTGTATGTGATGCGCACTCAGGGTCTCGCAAGGCCCAGGGGATAGCTGTGACTGGGGTTATCCTTGAACATGCTGAGATGGAAAATTCTGGTCATTTGAGTATTGTGTTTATTTCTGTGGGTCTCTGGATAAACAGGAATTCACAGTACCCAGCAAAGATAAACGTATGGAACTCATTACCCCAGAAAGGGTTACAGGTCGAGGACATGAGCACACCCGGGCAGGCCCCGCTGTGTTTGGTTGACAGAGACACACAGGTCTGGTCCCAGCCTGACGGCAGCGGCCACAGCCCCAAGACAACAGCTGTAACTCTGAAATGCTGCACAAGCACCTTCTCATCCCTTTGAGGTTTGCTGTACATTCTTTTTCCTTTTTTTTTTAACTGATTAAGAAACCGAGGCTCAGAGAGGTACAGTTACTTGGCAGTGGCTGAAGCCAGAGTTCTCAGCTCCACTGTCAAGAGCCTCCCAGGCCATCCTCTGAGTGGCCCTGAGCAAACCCAGGCTTGGTCTCCTAACCTGGATGCTGCGGGTGTTTGATGGGAGCCTGCCTTCACATTAGAACAAGTGGCTTGAGTGATTGCTCAGGGCTTGGGGATTGAGTTAGATGCTGATGATAGAGAAATGAATAAAGACATGGCCCCTGCTACATCAGGACAAGGGGCTAAGGGTTTACTCTGCCAGGAAGCTGGTGGGTGAGTGTTTGAAGAAGTTTTCATAGAGAGGGGATGTCTGAGCCCACTGGGAGACTGAGTAGTCAAGTGGCAGATGGAAGCAGCAGGGAATAGCATTTCCACCCGAGGGAATAGCCTATGCTAAGGTGCAGAGGCATGAGGAAGGATCTCAAAAGACTCTTCCAGCTCGAACCATCACAGGTATTGATGGGTTATTAAGGGATGATGAGGGAGGAAGGGTAGGTGTCCCAGGATCAATATCTCAGAAAAGGAATAGGGTTTCTCCTTCTCAGGCTTCAGGGACCCTGGGGCTACCCGTGGAGAACATATCTGATAATAATGAGAATCTCTGGGTCAGTTCTCACAGGAGCTAGGTGAACCTTTTAGGAATTGTGTTCGTTTCCTGTGGCTGCCCATAACAAATGACCACAAACTGGGTGACCTAAAACAGTAGACATTTATTCTCCCACAGTTCTGGAGCCCAGAAGTCTGAAATCAAGGTGTGGGCAGCGCCATGCTCCCTCTGAAGGCTCGGGGAGAATCCTTTCTTGCCTCTTCCAGGTGGCTTCTAGAAGATGGCTCTAGGCTTTCCTTAGCTTATGGCTGCATCACTCCAATCTCTGTCTCTGTCTTCACATGGCCTTCTTCCCTGTGTGTCTCAAATCTCCCTTTGCCTTTCTCGCTCCCTCTTTTTTTTTTTTCCTTCGGCCATGTCGTGCTGCTTGCAGGATCTCAGTTCCCCAACCAGGGACTGAACCCAGGTCACAGCAGTAAAAGCCCAGAATCCTAACCACTAGGTCACCAGGGAATTCCCTCTCTGCCTTTCTCTTATAAGGACACTTGTCATTGGATTTAGGACCTACCTGGATAATCCAGAATAATCTTATTTAGAGATCCCTGACTTACTACATCTGCAAGAACCCTTTTCCAGATGAGGTCACAGTGACATGTTCTGGGATGTGGATTTACCTTTTTGGGGGGCCACCATTCAACCCACTACAGGGATCAACCATCCTATGGCCTTGTTTTGAGGTTGGGGACACTGAGTCTCAGCCAGGAAAAGGCTGTTGCCCACAGCCAGCCAGTCAGCTAGCACAGGGACCTTGGTATTGATGCCATCATTGTCAGCATAGCATAACAGGCATATTTCTTAGCACAGGCCAGACATTGTTCTATGTTATACATCTATCAACTCAGAGTGACCACAACCTACAGAAGAGGACAGAGGCACAGAGAGGTCCAGGAACTTGCCCAAAGCCACACAGCCAGTCTGTGGTCCTGCACTCCCCACTGGAGACCCCATGTGTCTCCTGATACATAGGAGTTGGTACACATTTGTGGGTGCCAGCCATGGAATGGTCCTCTGTACAGCTCTGAGGACTCAGAGGGATAGAACAGGGGGTGGTCTAGCTGGGGAGATAGACACATATAAGATCACTTCTTAGAATATGGGGGAAACACCAGCTTGGGGGTGCGGGGAGAATTCTCACAGGAGAAGAGGCCCAATTAGGAGGCTTCTCAGGAGGAATGAAATGATACAGAGGAAGAAGGATGCTCTAGACATGGAGACTGGATATACAGAGGCAGGGAAGCAGGAATAAGCATGGCATATCCTGGGGACCACAAGCAGTTTGGTTTTGCTGGAGCATAAAGCAGGAAGTGATGGGGAATGAGGCTCAGGGGTGGGCAGAGCACAAGGTAAGGCTTTGGACTTACTCCTGAGGGTACTGGGGAGCCACTGAGGGTTTTAAGCAGAAGCTGCATTGGCCGATTTGTGTTTTAGAAAGATTACTCGGGCCCCAGCCTTGACTAGGGCCCCCGGGGCCATGCCTAGTGTGGCTGGGGGCATCTCTGCAAGGACCCCTCACAAGGGTGCCATGTGCCCTGCCCTGGAGTCTAGCTCCGGTCCCTGGCTTAGCAGGTGTGAGATGAAGCTGAGATTTGGGGCAGAAAGACCTGTGCCTTGTTGACTCCCCTCCATCTCCCTTTTTGTTCAGGAAGCCCAGGTCGTGCCAGAAGTCTAGGGAAGTGGAAGACAAAAGGTCTGCAGACAGAATTCGTGTGGGGCAGGCAGGTGGCGGCCTCTGGGAAAGATGCCTAACAGGACATTAAAGGAAGTGGGCAGATCAGCATTTCCCAGACCGCGTCCATGGAATATAGTTATGAAAGATCTATGGACATGCTGCACTCGCCCCTCCCACCTGACTGTCCTAAAGGCTCTGAGAAGTCCCACAACAAAGATATCTTTTTGATTTTGTTTAACCCAGGGTTTCCCAAACTTTTTTGATGCAAAGTTCTTTCATTCTCTGAACACCGGAGTGCTTCCCCTGAGGGTGGAGAGCAGTGGATCCTCCCCAACCCCAGTGGGCCATGCTGATCCCCTGCAGGGATGCGCACCACATCTCTGAGCCTCCATTTCCTCCTCACTGCCTCCTTTGAGTCAGTTGTCTTCTATATTACAGTGACCACATGGCCTCCTTGTAAAAGGGCTCTTGTGTTTTCATGTACCCACACCGCCGGCTCTAGTAGCCGGCACAGAGCCAGGCACTGAATAATATGTGAATGAAAGCCTCAAATGAGACCTGCCTCTCCAATCGGGTTATTAGGAAATTAAATAAATGAATGCCTATGAGATGAGTTTTACATTAGTAAATTTTATAGCCCTGCTCACCTGTAAGGAACTACTTTTTTTATATACACTATAATCCAAGGGTCTTCCTCCCACTGACTTGCTATGTGTCTAAAATTCCACCATTAGTCACTCGTTTGCCTTAGGGCTCCGAAGACCCCAATTAAAATGTAAATGTGTGACCTAGTGGTGTCTCCATTGGGCCACCAGCACCCCTGGCACAGCATCAAGCCATAATCATTGGTAATTTGTTCATCAGATTAATCCGGCAGAAAAAACAGTCCAGAGGAAAGAATTCAGAACTGAGAGGCTCCTCTGTGGAAGAGGGAATAAAACAATGTTGCAGGGCATTCTAGGGGCACAGGGAGCACGGGTGGGGCTATATGCCAGGTTTGACGGCTGTCACAGTCCCTGTCAACCACCGCTCCCATCCAGACAGGGCTGGGCCGGGTTCCTTACCTCCCAGGACATCCGGGCCAGGCCCTTGGAGGAGGACAAGCCAAGGCTGGGAGGAGCCTCTGGCCCACTTTGCCCAGGGCTGCTGGTTGGCCCAGGGGTCTGAGCTGTGCCCTGCAGGAAGCCCCCTGTAGCACAGCCCTCCTGGTCCCCTGACCAGGCCACTGGGATCAGGCCAGTTTGGCCAGCTGTGGGCTTGGGACAGGACACTCCTGGGAATGGGCACAGGAAAACAGGAAGGGAGGTAGCTGCTGGCCATGGTCAGAATTCGGGCCTTCCTTCACTACCCAGCCCCCTCCCAACCCCCGCTATCCCACCAGGTGGCAGCCTTACTGGCCAGCGGCCTCTCCTCTCCAAATCAGAAGGTGAGATGAAAGGCCCCTCTCTTAGGGGTCTTACACAAAGGGGTTTAAAAAAAATGTTGCCTCTTGGCCAGAGTTGACCCATTCCTGCCCTATGCAGCCTGGGCAGCCCCAAGGAGGTAGCAGGCGGGGCAATTGAGGCTCCGCCTCTATCACAGTCTCCACTCAAACATCACCTCCCGCAACCCAGCTCTGCCACAGCATCCTCGTAATTTCCTCACCTGCTGACACCAACCAGCTTGGGGATGTGTAGGCTTGTTCATTTTCTCTCACCTCAGCTTGAACTGAAGCCGCGTGAGAGCAGGAACACGTGTACGGCGGTATCTGCCACATTGCATGCGTTTAAAGAACATCTGTTGAACAAATGAAGGAAGTAAGAACTGGGGCAAGAGAGGGGAAAGGACTTTGCCAAAGTCAATGAAAAGTCAGCGGAGGGCCAGGTCTAGAACCCAGGCCCCTGTCCCCTGAGGCCAAGGCTCTTTCTGATGTCTTGCAGGCTGCAGCCAGCAAGGTAATCAGAAGGGCCCACCATCCTCTGCACATACCTTTTCCACCCACTGCCCAGAAAGGGGGGCAGTTCCTCCATGGGCTCCAGACATACACACCCACAGCCCTGAGGCAATCATTTCCCAACTTAGCCCAGGGCTCAGCAAACTTTTTCTGTAAAGGGTCAGATACTAACTATTTTAGGCTTTGCAGACCATTAAGGTCTCTGTTGGATACTGACTCTATTGTAGCACAAAAAGCAGACCGAGACAATGTGTCAATGAACAGGCAAGGCTGTGTTGTAATAAAGCTTTATTTACAAAAGCAGACAGCAGACCAGATTTAGCAACTAAAAATACCAGACATCCAGTTAAATTTGAATGGTAGCGTCCTGGATTTATCTGCAACCCTAAGTTGGTGGGTCGTTGTGTGCCAACCCTGGTGGAGACTCTGTGTTGGTGTGACCTCGGAAGTGTCAGGGAAGAGCGTCATCATACAATGCCTGCCAGGTGGTGGCACTGGGCTGGGCACCTTCTGTGTACTATCTCCTTTCATCTTCCCAGGAGCCCTGTGAGGTAGGACGTGGGGTCCCCATTTTACATACAAGGAAATGGGGACTCAGAGAGGGAAGTAAGGAGCCCAGGTTCCCATAGCTGGTGAGGGCCAGAGCCAGGGTCCAATCCCAGGGCAGTCTGGCTGCAAGCCTGTGCTCTCCTAAACCAATCTCTGTGATGCAAAAACTGAGGCTCAGAGAGGTAAAGTGAGAGGTCCAGGGCACAGTAATGGGAACACTTGCCCAGAACCAGGATGTAGGCTTCCTGTCTCCCCATCCTCTGAGCTTTCCAACAGCTGCCCACCACGTCTGTGTGTGAACTTGCATTGTTGTTGACCTCTCAGATTACTTCCTGTGTGTGTGCACGTGTGTGTATATGCATGTGCTCACACACAAGGCCTGAAGCTGCGGATCCAGTCAGTTTCGGGGGGCTGCATCTTCTGGGAGCAGATCAGATGCTGAGAGAAGATGGGTTGACTGATGGATTCGTTTTGACCTGGGCTTAGCCTCCACACCATAGACATTTGGGCCAATGATTCTTTGCAAGGGGGGCTGTCCTGTGGTTTCTAGGATGTTTAGCAGCACCCCTGGCCTCTACCCACTGGATGCCAGTAAGGAGCACATCCACTAGTTCTATGTGGCAGCCAGCAATGTCTCCAGATGTTGTCAGATGTCCCGGGGCCGGGGGAGGTGTGAGTTGGGACAAAATCACCCCAGCTGAGATCTACCTCTTTTGACTAACTGAGATTTGAACCTCCTCAAAGGTCTCCTGGGGGATCCTGTACTCACCCACCCTCCAGAGGCCCACGAACCTCCCCAGGCCTTTGGCAAAAACATTTTGGGCATCCCGACCGGTATGATTGGGAAACCCTAAAAAGCGGAAGAAAGACTTTGTCTTGGCCAAGCTGTGATAAAAGCTGTGAGCACAGAATAAACTTAGTCAATGCAGCCTGAGTTCTGGAGGTAGAGAATGATGCCTGGAGCCAGGGGTTCTGGCACCTGTCTGGGCCCCGAGCTTGTTCAAAGGCCCACCCACTCTGGGCCTGTCTTCATGGACCCACGCAGACTCTGGAGGGTGGTCAGGGGGTCTGTTTCCCCAACAGGTGTTTGGGGCCAACTCCTGAGGACCCCTTGGAGGGAATGAAGTGGAGGGAATGGGGGGCCCAGGGCTGCTGCTGGGGGAGAAGATTTGGACCAGGGACTTGGGGTGTGGGAATCCTGCCACGCGGGTGGCTGACTTCTTTGCATCAGGCTGGTCTGGTGGAGAGAATGACCTCACCTGCTTGGAAGAGCCCTTGGTGGTTGCTTGGATCTGGGGTCGGGGAGGGGTCCTGAGGGCCAGACGGAGAGGAGCTTGGGGGCTGAGAACACCTCCCCCCAGCCTGGCAGCAGCCCAGCGTGGCTGCCTGTGGTCTGGCCCTGGAGCAGGGACAGACCTCCCCCAGGGCTGGAACCTGCACAGCGGCCTCCTCCAGGGAAAGTGAGAGGGGCTGATGCTGGGGCTGTCCTCACGCCCGGCTACCCCTCCTCCAGCACTTCTCTTGGGGGTTCACTGCTGCTGGGAAGCAGGACCTCCCCGGGGGTCCCTGGGGTGAGGGGCGGTAACTAGAGGATGTGGCAGGCTGGACTGAGTCGGGGGTATTGGGGTCCCCAGCCCAGGCCAGGGGTGGGAGTGGGGAAGATGAAAAGGCCCCCTTGCATCCCAATACCTCCTCTGCTGCCTCTAGGAGGTCGGAGGTTTCCCTTAGCAGGGTCATCATGGCAGGGGGCTTTCAAAAGTTCTCAAAATGAATCAAGAACAGATGGCCCTTGTGGGCAGGGTAGGCGGAGGCAGCTAGGACTTGGATATTCAGATGCTACCTAAGCCACCTACCCTATGTGCCGGGCATTATGGCATCTACTTCTCTCAAAGGCTGTAGGAGAGTCACATGACAGGGGAGGGAAAATGGGAAAATGAGGGAAGATGAGGGAAAATGCGAAATGGGAAAATGAGGCCCAGAGAGTAGAAGAAACTTGCCTGAGCTCCCCCAGCTGCAAAGGACTGAGCCAGGATTCAAACCCAGGGTGTCAGAGCCCTGTCCCTGTGCTGGGTGCTGTAGGTCAACCCTTCTCAGACTCAAATGAACAGAATCCCCTGAGAATCACACTGAAATGCAGATTCCATTTGGGCCTCTCCAAGGTAGGGCCAAGATTCTGTACTTCTTAGCTCCCAGGGCTGTGGACACGGGCGGTCTGTACTCCACTCATTTTACATAGTGTAACATGGTTAAGTGCCTGGCATAGGCCTTCAGTACATGGAAGCTATTATTTCTATTACCCAGTACATGCTCTGTGCATAATAGGTGCACAAAAAACAGTAGGTATCATTATCCTTGTGAAACATGATCATATAAAGGAAAAGCTTGGCAAATTCTAGAGCCCTGTGCAAAAATACAATTGGAGCTAAAATGGACTTAGGACAGTCAAACTGAAGGAGTCAAGGAAGACTTCATGGAAGAGGTGACATTTGAGCTGGGCCTGGAAGGACCACAAAGAATTTCCCATGTAACCAAGGAGGAAGGGCATTCTAGACAAAAGGCAAGAGCCAGAGCAAACATGTGGAACGGTGAAAAGATGGGACATTTAACAGACCACCAAGCCACATGGCCAGGTCAGGGGGCACTGGGGAGGCCAGCCGAGAAGGTGAAGTTGGGCAGGGCCAGCAATGTGATTGCAAAATGAAAATGCAGGGCTCCTTCAAGGGGATAGACAGATGTGTTAGTGTCCTAGGGCAGCTGTAACACATTCCCACAAACTGGGTGGCTTAAAACAGCCATTTATTCTCTCACAGATCTGGAGGCTGGAAGTCCTAAATCAAGGGGTTGGCAAGCCCGAACTCCCTCGGAAGGCTCCAGGGAAGGATTCTCCCTTCCTCTTCTAGTGGCCCCAGGCATTCCTTGGCGTGTGGCTGCATCCTTGCAATTTCTGCCTCTGCCTTCATGTGACCATCTCCTCTTCTTTCCTCTGTGGGCCTCTTATAAGGACACTTGTGCTTGCATTTAGGGCTCACTTGAAAAGTCCAAGATGATCTCACCTCAAGATCCCTAATGACATCTGCAAAGATTCTTTTTTCCAAATATGGACACCATCACACAGGTTCCAGGGATTAGGACACGGATATATCTTCTTGGGGCCACCATTGAACCCACTGTAGTGGGCGATGCAGGCTATGCCCCTCTCCAAGGCGGGGGAGCAGGGCAGGCAGAGGGGGATGCCAAGACTTCTGCCCATGGGTTGCCCGCATCTGGTCTTTGCCTGTGACACACTCTTCAAAGAACCGTCCTTCTGGGGAACTGGGAGGGTTCCAGCTGGCCTGCTGGGGTCGGAGAGGTGGGGCCTTGGTGAGCAGGGCCAGGAGAAAGCCTGCTGACAGGTAGAGCCCTTCCCGGCTTTGATTCATTGACCATCTGGGCAGGAGCTGGACTGAGCCTCTTGGAATTACAAAAATGTCTCACACATATTTTCCTCCCAGCCGGTGGTTTTGTTCTCAGCCAGCGGAGAAGGCCTGTCTGCTCCCTAAACCCCACTCAGCCTCCCATCCCATCTCCCGTCTGCGGCTCCCTCTGCACGCCGCCCACTGCTCCCCCCAGAGATACCCTCTCCTCACCGCCGTCATTGAGGCTGGACTGAGCAGGCTTGACCGCGTCCTCATAATTGAAATATTTGGCCCCTGAAGTGAGGCCACGGCAGGGCAGTGCTTCCCCCAAGTCAAAGGGACAGATTCAAGCTGGGCTCTGCTCAGGCAGGAGGGGGCACAGAAAGTGTCCTGGACGCTGAAGCCAGGGGCCCCAGGGGACCGGAGTGGCCTTGGAGTGAGGTGAGGACAGAGACTCAAGGCCCACCGACCCCCAAACCCCTGCCTGCATCACGGTGCATCCTTCCCACCCCTCTCCTCATGCACCACCCAGCATTACTCCAGCCTCACAGAATCTTCCAGGAGGGAGGAAGTCATCTGATATCCATTTTATAGGCATATTATACATCCATAAAAAGGTTTTTCAAAATTCTGGGGATGGGGGTGCTTCTCAGGCATATTCAGCCCCTGCTTCAACCTCAGGACTCAGAAGTCCACTCTTGGGTCGGGCCAGAGCCCCAGTCTGTAACTGCGTTGTCCTGGGCTCTTGTAGAATTCCTGTCATTGGGCTGCATCGGATGCTAAGCATTAGCTTTTGCAAAGACCGCTGCAGAAACAGCCCCTAGGAATTCGCTCACTGCAGTAGGGCCCATCACATCACCCACTACCCCCGTGGGTCTCAAGGGAGGAATCCCCTTCAGAACCCAGTCCCAGGACAGGCTGTGTTTTCCCTGAGGCTCTAGAAAGGCTCCTCCTTTTTTTGCTTAATAGATCACATTTCCCTTTTTCCTTTAGCTGCCAGGAATCTCAGAGCCAACTCTGAAGCTCAGCCATGATAATTACGTGGCCCCTCGTGATCTGAAACATTTATTTTCTTTCCCTTTGTGGTCTTAGTTTTCTCACTCTGTCTTCTCCGATGTTGATTCTCTTTATTTTATCAGTATTTTTTTCTCACTCTGTCTCTGTCTTCTCCGATGTTGATTCTCTTTATTTTATCAGTATTTTTATAACATGCCTTCTGTTGCAAGATGCTTTGCATGCTGTTTAGGACAAAGAGGACTATAACTAAGGAAATAAATATATAGTGTTTCCATTACGATGTTAATTTTATTGCTGAAAATGTGGTTGTTTAGCATGATAATATAATTCTCCTTCTGCCTAGTCTGAATCTAGGGCAGAGGTGACCAGGGAAATTCTTTCTTCCACTGCTGACCCTTGAGCTGCTTGGGTCTGAAGCCTGGCTTGTAGAGTCTTGACAAGGTAAGTGGACAGATGATGAATGTAAGGATGAACAAATATAAGGAGCCTCTCTCAACAAGCTGAGTGATGGATGTCAGGAGAGTCCCTTAGCCTCCTGGGGCCTCAGTTTCCTCATCTGTAAAATGGACTAGTACTCTAGTCCCATCTCAAAATGGTTGGGAGGATCTCCCGATGGGTGAGAAAATGCTTTGTAAACTGTAAAGTGCAGGGTCATTACAGAGCCTGTGGGATTGTGCCTTTAGCGGGATGGCTGTTGACAATTGGCTTCTTGGTAAGGGGGAGGGAGTGTCTCTCCTGTCCTGTTGACCTCCCGAGAGCCAGGATGGGAGAGGGCTCAGTTGGGTACCTGGGCTGCCCCTGGCTCCTCTCTGGGCTGGACTCCTCCAGGCCCGCGACTCAGGGTACCGTCAGAGGAGCAATTCACTGAAAGTTTGTCCGCCCTGCTCCCTCTCTTCCTTGTCAGCCTAGCCCCCCAGCCTTGGACTCAGAGCTGTCAGCTCCTCCCTCCTGCACTCACTGGGGGAGAGGACCCCCTTTCTCCTGCAGAGATGGCTCTGGGGTCTGAGGCACTGGGTTCTCTTTTCTCCATCTCTACCTATTGATGGGCCGGCCATGCCAATTCACACAGCGTCTCGAGTTCCCTGCTCTTGGGTGCCTTTCGGCAGCCTCGTGAAGTAGATAGGATGGCATTCATCACCGATTCCTCTTGCAGTTTCACAGATAAGAGAGCTGAGTTCACTCTGGAGGGTCACAGGACTGCATGTGGCAGCACGGCGAGGACCCAGGCCTCAAGGGCACAGCCTTCCCAGCAGAGTGGCGGCCTCCTTTCCTCCCACCCACCGACTGTTTCACCTCCTGTGGGAGGATCACCCAATGACCAATTAACCACCCTGTGTTCTCTCTGGCCACGGCAGGGCAGAGAACAAAACACCTGCCCTCTCTTGGGGTGAGAACTCCCCACAGAGGTGAGGGAAGACCCCAAGGGCCGGGCAGCCCAGCCAGCACCCCCCAGGATGACATTTAGGATCTGATATCCCTGTACTTCCCTCCTGTCTGAGCTTTGGTGTTTGCCTTGTTTTCCTCTAGTTTTCTAGCAAAGGTTTCTTTTGAAAAGCTTTAACCTTGTCTCCCACGAGAGAAGGAGAACTGGGGGACGCTGGGAGTGTGGCCTGGAGGGGGGATTCAGCTAGCCTGCCCCCTCCCTGCCAGGAGCTTCAGGAGAAAAAGTCTGAAACAGCTGTGGGTTTGGGGGCCCCCAGAAGCCGCCGGCCTCTCCCTCCCAGGCAGCTGCCCACCCTGCAGCCCTTGGTGACTTACACTTGGCGTCTTGATCGACTCAGGAGGGGAGGTGGAAGGAGGGCAGAGCGGCCTTTCTTAGGCTTTAACGTGCACTCGGATCACCTGCGATCTTATTAAAGGGCAGATTTCAATTCAGCAAGGATCTGCACCCTCCCTACCCAAGACTTGCCGAATTGAAATCTGCCCTTTAATAAGAGGCAGTGATGTCACCTTCCTGATCACCCCCAGGTGAGGCCAGTGTTGCTGTGAGTCAAGGCCCTTCTTGGCAGAGAAAGCAGAGGACCTCGGCCTGAGCGCCCTGCTGACACCAGGCAGTGAGCGCTCTCTCCGCCTTGGCTCAGCACCTCCTCTGTGCCTCTTCCATCACACACACACACACACACACACACACACACACACACACACGTTCACTCACTGTCCCACTCGCCTTGGAGCTTCCAGAGGCATGAACTCTATACTACGCACCTTTGGAAACCTACACACGACCTGACACTTACAAACATTCACGAAAGAGCACGTAGGTGGCTCTCAGAAAACTACCTACATCCCTAAAGGAATCTCAGCTGGGGGAGCCCTGGACCCCAGCAAAGCACCGGGGAGAGACTGGGGGCTGCTCCAGAGTCGCTGCGTCTGTGACCATCCGGTTCCAAACTCTCTTGTTCTCCAAGGAAGGGGGTTCCAGGAGGCTGGGAAGAAGGTTGCAGGGAAAGGGGGTCCCCAGATGTGAGGCAGGAACAGGGACAGCAGTGTCTGCAGTGGGAGAGCTCCTCAGGCCCAGAAGAGCCCAACAGAAGCCCTGGTTTTGGCCCCAGTGTCCTGTGTGATTCCGAACAGGACCTCCTGGTGGCACCCCATAATCTGGAGCCCCACCCACCTTGTCCTGCCTGTGCCAACGTTCTGCCCACCCCGCCCTCACCCATGCCGGCACCCTTGCCCGGTGGAAGCACCCCATCTTCCCACCCGCCCGCCCCTGGCCTGGCAGAGCCCCACCCAGCTGGGCACCCAGGACAGAGACGGTCCCAGCCCCTCCAGCCCCGTCTCCCCACATGAATACAATCTGGAAAGCTTGCCAAGAGTAGATTCTTTATTAATTTCTCTTTTTTTCTTTTTAAAAAAGTATTCCTTCAGTATAAAAAATAAATATTTTAAATATGACATTGAATAAATAAAAATAATCTGTCAGTATGAAACATTCCCACAGGGTACATTCATCAAGAGGAATTTGTCCCCCAAGGCCAAGTCCTTTCCAGTGGAAAGGAAGGAGGGAAACACGGAAGGATGCACAGAGCTAGCAGTGTGGATGGGAGTGACGCCCAGGTACTGGGTGTGGGTAAGGGACAGGCGGGGGTGTGGAGGTGGGTGGCAATCCGGAAGTAAGAACATCTGTACCATCTGAAGGGAAATTAACCTCTCACTTGGCTGTGGCCTCCAGCCCCACACGCTATGTCTTTCCTGGAGAGCCAGCGAGGCAGAGCTGGAGTGCTTCTATCGGGGAGACATCCCCAAGGAGGGGACAAGGAGACGGGGAGAAGGATGAGGGGGAGGAGAGACAAATAAATAGTGGTGCTTTCTCATTTAAAAATTTTTTAAATAAATAAGGTCCCCAATACCCCTCTTTTGATAAACTGCAAAAGGACTGTCCTAACCCCTCCTCTCCTGCCGGCCTCTCCCTCCTCCTCCGGCTGGGGCCGTGACCCAGGATGCAGGTGTGGGTCAAAACCAGATAAAGGAGGAAGTGGACAGCTTCCTGCACTGCAAAGCTTTTTTCCACACAAAGGCTCCAAAATTCAGAGGTGCTGTGCAAAGTGGGTGCCCATCTGCCAGACAGGTTCTACAAAGAGCACTGAGGATGAGGGTGAGGGGCAGAGCCGGGGCTACGCCTGGGGGAGGAGAATCGCTTGGTCCCCGAGCCTCAGAGGCTGCCCAGGTGGGCCTGGCACGGGGAGTCTGCGTCCACGGGATGATGAGATGAAGGGGGACCAGCCAGCTCCAAGCCTTCCAAGCCACGTTCACTGAAGGAGCAGAGCGACGGGGGACAGCAGGCTGAGATCCTGGACAAGGCTGAGCGTGACCCTCAGTGTCTTAACCCTCAGTTAAGACAGTGTTGGAAAACATGTAACCATCGTGGTCTCCTCCACCACCCGCCACAAAACAGTCTTGCCAACGGGACGGACAACTCCCACCTCCAGCCCCCGACCCCAGGCCTCAGGGCCTGCCTGCTGCCTTGCCCACCTGCCCTCCGATGGACACGGGTAAAGTGCTCGGAGGAGGCAGAGGGGTGCAAAGTGAGTGCAAAGCACCAAAATCGTGCTGGCTGAACGGCTAGGCTCGCTGCCCGCTCAGGGTTTGAGAAGACGCCAGAACCCTGCTCTCAGCAGCTGCCCCAGCTCTGGGCCCTCCTCCCCTGCTCCCAGACTGGAGGGCGTTTCTCCACTAGCCTGGCCCCAGCACAAAGGAAAGGATCAGGTTCCCTGCCTGGGAGCCCAGACATGGGTGGGGGTGTGGGGGGAGGTGGGGCAGGAGGGACCACAGCTTCCTGGTCTGCATCCCAGGGCCTCCTCGTCCTCCTCTCCAGAGCAGGGGCCTCCTCCCTGGGCCGTCCAGCTTCCTGAGGTCCAGCCAGGTCCTCTCGCCCTCTGTGGGTGTTCAGGCCACCCGAGAAGGCACTTCCCCGCTGGGTGCTGGTCAGGACTGTTCCAGGGCCCCCAGACTGCTAGTCTAGAGGCAGCTTGAGGACAAGGAAACAGCGGCAGGTGGGCCACCAGGGCTGCCTTGCCCACTGCTCCAGGGGTGCCATCTCTATGGTGAATGTTGCCTCCAACAGCACAATTCCAGGGGGTGCCGGACAACACAGTGTTGAATGGGCCCCTTGGAGCCAAGCAACATGGTGGCCCTGGGAAAAGGCCCCTTGGCCACTCCACAGACTGGCCCAGCCTGCCTTGCAGCCAGGGTCCCAATAGCCCCAGAGCCAGTTACCGTTAGGGTGGGGGTTGGAGCCGGGTCCCCTGTCCCCTCCCAGACTGACCAGTTCTCTCAGCTCCTGACCCTTCTATGAGCCTCACCCATAAGGCTTATCCCACTTGTAACATCTTCGACTTCCAGACCCGGCCCTGCTAAGGCCTGGCCCCGGCTCCTGCAGAAGGAGCCATCATATTATTTCTGTTGGAGAGGGAGCAGGGAAAGGGGAATTAACTTTGCTATTTAAAGCACCAATAAGTTAATATAAATAGGGCATCAAAATAAATAGACAATCATGCTGGGTCAGACACACAGCACCCTTGGGTCTCAGGCTTCCTGAGACCCTGACCTCAACTTCTACTGTCCCCTTGCTCCAGGGTCCAGCGATGGCCTCTGGTGCCCCTCAAGTACCTTTGTGTGACCTCACGGGGCCTCCGTGGGCCTCAGATGTGAGCTGCCACTCTGAACTACTGCATGCACCCCTCCCTTACAGACCCTTGCCCACAAGACTCTGGGTCCCCGCAGAACCGCCTCACCTGACTTTACAACCCGTCCACCTCCCCACACCCCGCCTCCAGGTCCAGCCACCAGACCCCAGCCACCGGGACAGCAGGACAGACTGCGGGCTCAAGGAAGAAGAGCCCATCGAGACTTTCAAGGGCCTCTCTTCCTTCCCAGGTCTGAAGGTGGCCTCTCTGCCTCCCCAGGAGGCTGAAGGCCAGGGACCTCCTTCTGGAACCTTCCACCTGACAGTCCTAGGCCTGAGCTCTCCAATCACACCCAAGACAAGGCAGCATCTCAAACCAGAGTTCCCTTTCTAGCCTTCCACTCACCATACTTGTAGGGGTCAAGGATCCTTCAGGATCCCAGCCCCTCTGGGCTGCCTGAGTTCCAACCAGACCTTTCAAGGTCTACCGAAGGGGCAGCAAAGGCACTGATAGTTGTCATTCTGCTGGGGGCCAGGCAATGCCCCCGACCCCTGCTGTCTTGCCCCATGGTCAGGGTCACTGGAGGCAACTTGTGTGGTTTGCTCACGAAGACCCTGGCTGAGGGGACGAGAAGGGGCCGAAATCCAGCCTGACACCGGGTGCCTGGCTGCAGTATCCCAGAAGAAGGGGCGCCTTCTTCTAGTTGGTGCCATATATAGGTTCTCCCTCTGGGAGTTTTGGCTCTGCTTGGCTTCATCACAGCCCACCCTGGAGGGGAATAGACTGGCCAGGAACCCCTCAGGGTCTGCGAGCAGCCCCCACTTGGCTTGGGCACTGCTCTGGGCCCCGGCCACAGTTTGAGAGCCACCTAAGTCTAAGATCTCAGGTCACCGTGCGCTATGAGACCTCCCATCTAGAAGGCCTGGGCCACCACAGCGATGACCTGCTTATACTTCCCCAGGAGCTGACAGCCGAGCTTCTTCTTCTGGAAGACGTCCTTGCCTGAGGTGTCTGGGCCGTAGGCCACGTCCACGTGGGCCACGTGGTACTTGCTGCACAGGCGGCAGAGCACGTTGCTGAGGAGGCCCCGCATGACATCCGCCGTGGCGTTCAGCTTGCTGTGCAGGCTGTGGGCGCTGGGATTGAGGACCTTCTGGTCCCGCGTGATGTTGCCCAGGGAGGCGCCCAGGTACGCGATGATGCGGTACAGCTCCACCAGCCGGGCCCTCTCCGTGCCATTGGCGTGGAAGGGCGGGAAGTCGGTCACATTGGGGCTGCACAGCTTGTCCAGGTTGTTGGGGAATGGCTCCCCCTGGGCCGTGTACTGAGGAGCAGAGGGGCGGAGGGGAGGTGACATGGGAGTCAGGGATGGGTGCTCCAGCCCTGCCACCAAGCCCCTGGGTCAGCTCTTGGGCTTCAGTCCCCACACCCCAAACACAGTGGCATGAGGACCCAATCACTTGCCCTGTAGGCATTTCGGGACCGTCCTGAGAGCCTGAAGTAAGTGTGGGTGTGGATTCCCTTGGTAAAGCATCCAGGCCTATACCATGCAAGGAATTATCCTCCTCATCACAATCATCAGGACCACATGGGGACAGAAAGGAAAACATCGAGTCTCACCTCCAACGTGTGCACCACACACACTTGTCCTTTCACCCACTGCACTCACCCTCTTCCTGCGCGGCCCTGCACCCCCGTCAACCACAACCCGCCGTCTTTCCCAACAGCACCCTGCCGTCCACCTCACCGCCTCCTTCTCTGTCTCTCATCAGCCTCTCCCTCCACAAGGTGGAAGAATCTCAAGGCTAGAAGTGCCAGGCACCCCCTTCTCCAGGCAGCTCTGCCCCTATCTAACTGGGCACCCTAGGCAAGCGGCGGATCCAGGGCCAGGGGGTGGGGAGGAAGCTGAGGGAGTCTGGGTGTGGTGGGACCAGTCCCCCTCCCTTCCCTTCCCTGACCAGCCCCGCCAGCCCAGGTCCCTGCAGCAAAGCCCAGCCCCTCCCTCCCTCCTTCCTTGGTACCCTGGGGGGAGACTTACGTAGAGAATAAAGAGGGCTTTGGCACTGCTGTTGAGCTGCGCCAGCTGGTTCTTGATCTGGTTCATGAGGTTGCTGTGACATGGGTGGCGTGTGGCACAGGTGGCGTTGACAGGGGTGATGGGAAGGGGGCTCCCCGCTCCGTGTTTCCAGTGCAGAACCAGCAGCAGGGGCACAACTCCTGGGAACAGGCAGGAGGGAGCCATAAGCAGGGAGGTGCGGGGGTGGGCAAGGGGTCTCATGGTAGAGGATGCGCCTCGTCTCCCTCAGGGACACCAGTGTCCCCTCTCAGCCTCCAGCTCTCTCTTCGCCCAGCATGGCTGTTTCTTACTTTCACGATGTCACCAAATCTGCTTCTCTGTCCCCCTCTCTCCAGAGCTCTAACCCTCTGTCTCTGCTTCACTCCCATCGATCACTCCCTGCTGTCTCCTGACAGGAGCAAGGGGGCAGGACGTGAGCTGTTTCTACCGGTTGGAAGCTGGGTCCAGGGTCACACCATCCTGGCCTCTGGCTGGAGGGTACCACGCCCCAGCCCCAGCAGGTCTCAAGGAAAAGAGCAGCTCCTACCTCCCCACCTCCCAGGATGGTCCAGATTCCAAAGTGTTACTTCACACTTCAATCTCCCAGAGTGGGCTTCTTAGGGCACCACGGGGAGAGGGGGCGGTTCTGCTGACCCTCATCTCCCAAACCTGTCACATGATTTTAGCTCACTGGGCCCTTTGTCCCCTAATTCTGTGGTTATCCTTCTCCAAATGTGGCCACTACCCTATCTAGGACCCTCAACTCCACCCCAATTCTGCAGTTCTGCCCCCCCCCACGCCATTCCCAAGTCATTCTTCAAAACTTCCTATCCCACTCTGTACTCCTCCTGGCCTCCATGCCCTCCCACTCCTGTCTACTGGTCCTTGCTCCAGGTTGTGGGTTAGGACAAGGAGAATCCTGGGGTCCCTCAGTCCCCCAGAGCCTTCGGGAGGGCAAAGGAATGGTGCAACCAGGAAAGAAAAAAGGGAAAATGTCGCAGGCAGCCAGGTGGGCGGGGGAGGAAGGAAAGTGAAAGGTGACAGGAGAGCTGAGAGCTGTCCGGGCCTGTCCAGGATCGCCACTCCCCGCCCAGGGTGCCTACTTTCCGCCTCCCCCCACCCCCCTTGCTTTCCAGGTGACCCAAGCATCAAGGGCTGGGGTCGGTGGACCTGTGAGGCTGGAGAACCGATGAGGTTGGGGGAAAGGGTGGCGCGCAGGAGCCGGTTCCCCTCCTGGGACGGTGGCAGCCTCAAGTTCACTTCTGGGTCCCCTGTGCCTCCCAGCATCCCCCGGCAGTGCTGAGGCCCCCGATGGCTGGGGGGCCCCCACACCCCAGGCTCACCTAGCACAGACCACAGCTTTCCAGACACTAGCAGATGGAGGCGGCACCTGCTCCCGTCCCGGGCCGGAGTTTGCAAGCTGCTCAGAGGCCGGCGCCCCTCCCAGGGAGCAGCCCGGGACGCGGTTGGAAAAGAGAAAGCGGAAAGACAGAAAGAAAGAAAGAAAAAGAAAGAGGGAGGGTGAGTCCCGGAGAAAGCTGAGCTGGAAGAGCAGCAGGAGAGCCGGCGGAGCGAGGAGGAGGAGGAGGAGGAGGAGGAGGAGGAGGAGGAGGAGGAAGGCTGCGGCGCACCCTCCCTTGCCCGCCAACCTGCGGGCCCCAGGGCGGGCTGGGCGCGCGGTGCCGGGACCATGTGCCTGCTCTCGCTCCCGGCCGCCACCCAGCGCCTCCGGCGGCCCGGCGGGCTGCGCGGGCGCCCCAAGTGTCCGTGTGTCTGCGGCGAGTGGGTGTCCCGCTCACGATCGCCAAGTGCCCCAAGTTGCCGCTGCGCCCGTGGCGGGGCGCGGAAGCCGGCGCGGGGCGGGTGGATTTACCTGCCGCCAAGACCTTCATTATGGGCTGGACTCCAGAGGGCCTTGGAGGAGACCTTAGATGCCTGCAGTTTTCAGAGGTTCATGCTCAAATGGGGAATTTGCCCGATTTATATACTGGAGCCTGTGTTGTAAGACAGAGAGAGAAACAGCTATATTTAGCAGGGATCCCCGTCCAGGAAGTTGTTTGAGGTGCATCATAGGAAATTATGAATGGAAGAAAGTGAGAGTGAAGGGGGGGCAGTGAAGGGGGAGGGTGGCGAGAGCAGACTTTTTCCCTCTTCTAAGAATTTGATTGATAAAATTATAATGAACTCTTCAACAAAACACCCTGCGGTTTTCCTGCATGGCTTGCCCTGGGAGTTGTTTGAAGATGGGGAGGGGGAGGAGGGTCCCCGAGTCATCTGGGTCACTGGGCAGTGGGTACCCCAGACAGCCTTGACTCACCTGGGTTTGGGGAGGTGGCTTGAAACTAGGCAAGCAGACGGAGGCTGCCACTTGTGGCCCCCTGGTCAGGGGGTTTGGGGGTCAGTGGGGAGGAGGCAGGCTGGGGCTTGGCTGAGAAGGAGGCTCCAGGAAGAGGGGCTGGGTCCCTGGTGTGGACTTTAGACGGTAAAAAAGCGAAACTGAATGTGGGTGCTGGAAGCCACCGCAGAGGTGGCCTCCTCCAACCTGCCTGCTGCCACCATGCAAAGTGGGGCTCCCGCGGGGACAGGTTGTCCAGGGTCCCACAAGGTCAGGCCTCCTGACTGCCATCAACAAGCCTGCATTGATGACCACAGGTACCTGTGGGGCTGAGGAGGGGGCTGGGAAGATGGGAGGTGAGGGGTTGCTGTGACTCCCTTCTTTGGGAAGAGCCTAGGGAGGAGATTCTGGGAAGATGTGATGTTTCTGGCGTTTACCTAAAACTCTTTGCACCCTTCAGGGGAGAGTGGTCCAGCATTTCCATTTTGAAAGGACATTTGGAGCAGAGACTTAAGGAGGCTGAGCCAGTCGGAGCCAGGTTTGCTCCTCAGGACGCAGAGGGATGGCTGAGGAGAACAGAAAATGTCTTGGAGGGCCCTTGGGGCTCAGTATCAGAGAATGATTATGGCCCCCAAAAGGTGCTTCTGGAGTCTCTTAAGCAGGGTCACAAAATCTGGTGTCTATCGTGGCCAGGTAGATTCATAGATGAGTAAGGAGGGGCAGGAAGGAATGGTGAGGACTAGGGCAAAATGAGCACAGCAACTCCTCCCTGGCAAAAAGCATTCAAAACAAAACAAAAGAGGTGGGGGAGTGCTGGTCAGACACATCTGGGGCTATGTGGTCCCACAAGTTGCCAAGGGCGCCCCTGCTGCAGCCTTCCCACCTGACCCCGACCAGAAAATGAGGCAGGAGAGCTGCTTCTCCAAGGCCAGGGAGCCCTGCAGCCTTTCCCTGGCCCCTGATTCCCTCTGCCCACCCCCTCAGCCCTCTTCCATGCCCCCAGCTCCTGCCTCTTGCCACATCCCGGAGGACCTGCCCAGCATTCGTTCATTCCTCCGTGCCAGGACGAGCCCTCCTGCTGCCTCCGTGCCCCCTCCCCCCCACGCATGCCCTGCCCTCTCCAGGCTGCTTCCTCCCGGCTCTCCCAGCTTGGCCTCGGCTGTGGGGCGATAAAACTGCCCATCCCAGCGGGCGCTGCCCAGCAGGGAGGAGGCTGGTAGAGCCCACACTGGCTTTCCTTCCTCCTCCCGGCCGCTCCACACCTTGTGTCTTCCTTGGGGACCATGGAAGGCCCCACCTGGCACCCGCCCCTCTCATGCACCTGCTCTGGGGTCTGTGTATGCCCCTAGGAGGTCCAGCCACCCCAGCCTGTCTCAGGCAGCCCCACACCTCAGGACATCCCAGCTCACCTCCCACTCATAATCCCCCAGGCCCAATCTCTCCTGCAGGAGGGCCTGAGCACTCTGGGAGCATGAACTCTGGATCAGCCTCCAGACCCCACCCCCACATCTCCCGGACCTCTGTCATCTGACTCATCCTGACGCTTCTGATGTGGACCCCAAATCCATTTGACCAGGGCCCCACAGAGGCCCCATCTATGGATCCCCTGTTCCCCCGCCCAAGTGTCTCACTGGGTGCCCTGATTCTCCTGGAGGCCGCCTCCTCGTCCCACTGCCCTCCTGCCACAGTTCCTCCCCTGCATCACTCCCAGTGGACTTGCCGGGCCTTGCACTGTCTTCTGGCTGCCCAGACCCCTCCTTAGCCCTATAAAACGCCCCCAAACGCCATGTAATCTCAGCCCCACCCCACAGGAAACAGGAAGTGGGGCGGAGTCTAGAAGATACTTCACCCTCGCCCTGACTGGCCCCCTCCCCTGCCTCAGTTTCCCCTCTCACGGTACCTGACTTGGTCTGTGCTCCCCAAGTGTTCTGGGCCCCTCGGCACCCCAGGCCCAGCCTCCCTCTCCTGTCCATGTCCAGCCACCACCTGCACCGGGCCTCTCGGGGGCAGGCCGGGCAGGGTCTCGGAGCCGCAGACCCGTAAGCCGCCTGCAACGTGGCCTCGGTCCCCGGGAATCGGCTGCCCAGGCGGCGCTCCAGGCCAGCTTTGGTCTCCTGGAGTTTGTTTTCTTCCTTCCCTCTCTATGCTGCTATGTGTGTGTGTGTGTTTTCCCCAGCTTCCTCACGGAAGGCATCCTCCCTTCTTGGCTGCCTGCTCCCAGGGTCGTGACCCCAGGCCCCACCCTGGAGTGGCAGCCCCAGCCCGGCCCCTTCCAGCTGTGACTTCATCCCCAGCCTGTCCTGCTTCTGCACACTGGGCCTGCTGGGGATTTGACCGGCCTCAGGGTGAGGGGGACAGCTGGGGCCCACATAGGACACCCTCAGTCTGGGCGGGGGGCGGCCAGGCCGGGGCTGGGGGTGCTCCTCCAGGCGGCTGTACCATCCACCTGCTCATCTCCAGGAAGCGAGTCCAGGGCCGGCCTGGGGCCTCCCCAGGGCCCCTGAGGGCTCTTTCTCTCCCACTCACTTTGGCGCATGTGGCCATTCAGCCCCTCCTTTCCTTCTGATTCTCACTCACCATCCACAAGTCTCTCTTAGAATGTCAGGTGAGGAAGCTGAGGCTCAGAGAGGTGAAGACACTTGCCCAGGGCAGCACAGAGAGTTAACAAGAGAATGAGGCCTGGAGCCCTGGCCTCTGGCTTGAAGGCCACAGCTAATGCCAGCAGCACCTCATGCTGCGATGGGAGCAAGGGGTGGTGAGCTGCATTCAGGCCGCTTCTTCCGGGAAGCCTCCCCTTCCTCCCACAGCCCAGGTTAGCTGAGTCTGCCCAGTCCTGCCCACTCTCCTTTCAAGTGGGAACAAGTCTCATTCCTCCCTCTTTGAGGGCTTGGTTGGGGTCCGATCCTCATTTGTACTCTTGACAGCACCTGGCTCAGGGTTACATCAGAGCAGATGCTAAGTATTTTCTAAAAGCATTTTAGTTTCCAAAAGCTGTCTGTGCCAAGTCTCTCATGGCGAGAGGAGTAAAGTCTGCTGGTTGGAAGCATGGACTTCAGCCTCAGTCAGAGCCGGGTTAGAGGTTTGGGTCTGCCAGTTATGAGCTGGGTGACTTTGAGGAAGTGACCACATCCTGGCCTCAGTTTTCTCATCTATAAAATGGGAATAATGACACCTGTGCTGTGGGTTTGCTGTGAGGGCTCAGGCTCAGCGCAGTTCTGGGAGCCCAGCCCACCCTCTACTCGTCAGCATTGATCCTCCTCACCGTGGAGGAGTAGGGGCTCTTGTCCCCATTTTACAGATGAGGAAAGTTGGGCATAATCCAGGGCTAAAGGAGGAAAGCTGGGCAGGAGAGGGGCCTGTTCATCCTCTCCTGATGGATAATGGAAACAAAACACCCTCGAGCCTCTAGCTTCTGGGGTGCCCCAGGAAGATCAGATGGGTTCCTGGGGGGGCTGGCATGGCGGTGGGCTCTTTCTCCCTATGTCCCATCCTGGCCTGTGACCAACCGCACCCCAGGCTTGAGCTGAAGACAGTGGCTGACCCAGCCTCACCGCCCCCAGGAGCTGATTCACCCCCAAGGCCCATCTGAGAAGGAAGGAGACATAGTTCAGCTCAGAGGGGCTTGAATCACCAGCCGCCCCCTGCGGAGCCCTGGGGGGAGTTGTGGAGGTGGGGGACAGCCTCTGCCTGCCTGTCTGTTTCTTTCCTGGGCCCCGGGGCACTCAGGGGAGAGGGTAACATGGCAGTGGCCATTGGCAGGGGGTGGCAGGGAGGTACCCTCACAGCCAGGCATCCTGTGTGGGCAGCCAGGAGCAGTTACTCACCAGGTAAGCAGCTCTCTGGGCATCGGGGAATTCCCCAAGGCTAGTGACCCAGAAACTGAGTGCTCTGGGCAACCCCCATTGCCCAGGCCGGCCCCCCTCCTCCCTCCCCATCCCTCTTCCCTGTCCCCATCTAAGATCTCAGTTCTCTGAAAACTCGACCAGCAGCTGCTCTCAGACATCAGCTCAGGCCCTGCTCCTCGCCTTGACGCTCCCACCTGGGAAATGAGCACAGCGGAGTCAGATGGGCCCAGGGGAGGAAGTTGGGGGCCAGAGGGAGTGGCCCAGGACCAGAGTTGGTGAGGGACAGCCAGAGGAGACAGGAGAAGCTCAGGAATTCCTGGCACAGCCCTGGCAGTTGGGTATCCTGTCCAAAAAGGCAAAAACACTTCATTATTCAGCACTTGAGAAAGGATGATGTAACTACACCTGCAGGGCTGCCCACCTCCACCATCTATATGCTCTCATGTACTTTCCTGTGACCGCTGGCTCAGCTTTGCAAGTCACCTTTGGTCCCTTTGGGGCTAGGGTGGTAGCACCCATGAGTAAGGGTGTGTCTTAGAGCCAGGCAAACATGGGTTTGATTCCTGCCCACACCTGTGACCTGGGGCAACTGGCTTCCTCTCTCTGAGCCCACTGAGAGTGGGGATGCGGCAGTGCCGGGCTCATGGGGCTGTCATGAAGATGTTAAGTGGGAGACACACAGTGCCTGCCACGTGGCAGCCATTCTAACCAGGGGTCGGGGTGGCCACAGGAGGGGCTCAAACCCCAGACTGAGTCAGGGGCTTGGGCTGGGCCTGGGTCTAGGGGTCCATGCTCCACCCGTGATCTGAGAGTTAGGACAAGGAGGGCTCCTGAGTCCTCTCAGTAGACAGACTGTGGCGTGGGTCCTGGGAGAACAGGCAACCTCTCAGAGCCTCTGCAGGGGAATAAGCAACACTTCCCTTCCAGCTGTCTTTGGGGCTCTTGAGGTCCAGCTTTGGGCCTATAGTCTGCCCTTCTCACCCTCACCCCATCACATCTCTGGCAGGGACCAGCTACACACTCTCAGGGCCAAGTGGGAGCCAGAAGCCAGTCTGGCCTCCTGTCAACTGTCCCCAGCATCACCCTGACATTTCCTGACTGGTTCTGCGTCAGGAATCACCCCCCTGGAGGTGAATCAGAGTGACTGAATATTTTTTCTTCATTTCTGATAGAAATTGCAAGGGAAGCAGCAGCCTACAGGGCTCCGATCATCAGTGGGGTCAGAGGCCTGCCTCCGAGGTCCATGCCAAGTTGCATGGGGCCTGATTCCACTGCAGGCTCTGTCCTCAATGTCTCCATCTTTAGAATGGGTGTCTCTCCTCCCTGATGGTTCATGCATCAGCCCTTAATGGATCTGGCATTTTAGCCTCTGCAAGCACTTTGACCTCCCCCAGGCTCTCTCTGAATCTTGAACTAGCTTGAGACCATCGCAGACAGAGGTAAAGAGCGATATTTTCACACTGTAAGTCTCTGCCTCTTAGTGGATCATGGATTAAATTTAGAGGGTTGCCGCCAGCACTTTTAAAAGAAAATAGAATCGCAAAATCACCCAGCATTGCCCAGAGCGAGGGCAAGCACCGCTCGGTGGAACTTTTGTTTCCGTTGTCTGGATGTGTCAGCGTGTACATCACCCTCTGGTTGCAAGGTGCAATGTGTTTCTAACTGCGGGTCTCAGTCAGAAACGTTTGTAAGCCACTGGTATCAGTGATGAAAACCAGGCCCTGAGGGGCTGAGGAGTGACTTGCCCAAGGTCACTCGGCAGCTGGCAGCGTGGGGTTCCTGACTGCTCCTCAGCTGCCATCCCTTGCAGCCCAGGAGTAGCAGGAGGTGCTGCGGGCAGGGTGGGGCTGGGCAGGTGCTCACGGTCAGGGGTGGAGGCCTGGCATCACCCGATGCCAGGACAAAGGCCCTCCCACGGCCTGGCCTCTCACCATCCACTCCCTTCCGCAGCCTCAGATCCCCGGGCTCCCCACCCCGCCCGGCCCTGCCCGGGTGGGGCCCGGAATAGTCACAGGCCTTCCTCACTCTGCCACCGAGCTCTTCATCCTCACTCGGGCAGCGGGAGGAGGACACGGCTGCAGTCCCCACTCCAGGGTAGCCCGTGGCCCAGAGGCCCAGCCCATTTCTGGGAGTGCCCGCCGGGCTCCCCTTGGGTCTGTCTCTCCCGGCCCGAGTGGGCATTTGCATGTGTGTGCGTGTGTGGTGAGGCTGTTTGTGTGGCTGTGTGTCTGTGTTGGGCTGTGTCTGGCCGTGTGTGCGCGTATGTGTGCGTGTGTGTGTGTGGCTGGGAGGGAGTCGGGGTGGACACACCTCTGGCTGACTTTGTGAGCCCCCGTGTGATTGTGTGAGTGTGTGTGTGACCGTGTGCCTGGATCCTTTACCAGTGGATGTGAGTCTGTGCGTGCCAGGGGTCTCTGGACACGTGTGGGGAGGCGTGACCCTGTGTGTGTGTGTGTGTGTGTGTGTGTGTGTGTGTGTTTGTGCACGCGCGCGCGCCCCCGAGTGTGCCTCCAACAATCCCTGCACCTCACCCTCCAGCCCCCGCCCCTGGGAACTCTGTGGCAGCCTCACGTCATGGGGGCCACCAGCAGCTGGTTTCCTCCCCACCCCGCCCCAGCACCGCCCCCCTGCCCTGGCCACCCTGACTCTTGGCTCAGGGACTAAGCTGATGTCAGAGCTGAGCTGACAGCTTCCTTCTCCCACTGGATTTTCCAAAAGAGAGAGACCACAGCCCGGCTCCTATTAAATAATCTCGGGGTTGGTGGGGGGAGGGGGGAGGATGTTTCACTCAGTGATTTCCTGAACTCAGAGGCAATAAACAGAACAGGAAGCAGCCCCGCGGACCCACTCAGCCTGAAACCGGCTGGCCCTGAGGTGGGGACTGGCGTCCCCTCCCCCAGACAAGCTCACTGGGGCCACCCTGACCCGACCCCAGAGCTGATGTCAGGGAAGCAGCCAAGGCCCTCTCCCCAAACCGTCCTTCAGCGCCAGCACGGACTGAGGAAACCATTCTGAGGATGGTGGGTGGGAGGTGATGTGAGCCTCAGGCCTGATGATAAGATGGAAAGAGTAGAGTAGCCCAGTCCCAATGGGCAGGGAGGATAGAGGGATTGAGGCCCGGCTGAGGTTGGACCGTCCTCCTCCTGGGAAGAGAAGAAAAGATGAGCTCCCTGAAGTCAGGGAGGGACAGGACCAGGTAGGGGAGGAGCTGGGGGGAGCCGAGAGGAGAGGGCCAGGCTGCCCCCTCTGTCCTCCAGGTAACCTGGGTATGACACCCGTCCCCACTACCCTGCACCCTTGAGCCACTCCAGCTTCCCATGCTTTCTGTGGCACGTAGCTGGCCCATCGCTGACCCCAAAGGCCTTATGAGCTTCTCTCCCGCCTGCATCCCCCAAAGCAAGCAAAGCACTCACGAGAGTCCCCTGTTATCTCCGGTCCTAACACCCATCCCCACGGGAGACACTTTAATCCTGGTTTTACAGACATGGAAACTGAGGCTCAGAAAGTTGAACGATTTGCCTAAGGTCACACAGGGTGCAATGGAGCGAGCTCTCCAGCCCACGACCCCACAGCCTCCATCAAACTGGAGCCAGGAGGCCAAGTGTGGTCCAGGGCTCACTGGCAGCAGGGGGCCAGGGGGGTCCCCAGGATGAGTCAACCCCAGGATCCCCTCCTCCTGCCCAGCCTGGCCTCCTCCACCCCTGCCCCACCCCTGGACCCCGTTTCCGCTTCCTCCCTTTCTGGGTGGGACCACGCCCGCCCCAGGATCACAGTGGACTGTCTAGAGAGCTGGAGTCCCGCAAGCCCCTCAGTGGCTGCAGTCTCCCCAGAGTCCACTCTGGTCAGCAGGCTGGCAGCAGGAGACCCTCACATAGAGGGAGGACAGTGGCCTGTAGTTCCTGACCCTTAGGCTCCCCTCCAAGAGCCCACCTACCTCCTAAAGTGGTGTTAGCCTGGGAAACTTAAAGACCACCCTGGCCTCTGCCACCTCCATGTCCCCACTTGCAAAGGGAAAAGGTCAGAAATAATGAGGGGGGTGTCAGGGGAGTGGGGTTGGTGGTCTCTTCAATCAGCCAGGCCTCAAGGGCAGTCCTAGCTCTGCCACTCACGGCCTCAGACATGTGACCTCATTGCTCAGACCCCAGTTCCAAAAGTATAAAATGCGACACAGTGTTGTCAACCTGAGAGGTTAGCATCACCCTCTGGGAAACCCTGCAGGCACAGAAGACATGCCTGAGTGACTGATAGTATTATTATCTTAGCTGTTAAAACTTCACAGGTGGGGCCCAGAGAGGGGAAGTGACTTTTCCAAGGCCACAGATTAGTGGCACATCCCCAACAACATGTGGGCTGCGTGCCTCCCTCAGGTTCCCAGACAAGGAGTCAGGAATCCCAGGTTTTAGTCCTGATTAGCAGTGGGGATTCCAGAAAGAACCTTTTAGGAGTCTCGGTTTTCCCGTCTGTAAAACCAGCCTAGAGAAGGCCATCCGTCTCCAAGGATCCAGAAAGGCTCTTTGAGGTGTGAACTACGGGATGGGGTGGTAGAGGATAGAGAAAGCCTCCCGGGCACCCTGGAGCGCTGGACGCAGCAGGGGTGAGGCCAGGTCCGGGGCTCGCGGCCCAGGCTCGCCAGCACTCAGCCACTGAGCTTAGCCCCAAGCCGCGGGCTGCAGCGCCCCCCACTGACCAGTGGGCAGCAGGCACCGTGGCAGGGGCACCTCCAGCCCTGGGTCCACCTGACTGGGTCAGTGCCTCCCCTAGGGCTGGGCAGGGCAGGATTTGGGGATTGAGGAAGTTGGGGTAGATGCCTGGGGCTCGGAATGGAGGGTAGGCCGAGGCCGTCAGCCAGGGCAGGGAAGGAGGCCAACAGAGGGGTCCTGGAGGGGCCTCTGCCCTGCTGAGCACCTGGCGGCGGGGGTGGGGGTGGGGGTGGGGGCTGTGTGCATTGAGGACTGGCCACAAGGGGGTGCCAGAGACCTCATGCAGTGGGCCTGGGGTGGGGGCTGCGTGCCTCCATCCAGTGGGAGCTCTGGGAGGAGGGGCGGGGGTGGGGGGGTGGGTAGGAGGGAGAGGAGGGGGAGGAGGGGGACTTCTGTCCCTTCCCACCCCCCTCAAGCCCCAGGACCACCTAATCCCCACCCAGGACAGGTTCTGGGGACAATGTCCCTGCCCTCCCGGGAGCCTCTCCCCAGTCCTGGGGAACTGCTGATGGCAAGATTGGGGTCCAGCCCCTTCTCAGGTTATTTATGCCAAGGTGCCGCCCGCCCCTTTGCCCCCCGGTGCCAAACTCTGTGAAGACTTTACTTACATTTCTCCTTTCTCCCCTCATGGTCCCATGAGCTGGTGCCCCCACAGTTAAGCCCATCTTACACAGTAAGCAAAGCACAGAGAGGTCGAGTCCTCTCTGGGTCAAGGTCAAAAGCGTAGGGGTCATGACCTTGACCGACCACACACCCTAGAGCCTCCCTTGAGAGACTTCACTTTAGCAAAGACTCACTCTCTTTTCCCGAAAGCAGAGGCAGGCAGGGGCCACCCTGTGACCCACCACAGCCCCTTCTGGGGGGACAGGGACCCTCTACCTGCCAGGTCTCCATCCCAGGGAAAGCTAGGCTGCCACGAACTCAGAACCCTCCACTGCTCTGGGGAAAAGGGAACTTGAGGGCCCCTTGGGAATCCAGGAATCAAGACCCCCAGGGGTGACCCCTTCGGGATGGCAAAGCCAGGACTCCGGCCTCCCCATCCAGTACTCTCTCCTCTGCCCTCTAAACCTGCCATGATCTTTAACCCCGCAGGTGTCCACATGACACTTTCACATCTGGTCTGAACTCTACCTCCACAGGCTCAGAGAGATGTGCAGGGCACATCTTACCATGCCCATTACGCGGTCGGGGAGACTGAGGCCTAGAGAGCCGGGTGGGCCATCAGGTGCCCCCGACACATGAGGGAAAAGGTGATGTTTGCCTGTGCTGAGGATAAATTTGGGGAAGCCTACCGTGGTCTGTGCCGCACCGGACCCTCCAGCGTCTGGCGGGGTGCTTGCTGGGTCTTCAGTGGGGCACCATCGACGTTGGGCCAGGCTCCTCTGCTTCTCTCTCCTGCTGAATCTTCTCTGGAGACAGCTCCTCACCCCGCCCCCGACTTGACTTCCCGTCCAGGGCCGGGTAGCCCCGAGGCTCCCCCCACTTCCACCCCACCCCCTGGCTGAAGGGTTGGGGGCAACAGGGGCTGGGAAGCCCAGGTCCCTGGCCAGACTGCACCTGACACAGGTGGGGCAGGGTCTTCAGGCTGGTTGAGGGGAGAAGCAGGGCCAGGGGTGGGGAGGGGTCGTCCTTGGGCCCGGCGGCCCCTGCCCTGTGCTGCGTGGCGAGGCCGCCGGGGCCTGACTCACGGCTGACTGGGCCGCACCCAGCCCGCCAGGGTGATCCAGGCCGGCATAAGGCGATGACTGGGCAGCCCTCCACATGACCGGCCGGGGTCGGCCTTAGGTGTTTTGACTCAGACCTGCCACAGGCCGTGTGCACCAGGGCCATGTCCCCTTGTCCCCATCCCTGGAAGAGTCACAGGGCTGCAGCCAACCCCCCGGACACGGTGCCCCTCAAGCCACCACTCCTTGCCCTGGCACCCACCTCAGAACCCGGGAGCCACCTGGCCCATCTGGTCCGCCCTCCTCCACGGGCTCTGGGGCCCCACCTGCCCAACGCCCTCCCTCAGAGACCTTCGCCCCTCCCCGAGTCAGTGGAGCCCAGCCCTCGGGGACGCCCCAGGAAGCAGGGAGCGGGGTTGGCTGAGCCCAGGGCCTCCCCACTCTGACCGTGGACTGTGACCCTTTCCTCAGCGTGGAAAAGGGGTTCTGTGGGCACTCCGGGTCCCAGGCCTGGCGTGGGTGGTGGCGGTGAGAAGCGGGGACAGGAACAAAGACAGAAGAGCTGTGAAGAAAGAAACCAACAAGGAAAAGGGAAAATGAGGGAGAGAAAATAAAGAGGACGTGGCTCGGGCACCTGTTCTGTGACAGCTTATGACGGCAGCGCCAACAGACCCTGCGTTGCATTGTTTCCCAGAAAATCTCTGCTCTGGCCTGGGAGGTGGCCAATTAACTGAGTCTGTTGTGCAGACAGGGAAGCCGAGGCTCAGCCCGGAGGTTACACGGGCCACGGGGCTGGGGTTTGAAGTCATTTTGCTGAACTCCCAAGTACTTTCCTGTCCCTTGAGAGAGAGAGCGTTCAAATCACATCAGAACTGGCGGGCAGCGAAGGCGCTGAGGCTATGGAGGCCAGAGACCCAGATCTGCCGTTTGCAAGCCGGGAGTTTGTTCTTTAGACAGACTATAAGTGCTGGCACCCCATCCTTGCCTTTTTTCCTGCAGTTTCCCTGCCCTCCAGGCCCCCCCGTCCCAGGAAACTTTCCATCCGTGTGTGTCATGTTCAGGGTTGACTGAGGGGCTGTGACTGTCACCCTGAAAAACTTGAGAAAGAAAAGAAAACCCAGCTTGTGGTCGATTCCAGCAGCAGGATTGCCCGAGGACTCCTTATCTCCCTGACCCTGTACCAGCTCGCCCATGGCCTGCGGCTGCTTTGTGCCTTCACATGAGCCACTTGGGGGAGCATATGCTATTTGCAGGCTCACAGGGCATCGCCACTCTGGGAAAAGCATGCCTTGTGGGGGATCAGCTTCACACTGTGGCACAAAAGCATTATTAGAACCCCTCCCCCGCTACCCCTCGCGCCGGATGGTCATGGGAACCCTGATCTCACAGCAGTTGTCGCTGTAGTTTGGGGGGGGGGGCGGTGACGATCCAAGAGGGCTCGTTCTGACTCCAGGTGCAGACACCAGAAACGACCCCTGCACGCTGCCCTGCCCAAAGCCCCAGGGAAGCCCCGCCAGCCACTCGATGGGGAGTTAAGGAGGAGGGGCCTGGGAGGGCAGGAGGAGGGGGAGGGGGAAATGCAGGCACTGGGAGGTCAGAATGCCTGGACGTGTTGGGGACCAGCTGAGCATGTAGCAGATGCAGAGATGAGCTGGCAAAGTTGGGTGGGCCTGAGAGCACGGCCCTGGCTGGCTGTGCTGAGGAGTTTGGAATCGATGCCTTGGACAGCAGGACGGGAGGGAGTCATCGAAGGTTTGTGAGCAGAAGACATGACAGTGAGATGTGTCCAGGGAGTCAGGACCTGGTTGGCGGTGGGGAGAGAAGGAGGCACATGCCAGGGATAGGGTGTTGGAGAAATCACAGGATCAATGGGGAGAGAAGAGGTTGAGGCTAAGGGAGATTGAGGGAGGTGCGATGGGGTTCTGGAACTTCAGTGGGGGCAATTAGGAAGCAGAAAGGTGTGGGCTTGGGGCTGAGTTCAGCCTTGAGGCACTCACAGAGCACCCAGCAGATGTTCTGGCAGCTGGGTCTGTGGATCTGGGCCCAGGCTGGAGATGGCACCTGCAGCTGTGGTCTCATCAGAAGACAGTGTGGAATTGACAAGTCCTCACTGATAGGACCCCCAAGAACCCCACCCCAGAGTCTGGGGCTCCCTGATCTGCTTCCTGCTGGGGGGGTGCAGCTCCAGTTCAAAGCAGCCCCAGACACCTCTCCCGGGGCTTAGCCACCTCTCTGGAGGCTGGCAGGGGGCCCAGGCAGGGGTGAAGAGCAACTACCCTGGGCTTCCCGGCTCTTCCTCCTCAGACCAACTTCTGTCCTCTCCGTGGGCAATCACATGCTGCCTTAGTGCGAACTCCCCTTCTGCTCCGGGAACCTGAGGGTGCCTGGCTTTCGGTGTCTGCCACCTCCCACCCAGAGATTCCCAGCAGCCCAGCCCGAGGAAAGTCCCCCACCCCCATGCTGGGGGTACAGCAGAAAAGAGCAGAGGCCGGCCCCTGCCCTTGGCCACACCTGGGTAGCGCCTGTCTAGGCCAGGCTCCCTGCCCTGCTCCTCACTGAGCTCCTGCTGGGTGCCAGGTACTGTGCTGAGAGCAGAGCAAGGCAGATGTGGTCTCCATCCTTGGAGACTCCAGGCTAGCGGGGGAGGCAGACGGCAAAGCAAACCAAGAGAGGCCCCCCAGGCGACAGTTTTGAGAAAAAAAATAACCAAGTTGTTAGACCCAGAACACGGATGGGGGTAAGAATAGCCGAGGATGCACTAACCAAAAAACAGAGCACAGCATTGTAGACAGAGAGCAGAGCATAGGCAGAGACCTTGTGGTGGGAGGGTACCCTGGGCATATTGGGATCCCAAAAGTGGCTGGTGTGGCAGGAGCCCGAGAGCAAGAGAGAGCCCATTGGGGGGCAGTAGAGACCCTTACTAAGTGCTTGGTAAACAGCCTGGAATATATTGGGCGCTTGCTGGTTGGGAGTAAGAGACCTGGAGTTCTAGCCCCAGCACTGCACTAACTCGCTCCGTGACATTGAGCAAGATGCTTCCCCTCTCTGGGCCTTTTTGATAAATCAGCAATGCCCTCACTCACTGTATCCTCATCCTTGAATGCTCGGAGCCTTTGCCCTAGCTCTTCCTGCCACCTACAGGCTCCACCCCTTCTCCTGTGCGTCATTCAGTCCTCAGAGTAGACATCACCTCTTCCAGGCACCACAATGACAACCCACGTCACCTGACTCTCACTCTCTATTACATCACCGCTTTGTTTTTGCCAAGCTCAAGCTCACACTGCAACCTCAGATGCTCCTGTTGGTTCTTTTGCTTGTCTGTTGCCTGTCTGCCCCCGCACTTGGGAGCTCTGTGCCCCCGGGGACTCATGAAATTGTCAGCAGAGTTACAGAGGCTGAAAGGTGACAGGAGGATGCTCCTGCCCTGGCATCTAACGGGCCTGAATTTAAAATGTGCCCGCCCCCAGTAAATTTGCTCTGAGGACTCAAACTCTCTGAGCCTCGGTCTTCTCATCTGCAAAGTGGGTTATATCTATTGCGGGGAGTCCCACACAGGGCTCTCTTCCACCCCATGTTAAGTCCTGTTCCCACCAGAAATGGGACTGATCCAGGTCACGTTCATCGGCTTCTGTGAGCCCTTCCTTTGTAGCTGCTGCCTCAGCATGTCATCAGCCTATAGATGACCCTTCTGAGGCGGGGCCCTGAGCATCCGGAGAGAGCCAGGTGGAATCCCTATCCACCCTGGGGCCCTTCAGGAAGCAGTTTCAAGCACCTACCAGGTTACAGGCCACACGTGAGGCAGGATCTATTATTATCTTGTCTGTTTCACACAACACACATCAGCACACATACCCCCAGCCAGACACCCACAAGGGCCCAGAGCAACCCATACACTCCATCCTTCCTCCCTCCCCTCCGGCTCCCAAACCCCAACACCGCTGGTCCCCAACTTCTCAAGAGAGACCCATTCAGAAACAACAAACACCTTGTCTGTGTTTGAGATGCCCCACAGTCAGAGCCCCCAGCTGACTGGGGTGTGCGACTTCCCTTCCTGGATAGAGCAAGGACCCCCCAGCCCAGGCCCCAGGTGGTGGATGCTTGTGGCCTTACCACATAGGGACCCCCCGCCAAGAGGCTCCCCCAAATCCTGTCCCACAAGGCAGCAGAGAGACACAGGGGCTTTAGAAACCAGGCAAGTTTTAAATATATGTTGGCACAATATTAACATTAAATACACATTATAAATAAGCCTTATAAATAGGAAACAGATAAAAACTGATTTAAAAAATCTATAAATTAGTCATGTCCCTCCAAGGAATTGGCCCAGCAGCTTCTGGGACCCACTCCAGGAGGGCAATGGTTTCAGCATAAGAAAATACCGTGATGTACCACCAGGGGGAGCAGCCAGCACCCAAGACCCAAGACCAGGCGCTTCCAGGTGCTAGCTAGGAGGTCTCTTCCAGAGAACTCAGTCTGTGCCCAGTGGCCATCAGTACTGCGTATCCCCATGTATGGAGAGAATTTGATATCCACCCTATGTCACAGAGTCCCAGCAACTGACAGGCAGAGAGGGCTTTACATGGCCCCCAAGCCCTTCGAATCACAAAGAGAAAACTGAGGTACAGAGAGGTAAAGTGGCCTTGCTGAGGCCACACAGCAAGTTAGGGACCAACCTTGGACCCCCCCAAATCAGTGCTCTTTCTAGTACACTCTGCCCCATCACAGCTGCCTAAAGTGAGGTCATCCAGACATCCAGAGGTCTGGCCCGAGACGTGATGAGGCATAGGAGGCCAGCTCAGGCCCTGACCTCCCCGCCTTGGAACCAGGCCACTAGGGAAAGGAGGAAGTATGGGGGCAACGGCCCTGCAAGTCATGAGAGGGACAGTCCGGCAGGCCTCCGGGCAGCAGAGCAGGGGGTGGCAGCCAGTCTGGCCATGAGTCATCCTGTGTCATCAGACCCCTGAATCAATGGAAAGTTGGCCCCGTGTGGACCTGACCTGGCCACCCCACCAGACTGAGGAACTCAGGGCTGGGGGGCTCAACAGCCTGACCCTATGTCCCTAGCCCAGCCCAGAGGAGGTAGAGGGGCTGCACGGCTCCCACCCCTTAAAGTGCACTTCTGAGAGGCGGGGAACAGAGGGGAGCAGGATGGCAGGCCCTGGGGCTGCGCCATCCTGCAGAGTACCTGCTGACCTTTCACCCTAAGGCTACCGGGGAAGCTGTCCCCTCGGCATGAGTCTCCTGTCCCTTCGGAAGGGCCACGTCCTGCGGGCCCCCCCTCTGCAGGGCCTGGCGAGGGCTGTGTCTCCAGGGGCCCGGCAGGGGCTGTGTCTCCGGCTCCGGCTCCGGCTCCGGCTCCGGCTCTCCCCCCACTCCTGGAGGACCTGCCCCACAGAGTGCATGAAGCGGTGGTAGCCGTGCAGGAACCTACAGCTCTTCAACTTGTGCTGGAAGGCGTCTGAGGGCGGTGTGGGCGGCGGCGTGGGCCCGGGGCCTGGCTGAGTGGGCTCAGGTGTCTCTGCCTCTGAGGAGCTGCGCAGCAGCTGGGACATGCAATGGATGTTACTCCTGAACCCGCGGATGTTCAGTCCCACCAACTGCTGGGCTTCAGGGAGGTCCTGATACAAAGCAGTCAGTCTGTGCAGGACGAGGCCCAGCGTGGCATTGAGGGTCTGCAGGAAGCCCTGTCTGCTGAGCCCCCGCAGGGCGTCCTCGCTGGGGAAAGCCCCAGGGCACTCCCTGCAGTGCTCCTTCAGTCCTGGCGTGTCCAGGCCTTGGATGCGGATCTGTGGGGAAAGGACAATGCAGGGGTGAGAGCTGGAGCCCCCACCACACACACACACACACACACACGAATCTGCTCTGCTCAGCCTTGAACCACTGGACCTCATGTACCCCCGCCCCCATCCAATCCTCCCATTGTACAGATCCAGAAACTGAGGCTGAAGAGGGGCGAGAACTCCTGGATCACTGCAGGTGAGGTTAGAGGTATGCCAGGGAACTGGAGGGGTAACCACACAGGTGGTGATTGTGGCATGAGGTGTGTCATTGGGGAGGTGACGGGAGGTGACATGAGCTCAGGAGGGTGGGACTGTTCACTGCTACATCCCGGTGCCTAGAGCAAGGCCCGTGGTAGGTGTGCAATGAGCACATGGGGCAAATGGACGAATGAGGCAATGGAGTTGGGGTTCACACTCCAGGCCCACTAAGCTGGGGGAGCTGCACTGCCTACTTGGCATCTCAGGGTTAGGCCTGGGATGTTCGCCGTGGCCCAGGAATAACACGGAGACTCGTTTTCCCCCCAGCCTCAGATTGAGTAGGGTTTGGGCCTGTCCTCTCTGGGACTCACTGCTGCCCTAACCCCACAGTTCTCTGAGACTCAGATGCCCGCAGGGGCTGGTCACTCACATAGGGGTCCAGGAGCGTGCTGGTGTCCTGCATAAGGTCCGCCTGACGCCGGAGCTGCAGGAGGAGTTCATGGTACTTGCCCAAGCACTTGCTTGTGGCCGTCATGCTCAGGAACAGGAGTCCGAGGATCACACCTGGGGCAGAGAGGGGACATGTCACCTGCCTTAGTGAGGAAGCCACAGGTGGGTGCCTTTCAGAGAGGAGGTCACTCAAGCGGGCCTCAGAGGGCACAGCCCATCATCCTCAGCTTTTTTCCATTGGGGGTGGGGCTGGGCACGGTGCATGCACGGGGCTACCTGCTGGGGCCTCCACCACCTTCCCAGCGAGTCACTGCCCAACACCCAAAACAGTGGTTGCAATTCACCAAGTAAGACTTTGAGAAGAGCTGGTGGGGCCTGGCTAGAGTCAAGCCTGCCAAACTCAGGAGCTGACCTGGGGTGGCCCAGGCGGGGCTGCTCCCCGCAAGTCCTCTGGGCTAAGGGGTGACCATTGCTGCAGGCCCTGAACCTGCTGTAACAGACCCCACCCCCCCACGCAGGTGTGCTCTGGAGGGTTTTGCAGCCCAGGAGCAGCCAGACACCTTGATCTATGTCTGCAGAACCAGGAGAGGCTGCCTTTCCACCCAAAGTTTCCATCTGGAAAGGATACGTGAGACCATCTCGTCCATGCCCCCATTTGACTGACAGGAAAACCAAGGCCCCAAAGGAGAAGGGCTTGCTCAGGTCACCCAAGGCCAGCCCATGACCCCATCTCTCAGGCCTCCCTCCTCTCTCCGTAAGTGGCCACTTTTGTCAGGCCCACCAGAGATGCTGTGAGCCAGAACATTCTGGGGGGCGGGTATAATTACCACTCCCCTGCCTCCCCCCACCCACCCACAAGGCCCTGGCAGCCACGTGGTCGGAAGGGCCTGTGGCGCAATGGCCCGGAAGGCAGTGACACCACCTTCCCTTCCTAAGAACTGTGGCCCCTTGGGGAAGATGCTGCTGGGGAGGTCAAGGGGCCAGGCGCCTAGGCACAATGACTACCAGGCACCCCTCGCCGCACCCCAGGTACCTGCTGCTGGGCTCGGGCAGGGGGGCTGGTGTGGGCACAGCGCACGTGGGACTAGGGTGCCTGCATGGGTGTGCGTCTAGATCTGCGCGAGGCTCGAGGAAACAGCTGGTCACACACAACCGTTGTGTCCCATCCAGGGCAGGGGCCCCGGGATGCACGTGGGGGTTCCCAGATTGGTGAGATTGAGGGTTCCAGATGACGTCACGTGACTCTGTGTGCATGTCATCCTGTGGGTGTGGCTATGTGCGCTGTGTGATTGTGTGGGCTCCAGGGCCCCCAGGCCCGGCTGACAGTGTCCATTCATCCCAGAGCCTCCAAATCGGGGCAAGAAGGAGGCTCTACAGCCCTTCCAGACATCACACCATGATGCTGCTCAGCTTCTGCGTCTTCCTCCTCTGCCCCAGCACATCTCCCACCTCCCACCTGCTTCCCTGGCTTCTCCCGCAGTGATCCCCTTCCTTCACTCTCTTGCTCCCAGAGTTGACTCTACATCACCCTCCCCCTGGAAGCCCTCTGGTAATATCCTTCTCTACCCTGTGAAGATGCTCTGTTCTCAGTGGATCCCTCTCTTTGCCTGACCCCCTGGCTCTCTCCCCTTCTCAGCATCCTCTGCCCGGCGCCTGGCCTCCCCTATTCCTGGAGGACAGAGGGTGCCCCTGCTCCCCGCTGGCACCCATGAGCACAGCAAGCAGGTGCTGGTGGGGAGGAAGGAAGTACTTACTGAGCGGTGTCCTCCGCATACACTGTGCCCGCATGCTGGGTGACCGAGCTCTGGCCTGCGCCTGCCGGGGGTGACACCTCCAGGCTTGGAGCCCTGCGGGCTGGCAGCCACTTTATGCCCGCCGGGAGGATTGGCCAACACCTCGTGAGGTGGGTGGGGAGGGGGAGGGGGGAGGGCAGGCCTTCTGGGAACATGACCCCAAAAACCAAAGTTTCCACAGGCGGCCAATGGGCGCTGGGTGCGGTGGCATGCCTGCTCCTCCTCCTGTTTTCTTCGAATTCGTTCTTCGAGGTCAGCCCCACGCCCAAGGATGATGCAAACCGCAGCCTCAGCCTTCCTGGGGCGAGCAGGGAGCAAGGGGGTCCATGCTCGCTGCAGGGGGCTGTGCCCGGGGTGGAGGGGAGAGTCCACCAGCTGGGCTCCTGGAGGGCGCACAGCCCAGTCCCAGCCCAGGAGCCATCGGCCTCACAGGCCTCTGTGGTTTGGGGCTGAAGGGAGCGAGACATCTTCCTTCTTGAGTGCCCTTCCCGCCCTCCTGCCAGGGCTGTTGGGACATCTGTGAGCGGAAACCACCGGGCTCTGGGCACAGAGCCAGACCCAGGCTGGCAGCCCCGAGATTGTGGTTCTGGCCCCAGGACCTGCATCCTCCAGTGGGGCTGTCAGCCATCTCCTTTCCCCCACCAGGCACCCCTCACATAACCAGCCTTCCTCATCCCAGGCCCATTGCCCACAGCCAGGCTCTTTTTCTATAGACAGGGCCCTCTAGGGAGAACCAGGCACTTGAGGCAAGAGAAACAGGAGATTAGGGTTCAAGCCCACTGACATGCTGTGTGATCCAAGGCAAGTCGCTTAACCTCTCTGGGCCTCAGAGCCCCACCCACCCACTGTAAAATGAGGATTCGAAAAGTATTTCCCAGCCACCTCACAGGGCTGCTGCAGTCATGGACATACAAGGCAAAAGCCCTTTGAAGGCAAAAGGAAAGATGAAAGTCTGATTCTAAGTACTAGCTGTCGGGAGGTGGGGTGGGGGGCCGGAGGAGATGGGGAGTTGCTGAGGCGACCGTTGGGGACCAGGTTTCACTTTCTCTGAAAGATAGTGATCTTGAGTAAGTCCTCTGCTTCTCACAGATGAATGAAGGGGCCAGAGGCAGCGCCTCCCGAGCCAACCTGCTGCTTCAGGGCAGGATAAACTGAGGCCTAGGAGAGGGCAGATGAGGGGGTGGAGGGGCTGGCCCTGGCCTGCATGCCATGCCTGGCAGCCCCAGCACATCCAGCAGACCTGGACGAGGGTCCTTGGCCTGCACCCTGAGGAGCTCGGTGGGGTGGAGGATGTCAAAGGCTGAGGAGCCAGGGTGGGGCCCCTGGGGGCTGCCAGGGAGGCCTGAGATGCGCAGGCCCTGTGGAGCCTGGACTACGAAAGCCAAGGTGGCCAGAAGGAGGAGGGCCAGGCACGCTCCCACCCATCACCACCCCGGCACCCATCATCACCACCAAGGCCGTTCCCACCAGCCCTCCCCTCTGCAGATACACCCACATCGCTCATTTATGCAGTCAACAAACTTTCACTTGGCCGCCCGCTTTGCCAGGTGTTGAGGATCTAGCAGTGGGCAAAACCAGAGGCACCCCACCGCCAGGAGGCTTCTCCTCACCCCCACCCACTCCCTGGTGCCCAGCATGGTCCTCATCACACCGTTGCCACCCCTGAGGGCGGATTCTGCCACCCCTGAGAGTGGAATCCGCCACCCCAGTTCCGGATTCTCCTCCCAAGAACGTCACTTCCGCTCGATTTCTCATCTCGGTGCCCACCTCCAAGAGGCGGCTTCCTGGGACCCCGGCCAGTCCGGGATCCTGCTTCATTTCACATCCCTGATCTCATCTTGCTACAGCCCTGGGAGGGAAAGCGGCCGGCAGGGATGCCTCAGCTCTCTTTAACGAGGAAACGGAAGCTCGGAGAAGCTCAGGGCCGGGCTCCAGGCAGGAGAGCCAGGTCTAGCTGGAGAGCTTCGTGCCCCTCTCAGGGGCTCCTTGCTGACCGGCCTCCACAGTCGTGGGACAGCCCGGTGCTTTCACTCCTCGGTCCAGAAGCTATAAGATCTCCTCGGTTTAAAGAGGCCTCCAAGACCCAGAGACGCTGAGGTCGCCCCTCCTTCAGTCGCCCTTTGTAGAAACCTTTAAGAGGAGGGGGGCATTCAAACTAGGGCTGTCACATCTGAAAGACCTCGCTCTGAGCACGAGGCTTTAAACTTATATATTAGTTTGCTTGGGCTGCCATAACCAAATGCCACAGACTGGGGGGCTTAAATGACAGAAAGGTATTTTCTCACAGTCCTGGAGCTAGAAGTCTGAGATCAAGGTGCCGGCGGGGTTGGTTTCATCCTAAGGCCTCTCTCCTTGGCTTGTAGACAGCCGCCTTTTCATGGTCTCTTCCCATGGTCACCCCTCTGTGTATGTCTGTCCTGATCTCCTCTCCTTATAATGACACCAGTCATGTTGGAGTGGGGCCCACCCAATAGCCTCATTTGACCTCGATTACCTCTTTCAAGGCTCTATCTCCAAAGACAGTCACATTCTGTGGTGCTGGGGGTTGTGACCTCAACACATGAATTTGAGGGACACAATTCAGCCCCTAAAAGCTTGCAAGAAGAGGGCATGGTTGGAGGGCAGCAGGGAGCGGGGACACTGGCAGGGGGAACCCGGAGCTGGGTGGGAGGGGCCGTGATGTGCAGGAGGGCGGGGAGTGCCCCCAAGGTGAGGAGGCCCCGCTCCCCATCCGAGTAAAGCGTGAGGGGAAGATGCGTCAGCGTTTCTGGTGAGGTCAGCGCCCGGTGACGTCCCTCTCGCCAGCAGGAAGGGCTTGCAACACGGCCCTGCCGGTATAAATAGGCTCCCGAACCACAGGGTCCGGGCTGTCCCCTCTTCCCGGGCCACGTCAGGCAGGTCCGCGTGATTCGGAGGGGAAGAGAGGCCCGGCTTGGTTCCTCAGAACGCTGCTTCCTTGCCTTTCCGACCCACCCTCCGGCTGGGGAGCCCTCCATCTTTAAACGCAAGGACAGGATTCGGCATGGCCTGAGGGGCAGGCCAACACTGGAGCAGGGGGTCACTGGGCTGGATGCAGAGGCCGGCGGGGCTGGGGGCAGAGATCAACCCAGGTTCTGGTCTCCATCTGCTTGTGGGCCCAGTGTTCCTGGCCCAGTCACACCCCCTTTCTGAGGCTCAGTTTCCCCTCTGTAGACTGCAGTGCGACAACTTAGTACTAAAGAGACAAAACCACCCAGGTTTTAAATGGGCAAGTGATTTGAACAGACATTTCTCCAAACCAGACACAAATGGCCAAGAAGTACATGAAAAGATGATCAATATCATTAGGAATCCGGAAAATGCACATCAAAACTATGAGATGCCGCTTCACCCCCACCAGGGCAGCTATAATCAGAGACAGAAAATAAGAAGTGTTGGAGAGAACGTGGAGGAGTCGGATCCCTTGTGCACCGCTGGTGGGAATGGAAAAGGGTGCAGCCATTTTGGAAAAAATATGTCTCTTCCTCAAATGGTGAACATAGAAATGTCATACAACAAACAGTTCCACTCCTGAGTATACACCCAAGAGAACCGAAATCATATAATCACACAAGAACTTGTGCACAATTGTTCACAGCGGCATTTATTCACAAAAGCCTGAATGTAGAAGCAACCCAACTGCCCGTCAACAGAAAATGGATTTTAAAATGTGGTCTATCCATTTATTCAGCCACAGAAAGGAATGAGGTACTGATGCATGCTACAATGTGGATGAACCTCAAAATCATCATGCTCAGTGAAAGAAGTTAGTCACAAAAGGCCACATAGAGACTCCCTGGCAATCCAGTGGTTAAGACTCCACGCTTCTACTGCAAGGGGTGTGGGTTTGATCCCTGGTCGGGGAACTAAGATCCCATATGCCACACGGCGCGGCCAAAAAAAAAATTGACGAAAGGCCACATAAGATTCCGTTTATAGGCAATGTCCAGAATAGGTGAATCCATAGAGACAGAGAGTAGATTAGTGGTTGCCAGGGAGTGGGGGATCTGGGGAACAGGGGTAGTAGCTTATGGGTACGGGGTTTCTTTTGGGGGATGAAAATGTTTTTGAACTAGATGACTCTAGATGACTGCACAGTCTTGTAAATATACTGAAAACCACTGAATTATACACTTTAATGCATTTGATGGTATGTGAATTGTATCTCAATTTTGAAAATGCAGGAGCAAATGCTGCCTTACTGGATGGTCAGTGTAATTCAGTGAAGAGTGCACTCCAGTGCCCGGCCCATAGCAAGTATCCGATGACCACTTATCCCTCCTGCCGCCGGGGCAGATGAAGGTGCGCATCTGCTTATGTCACAGGGTGACTTTGAGGGAGGTTGGGAAACACGTGTTACATAAACACCGGGTGAGCAAGGATCTTCCAGGGCCCCCACGAGGTCACTGAGGTCACCGTCAGCTGGGGGGTCATTTGACTCAAGACCTGCCACAGTTCTTCTGGGACCTGGTATGTCCATGGGGATGGGACTCCATGCCCTCCCCTGCACCCAGTGGCTCCGCCCAGTTGGGTAACGGACTGATCCTCCTTCCTGGGGCCTGAACACCTATTCAGGGAAGGGCAGAGGTGGGGGGGAACTGGCTGCTGTGCAGGAGCCTCACACCAGCCATCGGCCCCCAGACCAGGCTCTGCCACGGCGAACCCCTAGGCCGAGAGGAAGGCAGGTGGGGGCTGATTCGTCCACTCTGAGGTGGGATAACCAGGAGCTGAGGGTGCAGACGGCCCCCACCCCCAGGCCACCCTCTCTGAGCCCAGGGGACCCTCTGTGAGATTCGGGGACGGGCGAGATGACCACAAAGAACCCACAACCCTATAACGCCCCAGGGGTCCCATGGCAGCTCTAAACACTGAGATGGCTCTGTAAAGAAAAGAAAACCTAATCATTAAACTGGATCAGGAAGTCCAATGGAGTTCTGACTTTTCTCATGATGACAACATACGACGCCTATTTTGAAACATCATATTCTTTTTTGTTTTTAAATAAATTTATTTTTGGCTGTGTTGGGTCTTTGTTGCTGTGCACGGGCTTTCTCTAGTTGCAGCGAGCGGGGGCTACTCTTCGTTGTGGTGCACAGTCTTCTCATTGCGGTGGCTTCTCTTGTTGCGAAGCACAGGACCTAGGCGTGAGGGCTTCAGTAGTTGTGGCTCGCAGGCTCTAGATCTCAGGCTCAGTAGTTGTGGCATGGGCTTAGTTGCTCCGCGGCATGTGGGATCTTCCCCGGGCCAGGGATCAAACCCATGTCCCCTGCATTGGCAGGCAGATTCTTAACCACTGCACCACCACAGAAGTCCAGAAACATCACATTCTTGCAAACAATGTCTTGATGTCCCAGGCACGTGCTGTCTGCCCAGTGGTGACATTCGAGCCCATTTCTGCAGCTCTTCTGGGTGCCGGGCCCAGTTCTGGCCCTTTCACGTGGGCCAGATTTCTGAATCCTCAAAACCTCCTAATGAGGCAGAAATCATGGTCTCCGCCCAGTACGTGGGGAAACTGAGGCCTGAGAGGTGGGGAACTTGGCGGAAGGTTACACAGCTGGGAAGGAGCAAAGGCTCAACAGAAACAAAAACCAGCGGCTCCCAGAGCCGGGAGAGGGGAGGTTGGCTCTCATGGGGGTGGCTGCCAGGGGAGGACTTGGCGGCGGAGGTCAGTATTTCTGTAGGTTTGCAAAGACAACGTTGGTTTCATTGGCGGAAAGGCAGAAAAGAAATGCTACAAATTCCATGTTGAGAGAACCGCATGAGCTGATGGGCAAATAGGACCTCACTGGACCAGTTTAGAGAACAGCAGGTGTGGCTGGAAGTCGAACAGGGAGGGAGGAAGGCAAGGAGGGAGGGGAAAACCAAGCCACCACAAAACCGCTATGCTGCCATTGCAGCCCCTCCGGAGGGGCTTGTACAACACAGCTTGGTCCCATCCTCTTGCTCAAAACACTGCCTGGCTTCCTGTTGCCATTCGGATAAGGCCAAAGTCATCACCTCAGTCCCCCAGGCCCTGCCCACCTCCCCAGCCTCACCCAACAGCTCTCTAGCCCACCACTTTCTCTGACCTTCCTCAGCCCCACAGGCCCTGCCCACCTCCCCAGCCTCACCCAACAGCTCTCTAGCCCACCACTTTCTCTGACCTTCCTCAGCCCCACGGAGGAGCTGAGCTCTCACCCCAGGGCCTTTGCACATGCTGTACCCACTGCCCGAACACTCCACCTACTGAACTGCCATCAGACAACAAGGTTCAGTCCAAGCTTCACCTCTTCCAGTGACCTTCCTTTACCCCAGTCTGGTTCCTGCTCCCTGACCCCACCCCAGAGTACCACGTACCCGTCTCTGTAGCATTTTTCAGAATTGTAAACTCTTACAACTGTGGAGTTGTCTCCCCAGACAGACTGTAAATTCCAAGAGGGTGCCTGTCTCCAGAGCACAGCACAGGCCCCAGAATGTAGTAGGTGCTCAATAAATCATTAGTGAACAGATGGATGCATGGCCATCTGCAGAAGCCCCAGGCTTCAGGGCCCCGGTGCAGCCCCATCCCATATCCAGTACACCTGCAGCTGGACCTCTAAAATTGCAAGCCCACCTCGCTGCCAGGTAGGAACAGGCCCTCTTGGAGCCTTTCTCATGCCCTCTCCCCAAGGACATCAGAATCATATCACTCACAATACACCAAAGCACGTGATCTCTTTTTTCAGGAAGCCTCGATTTTAAAGACACTCACTTTTTCTTTTATGATGATTTTTCTAAAGCGAATTCAAAACCTATTCTTTAGCCACTGCAGATTTCAACACTTTCCTGGAGAAACAAACTGAAAAAGAAAAAGCCAAGGCATTTCTCCTGCTTCCTTTAAAGAATTCATTTCAGAACAAATTCTACATAAGCGGCACCTGACAGCCTCGTAGAAAGGGGCCGGTCTTCACTAGAGGAGACAATCCTACAGTCCCTCATTCAACCTGTATTTAATAAGTAACAGTGTGTGGGGGGCACCAGGCCAGGTGCCGGGGATAAATCAGCAAGAAAGACAAGGCTAACCTACAGGAGGGTGAAGTTACCGTGAAGGATGAATAAACACACAGGCCGATATCCAGCACATGGAGGGGCTTGGAAGACCCACTTGCCAGGCTGCCCCTTTCTTGCCCCAGGAGGGGTCCAACCCAGCCTGGTCTTCGCGGTACCCCGGGGTTTAGCAATGCACCTGCGTCCTGAGCAGGTCCAATCAGAATCCTTCCCAGGAATAACGGCAGACCCAGGAGACACGCCTCCCTCACGTGGCTGGGGTTCCTGCACTGGGACGTCACGAGGCGGGGGTGGGGTCCTGCCGAGTGGGCAAGAGGGTGGCTGGTGCAGCCAGGAAGGCCAAGGGATTTCCCTGAGTCCCTGGTCCCTGCAGAAAGCCAGGGCCAACCACATGGCAGGTCCCAACTACACAGGGTGTGATGAGAGTCCCGTTTCTGCTAGTTGAGCCAGTTTCCCGGCACTTGCCATGGGGAGTCCTTAGTCCTCACAAGCATGAGGATGGGGGCAGGAGGGGTGGAGGGCACGGAGGGAGGAAGTAGGATGGGCTGCGCCTGCTCTGGGTGCCAGCTGCAGACAAAGCTCAGAAGCTTTGATCAACAGAGAATGCAGCTGGAAGAAGATGGGGGAACAAGCCAGGGTCCTCATGGGGCTGTCTACAAATTGGGACACAGAGGCAGGACTCACTTGCAGGGATGCCGATTACTGGTCTGGAGGAAATGACCTGGGACAGGTGCTGGGACGACTTGCTTTCTTCCTCTTCTTGTTCTTGGGGACACGCTAAGGAAACTCTGAGCATTTATCTTGATATAAAAAAACAAACCTCCTGCAGCTCCAAGGGGAGAAAAGGCCATCAAAGCTTGCTCTGTCCAAGGGCCAGCTGGTGGCCATTCAATGGGTGATGGGGTGTGACCAGCTGGCGCCAGTTCACCCTGTCCACAGACAAGTGTGTAAGGAAGAGAAGGGGGACAGTGTGGCATTAAACACAACTGCTGGGCATCCCCACAGTCAAGAAGGCAGAGTTTAACAGGCAAAATGTGGGAACAACCCAAATGTCCATCAACGGATAATGGATAAAAAAAGTGGTTATGTCCATACAATGGGATATGATTCAGCCATAAAAAGAATGAAGTACTGACACACACTCCCACCTGGATGCACTTCAAAAAACATCATGCTGAGTGAGAAGGCCAGACACCAAAAGTCACATATTAGATGATTCCATTTACAGGAAATGTCCGGAATACTGAAATTCATAAAGACAGATTGGTGACTGCCAGGGGTTGGGGGAGGGGAGTGGGAAGTGACAGCTAAGGGGTATAAGGTTTCCTCTTGGGGTGATGAAAATGTGTTGGGAACTAGAAAGAGGTGATGGTTGCACAACACTGTGAATGTACTACATGCCACTGAGGTAGCTATTCACTTTTTTTTTTTTTGGCCATGCTGCGCAATCATGCCCCAACCAGGAATTGAACCCTGTGCTCCCTGCAGTGGGAGCGCAGAGTCTTAACCACTGGACTGCCAGGGAAGTCCCACTATTCACTTTTAAATGGTCAACTTTTTATTATGTGAATTTCACTTCAATTAAATAAAAATTTAAGGCAGAGTTAAGAACACGACTCCAGGAAAACCAAGAGGCTGGGAAGCAGAAAGTCGACTCCAAAGGGGCTGGAGAGTCAGAGGATCTCCCACAGCCCCTCCTGTGTTATTGCCCAGTGAGCACCTGTGCATGGGCTTTTTTTTTTTTTTAAATAAATGTATTTATTTATTTATTTTTGGTTGGGTCTTCGTTGCTGCACGCGGGCTTTCTCTAGTTGCAGTAGGCGGGGGCTACTCTTCGTTGTGGTGCGTGGGCTTCTCGTTGCAGTGGCTTCTCTTGTTGCAGAGCATGGGCTCTAGGCACACGGGCTTCAGTAGTTGCGGCACATGGGTGCAGTAGTTATGGCTCACGGGCTCTAGAGCACAGGCTCAGTAGTTGTGGCGCAGGGGCTTAGTTGCTCCACAGCATGTGGGATCTTCCCGGACCAGGGCTCGAACGTGTGTCCCCTGCACTGGCAGGCGGATTCTTAACCACTGCGCCACCAGGGAAGTCCCTGTGCATGGGCTCTTGTCAACTTAGAAAAGGCACACCTAAATTTAAAAGGCCAGGGTATGCCAGCTCAGGACAGGGCCCGGAAGCTGCCTGGAGTGGAGGCTCCTGGTGTGAGGAGAGAGCAAGTATAGGTGAGACACTGGAGGGGGAGGGGGGCTGGGGTGGGGTGGGGGTGGGGGGGCTGGTCTCAAAGACAGAGCAGGGGGGCTGCGGAAGGCTGGAGACAGGGGAGGGAGGGAGCACACTAGTGCTGGGGAAAATATGCTTCTGCAGCCAGAGGAGAGGGAGACCCAGGCAGGGAGACCAGCGGGAGGTCTGGGGTGGCCACACAGGCAAGAACAACCGTGGGCTGACTCAGGGCCCTGGGAAATGGGGGGTGCTGGGCTGCAGAGGGCACTGGGGCTGGGTCACTGCAGAGAGCTCAGGCTGAGGGGCATATGCACAGGGGGACAGAAAGCAGGGCTAGGCTCCCTTTGGGCTGTAGACAGAAGAGGGACAGAGAAGTGGGCAGAGAGGGAAGAGGGAGATGGGAGAGGCGGGGGGGAAGGCGGCCAGGGACGGAGGGCAGAGGTGAAGAGGTAGGGCTTGGGGGGCTGGGCAGCACAGCTCACCACTCCCCAGGGGATGGCAGGGAGCTGGGCCTTCTGCTATCAGGGAGAGGGAGAGCAGGGGGCCCTGAGGGAAGTGGGTCCCCAGAAGGAAAGTGGACAAGAGGGTGTACACGGGCACAGGTGTGAATGTGAAAACAAAAGATGCAGACGTGTGCACGCACACGTGGACATAGAAAAACTGCCCCAGCCACAGACAAAAACAGACACACAGAAATACATGCCACAAATGCTCACACACAGGCACAGGACACACGCAGACACAGAGCCAGGCACACAGCTGATGTTTATAAGAAATTGGATGCATGCACAGCCATAGACATCCAGACCTCCGACATGGAGCCATAAGTACAAGGACACACGGACACTGAGACACACGTGTAGACAGACACGCATACACACACTTTCTGGCCAAAACAGACTTGCCTGTCGATGCCCACGAAGGCCTGCACACTGTGAATGCACACACCAGTGCAGCACACCCATCCATGTGGCACCGTGACCAACGCCCTGGGAAGGGAGCTCTGGGCACCCCCATTTGAGATACCCCTGGCTCGGGAACCCCAGCACCTGGGCCCGCCTGGGAAAGTGAGACACAAACCCCGCCTGCTGCCCAACGGGCTCACCCAGCCCAGCCCAGCCCAGGGTCAGGGAGGAGGCAGGGCTACGCCTCACATGCCTGCCCACACACCCACTGCCACGCACCCCTTGCCACCAGCGGTTGACACTCAGTCACCAACGCAGACAGCTGAGATTGAGAGGGATCTTGAAAAATCCTCCCGGTCCCTCAGGGTTCAGCTAAAATATCCCTTCCCCCAGGGAACCTCCCCAGGCCCCTAGGGGCACTATTGACCTTCTTTGTGAATAATGGTTCTGCCATGCCCAGCTGTGTGACCTTGGTTAAGTCACTTCACCCCTCTGTGAACTGCTTCATTTCCCCTGTGTAAAAGGGGGATAATGAGAGCGTGTGTTGAATACATGAATTAATGGAACACACCGTTCCCCTCTCCCACATACGGATGGGGAAGCAGCTTCCCTGGGCTCATAGTCAGCCAGCTGCAGACGGCTGCCCCTCCTTCCTCCTGCTTGGACCAGCCCCACCCGGTGGGACCAGGTAGAACATGGAGAGGGCGTGGCCTTATTCTCCCCTCTACGCAGGAAAATAACCCCGCTCTGGAGCAACTTGGTGAGCGTGGGACCTCACGGCCCTACCCAGCTGGGGTGGAGGTGAAAACCTTAAACCCTGAATTTCTGCTCAAATGCCTTCAAGGAGGGCTGAAGAGGTCACTTCTTCTGTATGAGCATGGAGATCAGAAAGGGTAGAAATGAGCCTGGGACTCTTCACGCCTGAGGTTTGCTCATCTCCCGTCCCCACCCACCCAACAGCCCCCCCTGCAGATGCTGGACGTGGGGCTGAGGGGCTGAGGGACTGTGGGCAGGGCCCTCCCTGGGCATGGGCTGCATCTTTCTGAGAACAAGCACTTAGGCTTCATGGTCCTCGGCCTCATGCTCAGGAGTGGCCGCGCTGAGGCAGACAGGTGGACTGGGGCTCCAGGTGAGCCAGTGAGCGCCCCCCAACCTCAGTTATGAATGACCCAACCCGAGGCCTGGGCTGACCAGACCAACTTCCTTTTCCCTAGAATTCTCTAGAGCCTGGGTGGACAAGGAAGTGGTTCTGCGAGTCCCCCTCCCCTGGCCCAGGACAGCTCGAGACCTACCTGTCAGACAGCACCCAGCGCATCAGCTGTGAGAGAAGGCCAGGGTCATATCCCCTTCCCAGAGAAGCTGTGTTCTCCAGGCACTTCCCAAGCCCTGTGCCCCAAGCCCTGTGCCCCAACCCCAGGGACGTCTCAGTCTCCTGCACTCCCTGAGCAGGTCTCCCCATCTGTAACCTGCCAAGAGGCCGAGAGCCGGCCCAGTGACCCCCAAGGACCCTAATGCCCTGGAAGGTAACAATTCCACACACACAATTGCATGTGTGTGGTGGAGACGCAGGTGGACATGCTGGCCTCTAGGCCTGGGCCCGAGTTGTACCAGCCCACCAGGGCAGGCCTGTGGCCTCGCACCCAGCCCAATCCCACGGGCAGTCGCAAGATCTAACCATTGCCAGGTTAGGACCCAGTGTGGGGGACCAGGTGAGACCTGACACACTTGGAAAACTGGGATGACAGAAACACCTAAATCAGGCAGTGACTCACAAACTGACAGACAGATGGACAGACCCCCAGAGCTGGACGTGCGGCCAGGAGCTCTCTAGCTACAGGTCAGGCAGCCCCAAGAATTCTGGTTCTAAAATCCCCATCTCAGCCCAGGACATTCCTCGAGCCAAGGCCCAGGGCGACCCCTCCAGGGGTCTGGACCCTCCCCAACCCAAAGACAAACTACAAACAAACACCCCCTTCCCAGGGTCCAAGGGTATAGGATCCTGAGGGAGTTGCCTCCCAGGTCTCAATGCACTAGGGGAAACGGAGGCCAAGGGGAAGGGGCTGGCCCAGGGCACCCGACCGCCACTCACCGGGCTGGGCTGCGCTCCCTGCTCCTCTGATCTTCAGCCCCCAGGTTCCCAGGAGCAGGGCGGGCGCACTGCCAGAGGTCTGGACCCGTTCTGGCTTTTCTGGGGAGCCACCACGACCTCTGAGTACGCTGAAGTCACACCCTTCTTCCCTTCCTGAGCGCGGGCGGGTCTGGGCTGAGGGCACCCGATAACCTCCCCAGCACATCTGTGGGGCCCCATCGGGCCACAGCGGAATCCCAACTCACAGAGCAGGGAGGTGGCCCCTCTGTGACAGGAAACCCCGGCCCAGATGTGCAGAGCCTCTGGCCCCGGCGTGCAGCCATCAAGGGGAGAGGGGGCTCCAGGTGGCCTCCAGGCCCCTGTCCTGTCCCCCCAGCCAGGGGAAGCCCAGTGTACAGACTCCCAGGTGCACACTCTGACTGGCCCCCTCCCACCCCTGCTCCAGGAGAGCCTGGTTGCAAGAACTGACTGCTCCCGTGAGGGACAGAAAGAACTCAGGCGTGGTCCAAAAGAAAGCAGGCAGCAGCCTGAAGGAGAGGTGCTTTAGGGCTCCCCTCCTTGAGGGGATTCTGCAACAGGCCAGCCACACCCAAGGTGCCAGGGAGGCTGGGGGACCCCCAGGCAGGAGGGTCTGGGAGTCTCTTCCCTGTTCTGAACCTTCTGGGCTGTTCAGAAGCAGCAAGGAATGAAGAGAAAGCCTGGACCTCAGAGCCAGGCAGCCCTGGACAGGAATCACGTGACCCTGGCTAAGTCACTCCACCTCCCAGCGCATAGGTCCTTTGTCTGGAGAACAGTGATAGCTCATCTACGCTCTTTAGGTGAGAACTGAGGGAGGTGAGGCCCGGAGCCAGCAGAGCGGGGAGAGTCCAGGACCTCAGGCAGAGGGGCCCTGGGGAGCTGTGGGGCAGGCATGGCCAAGGCCTGGACAACCCCAAGGACCACAGCCTGGCCTGCTCACTACAAGCTCTTTATTAACAAGTTGATTAAAAAAGAAGAGAGATAGAGATGTAAAAATACTTTTTTTGGAGGCCCCAGGAAGGGAAGGCACTGTCAGAATTCACTTGGCCAGGAAAGGCAACAGAGCCAGAGGCAGATGGGAGATCAGGCCTTCTGGGGAGCAGCCGGCCCACCCAGGGCTGAGAGGGGGAAGGCTCGGGCCTCAGGCAGGGAATGTGCAAATGCCGAGGCCCCGCAGGGAGTGATGGGTTGAGGGGCTTCCTGGAGGAAGCCCTGAGCACCGTGTTCCCCTGCGATGGGCAGACACGCGTGTCCACGTGAGAGCCAGTGTCTGCACGCAGCTTACATACACAGAGCGGAAGGAGGAGTCCCCCGACAGGAACATCCCAGAGCTTGAGTAAAAAGCTTTGAGAAGTCTCTGGAAGCTTGAGGACAAGGGGAGAGCCTGGAGGCTGCTGTTCCCCTCAGGGCCTCAGGAGCCCAGACCCTCCTGCCGATGCTGGAGGACCTTGATGACACTGCCAATGCCATCCTCAGGAACCTGCAGGCAGGTGGACAGAGGGAGGGGTCAGGGCTGCCCAACTTCCTGGGCCAGCTGGGGCTACCTCCTGCCACCCCACCCCCTCAGCGTCCCTCCAGGGGCCCTGGCCCCAGCCAGCAGCGCTCACCAGGGCATGGTCGAAGTTGAAGGTACTGATGTAGTAGGCGGAGATGTCGGCCGCAGCCAGGGGACCTGCGATCTGGGCCACAATCCCACACTCATCTGAGGGTTGAGGAGAGGTCCATGTGGATCGCCCTGATCCCCACCCCCACCCCCAGCCCTTCCCAAGCCCCCGACACATGAGGTGCAGCCCTCACCAAAGCCCAGGGGCTGTCCGCCGATGCGCACCATCCTCCACAGCTCCCCTGAGGAGCTGGTCAGCAGCAGGTCACTGGGGAACCTGGGGAGGCAGGTGGGCAGTGGGCAGGGCACCCCTGTCCCCTCCTTGCCCCACTATGAGCTCCCTGGGCAGGTCAGCCTGGTGACCTCGGAGTCTGCCGCTCTACCCCCTCCCTCCCTGGGGCTGGCTTAGGGCCTATGGCCCACCTAGGGTCAGGGGTCACATACTTTTTCTGCGTTTCAGCATCCATGACAATGGAGATGTAGCCCTCAATGAGGGAGAAAGCAAAGAAGGTGATGGAGCTGGATCCAGGACCACCGGAGGCTGCCTCCTTAGGGGGACTGGGGAGGGAGAGTAGGTTCAGGTGCTCTGTCCACTCCACCTCCCTGTTGGCCTCCACACCTGGGAAGGGACTGGCACAACTGGTCCTGGGCAGACCCTCCTGTCCCTGGGCCACTTTCTCCCCTTCCAAGCACCCTGACCTCCTGCTGGTGTAGGTGGGGATGGGGGAAGATGATGAACCCTGCTTGTGCCAAAGACACAGAACCCAGGGCCGGAGGGCCTGCCAGGGCACAGCTCAGGGGTGGCTCTGCCCACACCAGAGGGGAGGGCTCCAGCTGCGGCATCAGGACCTTGCCTGAACCTCAGTGCACGATACATGTGCATCGCAGGCTGCCAGGAACCCCAGACACAGAACAGGGCACAGAGCCCGCAGAACCAAGGGATGGGCGGAAGGTGGTAGGAAAGAGCACGGGGAACAAGATATGAGGACAAAGAGACAAACGCAAACAAGGCCCACCTGTGCGAATAGAAGAGGACATCAATGAGGGTGGTGGCGATGGCTGGCAGCGTCTCAGGGTCCAGCGTGAGGACACAGAAACGGTTCTCTGGGCTCTGGATGGGATGCACCGTGGGGCTGGGCCCTGCTCCGGAGGGACAAGGTGGTGGCAGGTGAAAGGGCGACTGTGGGCTGCGACGCCCCCTGGTGGCCAGCCAGAGAGGAGGCCTGGGCTGGGTGCCGGGTCACGGTCTACATGCAAGTACCTGCCTGAGTTTTCCTGGCCCCATCTCCCTATCTTATGAGGGGGTCAATGTCAGCTGGTCTCCCTAAGCCCACAGACCCACCTGCACACGGGAAGGGGCCCAGTGGGAAGAGGAGCCCCTGCCCAGGCCTGGGTGTCAGAGGGCGGCCCTCACCATGCTGGGCACGGGGAAAGCCGTTGCTGGAATCATCCCTGGCAACGGGCACAGGCTCCCCGCCCACCTCTCGATAAATGTCGAACTCCTGGGCCAGCGTGTGGATCACCACGGACAGGTCCTGCTCTCGCACCTGGGCCACAGGAGATGGCACAACACATGGGTCCCCAGGCACCCATGCCCACCCTGCCCCGCACCAGCACCTGCAGGAAACTCACCAGAATGAAGTCTGTCTGGTAGGTGGACAGCATCAGCACCGACACGTGGTGCTCGGCCAGCGGTGCAATTACTGAGCGGGCGATCTTGGTGACCCCAGCAGCCTGAACTGCTGCGCCACTGTGGGATGACACGTTCAGCACCAGCCACGTGGCCTCAGCCACTTGCAGGAACTCAGATGGGGGCAGCTCTGTGGGGCAGGGGGCACATGCCCAGTCAGGGCCTACAGGGCTGGACCCTGCCCTCAGTTTCCCTGTCTGAGCCTTGGAGAGTTCTACCAAGGTCAGGTCAGGTCTGGAGACTGGAGCTGTCTTCCTCCCCCAAGTTCTGCTCCGGAGACCTGCATGTCTGCAAGGACTGAGAGGTGCTTCAGGTGTTGGCCTGTCAGGGATTGTAACTTCCCAGTTAAGATTGGAACTCCAAATCCAGACAGAGCTGGGTTCCAATCCCAGCCTCACCATTTACTTTTTGCTGACCTGGGGCAAATGATTTAACTTCTCTGAGCCTTAGTTTCCTCCTCTGTAGAATGGGATGACAGTATTCTGTGGGTTCACAGATGCCTTATACCACATGGCACCACCAGGGGGAGCCAGCAGACCACGTTGGCTGGGGGATGCCCTTCCCTCTGAGCAGACCCAGACTTTTCTGCTGCACAAATAGGGAAACTAAGGCCTGAAGTGGCGCTATGCGGGATGGACCAAGCCCCAGTTGGCTGGCCTGAGGCTCCAGGCCTGTCAGGATGGGTCAAGCTGGCAGGAGTAAAAGGCAGATGTCAGCTCCAGGGACCAGGGAGGGACCAGGCTGGCGTCCAGTCCAGAGCAGGGGCCACAACCAGGCGGGCTGCTAATTGCCCAAGCACAGCTAGGAGGCCGGCCAGGATCCTGCCCTGGGCTGGCTGCCTGCATTCCTTCCCCAACCCTCAGACTCCTGGAGTCGCCAGACCAGTCCAGGAGGGGGTGACCCACACCAGGGAGAGAAGTCCAAGGAGAAATAGTCCAAAGGCAGATGGGGGTGGTGGTGAAACAGCCACAGAAACCCGATTCTTGCCCCAGAACTGTAACTGAGGCCCTGTTGCTGGCCTGCGGCTGCTAAGTGTCCTCCACACACAGCCCCATTATAAAGCCCTCGTGGGACCCTATAAGATCAGAACCGTAACTATACCCACTTTACATAAGCGGAAACAAACAGCTCAGAGAGGGGAAGTGACTTGCTCAAGGGCACACAGCCAGTGAATAGTGGAAATGGATTCGAACCCAGATCCATCCTCCTTCAAGGCCCCAGCTCTTGCGACCTTGGATCCTAACATTCGGTGAGAATCTGGCAAAGAACGCAGTCTCCTTCCCCTACTCCCCCTCCCCAGCCCAGCCCCCACCTTTGAAGCCCTCCTCGTCCACCATGAGCGTGTAATCCTCGGGGGTCTCCGTCAGGCTGAAGAACTTGCACCTGGTTGGGGGGCGGGGGCATCTTCAGCCTGGGTGGGGCGGAGGGGGCGGGTAGACTCCCGCCGGGCGCCTCCCTGCCCCCTCAAGCGTCAGTTTTCTCCCCAGGACAGTGGGGTGTGTGCCCCATCTCCGGAATTGCGGACTCCTTTCCGCCTCCCCGACCTCTGCAGGAGCCCCCTGCCCCTCCATTCCAGGAGGGAGGAGAGGCTCACCCGCGGCGACAGTCCCGGGGCGTCGGACCTTGGGCCCCCAAGACCAGCCCCTCTGACCCGATGGGAGGCATCTGTAAAAAGCTCCCCGCGGTCGCCAGGAAGGAATGCCCCCACCTGACACCACCAGGAGTTAAGCATTGACCATCCCAGGCTGTTTGCGCCTTAACCGGCCCTGGGAGGGGGCCTCACGGGGCCGGATAGGCGGCGGTCCCAGGGAGCGTAGGCCCAGGCCGGATGGCGGCCGGGGGTGGGGGGAGGGAGTGTGGCAGAGAGGGCTCTCCCCGCCTGCTGCCGCTGGCCCCGCGGCGGTCCTAATCTCCCGACCCCGTCCCAAAGCGACAGTGGAGCCCACCCCCATATGTGCCCCGAACCCGGGCGCGCACCGGCTTCGGCGGGGCAGGAAGAGCAGCTTGATGAGCGGGTGGGTGTAGAGCCAGAGACCGGGGCGGGCGAGGCTCAGCACCCGCACCCGGTGCTCTAGGATGTGCAGCTCCATCGCTGCCCGCACGGAGCCGACCCCGCTGCCAACCTGGCCCAGGCCGTGCTGGGGGCGGGTCGGTGGGGGCGGTGCCGGTGGGCTTAAAGGAGCCGGTGGGCGGCCGAGTCCACGCCGCCACCTACGCCAGCTCCCTGACGGCCACGCCGTGCGGGACGGGCGGCCAATCCAGGGTGGCCACGCCTCCTTCTAACGCCGGAGCCACACTCCTCTCCTTCCAGCCCGCCGAACTCCGCCCCTGCTGCCTCCTCCCCCTCGTCAGTGGCTCGGGAATCACCCTCTGACCCCACCCGCGTCGAGTGCTCTAGGCCCAGCCCGTGCCTCGCCCCCTCGCTGGGCTCCGCCCTTTCCGTTGGACGCCTGCTGCGCTGGGGTCCGGAGCCAGTGGATGCTTGGGGTCGTTTCTGTCCTTGGGCCCGCATCTTATGATTAATTTCACTGAGCCCTGGAGGGCCACAAGACGAACCGGGGCTGGGCTGGGACAGAACGCTGCCCCCAAATCCGTGGAACACGGAGGGGTGGGGTCCACTGTGCAGCCCAGGCGACCCTGTGGTTCTCAGCCAACAGTGTCCTGGCATCTTTCCCCCTCCTTCCTCTCATGGCTCAGCATGGTGCAGGGCCACCAGAGCTGGCTGGGGTGGTGGAGACAAAAGACCCCCAGCAAGGGCTGTCCAGGACTGGTGTTGATACGTACCCCTCCGTGCTTTGTGAACCCTGTCAGTGGACTGACAAGGTGAAACCTAACCTGGACTTGGTGGCCCCCACATCTGTTCCTCTCACCCAACTTTCAGAAAAGGGAGGGCTCCAGCCACCTCTGAGCAGCATGCTGTGGGGTAGGGAGCTGAGGGTGGCCAGGCCTAACACTTGCCCAAAACTCAAACTTTGGGGGAACAGGGCCATGCATCTGGGGCTCACTGGGTACTCAGCTCTCAGCAGAGACTTAAGCCTGCAGTCATTAGCAGAACTTACGTGGCCTGAGCACATCTAAACTTGCTTCATGCCCAAGCAGGCCCCCCCCAGCACTGGCAGACACCCCAGATCTGAGGCTTGTTAGTGCCAACTTGGGCTCATTTCAACATTAGGGCTGGCCTCCTCAGGTCTACGAAAACCCCAGTGCTGAGCAGGCACCAGCACACCTAGGCTGGCTCCTAGCAGGACGGAACACGCTCCAGGGGCCCTTGTCTGGCCCGAGCGTCTGCAGGCCTCAGATGCGAGGCTTTGAACCAAACAGGTTAAAGCAGGCCTCAGGTCTGACTGGGATCCAGCAGGCCTGAGCAGGCCTCCTGCCTGCTCAGGGGCCTCTACTGTAGGCGAATGGAAGTGGGGCAGCACCTTTCCCGCTGGACTCTCCGGCATGGTGGATCCCAGTGGAACACTGAAGCCACCACATCCTGGCCAGTCCCCTGGAGGGCCAGGGGGAGGGGAGTGTCCTCTAAGGCTGAGGCCCTCATCTCGTTGATGGCAGGTGCAGATGGGGTAGGGAGCCACAGGGGTGAGGGGTAGGAGGTAGGATGTGGATCGCTTGCTCTGACAGGTTCATGCGACCCTTGACCTCCTCAGGCCTCAGTATCCCCAGCTGTACCAGAACAAGATGTTCCAGGCAGAGCCCTGCGATGCCTAAAAGCTCCCAGGGAGGCTCTACTCCTCTCTCTCCCCCCTCCCCCATGGCCTGGCCCAGCTTGGTGGCCTGCCAGGAACAGCCACTATTGTTTGACTGGAAAAGCTGCTTCCTCAGCAGAAGGGGGGCCTCTCCCAGGGACACCCTGTCCTCGCCCTTGCTGGTCATCAGTTGTGACCATAGTGCCTGCATGGGTCCTCGATGGCAGAGTCCGGTCACCCTAGTCAGGAGAGGTAGTGAGGGGCTCTGGGTACAAATCTGGATCAGCTTCATCTTTCCCACTCAGCTCCTCTGTTTCCTCATCTGTAAAATGGGGATAATAATAAAGCCTACCTGATCAAACACGTGACACAACCAGTGCAGCCAGGCATATTATAAGTGCTCAGTAAATGGCAGGCGACCTCTTATCACAGATCGAGATTTCACTCCGCACCCCTCTAACTTTGACGGAGGCCTGGGCTGAGCATGTGAGGGCATTCATGATCACCCACCCTTGGCACCAGCACCTGACCCAGAATGAGCACTCAAGTACCTTACTGGGGCCCGAAGTGGCATCCAGGCCAGCCCTTGGAGGAGGAAGACCCTGAAAGAACCTCCTTAAGGAGCCCCTCCCCTTCTGTGATGGGTAGGCATCAAAGCCTGGGAGCAGGCCCTGCTTTGCCCCAGCACTGGTGACCCTCCCTCATCCATGGCAGATGGTGGCCATGGGGCAGAGGGGATGGAGTAAGGGGTACAGGGGCCAGGAACAGGGGCTGGCCCTAGACCTGGCATCTCCTCTGGCAAAGGTACTTCTCAGAGAGGTTCTAGTGCTGGGCTGTGACCAGGATGGGGGGCTCTGGAGGGTGTGCAGAAGAGATGCTGAGCACCAGGGTTGGCACCCCCTTCCCAGTCCCTAGCTGCACAGCAGCTCTCTATACAAGCGTTGTTTATTTCTGTACAAAACCATGTTTCTATTTTACACAAAGAGCACCCCACCCTTTTCCCCTCCCTTTCCCCTCACGTCAGTGCCCTAGCCCTGGGGAGCATCCCCTCAGGAGGTGGGTGCTGAGTGAGGCCCCACCCATCGGCCCTCACTTCTGCCTGCCCCAGCTGGGCCGGCCCGAGCTCCACTCTGGAGAAAATAAATAAGGAGGCTCAGGCAGAATCTGTGCTGGGCCAGCTAGACTCTCTGCCACCCAGGGGCCAGGCAGCCAGGCCCTCAGAGAGTGGGCAAGCCCTGGAGTGTCAGTCCGTGAACCGTGTAGGTGTGTGGAGACCCCAGCCCAGGGGCCTGAGCTGCCAGGGTTACAAATAGGTGTCCTCACTCTCCTGGGATGTCAGGCTCTCCTGGGAGCAGTGGTAGGCTGAGTCCTGGGGAGCTGAGTCTTGGGGGTCCTGGTGGACCGGGTCCTTTGGGGGCACATCCCGTGGGGGACATGCATCTCCCGCAGCAGCTGCCACCTTGGCTTGACTTGGGGTCGGGGGCTTGTCCCGCTGCCCACTCGCCTTCACCTGCTTCCGTTGCTCCTTCTGAACCTGCTTGGGCGGCTTGTACTTGCCTTTGGAACCAGGGAGGGGGGCATCTGGGGGCAGGCGGATGGACGGTGAAGGTTGCAGGGTGGGCCACGGGCCTGGCTCTGCCTCCAGGATGGCTTTGGCACCGTGCAGCCTGGGTGGAGAGTGGCACTGCAACTCACCCCGGGTATCCTGCCAGCGCCGCAGCTGGATGAGGTGCTCACGCTCTATCTGACGCTCTGTCACTGGCAACTCTACCACCTGTGGGGGCAGTGACAGGCGGGTGGGCACCAGGAAGAACCTTCCCTTTCTGCCTCCCAGCCTGGGCCCCTGATCTTCCTCAGCTCTCCCAGCCCTGGTCACTAAAGGCTGACCACAGGAAGGGTGGCGGGTCTGGACCCTGTGGTGGTCACAAGTCCCAGAAGTGAGTGCCAGGTGAGCCAGGCACTTGAGACCCACTGCCTCAGAGAAGAAAGCTCATGAGTCCACTTGCCTAAATATGTGTCACCTCATTACAGCCCCAGAGACAAAAATTCACAAAAGAAAGAAAAAAAGTCTGGGACTTTGGTGGTGGTCAGTGGTTAAAACTTTGCCTTCCAGTGCAGGGGGTGAGGGTCCGATCCCTGGTCGGGAAGCTAGATCCCACATGCCTCGGGGCCAAAAAACCAAAACATAAAACAGAAGCAATATTGTAACAAATTCAATAAAGACTTTAAAAATGGTTCACAAAAATAAGAAAAGAAAGCCAAGGCCGTGGTTGTAGGGCCAGGGAGGATGCGGGTGGTGGGTTGCACCTACTTTTATTCCCTAGAACCTAGGCCTGTTCCCCCTCTTCTTGTTCAGACAGAAGAATGGGGCCTGTCCACACTGCTCTGGGCTGCTGGGCACAAGGCCTCAGGGGTAGAGAGCTACCAGGCCCCCCGCCAAAGGGCCCTCAAGTCTCCCGGTGGTGAGGGGAAGGTGTGGGCTGTACCTCCTGGACCAGGAAGGCCTCCTGCATGATCTTGGGGCTGAGACTCCGCAACCGCTCGATGGTCTCGTACTGGCCTTGGCAGGCTTTGAGCTTCTCGGGGGAGCCCAGTGCGTGCTTCAGCAGCACCAACCCCACCCGGAAGATGATCTTGACTCCTGCATGGGGGAAGCGGGCAGTGAGTGCAAGGGGTCCTTTAGAGAGTTTCTCTGGAAATAGAGGCCTCCTGTGGGCTGGGCTGGGGGCAAGGGTGCTCCCCTGAGCCCAGCCCGGTACCTTCGCAGAAAAACATGTCCCAGACACGCAGCACAGAGCTCCAGGGCAAGGTGCGCGAGAAGGCACACATGAACCACTCTGTCATGTAGAGCAGCGGGTCGATCTTCTGCTGGCTGAGGTGCTTGTGGGCCACGGGAGACACCTTCTGTAGCAGCGAGAAGAGGATCTCCCCATCCAGCTGGATGGCCTCCTGGGGGGACAGTGAAGCCACAGCGCCATAACCATGGGCCCACAGCAGCCAGGGCAGGAACTACGCCCGGCCCCAGCTCCACGCAGGCATCCATTCGTTCCTCAGGCGGCTAATGTTGCAGGGTGTCAAGCTCATGCTGGGTGCTGGGATACAACAATGAGCAAACCAGACACAGCTAAGTCCCCCTCATGGGGCATGTCGTGCAGAGGGCCAGACAGACATGAATTACAGAAGCAATGAGACCAGAGGGAGGGGAGAGGGAGGGGGCTAAGTGACCAGAACATGGCGGGAACAGGAACACTGGGGAAGCGTGTGCCGGAGGTGCCACCTGTCAGAGTCAAGGACAGCTCCGGAGGGCTGAAAGCTGAGGGAAAAGTAGAGTTAGAAGTGGAAGGGAAGGAGCAGAGGTTTAAGCCTATGACAAGGCCGAGGCAGGGAGGAACTCGGTGCACTGGAGGAACAGCGATCCTGCAACAGCCTTGCGGCTGGAGGCAGCGACGGAGGGAGTGTGGGACTGATGAGGCTGGAGCCTGGGAGCCCTGACCCTGGCAGGCCTTGGGACTTCAGCCTGAAAGCAACAGAAGGCTGGGAAGGACTTAAGTGGGGACGGGAATGGCTTAGAGAGTTAAGGCCTAGACAAAGGGCACCCAGGCTGGGGCGGGTCTGAGGCCAGGGCCCAGGCCCAGCAAGTACTCACCAGTTTCTCACTGTAGTAGCCGGGCAGGTACTTCTCACAGATCTGCACCAGGCACCAGAAGGCTTGCTGTGGGTAAAAGAGACGTGAGGCCTTGCTGCTGGCTGTTCCCTGCCCGCCAGCCGCTCGCCCGCCCGAGGCCTGGTGGTACCTCAGCAGGCATGTGCATGAGCAGGACGGCGGCAATGGGCGCCTGGGCCTGGCAGTAGCCCTCCTCAGGTCGGTACAGTGTGTAGGCCTTCAGCACACGGAATAGGTCCTGCTGGCTGTGGAGAGGCCAAGCGGGGCAGGAATGACAGGTGTGACTCTGCCACCCACTACCCTCACCTGTGCCCCACCAGATCGGACCTGTCTCAGAATTGCACTTCCCTGGAGAGGGATGTGACCTGACTGTGGTCACCAAGGGGTCAGTCTCCCACTGTAGCACATCGACTCTCACCTCCCCCATTTGACAGGTGAAGGCAGCGGCTCAAAAAGAAAGCAGGGGTCAGGGCCAGGGCAAGATGCCAGATACAGGGTAAGGATGTGTCTGGGTTGGAAGTGTGAGCCCCTCACTCAGCAGCTGTGGCCTCTGAGCCAGGCCAGCTTTGTTCCAGGTGTCTGTCTTGGTCCCAGGGCCTGGCCTGCCATATCTCTCCTCTCCTACATACCCTCTGCCCACCCAACTCTCTCTATCCTTCTTTCTCCCCACCAAAACCTGTTTCCAGAAGAAGGCCAGGCCAGGCAAGCCCTAGCACTCTGGGGAGTAAATGATGAAGTTGCCCCAGACGTAAGAGGAGAAACTAAGAGGACCCATCAGACTCAAACCAAAGAGGGGAAACTAACAGTGTAGTTTGGGGCCCCCAACTCCTGGGACCCCAAGATACCCTCAAACTCATTTTACCTCCTCTCTCCCTTTGAGGGAAAGGGCGAAGAGCCACCTCCAGCCCACAAGGCCCAGCCTGCTCACCCATGGCCCCCCCGGGACACAAACATCTCGTGGAAAGGGAACTGCCGGTGCAGGTCACGCTCAATCACATCCAGCCACTTGGGGTCCCCGGGGGACATGTCCAGCTCCTGGAAGCAAGGTCAAGAGCATCTCTTAGGAGTTAGGGATGGCTAGGAGGATACAACTGTCCCAGGTTTTGGAGGAGCACCCACCACCAGGGAAAATGTCCACCCGATCCCATCAGAGACTGGGCCTTCCCGAGGACAGGTCAGACAGAAAGCTTGGGCAGGGGCAGAGACAAGCAGAGCAGAGTCCTGGAAACCCTGATAGGTGATCCAGGCTCCAGGAAGACCAGTGTGGGTAAGAGTGTCCATCACAGCTGTGGCTTGAAATAACCTCTAGGCATTTCATTCAGGACTCAGACACCTTATGTTACACCCTAAAGATGGAAGGCGACTATCAAAGTAATGGCTACCACCTGGAAGCACCACTCGGAGCACAGTTTAAGACGGCACCTGTGGGCCTCACTGACTGTCCTCCTCAACCCCCAAAAGGCAGGTCCTATCATTACACTGTTCACAGATGAGGAAACTGAGGATCAAAGAAAAGCTACTTGCCCAATGCCTCGTGGTTAGAAAAACGGTGTTGCTGGGCCTGGAAGCCAGGTTGACTCAGAGCTGTCAATCCCAACTCCTCTGCTGCCCATCTCCCTGTACAAGTGGTGCCACATATTCAGGAAGGGGTGTGTGTGTGCGCCCTGCTGCACTGAGCACTGTAATGACACCTGTCAAACCATTAGCCTTGGAGCTATCTCTGGGTGCTGGGGTTTCAACAAACTTTTACTCTTTTCTTTGAACTTCCGTGAGCATTTTAGCATGAGTTCCATTTATAAAAACAAAGCTACGACACACAAAACAGTCACTACTTGGTCATTTGAAATGTTCTATATCTTGACTTGCTTGTTGGTTACATGGGTATTTATTATTTGTCCAAACTCTGAACTGCATGGTCAAGATCTGTGCATTTTACTTTACGTAAGTTCATACCTCAACTTTAACCAAAGAAAGAAAAAAATCAACGGGAAGGAAACCTAGAGGGCTGACCAGAGAAGCAGACAAAGTACTCATAGCCTGCCATGCTGGGAAGTGTCAGGAGAGGCCCCCAGGAGGAAGGCTGGGTCCTCAGCAAACACATGGATGGGTGTAGACCCAGGTACCTGCCCAGCAGGTGACTTCATATAAGTCCCTTTTGCCTTTTGTGCCCCCTCAGTGGGGGTGTCCCAGCATTGAAATATGGACCCTCGGGTGCCAGGTAACTTGACATGAGAGAATAAGTACTGAGAGAAAAAGCTGACGCAGTGCTGGAGGCTGGAGGGTGGAGGGAGGGGCCAGGCGCTTCCACGGAGGGCCCTGGAGCAGGCACATGGCTGAAGAGGTGGACATGCAACCTGTAGAGCCCCGCACACCCTCAAGATGGGGGCCTGTGTGTGTCCTATGCACCCTGCAGGTCAGGCCCAGGGCTGGATACTGTCTGAGTACGATGCAGGTTTGCTTTTGTCGGAGGGAGAGGAGAGTCCCACAAGTTCTCCTGAAGGTTCCAGTGAGGTGGGGACCTGGGAAACCAAAAGGTCAGTTGCTAGGATATGCTCACCGGCTACCTCACCAGACCAAGGCACTCGGCCACACAGGGGTAGGTGAGAAAGGAAAAGGTGTAGCTGAAGGGCCTGCAGGGAGAAAGGGTACTGGGAATCAAAGGCAGGTGTGGGCCACTGGGGATGATGCAGCTACCGCAGCCCCCAGGGAGCCTGCAGGCGCTGGCGCCATCATGAAGTGAAGCCAGAGAAGAAAACCAAGTAAGAAAAAGGCTGGAAGGTCCTGCTCTGCCTAAGGAAGGAGGAAGAAGTAGCAAATGCTGAGAAGAAGGAGCCACCAGGGGCTGAGGAACCTTCCCTGACAGCTGAGGTTGGGGTCAGCTGCCTGGGTCTGTGGGGGAGCACAGGAGCAGGATATGCTGCCACCACCAGCCCCATCACTGCACCCTTGCCTCTGCGCTCTTGTGCCCACAGCAGCCAGAGGGAGCTTCTCATCCCCGTCCACCTCCTCTACCTCACCCCCAGGCAAAGTCCTTCCAGGTGTGTTCACAAACCACTGTTCTGGCCCCCAGGACTGCTTTGGGGACCCACCACTCAGCTTCAGAGCATCTTAAAGGCCTTTCTTGGCAAATCTACCTCCTCCCACAAGCAACCTTCAAGACCCCACAGAGGTGGTCAATTCCTCTCTGGACGTACCACTCCCCAGACATGTAAAGCACATAGAACTCCGTGCTCCGCTGCTCACACAGGATGCGTTCATGTCTGCTAACTGTGGAACCAGGAGGCTGACTGGGCCACCCAAGTCTTGGCTCTCATGCCTGTGCTCTGGCAGCCAAAGGTAAGCTATGGGCTTGAGGTGAGACTCCCACCCCTGAACCTCCCACTCTGCCCAGAATGCAGCCCCCTGAAATGGAAGAGATGGAAGACCCTGGAGTCCAGAGGCCACCTGAGTGGGGCACAATATTGGTGCTCTGTGGGACAGTCCAATCGCCCTGATTCAGGTCTGACCCCGGCCAGACACTCCACCAAGCCCTGATCCCCCGGGGCCAAGTGCTGCCAGCAAACAGCTTTCACCTCCTCCAGGTCAACGGCAGAAACTCTAGGCTGCCCTGCCTACTCTTCTCAAGGAACAGGTTTGGCGGCACAGGCGTGTTCACTGAAGCATGAAGCATGTCAACAAAGAGCTGGTGGCTGGCAGCTCTGTCTCATTGCCTGTTACCAGCTCCAAGAGCTGGGAGATACCCTGATGCCTGGGGCCAAGTCTGGCAGGTGAGCCGGGGCAACCCCAGGGAAGCCAACTGACTCCCCTAGTTCCCTAGAGGAGCAGGCTAGAGGAGCTGCCCAGCCCACGTGGGCCCCAAGAAGCCCCATGAATGGCGGGGGTATTCTTCACACTGGCAATCATGGAGCCAGGGGGCAGCAGGAGGGGAAGGCATGGCTTCAGAGGGTAACCTCTCTGACCCTGACTGGCTTCTAAACTATAAGGATACTGGTTTGGCTCTGCCATCCCTAGTGCAGACAAGCCCATAAGCAACACAGGTGAACCATGTCTAGCTGGCTTGGACAAGGCAGGAGAAAGAGTAGAGGATGGGAGGCCAAGAGGTGTTAGGGTTCTGTGGCCCTGCTGGGCAGGCCCCCAAAGGCCCAGAGCACAGGGCCCAAGGCAGTCTGGGAGGTGGCCCACTGAGTCCAAGAGAGCAAACCTGGGCGGTTGTCAAGAGGAAGAGCTGGAAGTGGGGGGCTTCAAATCTGTCCATCCCACTGAGGCCTTCTCAGGGCTGGAACCTCAGATGAGCAGTACCCCCAGGAGTCACAGACTGACCAGGCCTGGCAGTCAGGCCCTTGACAAGTGATCTCATCAATCACTCATACTGCTAAGGTCCAGGTGAGCACACAGAGGATCACTGCCACGCAAAGGAAGTCAAGAGATGAGGATGGGAGGACAGGGTGAAGGAAGGGCAACTCACGTCAAACTTTCCAGGGTTCTGCTGCAGCTTCACCTTGCCTCCTGACAGGTATTGCCAAGCACGGCCCCGCAAAGAAGGTGGGATGCCCTTCTGGCACCGCAGACGAATCTGAAAGTCAAAACAAGGGCTGTGCCTATGCATCCCACTGGGCTGCTCCCCCAGAGGCTGTGTGCTAGCCCACCCCTTCTGCTGGTGCTTGTCAGGCCTTCAGTGAGCATGTCAGCAAGAGCCGAAAAGGGGAGAAAAGAGGACTTCTCCCCTGTTGCTACAACACTGCAATCAGATATGCTGCCACCAGGTGATGGCAGAGTCCCCGTGTTCCCTGGTCCAGTGATAACACAGGTATTCTTTTTATTTTTTGACCACGCTGTGTGGCTTGTGGGATCTTAGTTTCCCGACTACCAGGGATTGAACCCGGGCCCTCAGCAGTGAGAGTGCGGAGTCCTAACCACTGGACCGCCAGGGAAGTGCTCAACACAGGTATTCTTGAAGTCTACCACAGGATTATGAATCCCCATCACCATTTACTGAATCAAAATGGAACCATACAAGTTAGAGGATCCCCATGGGATGTCACCAGGAAGGGATCCGCACAATGTGGAACACAGCTCAGCCACAGGGTGACCCAGAGATGACCCAGAATGTGCCCAGACACATGGCCTGGGCACTTTCATGGGAGTGTTTGTTTAAGCAGCTATGTGGCAGGACACATCCGGCCTAGAGAAAAGACCTCAGCAGAATTCAGAAGGAAGATGGGAGCTGATAAAAATGGCTCCCTCTTTGTTTGGTCAAGAATCCCCTCTCAAAAAAAAAAAAAAAAAAAAAGAATCCCCTCTCTTCTGCTCTCCCTGACCCTAAGTTCCCAGGATTACCAGACCGCGGCCGACGCAGCTGGCCTGGGTACAAGTCCTGATTCCAACCCTTGCTAAATAAAATGGCACAGGCCTTCCCCACTACTCACAGCGCTGACCTTAGCCAATCACTTCTCATCAACAGTAAGATCAAAATGATAACAACTAGGATTCTATTAGAAGTGGGGTGGTGGCAGGGGGGACATGCCTAGCCTGACACAGTCTGTATTCAATAAATGATGGCTTCATCTCCACCCCTCCAATCCCAGAAGGATGCCTGACACAGAAGCCCTGGGCCTCAGGCTCGCACCTAACTTCCCCTCACCTGGAAACCCCCTCAAAGAGTCCCATTGGAAGCTCTCAGAGGAGGGAGCACAGAAGGCCCGGGCTTCCTGATGACCAGCACAAACAAGGCAAAACTTTCCAAGGGTCAGAGAGAGTCAAGAACCAGGAAGGAGACAGGCAGACAGGCTGAGGGCAGTAGGGGAAGAGCAGAGTGGCTGGTCATAGGAGCCAAGTTGAGCTTCTGGGACTGCCTGCCAAGTGGGGAGAGGAAGGGAGCAGAAGGAAACTGCCCCAGACTCCACGAACAGTTTCCTGCTGCTGTGGGACAAGGGTCTCCTGAAGGAAGCCGCTCGGTCTGGGCAGGCTTTGGCAAAGGGAGGCCCAGAGCCACAGACCCTTTAGGCTCCCCTAGGGCCAAGCTCAGCTGGAGCCAGCCCCCACATATCACAGCCCTATCATACTTGGCCTGCCCCAGGAGAGCCCAGGAATAACTTCAGTTCACTAAGTTCTCAAAGAGGCCGCACCCTCACCCAGGCCCAAGGCTGGAGAGGTGGGGATGGAGAGCCAGGAATACAGCCAGCCTTTCCCACTCTGGCCTCTGGAATCTTCCTCAGCACAGGGGTGCTGGCGATCATAATCTCCTCCTTAGGGAGGAGGCAAAGGTGGGGATCAGCAATGATAAAGCTAGAGACACTGCTCAGCAAACAGAAAGCACAAGGGATTACCATTATCTGAGGTAAGGCCTTAGGAAAGGAGAGATGTGAAGCCACACCCAGCCTGCTGAACTCCAGAAGGGCAGGGCCAAACTTTGAGCAGAGCCCTACAGGGGAGGACAGAATTCCAGCTAGGGCCTGCCTCCCTGCAGGGCCTGGCCCCAGTCCTGGGGACTCAGGATAAGTGCAGTGGGTCTGGATCCACTTCCTGTTGCAGGTGTTGTCCTTCCTGTGCCACAACTTCCTGACCATGGGGAAAGCCTAAGCCTGCGCAGCAAGGCAGTAAGAGCTCCCAGGGCCAGCACTGCAGGAGAGAAGCAGAGGGCTAGGGCCTCTGGGGAGGGGAGGGTGCAGCCTCCTGCAGTGGCCCCTGCTGGGCAGGAGTAGCCTTGGCCTCTAACCACAGTGCCAGGGAAGCAAAGGGGAAGAGGAAGTGATGCTGGCTGCTCTGCTGAGAGAAGCTCCCCAAGGCTCCCCTCTGGAATCCCCATCTGCGAGGGAGGCTGGGGTGAGAATTCCACAGCCATCTCCCTGCCAGCCACTAGTCACCACAGCAGACAGTGGAGAGGGAGCTGAAGCTCAGCATAAAAGCCCGAGAACTGAGGAAGCAGGAAAACTGACCCCAGAGTCAGGCAGGAAGCAGCTGAAGAACAGCTGCTCTAAAAAAAAATTTTTTTTAAAGTGAAAGTTTTTCTATATTAGCAAAAAATGAATGCCCCAAAGCCCACACAGAACAGCAAGAAAGAGCCCTGGCCTGGGTGCACCTTTCCTCCCATGGGCTCAGGGCTTTACAGTAGAAGTCTTGCAACAGGATTGTTATTCCCACTTGACCAGGGAAACTGAGGCTGAGAGGGTGAAGTGACTCACCCAAAGTCACACAGCTAGCCACAGGCACGAAGAGAGGGAGGCGGTGGGGCTGGGCCCAAGCCGTTATGTGACCTTTGGTCCTGGGCTTTCTGTGAAGCCCTGCAGCCAGCTGTGCCAGCCTGGAGACCAGCATGTCAGCAGACAGCAGCAGGCCAGCGGGGTCACTGTGCACTGGGTACTTGTGCAGAGAGACCCGGCTGTGGGACTGTGGACAGGCCTCCGCTAGGCCAGGGAGTAAGTAGACCCTGTTGAGGTAGACAAGAGTATCAACACATACATGTGGTGGGCAAGGATGTTCCTACTGGGTGATAGAGCTAGTGCCTAAATATAGCCCACTAGAAAAGGACCACAGGTTATTTTCATTTTTATAAGACCATTAAACTGTGAGGTTACTTTTCTTTCTTTTTGCTTTGTCCAAGGGGTTAAGAGGGAACTCATCAAATTAATCTAGAGGGTGAAGAAGGCCCCTTATTGTGGTGGTGAAGAGTGCAGGCACTAAAGTTAGACTGCCCCGGTTCAAACCTTGATTCTGTAACCATCCATAAAGTGCGGATACTACCACCACTAATCTCACTGGGGTGTTTTAAGGATTATCCAAGTCAAGTGCCCAGCACACTGCAAGTGTATAACATACATTGGCTATTATTAGTGTTATAAAGTCCTCCCTGATAGGTGGTGAGCAGCAGTAAGGACTTCCCGCAGGAGAGCTGAAGAAAGCTGCCTGAAGGGCTTTTGGCTAAGAGCGGCTTTGAAGTTTGACTCCAGGACAAAGTTCTGTGAGTGTCTGAAGTCATCAAGGAGAACCAAGTGAAGCCTGGGACCTGCCCTCTAGCCAGCTTCTGTCCCCATTTCCAAGCTGGCAGGTGGGGACACCGAAGGCAGCTGGCGGTTGGAGAAGCTCCTGCTCCTCCAAATTGATGCAACTCTTCCCTCTTCACTTCCTCCCCGAGCTGTGACTCCCAGCCTGAGGCCCAAGGCCAGGACCCTCACCTTTTTGTGCTTCTTGGCCATCCACTTGTCCCAGTTGTTGAGCATGTCCAGCCATTTGGACTCCCTCTGCCTCAGCACCTCCAGGGGGACTTCCTCTAGCCTGTGGAGCAGAGGGCAGGGCCTGTCAGAGGTGCCAAGAGAAGCAAAGGCCCTGGCTAAGGCCCCAGCCACCAGCCTGGTCGGTCTCCATTCCTCCCCCTGCCCTCCATCCCTGCAGTTCCCTTTGGAGCTGCTAACTCATGGACACCCTAACACAGATGCGAGGGAATGCAGCCCCCTCCCTGGAAGGCATAGGCTGGAGAGACACTAGGTTCAAGTGCTCAGTCCCCCAATGCATCAAGGGGCCAGGAGTCACCGTGCCTCTCTGGGGCAGAGGCCTGAATGCCTGCACCTGTGCACCACAGCAAAGCATTCCCATGCTGGGTCTGTCCTGATAAATAAGCCTCTTTGCAGGGCCAGCATGCAAGGTTCAGAGCTGGATGAAAAAACTAGTCAAACAAGTACAGAAATAACATGCTCACCTCTGCACTCTACAAAACTAGTTACTCATAGTTTCCCCAATTACGCCCTGGCCCTTTCCCACCTCTCAACCTTTGCTCATGCCAGTCCCTTTGCTGGAATGCTCTCCGAGTTGTCTCTACCTATCAAAATCCTAAATATACTTCAAAGCCCCATCAAATGCCACTTGTATTTGTACATCTACTAACTGTGCAGTTGTCACAGCTACGCAGGCATTGTTCTAGGGCCAGGGTACCTGACCCTAGAAGCGCTCCTAGAAGAACTCCTGTGACAAAAACAAACTCCCAGCCCTCCTACTGGCCTCTGAATGCCCGCTAGAGCTGGTGGGGAAAACAGCCCAGCATGAAGACCCACGCCAGGCAGCACCAAAGCAGCTGAGGTAGGCTGAGGCGAAATCCCTGGCTTAGAGGGCGCTTCAAGTGAGTGAGCTTCTTCCAAGGAGTGAGACCCTGGAAATTCCTGAGTTCACGTAACTAAGGGGCAAAGAGAAGAAGGAGACTAGTGTTTGTAGGCTGCTTCCTTATTTAGCCTACAGAGCAATACTGGTAAGAAAACAACAACGAAAAAAAATATATATGTGCACTTCTCTACACACACATACACACTCTCTTAAAATTATTTTTAAAGTAGTGGATTATGGATCTTTTAAATTACTTTTTTGTGCCTTTTTTTTTTTCAGTTAAAAAAGTACTGACATTATTGACTCGGCAAGTTACCAAGGGAGGGTATATTGCTTAGAGTCAAACAGCAAATCAGTGGAAGAACCCAGACTAAAATCAAAGTCAGATCCTAGCCAAGTGCCTGCACTCAGTGCTGCCTGACCTCCCAGGAAGGAGCTGCCTGACCTCCCAGGAAGGAGTTGAGGCACTCAGGCAGCTGGGAGGAGGCTCGCAGGAACAGGACATGGTGGGGTTAGAGTTTGGCCCAGGCCTTGATTCTCTGATTCTATTTCTCCCGGAAGGAAATGCACTGCTCTAACTTTTACTGGTTGGAAGAGCAGAGGGAGGGGCCCTGGCAGAGCAAAGGCCCCCAGACACAAAAGGGCAGGTCCTCTTATTAAGTGTTCTTTATCTGGAGAACTGCACAGCCCTGAGAGCAGCCTTGGAGCTGAACAGCCAAGGAGAGACAAGAGCCTTGGGCAAACTTGGCCCCTTCTACACAAGGACACAGGCTACCACCCTCTGGAACTGCTGACCCTCTCACCACCTACAGACAGAACCAGGGCACAAGGATACTCTCCTTCCTATCCCTCCCCACAGGAGAAAACCTGAGACCATACCTTTAGATCAGGTAAATTACAAAGGAGTGTAAATTATGCACGTCTCCAGGCAGCCCCCAAAACACCCAGGGAGTGGAAACCAAAGGCCCAGCATCACAGGCAAGGTCCCCTCCCATCACCTACAAAGTACTCACTTATACAAGTCAGGGGATGAGCCTTCTAGCTGACTAAACAAAAGGGGTACCCACACTGAGTCAACAGGAAGTGCTGGCAGTTAAGGATGTGGATAATATCTGATCCAATCCCTCCCTAGAGCAGATGAGAAAATGGAGGCTCATAAGAGGGCAAGGCTTTCGCCTGATTACCAGTTTCCAGAGAATTCCCATCTGATAAAATATACGCCCATTTGATACCTCAACCCTCCAGTCTGTCTTTATTGATAAGATCTGACAGCAGGGCCCTAGAGATACCCATTCTCCCAACTACAAATACACAGGAGAACACATTCAAGTTCGGTGTTCTTTTAAATGATTCCAGATAACAGCTTTGGCAATTTCAAAGCCCCAACATCAAACCTCAAACCAGAATTTCAAATGGGTACAAAACAAACAACCATATTTCCTGGATTCTAAGACACTACTGATTTTAAACTACACCACTGATTTGGTAAGATCTGCTCAGAAACAAACAAAAAACCCACCACTGCTTTAAATGTACATGTCAATTGAAAGATCCATTTTGATTTTTAAAATCTTAAATTGGGAAAAATCTGAGGAAATATGGTCATTTGAGTGCCTTCTCCTCCAATAGCAGAGGAGTTTAACCCACCTGGAGGGGGTGGGAAGGAAGACACTAGAGGTCTGGAGGTCTGGTTGAACGGAGCACTCAGCACTTTACATGCTCTCTAACTACAGGTAAACTTCTCTTACATACAGGATGTGCGCCTGAAAAGCTGCAGGCTACCCATTTTTTAAAAAATCAGAAGGTTCACATACCCTTCAGTCTGGTCAGTCAGGATCTCAGAAGGCATCTGATCAGACTGCTGTCTGATATAGGAATCCCTTCCACAATAGTCCCTTGCCCTCTCTGAGGCTGTTTCCCTATACGATTGGATGGCCTGCATCGTGAATTGACCCTCAAAAGATGCCCAGAAAGGAGCCGTGAGATGAAGTTGGGGTCTGGGTATCCCTGCAAATGGCATAAAGGTGTAGAGGCCCTGAGGTGGCTTCCTCCTAACAGTGGGGGGAGAGCATGAGCCAGTTTCCAGTGACAGGGAAGCTGACCAAATGGCAGTTTAAGGAACCAAATGGCCCATGGGGGATGCTTCAGGTCTGAGAGTTTCACTCACCCTCTGACCTTAAGGTGACCTGAAGGAGTCTCTGCAACCAAAAGAGCCTAATGAGAACAGTCTCTAGTGGCCCAGCCTCTGCTGGAACTCCTCCAGGGATGGGGCCTCATTATCTCTAGGTAAAGCCACCCTTACTGTTGAAGTTTTTACTCTTAAAACTTAATTCCCCCAAATTTTCCTGGTATCTTCTATCTATAATCTCAATACCCCCTTCTAAGGCTGCACAATTCTCAGCCAGATCAGCCCCACACCAGGCACACACGTACTTATCCCTTGTCACCCACCCATCCCTACCTGGAATGCCCTTTCCTCTCCCCTCTCCAAGTCACAGCAACACTTTCAGGGCCCAATATAATAATAAAAATGACAACTTCAACAATAACAGCAGCAATAGTAGTTACCACCTGTACATCATTTACTACTTACCAACATCTTCCAAAACACTTATATATATCCATTTTCCAGAAGTAGAATCCAAGACTTAGTAAAGTTCAGTGCCTTGCTCAAGGCCATGTAGCTGCATTCAAACCCAGGCCTGCCTCACTCTACAGCCCATGCCCCTGTGTACTATACTCCTCTGCCTGCAAAGATCAAGCCCTTAGCCTCCACGCAGCCTCCATGCCTGCCCAGATCTCACTGGCTGTCCTCCAACCTGAAGACCTTCATCCTGACCTAGAACACCATTTCTCAAAGGTTTTAAACTGAAACTCCCAATAAGAAATACATTTTACTGAGGTTTTTTTTTTTTTTGGCAGTACGCGGGCCTCTCACTGCTATGGCCTCTCCCGTTGCGGAGCACAGGCTCCGGATGCGCAGGCTCAGCGGCCACGGCTCACGGGCCCAGCCGCTCCGCGGCATGTGGGATCTTCCCGGATCGGGGCACAAACCCGTGTCCCCTGCATCGGCAGGCGGACTCTCAACCACTGCGCCACCAGGGAAGCCCAAGAAATACGTTTTAGACTGAGACTAGACACACACACACATATAACCAAAATACATTTTATGAAACAATTTACTATTATATGTACTAATGTACCAGAAAATATGTAATGTACCATATTTTCAGTTCAATTTTTATATTATTTTTTTTAATTAATTTATTTTTTAAAATTTATTTTATTTTTGGCTGCGTTGGGTCTTCGTTGCTACACGCGGGCTTTCTCTAGTTGCAGCGAGCGGGGGCTACTCTTCGCTGTGGTGCGTGGGCTTCTCATTGCTGTGGCTTCTCTTGTTGTGCAGCACGGGCTCTAGGTACACGGGCTTCAGTAGTTGTGGCACATGGGCTCAGTAGTTGTGGCTCACGGGCTCTAGAGCGCAGGCTCAGTAGTTGTGGTACACGGGCTTAGTTGCTCCGCGGCATGTGGGATCTTCCCAGACCAGGGCTTGAACCCGTGTCCCTCACATTGGCAGATGGATTCTTAACCACAGCACCACCAGTGAAGCCCTATATTCTATTCTATTTCTTTTTTCTCCTTCTTCTTTTAATGCTGGTCACAATCCCCTAAAATTGATTTCAGCACTAAATCACTAATGAATCAAGACATGGTGTGAAATGAGCATTTCATTACAACTTGGTCACATTGCTCAGCACTGTCCCTCCCTAACTGGACTGGGTCTTGAACTTCTGTAACTCCCACCATGTACCTCACAGGTGTTCAACAGATGCCTGCCTGGTTTTCTCCATGACATTATTTTCATCTGTATTGCCTTCAGGGCTACAAGCCACTGTTGCCTACAGCAATTTTATTTGTGCCCCTAATAGCCCAGTGAGATCTTCATAGATTAATTACTATTTCCATTAGACCCATGAGAAACTTGACCCAGTCAGAGAGATTGTATGACTTGGGCAAAGTCCAAAGCTATTAAGTGGCAAAACCAGGGCTTTCCTTTGCCATAGTGACTCATGTGTTGCTTCTCACTCCCCTGGGCAGGTTGTGAGGAAATCAGGCCGTTCTCCAGGTGCCACTGTGGAGCTCTATCTCTGGCCCCCAAACCCCTGGAGGCAGTCTAAACCCTCCTCTAGTGTTCTGACTGTCTCAGTGAGCGGCTTGCCCCTACGTAGCAATGCTCAGTGAGGCCAATATGCTGGATGGGCAAAGCTCGCAAGCACACCCTCGGCCACCACCTCCTAAGGGAGAGAGGCACAGAGGAGAGAGAAGTGGGCAGCCAGAGAGTGACTGAGCCCAGATTCTGTCGGGCTCTCAGGCTGAGCTAGGTTTAGCCGTGCTGTGCCATGCCATGGCCCAAGGCAGCAGTGACACTCCATTGACACCAGGCTCTGCAGGCTCCCTAGCCTTCTCCCCAAACCCAGAAGCTAAAGACTTCCAAGAGCTCAGAGGGAGACCAGTTCCCAAGGCTACTCAAGACCTGGGCTCTCTCCGCCTTGTCCTTCCAGCCACGTATCAATACTTTCCACCCAAGCACACCTCAGCCCCTCCGGTTGGCAGACTCAGCCAGGTGTGGTGCCTGTGCCCATGACCCCTTTATCGAAAGGTGTCATAAACTTTGGTCCCAAGGAACCAGTGTAACCGCCTCCTCCAAGCCTCACTCTCTAAACCAGCCCAAGCAGAAGGCCCAAGGTCACAGACCTCAGGATTGATCCTCCTCATCTCAACCATCGGGAAGGCCAGGTGGAGTGTGGGAGAGAGTAAAAAGAGTGGGGACCTTGAAGCCAACCAACCTAGGTTTCCATTCCAGATTCTCCAACTGGGAGACAGACCTCTAAGTCTCAACTTCATCTTCAAGTGGGACCATACACATACCTCATACTTTATAAGGCCTAAATGAAGAATAGATGTGTATAAGGACCCAGCCTTGTGGGTGGCCAGCTAATGGTAGCTTTAGGTGACTGGTATTTGCAGCTTACCTAGCACTTTCACATCCCTTTTCTCATCTGACTGGTCCATACACACACGCAGCAGGGCACAATTATCCACATTTTACCCATGAAGCAATTGAGGCCCCAAGCGATTAAGTCATTTACTCAATGACACATAGACTGTAACTCTTGGCTTCTGACCCAACTCTGCCACTTTGTGACTACTCCACTCTCTGAGCTTCTGGTTCCCCACCTGTAACATGGGGGCAATACCACCCCTTCAGAGGGCAGCAATAAAGACCACATGAGACAGTAAGAGCTGATACATTTCCAGCACTCGCTCTGTACTAGCTCTGCCAAGCACTACATAGGCACACAAGTCCCCAAGGAAGTAGTTTTTATTATCTCTACTTAATAGACAAGAAAACTAAAGCTTAGCATAGCTGAATAATCTGTCCAAGGTTACACAGCCTGGAAGTAGAGGCTGCCAACTGAGTACAAAACTATCCAATAAATATAAAGTGACCCACATGTAACAGGGCCTCAATACCTGTTACATTCCCTTCTTTTTCCTTTATCACCCAGTAAAGTAGAGAACCACTACCCGCTGTGCTAAGACAGCGGAGTGACAAGCAAGAGTGAGCAAGATGAAAGTGCAGAAAATTGGGAAATGGATGTGCAATCACAGATCCAGGGACAACAAAGATGGGGGAGCTCCCCTCTCCCACCCAGAGCTGGAAAAAGAAGTGAGAATAAACAAAAGGCTGACCTACTTTGCACTCTCAGTAACAACCTCTGGAGTTCATTAACCTAAGAGGTGGTAATGACTAAAGTATAAATAGCTTTTATGCCAGCTCCATAATAACCAACGGCAGGAAACTGGAATCAAGAGAGGGTGAGTTGGTGGTGTGCAAATGGCTGATGGTCAGGGCTGGGAGGCCTGTGAGGTTACCTAAGGAGTCCACCCACTCCCCAGACAGCCAGGGAAGCCTGGAGACCAAAGGGTAAGTGATCTGCCCAAGGCGACGCTGTGAGTCAGGGTAGAAAAGGAAGATGGTCTGCAGCAGCCTGGTGCTCCCTCCTGCGTCCTGGCAACCCCTGACTTGGAGGTAGGGCAGTGTCCAGGTTGCCTGTCTGGGTGAGACAGAGAGTATGGTTTGCTTCACTCTCCCCCACTCCTGGTACAAGCTAGTTCCGGGCCTGCCTCCCTTTCCCATAAGGAATTCCCTGGCTTTGCTCCTTCCAGCCCTGGGTCAGTGCACAATGGTAAACAGTTTCTCTCCACCCTTCTCTGGCCTCAGTGCCATGGGCCTCTGCCCAACTCTCCACTCTGCACAGCCCCACCCTCCCCCGCCCATGTCAGAGGCAAGAAATGGTTCCTTTAAGCACCAGCCTTGCTGGCTCCAAAAAGCAAGGAATCCCCCTCCCCAACCCCCACTCAGCTAGGGAAAGGCACAGACCTTAGCAAAAACTCCCAGGGGAGCTCTCCCTGACAAACGCAGAGAGGTATGCAGACTATTCTCAACAGAAGACATCCCTTCCCCAACCCCCCACCCCTATGGGGCAGAGTACCACTTGAAATTCCCCACCGGCAACTGGGTCCTCAGGTCACAATCTCACTGTGGGCACCTGGGGGCCCCCATGACTCAATTACAGCCCCCCTCACCCATCCTTACAAAACTGCTAAATTTTATTGATAGAGCTTATCAAATCAGTCTTGATTCACTGCTTATCTCTGCCAAGACTCCTTCAAGGCTCGCTACTGCCCTCCTTGTTCAACAGAAACCTCAGGCCCTGGCTCCCAGGCCTTCCTATTCCCTCTACACATCCTTCTTTTTTCCCAGCCCTATTTCTAGATGGCCCTCTCTCTGAGCTGCCCTCCCTCCCCCATCCCCCAACTCTAATTCAGTCCCACTCATCTTCTGAGGCCTCCTTCAGAATACCCTCTCATCTCTACAAAGCCTTTCCTAACCACTCCAGGAGCAGAACACAATCAGCACCTCATTACATTCCATACACATCTCTCTAGAGCCTGTGTTCCAGGCCCTGAATCTACAAAGTTGAATAAAATGTAGTCCCTGCCTTTAGGGAGGTCAATCTGGCAGAGGAGACAGATGGGTGAGTAAATAACTAGCGCACACAGAGGTGCTATCACAGAAAAACTAGAAGGGTAGAAGGTGCTAGGAGACTGCAAGAAGCCCTCAGGGTGGGGGTGGGGGGAGTTAGGGAAAGCTTTAAAGGGGAGCTGACTTTTGAGATGGTCCTTGAAGGGTGACAGGAAGTGGCCAGGGTAAGAAAGGGGAAAGAGCACATCAGGCAAAAGACTCAGTATGGGAAAGCACAAGTGAATGGAAAAGGGCCTGGCTTGTTTGGGGAATGTGAGCAGTCCAGTGGAGCGAGTCTGGCTTCCCCGCTCGACTGTCCACCCCACTGAGGCAGCATTCCACGAGAAGGTGCGCTCCTGGGGGACAGAGGCTCTGCCAATCACACTCTCCACAGTGTGTCCTGGCCCTAGAACAGAGCCTAGTACCTAGCTGGTGCTCAATAAATGTGTGTTGACAGATTTCATTTGCTTTGTGACCTCAGGCACTCTGAGTTTCAGTTTTCTCCCCACTGAGATGGGAATACTATCCTCTACCTTGAGATCAGATGGGAAAAGCACAAGCACAGAAAGTGCTTCATAAAGGGCACTCCCTCTCTGGCCTGATACCAGCTCTGGATCTTCTTTGAAGCCCAGCACAGGGCTGAGTTCAGATGTGCTTGATGATGGCCTTTTACAACATTATAATTCTATATTCAATTAACGTAATTGAATGTTTGTTATAACACTTACCAGGTACTTGCTATGGACCAGACATGGTGCTCAACACTTAAATTATTTCATTTAATCCTGACAACAAGCACATGAAATAGGTCCTCTAATTATCACCTCCTCCGGCTTCTGCAGATGAAGAAACTCAGGTTTTCAGCAAGCCAGTAACTATCCAATGTCCAGGGTGAGCAGAGGACAGCCCTGGGAGGTATATCTGGGCCCTGCTCTTCTGCTCTGTCACTCAACTCTGGCACTGACTGCTATCCACTAGGCTGGGTGAGCACAAGCTTTGCTCCCAGGGAGCTTGGAACTTAGTGACCTCAGAGCCATATACTGTGTGATGCTTGGCAAGTCACTTTACCACTCTAGGATTTGGTGTCTACCTCTGTAAAATGGAGATTATGATGATAATAACTATATCTCACAGAGTTAAATGAGGTGGTATTGGTGAAAGCATGGTCCACCATGCAGGCTCTTCTGCGAAATGGCATTACCATGTGATTATGCTGGGAGGTTGGAAGGGGTCACTCAGAGGCAGGACAGGAAGCCAAGGATGAAAGTCTACAAGGAACACAGGAGGGTGGTGGTAATTATGAAGCAAACTCTTACTCCTTCCCCAAGTGACTGCCACTACCCAAGAGGGCAGAGGCCCCGGGCAGTCCCTACACTTGCATGCTTTGAATTGAATCTTTCAGGAGACCCAATTTTGTTCTCACTTCTGCTTTATCTTCACAGACCAAGGAGAAGATCAGGCCCTCGCATCAGAGTCCTCAGAGTCACCTGAGGGCTCTGTTCCAAATGACTCTGAGGAACTGATTGGGGGATTCCCAACCTGCCCTGGCAGGACAGAAAGCTCCAGACCACAAGCAGAGTGGGATTGGCTCCCATTTTACCCCCAAGGTCCAAGGGTGCGTAGGCAGAGCACATGAGGAAGTCTGGATCTTCACACCCACACTGCCTTGTTCTCTCTCCATTATGCCAAAGGCCTGAAGTAAACCTTAGAGGATAATTCACACTAGAATTATAAGAGCCACCATGTACCACTGAACTCTTACTTCGTGGCATACACTGTGCTGGGTGCTTTACCAACATTTCCTCCCTTAATACTCATAACCATAACTGGCATGGGGCCAGTTCCCTCTCCCAATGCCACCACCTGGCCCATTTACAGACTCAGAGAGGTCACATGGCTAGAAAGTGACAGAGCCAGGACTTGAAGTCAGGTCTGCTGGTGTCTTGAACCCAGGATCTCCCAGGTCCAAATTTAGTTTCTCCTTTTTTGTGAAACCAAGACAGAGAGGAAAGGGAAATATACAGCATCCTCCAAAAGAGGCTGGCTAGGAAAGATGGCTTCTGGACACACAGAAGAGGAGGAACAAGAGTTTTCCATACTATGTTCCTGGGCCCCTTTCTACCCAGCTGCTCCTGCCTTATCTTGGGGTATATGTGAGGGGCTGTGTGTGGAGACCTGGGACAGGAAGTGTGCCATCCACTACAACAACTCAACAACAAAAACAACTCGAGAAGCCTACTAGGAAAAGTGTAGACACTTGGGGCTGGACTGAAAGTCCTAAGGCTGGGACAGGAAGAGGGAGGACAGGCCACACAGTGGCAACAAGCTTTGGTAAGATGGAAAATTGGGAAGAAGGAACCCTGGCTTCTAGGCACAATTCCATTACTCGTTCAGCTTAGGTTTCCTTGTCTGTAAACAGGGCAAAATAAAACTTACCCTACTGACTTCCCATTGCTCCTGTAAGGATTACTGCAAGGCAATGAGAAAGAAAGCACTTCGCAGAACAAAGAGCTAGACAAATCAAAGCATTCTTTGATTTGACTGCACTCCCAAAGACATGAGGGCCACTGGTCTGACAAAGGGAGGTCCTCTCATAAGAGGAACAGAGCATGCTGGAAACATTGGCCTTTTGGGCTGTGCCCTGACAACCCCTTGCACTTGTGTGGTACCTGATAAAAAACTTCTCAAAGCCCCTTTCATACTCCAAGGTCAGTCTCAGAATGTTAGAAGCAGAAGACCTCTTCAACATCACCCATTAAAACTATCTTAGTTTACATGCAGGGGAAACTGAGGTTTAGAAAGATTAAGGAACTTTCTCAAGGTCGCGGAGCTAGTTAGGGGCCCAGGGAAGCCCAGGACTCAGGTCTCCTGATCCCAGTTCAGCAGTGTTTGTTTACACATGCTCCTAATCCAGTTATCTCATTTGATCCTCACAATCCTTTTGTACACAGACCACATCTTTATCTACTGTTGAATGTCTGACTTCCCTGCTAGGCTCTAGGTCTTGGGATGGCAGGACCAAGTCCCCAGAGCCTAGCACATGGCTGCACACGTAGTATGTGCTGGATGAAAAGCAGGGAGCATTAGCCCCATGGTCAGGTGAGAGGACGTGCTTAAGTCACACACCACCAGGGGCAGTGGTGGAGCCGGCACTGGCACCTTGACTCCTGGGTTCAGAACCCTTTCCCATATTAGCCTAAATCCACATATCCAGCCAGAATCATCTCTGAGAAATGGCTGGTGGTGCCCCGAAGGGCTGAGGGGTTCACTTTCTCATAGGCACTGGACTTGCTTCCACCTCCCAGCTGAGGCACCAGCTCCAGGAACAGAATAAAGGTGAGATGAAGTCAGCCCTCAGCTGCCATCTGCCTCCCCTTGATCAGCTTAGGCTGTGCCTAAAAGCCCCAAACCTACCCTCCCCAGCTATATACGGCCCTAAGGTAGGCTTTCCAGGCCCTCAGGCCTTACTCCTCTCTCCTTGGAGAGGAGTCTAGCCCTTCTTGCAGCCTTCCTTGCCATCCAATATGTTTACTGGGCAGAGACCTCAAAGCTCAGTTCCACTCACCCCACCCCCTCCCAACCAGGCCAAACCCACTCTTACTGGAGAGAGACAAAGAAACCCTTGATGTGCCCTGAGCGTGCCAGCCATGCCAGGCACCTTGGGGAGCCCAGGGCTGTGACAAAGCAGAGTCAGCAGCAGCCCACTGTCCGCTTCAAAAGAAGGCCACAGATGGCCTTCCTTCCCTGTGGTCAGGAGGCCCTGGAATGGCTAGGGCCACTTCAGCTTGGCCAAAGCCTTCCCAGTTCCCCTCAGGCCACACAGCCAATCAGGCACCAAGCCCTACTTGCTGACCTCTTCATCCTTATAGCTCCAGGACTCTTCCAGGCCTCTCTACAGCCCTTTTGGGCTGTCCCAACCTCTCCCAACTGCTCTCACTGCCTGTGGCCCAGCTCCTCTTTATGCCATCTTCCATGCCAGCACCAGACTGACCTTGATGAAACACAGGAGGCCTCAGTCTGACATTCAAGGCTAGTCACAGTCTGCCCAACCTACTTTGCTACCCTCCCCTTGCTTCACGTCATCCTCCCGCCTCCCATTCTTCTTGTCACCTCTTGGCACACCACATTTCTCAAACAGCTGGCTTCTGGGGGGACTCTGCACACGGGTCCCCCTCCCATACAACAGAATGGCCTTCCTTGCTCCTTCTCAGGACTGGATCAAATGCCACTTCTTTTCTCTGGGCTCCTATGGATGGAGCTTGCTGCTTCTTCTTCCTATATATTCCCAGAGCAACCACATGCCTCCATTACAGGTTTTATTGCTCAACATTGTAATGATTTGGTTGTGCTTCTATTTTCCAACCAGTCTGTGAATGCTTTGAGGGCAACAAGACACAGATGTCTTGATCAACTCTGTATCCTTAGTCCCTGTCACAGAGGCTGGTAGAGTAGGGGCTCAATAAATGTTTGATAAATAAACTCACTGCTAAGATGGATAAACTGGTGAAAGTAAAGACTTGGCTTTCTCTCCCAGGCTCCTGAGTCTGCTGCCTACTTCCCTACATGAAGAGCAGAGAAGAGGTAAGCTGTGCCAGCCTCTGAGGAACTGGACAGAGCATGGAATAGAGTAGGGTGGGGTGGGATAGAGAAGGGAAAGAGAACGATGAATAAAGGAAAGCCTAAGTTGGCAGCTTCCCTAAAATCCTGGAAAGGGGGCTTCTAAGCAGGTCAAGCATCAGGAGAGTTGGTTTGCCAGTAGAGCAGCCAGGAGTTTTCTCCCTGCCAGGGTCTCCCTCCCTGGGCCCAGGATAGCAGCAGATTTGCCAGGGGCAGACAAAGCAGCTAAAGGAGGCCTCTTCCCCGTCAGGTGTGCTGCCAGCAGGATAAAGAGAGTGATCAGCTAGGACACTGACAATGGGTGGATGACGACTGGGTTCTGCTCTGGTGGGCAATGCATCCTGGCCTGAGGTTCAACTGGCTTGGAGTGAGGGAGAGAATGGGCAGGTCCACATAGCTGTGGTAGCAATGGACTGAGAGTCAGAAGATCTGGGATCCCTCCCAAATCTGGCTCCACTGTTAACTAACTGCAAGGCTTCTCCAAGCCTCAGATTTCTCACCTGTACGGGGTGCATAATCCCTGCCTTACCTACAAAGAAACACTCCTTCCAAAAGGCACACACTGGATATCAAAGTCAGATGGTCATTACGCAGTATTTTGGGGTCAAGAGCAGTGTAGACTCTGGCCTATGGGAGGGCTAGAACAGGCCTGATCTGGCCAGGCTTCCAGGGCCTCCCCAAGGATCTTCACTGGGTCTTTCTCTGGTCTGGCTGGCCATGGACTTCGACTGTACTGAGAGACCTGCCTTGCCTTCCACACTGGGATGGGGAGGTAGCCAGGTTCCTGCTAACTGCTGCTCTGGGTGTGGGGGTCTCAGGGACTGGTGAGCACCTGGCGCCCCGCCGGCTTCCACCTTAGCAAGGTTGTCACTGGATTCAGTGTCGAGAAACAGGTTCTAGCCCCAGTTCTTCCATTTACCAGCTGGCAAGCCTTGGGCGCTTTCTTCTTAGAACTTCAGTGTACTCATCTACAAAATGGGATAACCACCCCTCTCAGGGGAACGTAAGGGTTCACCATGGGTTAGGGTTCCCTCCTGCCCACAGTGGATGGACCTCACTGACACTCATCATCACAGCCAGAGATGGAAAGTAGGAAATGAAAAGACAGGACCGCTAGCTACTCCAGTCTCTATGAGGAGGTAGAACATTCACTGAGCATTCATTGACAACACCTATGGTGTTGTCAGGCTCTTTTCAAACATCAGTTCATTTAAACCTTACAACAACCCTGCAAAGTCAGTATTATCATAACCATTTCACAGTGAGAAACTGAGGCTCATAAAAGTGAAGCAATATGTCCAAGGTCACACAAACAGCCAGACTTCAGAGCTTAGGTGAGGAGGGAGCACAAAGCACCTTCTTTTCCCACCGCAGTGTAAACAGATTGCAAGGCTGAACTAGAGCCAGGCCTCACTGGCCCCCTGAAGGTCCTATTTCAGACCCAGATGCTGGGAGGACAAAACATCAAGCAGGTCCCACCGCTTTATCTCTTTCCCACAGCTTAGGATTTCCTAGCAGGCGGACACCCAGGCACCTTCCCAGGGCAGCAGCTAGTGTGCTGGCCCCCTCTTTCACCAAGTCAAGTCTTGTCTGAGGCCCTAGAACACCCACAGGGCTACCAAACCGGATTTTCTTCTGAAACTGGAGGAAGAGAAGGAGGAGAGAAAATGAAGGATCTGTGGTCCAGAGTCATAGACCGGGGCTCCACATGTGCAGCTGTCTCTTTCCAGATGGGCTACCCAGGGACCACTCCACTGCCAGCTCCACGCTCTCCTGGAAACTGTAATAGCTCAAGAAAAGAGGATGTTCTGAACTTACAAACTGGAGAAGGTAGTGGAAAAGCAGGGAGGCAGGGCCTGGCCTGTCAGGAGGGCCCTGGCCCAACAATAACTGGCACAGACCAAACTATCAGGATGTCAATTAAGCCAGTTCTAAGATTTCCAAAGTCATAGGGCTGCCATAGTTGGCTATGAGTAGTGGAGGGCCCAGGGGACAGGGGAACTGAATCAGCAAAAGACAATATTGCTGTTCCAGATGTTTCTCCCTGGGCCCAGTTCAGATCCCTCTCTCCCCTAACAGGAAGCCAACACCCACGGGACCCCAGAGAGCATAGCTCCTCACCTTATCTGGCCTGAAGCACTGAGCAGACTGAAGCTGGGTGGGAAACTCCAGCTTCAGGAGGCCAGTCCTGGCAATCACATAGGAAAAGGAAAGGGAGGTCAGGGATCCACCCTTCTCAGGCCATCTTGCTCAGGCCAGAGACCTGGTATCCAACTGATATCCTTCTTTCCCCTCCTGACCAAGTCCTCTTTGCTGCAAAAGGGACCCCCCACCCCCCCACAAACAGGTCTGCTCTTCCTACCCCGAAGTGATAGGAATGGTAACATCACTCCTCCCACCCTTCCCTGCTGAGGATACTTCTTTCTCCTCCTCTGGTCCTTCCTGGGCTTCAACAACTAGCTCAGTTGCCAGCCAAGCCAAAAGAACTAATGCTGCCAGCACTCCTGTCTGTGCCCATGCCACCACAGGGTCCTTCACTGGCTGGCTACTTTCTTGCTTCTCCCCACTCACTGGCTACTGCTCAAGGGCAGGCAGGGACCATCGTGGGCCCAGCAAAGGTTCCCTGTAGAGTAGGCTCAAAAGACAGACAAGGTGGGACTTCCCTGGTAGTGCAGTGGTTAAGAATCCGCCTGCCAATGCAGGGGACACGGGTTCGAGCCCTGGTCTGGGAAGATCCCACATGCTGCGGAGCAACTAAGCCCGCGAGCCACAACTACTGAGCCTGCATGCTGCAACTACTGAAGTCTGCATGCTCTAGAGCCCGTGCTCCACACAAGAGAAGCTACTGCAATGAGAAGCCCACGCATCACAACAAAGAGTAGCCCCACCCGGATCACCATAACTAGAGAGAGCCCACAGGCAGCAGCAAGGAAGACCAAACACAGCCAAAAAAAGAAAAAAGAAAAAAAAAAGATGGACAAGGTGAAGTAGAAAAGGCCTAGGGCTGGAAATCAGGAGTTCTGGGTTTAATTCCTGGTTTTGCTCCTAATTGACCGAAGAGGTGAGGTTAATCACTTCTCTTAGGCCTCAGTTTACCTATCCATATGAAAATGGCCATCTCTAAGCTCACTTTCAGCTTCCTGATTTGAAATGTGTGCCGGTAAATGTCACTCAATAAATAAATATTAATTGAGCATTTACTTCTCTGCAGGCCTGAGGAAAAAGTGAATAAGCCTGGTCCCAGGGAATTCCCTGCCAGTCCAGTAGTTAGGACTCCACACTTTCACTGCTGAGGGCCTGGGTTCAATCCCTGGTCAGGAAACTAAGATCCAACAAGCCGCAGCTCCCCCGCAAAAAAAAAAAAGCCTGGTTCCAGTCCTGAAGCTCATCAGTCTAATGAAGTGGTAATGACAACACAGCCTTATCCTTGCTGGGCCATCCCTGTTAGCCTCCCACACTGCTGAGGGAGTCAAAAGTGCTGACCTGAGCCAGGGAAGGTGAGGGCAGACAGGTTCTTCTGGGAACCTTCTATTCTACCTGTCCAGCACTCGATTTACTGCTGGGGCCATATGCCATATTAATGGGTGGTAAAGGCAGTGGAAATGGTCCTGACTGGGGAGTCAGAAACCCTGGGTTCAAGTCCTGGTTCTGACACTAATGTGCTGTGTGATGTTTCTTTTTTTAATTTATTCATTTTTGGCTGCGTTGAGTCCTCGTTGCTGTGCGTGGGCTTTTTCTAGTTGTGGCGAGCGGGGGCTACTCTTCATTTTGGTGCGCAGGCTTCTCGTTGTGGTGGCTTCTCTTGTTGCGTGCGGAGCACGGGCTCTAGGTGCACAAGCTTCAGTAGTTGTGGCACGTGGGCTCAGTAGTTGTGACTCGCGGGCCCTAAAGCACAGGCTCAGTAGTTGTGGCACATGGGCTTAGTTGCTCTGCGGCATGTGGGATCTTCCTGGACCAGGGCTCAAACCCGTGTCCTCTGCATTGGCAGGCGAATTCTTAACCACTTGCACCACCAGGGAAGCCCTGTGCTATGTGATCTGAAGCAAGTTATTCTCTTCTCTGGACCTCAGTTTCCTCATCTGTATAATAAGTTAGGGTTAAGCTGGTCAAACTTGTAAGATCCCTTCCAGCGTTAACAGTCTATGATTTTACGATCTACTCATGCCAGGTACCTAGCAATCACCTGAGTGGGGTAGCTTCTGATCTGCTTTCTTCCCCCATCCCCCTAACCCCTGGCAACTGCCAAAACTGATAGTCTTGAGACAACCTTTGGCCCAGGATGGCTGAAACAGACCTTTAATCTGGAGCCAGAGTCCCTGCCATCTCCACTGCAGCCATCAGTGCTAATGTTTCACTTCTCTGGGATAGCACATGGTCTCCTAGCTCTCAACCACGAGACTGGGTTCAGGGCAGTCACCCTGAAACTTCGCATAACTTCCTCTTTTACGGCCTTGAGCAGGGACTTACTTTTGGTTTTTTTTGAACAACAATATAAACTATACAGGGAACATCCAAGCTTTCAGACACCAGAGATTTTAGGTTGACCAACAGGGTCAAGAAAGTGAGGTAGGCAGAGAGGAAGGGATGTGGAATCCCACCTCAGCCCCAGCGCTACAGACACCAATTATGCAGACGATGTCATTGGTTTGCGGTTGGAGGGTGGGAAAGACAGATGTCTGGCTGCTTGGCTGGGGACTACAGCCAAAGGGAGGTGCTTCCACTGGGGCCTCTCTGTCCACAAATACCAGAGGTACGCCCTCATTTTCTCATCAATTTTCAGACCCTTAGAAGGAAAAGAAAGGAAACAACATTTTCCTGGGCCACTACTTGAGCCAGGCATTATGCTAGGCACCTTCGAATACTTGATCTTATTTAATCCCCACAGTAATCTTGGGAGTAGGTATTACTGTTTCCCTTTACAGTGAGGAAGCAGCCTCAGAGATTTAGGAACTTGCCCAAGGTCACAAAGCCAGCAAGAGTGATTTCTTCCTAAATCTGGCCTTTTTCCACTATATCACACTGCTCTGTACCCTGATACCTGGTTAACTCCCTGATAAGCATGGAGTACGAATTCTTATCTCCCAGAATTCACCAGCAAATCTGAGCTCTTCCTTCCAAGCACCCACAAATGCAACTGGGAACTCCTTTCCCACTTTTCTAGACCTCATGTCTCCCAGGACCCTGATCCCTGGTGTCTGCTCTCCAATTCAAAAATATACCCTAAGTACCCTTTGGGTTCTCACAAGCTAATCCTTGGGGAGCTGTGACAAAGCTGCAAGTCAGGGTGAAGGATCAGAATAAGGGGTGCTCTCTGAGTCCTGGACTGGACTAGCCTTAGCTTGCTGTGAGCAAGTGGGAAGAGGCTGGAGGAGAGAGATCCAGTGGGTAAAAGAGAACTCTCCTTAGGGGAGGGGCCTGCATTTTTCTCCAACTCTCCAAAGGAGAAGGAGGCCTGGTGCATGTGAGGCTTTGGGACTGCGGAAAATCCCAGAAGGGACCTTTATGGGGTGTGGGGTGGGGATCTTACAGATGGTTAAGGCTCTTCCATAAGTCATAAGAGAGCCTGATAGGACAGCTGGGATGGGAATGGGGTCTAGAGTCCATCTTTCCCAAGGGCATCACCAGCCCATACATACGATCTCTGTGAGGACTGGACTCAGGGAGTTCTGTGGGGGCAGAATGTGGCTGCTCAGCTTACCCCGCTTGGAGGGAAGTTGCTGCTCCACTGCCTCACATTGCTCTGCCTGCCAGCTGGGTGCCTGGGTGTGGGAGATCTGGGTGTGCTATGAGCAGGGACCCTGCTGTCTCCCTGCCTGCCCCACAGTCTGCATTTGGAGAGGAGGTGCATGTTTCCACAGCATACACAGAGACAGCTGACAGTCTGTCCTAGAGGTGAGGTACCATCATCCTGTGGGTACTGGGAAGGGGCAGTGCCTGCCCACCTGTTGCTGGTGACAGGGAGAAACCTGCCTCTGAGGGGGGAGAGGGGGGCACTCTCTGACCCTTCCATGAGGGGAAGGGACTGTCTGTCCCAAGCTGACCAATGTCAATTCATCCAGAGGTCCGTGTGTCTTGAGGTGAGGGTCAGTCTGTCCCGGAGTGCGGTGGATGCAGGGCAGCCCGTCCCTCTGAAGTCTGCCTAAGGTGTCTCCCTGAAGTGGGGGTAGTGGGGTGCTGAGACAAGGGCATCTGTGGGTCTTGTGGGAGGCTGGGTATGGAGAATAGCAGCCTGCTGGGGGAGGGGCGGCCACTTGTGAGCCTGTCAGGGGCTGGCTGACTCAGCCAGCCCTAAGGCGAGGGTGGCAGCGCTGGGGTTGGGACAGGTATCTGTCGACCAGCCCGCACTGGTGAGGAGAGCCCTGTCGGCCCTTCCTAGGGGTGGGTCAGTCCGGCTGGGGGGGAGGTGGGGGTGGGGCAAGGGAGACAAGGGGTCGGTTGTTCCTGGTTGGAAGGGAGACGTGTCTGTCCTTTCTGAGAGCGGTTTTGTCCGCGTCGAGGACCCCCCGTGGGTCCCGCCCCCGGCCGCCGGTCCCCCGGCTCCGAGCCCCGGAGATACTCACGCGCCCTCGGCGCCCTGCGAGCCCACGATGAAGCCGAACTTGTCGATGCGGCGCTCGGTAAAGCCGTTGGCCTCTGAATCGGAGCCCAAAGAGCTGAGTTCGTCGGCGGTTGCGGCGTCGGGTCCCGGGGCCAAGCTCTCCCGGGTCCCCGACAGGTTCCCCCCGGCTGCAGGCGCGCGCGGCCCGTTCTCTCCGTGGCTCTTCGCCATCCCGGCCGCGCCCGCCGCCTCAGCCTCAGCGGCCACCTCAGCCACCTCAGCCGCCCGACCTCCGCCGACGCCACCGACGCCCCGCCCATGAGCCGCGCCCATTGGTCGCCACAATGCTGGGGGCGGGGCCCTAGGCCTTCCCTGGCACCTCCTCCCCCCCCATGCCCAATGGGCGCCGCAGACCCCGGGACCCGCCCACCTCCCCCAGGCTGGCGCCAACAGGCCCGACGTGAGGGGGCGGGGCAGCCGTCACCCGAAGCCCTCCCCCCTGGGCTGCCAATCACTAGAACACCTGAAAAAGCTGCTCGGGCCTTTCCGGGTTAGCCCGGGCCTGGTCCGACACCTGCCGCGCTGCCCAGGCCGAGACCGAGGGCTCCCACTAGGAATTCCGCCTCTGCCTCCTGAACCCCCACACTCCTCGCGAGACCCTAGGGACGTGGGTGGGGATTCTCCTCCCATTCATTTATGAGGAGCTCTGAGGAGACGCGGGATGGGTCCGGGGACACGCCCAGGGAAACTCGGCGGCTTAAAGACCTAGGCTGAGCTAGAAGTTCAGCAGCCCCTTCCTTCCCCCTGCTCACTGTTTCTGGGGCTTTAGAGAGGCCTAATTAGTAAGATTAATGACCAACGACTATTGAGCTACTCGCTGCCCCGAGTTCTACCTACTTTTTCTAATTTTTATTTTTCCAACAGCTTTATTGAGATATAATTAACATACCATAAAAATCGCCCGTTTAAAGTGTATAATTGTTTTAAGCATATTTATAGTTGTGCAACCATCCCCATTATCTAGTTTTAGAACATCTTCATCACCCCAAAAAGAAATTCCTATCTTTACCAGTCACTCCCCATCCTTCCTCCCCCAGTCCCTGGCAACCACTAAAATTTCTGTCTCCATAGTTTCGCTTTTTCTGGACATTTCATATTAATGGAGTCATACAGTATTTGGCCTTTGTGTCTGGCTTCTTCCACCTCGCATGTTTTCAAAGTTCATCCATGTTGTAGCACGTATCAGTTACCTCCATTCCTTTTTGGGGCCAAAAACCATTCCATTGTATGGACATATTACAGTTCATCTATTAATCTGTAGATGGACATCTGGGCTGTTTCTACCTTGTAGTGATTGTAAATAGTGCTGCTATAAACATTTGGGTAGAAGCTTTCGTGTGTACATTTATCTTCATTTCTCTTGGGTAAATAGCTAGGAGTGGGAATTGCTGGGTCTTTAACCTTTTCAGGAACTGGCAAGCTGTTTTCCAAATTGGTCACACCAACTCTTATAATCTTTTAGGAAGGAGGTAGATACTATTTTTAGTCCCACTTTACAATTAAACTGAGGTGCAGGGAAGTGATGTCAGCTGCCTGAAGTCCCAGAACTAGTTTGTGGCAGAGCCAGGATTTGAACCTAGCTCTTACCAACATTTTCTATTGGGAAGCATAGGCCAATTGTATCTAGACTTAGCTCCCAGCAGCCTACTTCTGACCCCATGGATTATCAACTCATGGAGTCATAATGATAGCTCCTCACTTAGGTCCAGCACTTTTTGGCTCTTAAGTCACAACCATGTTGTCATCTGACACTCCCCTGTAGACCTATCAGGAGACAGGCCCAGAGAGGGGAAGGGACTAGAAGAGCCAGGCCTGAGCTGCAGAGCCTGGGACAGGTTGCTAAGGGGCCCAAAGCAGCCCTAAGAAGGGAGGTCTTAAGCCCTGAGTGATCTCACCAGCCGTTTCCTTAATGCCATGTGGCCCAGACATTCTTAAAGACTTCACTGTGCAGTCTTGACATTCCATAGGCTTCTGTTTTCCATAAACAGGGCAACAGCAGACACATGCTATTTTGGTCTTAAACTCTCAGTCTGGGAGGACGTGTTCCACCTCTACAGTAGTTCCAGAGTGGTGGGCTCTTAGTCCCAGCTCCCAGGAAGGACAGAGTAGGCCTCGCAACAGGGTGTGGGCCTATCCCAGGGAAGGGAGAAAGAGGAGTCAGACGCACATGGATCAGATGTGAAGCACCAAGCCTGACAAAGTACCCACAACCCTTTGACTATAATTCTGGTTCTAGGCTCATATCCCAAACACGTTCAGCTCTGTGAGGCACATGTACAGTGATGTTCACTCCAGGGGTATCTGGGGTGGGGATGGAGGAGCAGGCCAGAAGCATCCAGGTATCCTTCCTTGGGAGACTGGATAGATATTGACCTCAAGTTAAGGCCTTGATGCTCCAGCTTCTGATTTTCTTACGTAAGACCACCCAGGGGAATTCCCTGGTGGTCCAGTGGTTACAACTCAGCACTTTAGAATTCTGCAAGCCACACGGGGGATGTGGCCAAAAAAAACCCCACCACCCAGGATTCAAATCTCTGCTGTCACTGTGTGACCTTGAGCAAATCACTTCTCTCTGAGCTCATTTCCTTATTTGCAAAATGAAAATGATGAAAAAATATCTCCTTGGAGTTGTTGTTCTGAGACTTTTAGTGTGATGGTACATGGTAAACATCTGGCACATGGAGATTCCCAGTAAATGGTAGCCAGAAGTGGTGGCATTTGTAGTTTGCCAAGCACTAGCAAATTCATTATTGTCTTGAGTGTCTCCCACCACAGCCTGTGGCTGCAGCAGGGGAATTTTCCAAATTTAACTATTGGCACATTGCTTGGGAGACTTCGCTTCATGGCTCTGCCCCTCAATAACTGGATGTTCTTATGCAAAACTGTTTAGCTTCTCAGACCCTTTCCTCTTCTGAAAAATAGGAATGTCAGTAATTACTTGAAGAGTCAAGCTTCCAGCACACAGTAGATACTTAATAAATGTTAGCTCTTTACACTTCAAAATCCAGAGCTCTTTAACTTATTTGATGTTACCCTAGTAACCCCTGGGGGAAGGGGTGGGCAGAGGTGAGGGCAGAAGGAAATGAGGAAGCCTCTGTGCAGGGATCTGGGAGAAGGATGTATGGGAAGCAGGGCAGCAAGTGCAAAGCCCTTGAAAGGGAAGCAGGCTCAGAAGATGGTGTAGTTAGACTGGAGAAAGAAAGCAGAAATGAATGAATGAATGAATGAATGGTCCAAAGGAATGCCCTACAGAATCACATGGTTCACTGGAGTATAAAATAAGAGGCCTTTGGCAATGCTGTGAAACATCCTGGTAGACTGGCTGTTGTAAATGTTCTTTTGAGGATGAGATGCTTGGCCAGGGCTACAGCAATGTGTTGAAAAACTCGAGTCTCGGGGCTTCCCTAGTGGCACAGTGGTTGAGAGTCCGCCTGCCGATGTAGGGGACATGGGTTCGTGCCCCGGTCCAGGAGGATCCCACATGCCGCGGAGCAGCTGGGCCCGTGAGCCATGGCCGCTGAGCCTGCGCATCCAGAGCCTGTGCTCTGCAATGGGAGAGGCCACAACACTGAGAGACCCGCGTACCGCAAAAAAAAAAAAAACCAAAACTCGAGTCTCATCCTACTGGGGTCATTCCTAGAAGTTTTGCCTCAGGCCCTAACACGAGTCCCTGCACAGTCCCCTCTCCTGGATCCTGGAATGTGCTTGGGAAATCTGTCAGTGTTCGCCAGGAGCAGACAGAGGTCCAGATATCAGCCTTTATCCATAATGAGAGCAGAGCTGAGGTTCAGAAGGTACGTAGCTGGTGCCCAGGAACCTATGAAAAGTAGGCAAACTATAAAGCTTCTTTATCCCTACACTGAGGATAACAGTTAAGAATCTTTTGGTAAGTGGCAGAGAACACAACTCAAATGGGTTTAACCCAAAACTGCACTTAGTGGGTCCCAGAGCTTAAAAACATTCACAGGTACATAAGCTTCAGGAGCAGTTTGATCCAGAGACTGTCACCAAGGATATTAGCCTTGTTTTCCCTTTTTCTTTGTCTTTTCCTGTGGTTGCTTTATCCTCAAGCTACAGCCCCTCATGGCAGCAGCTCCAGGTTCACATGCTTCCTCCATCCATACATACAATGGATGACTCTTCTGGTAGCTTCTGCTCCATGGTGGGGAGGCTGTATTCCTTCACTCCATAAGAGGACACATGCCTATCCCTAATCTAATCATCCCCACAGCTCAGAGCTAGGGAACACAGACTTGCTTAACTGAACTTAGCTTAAGGCAACAGTAGTACCTTCTCGTAATATGATAAAGAACAGGAGTGTAACTTGTCCTGCTTCGAGATTGTATGACCCAGGGTACCTAGAATTAATTACATGTATTTTTAAAATAAAACAATGTACATACAGTTAAGATCAAATCCCCAAATCAGTTAAAAATCTGAACTTTAAGAACTTACATTTCACTTTTATTTTTAAAAAGTAACTTTTAAGAATCTTAAATACTAACTCATGTACTTTTTATTATTTTTAAATAAATTTATTTTTGGCTGCATCAGGTCTTCACTGCTGCACGTGGGCTTTCTCTAGTTGCAGTGAGCAGGGACTACTCTTCGTTGTGGTGAGTGGGCTTCTCATTGCGGAGTACAGGCTCTAGGCATACGGGCTTCAGTAGTTGTGGCACGTGGGCTCAGTAGTTGTGGCTCATGTGCTCTAGAACGCAGGCTCAGTAGTTGTGGCGCACGGGCTTAGCTGCTCCGCGGCACGTGGGATCTTCCCAGACCAGGGCTCAAACCCGTGTCCCCTGCACTGGCAGGCGGATTCTTAACCACCGCGCCACTAGGGAAGCCCCTCATGCATTTTTAAACATGAGCTATATTGTACTTTTTTACCTTTTTGATTTTTGCATTATAAGGATAAATGAAATATTATCTGTAAAGATTGCTATAATTACAGTATATCACATATTTCAAGTATCCTAATATAACTTTTGTACACATTCTCTTAATACAATATGTAGTTTTAAAACGTGAAATGGGTCTAATCATTAGTAGCCTCCTCTGGACTACATGGTAATAAGTGCTCATTTCAAGCAGCTGGTGGAACTGAAAGTGAAATTTCTTAATGTCTACTCCTCCTAGAGTCCTCTTCATGCAAGTCTTTAAAATTACAGTGAGCCTGAAAGCACCAAGACATGCCCGGTTTTCCCAGCAATCTCACAACAGGAGCATTTCTCCCCATTTCGCAGTCTGGTCTGGCAAAGTGGTGAGGACAGTGTGGTCACCAGGCATAGAAGAGCTGCTCTGGCCTTCCAGAGCCCTCACTGGACTTGGGTATCCACCTTATCTAAAAAAATGGGCCAGATAATCCTCAGAGGAATGCAATGAGAATCAGAAAAACTGTGCAAGCAAGGCGATGCCTACACGCTGCGGGTTCTAAACAAGAAGTGCAGAGCACTGGGCTGCACGCTGGGCCTGCAGCCACTGACGATCGCAAAGCTGGTTTGGTCAATGGGTCTTTGCAACTGAGTGAGCCAGGACAGATGTTCATTCAGGAACTCCAGGAAGCTGAGATTGGGCCCCAGAGAGCAGCTCAAAGGACCCATTCACTCACATTCCACCCAGCAGCATTCCTGGCCTCCAGTCGCAGCCTCAGTCATGGAAGGCCGGTGAGATCTGCCAACCTGTGAAGGAGAGATTGGCCCCAGAGCCAATCCTAGGAAGAAAGAAGAGCCTGGAATACGGGACTCCCCCAGCTCTACTGACCCCTTTCCCTCTTGGAACAAGACCCAGGGGGTGTTCAGGGGATTTCTGGTGTTAGCCGGGGAAAAGCAACCAGCAGTGGGCTCACTTCAGGCACCCAAACCTTGGAGCTTCAGGAAGCCAAATTTCAGCCCTGGCCCCTAGGGGAAACTTCTAGCTACCAGGCGGGAAGCAAATGTCAGAGTGAGGAATAACATCCCACTGACCAAGTTTAAAATGTGAGCAGTTTGTAAAGGAGCCACATAACTGGCACTGCAGAAGGGCCACTTGAGCCCTAGGTCTAGAGTTGGAAACTTTGAGCTTGGTGAGGGGGTGGAGGGGATGGTGACTAGAATACTGTGACCTTGGGAATGGCCTCACCCCTCTGGGCCTGGAAGATGACTGCACAGGATGAAATGGAAGGACTGCAAAGAAAAGGCACTAGGAAGTCTCAGGGGATAAACACATGAGATCTTCAGAATGAAATCAACTTTAGGTTTAAAACCAGGAAATGGTTATCAACAGGCTCTCACCTTCCTCCCTGTGAACGCCCACCCACAGCAGCACCTACTCCCTGTGACAGCACAACTCCAAAAATAACAGCCTGTGTCTGGCCCTTACTAGGGGGCAAGGACTGACAAGTGTTTTGCACACATTCTCTTTTTATCTTCTTACTGTGTGACTGTGGGCATGTGATTCAGAATCTCTGTGCCTCAGTTTACTCAAGTGTAAAACAGGAACACCCACATCAGGATTACATGAGTTAGGGAGTTCCCTGGTGGCCTAGTGGTTAGGATTTCAGGCTTTCACTGCCATGGCCTGGGTTTAATCCCTGGTCAGGGAACTGATCTCCTGTAAGCCACATAGTGCAACCAAAAAAAATAAAAATAAAAATTTACATGAGTTAAAATTGATAAAGTGCTTAAAACAATAAGGAGTAGTTGGCTAAATTTTATAAAGTTCTTAAAATAGTTCATGGTCTTGGCACAATGAAGTATTTTAAAAATAAACACATTTTTTTAAAAAAAACCTCATCATAGGGCTTCCCTGGTGGCTCAGTGGTTGAGAGTCCGCCTGCCGACGCAGGGGACGCGGGTTCATGCCCCAGTCTGGGAAGATCCCACATGCCGCGGAGCGGCTGGGCCCGTGAGCCATGGCCGCTGAGCCTGCACATCTGGAGCCTGCGCATCCGGAGCCTGTGCTCCGCAACGGGAGAGGCCACAACAGTGAGAGGCCCGCATAGCGCAAAAAAAAAACAAACAAACAAACAAAAAACCTCATCATATACTTGTGCTCACTCAGGATAAGCAACCTGCCCGAGGTCACTTATCAGGTGATGATGAGTGATCCCTGGCCTGCAGGAAACTGCCACCCTCTAGTCTCAACTGCATGCTGCCCACTGACCTAGGAACTGCATCCCATCTGTCTATGTTCTTTCGTGGTCCTGGCATGTGGAAGGCATGTTATACGTATTAGTCTGTTATACATACAGGGCTATGCCTTTGGGGGATCCATGTGTTTCAAAAAAGCAATAAAAATATATCGAAGAAAGAGTCATAGAAGACTTGATGGCAGCAAGAATGTAGTTAAAAGCCCAGCATTCCTCAGAGCAGAAGAGGAGCCACAAGGCACTGTGCCATGCTCCTAGGTCTGGGCAGGGCACAGGTGGCCAGGAGACAAGTCTCATGACATTAACTTCACGAGAAGGGTCGGAGAGGTTTATTAGCCCATGGCAAGATACAAAATGATTAATGATAACAACCATATTCTACCAGCCAAGTGTCACTTGGCACTATGATAACATCCTATAGGACATCCCTGGTTTCACATTCCCTAATGGGCTACCTGAAGAAATGACCCCTCAAATTAAGACCCAAACACAAAGGGATTCCAGGGGCCACTGGGGAGGAGAATGCCTGAGAAAGCCCTCTCTGATCTATGTGGGGAGGGAAACTCTGCAGGACAATTTGGATTTCCAAACTTAGTAAGAGGGAAACAAATGTGCAAGGCAGGGTCTCCTGGGTCTGGGACAGGGGTAGGGGACAGGAGAGGCAAAACGGCAGTAGTTGGGACCTGAGAGCAGGTTTCTCTCTTCTACTTCTTCCTCCCGCCTCTCTCCTTGAGCGCCAGGTGGATGATGGCACCATTAGCCATGTTATAGTAAGCCAGCGAGTTGGAATCCTTGATGAAAATACCCTAGAAAACAGATGTAGTGCCTCAGCCCAGGGCAATCTGGCCTTGAACTCAGAGAGCAGCCTCACAAGTCCCAACACTCTGAACTTAGCAAATACAAGGGCTTGAAGGAAGGTGGGGTGGGAAAGGGAGTGGCACAGGGCAGAAATGAAGGTCTCTGGTTCCTCCCAGAATGCTTTGCTTTTCCTTCCTTCCGACCAAGCCATGCTGTCAAGACCCCAAAAATCTGGCCCTGACCAACCCCATGGAATTTTGACTCTCAAATCATAAGACCTTTAGAGATCAACTAGTTCAACAGCCTCACTTTACAGAGGAGGAAACTGAGGCCCAGAATGGGGATTTGTCTAAGTCCAAAAAGGGAGAACACAGCAGTCCTCTGTGACCTGGCAGGCACCAAGGTGAGCTGGACTATCACCTTTGTGTCCAAGCACAAAGCCAGGCTACCTGAGACCACACTGACTGGGATGGCTCTACCACTGGGACAGAAACCTACCAGAGCACTCCGAAGTCTGGTCCCCAGATGTCACCGAGGCATTCAAACCCCATACAAGACTGTGCTGTGACCTCGCCAGAGCCTCACCCTGTCAGACTAACCTGTCCCAGCACCCCCCACCAGCATCATCACTTCCAGGATGGACTCAAATGACCACACCCAGGTGTCTCCCCACTCCTCTGATTCCACAAGGGATTTATTAGCTTCTCGGACAACAGAGGGGGCAAGGACTACAGACACCCAACTCACCTCATACTGCAGCTTCTGTTTCCCTGCCGGCATGCCCGTGGCTTCGTGAATCTTCACCTTGATGACAGAGACCTATGGGATCGAGGAGAGGTCAGTCACCTCTTGCTAAGGTCAGCTGCAGGAAGCTTCCCCCGACTCTTTGGTTCCCCTGTACCTGATACCAGTTGGGGAGAGCAACTCATACCTGGTCTGTGAGTGGGAGGGTGAAGACCAGCACCTGTCCGTTCAGCTTCCATTCCGTCTTATCCTGCATGTTGGGCACCTGGACTTTGATGGACACTGGACCCTGCAAAACAGGAGGTGGCCATTATGCCTGGGGAGGCCTGAGTCAATCAGGAACTACGCTCTCCTATTCCTGGGCCAGTCGAGATAATGTCACCTGTCCATCAGGGCTCCTGGACTCTGGCCTGTTTCACTACTGACACCACTTGTAACATACAACAAATCACTCCCCCTTTTCAAGAATTGGTTTCCCTTCTTTAGAACAATCCCTGCCTACTGGTAAGGCTGGAGCTGAAGAAGAGACATGAAAGTGCTCTGCAAGCCTCAAGAAGTACCACAGGAGGAAAGAATATGAATTGCGAGGTCAGAAGACCTGGGTTCCCAACTCAGCTTCCCTGCTAACTAGGTCTCTCTGAGCCTCAACGCCATGTCTGTAAAGCAGCTGATCACAACTGCTGGATGGTAATGTTGTGAGCATTCAACAGACCAAGTACCTGTAAAATGTGTGGCTCTGCCCCAACACTTGAGTACGTACTCAAGAAATAGAAACTACCATCAAAAAGGAAAAAAGAAAAAAGATTTGGTCAAATGCACTGGGTGGGGCAGAACGTTTCTGCTTCCTCACTGGAGCTTCCCCAGGCAACAGCAGTGCCAAGATTCCCAGCTCTTATTTCTAGTACCCCCACAGGATCCCCACAACACACCACCTTCTAAGGGCTGGACCTGGAGGCAAAGGCCACAAAGAAATTAAGAATCGCACCCAGGATTCCCTCCAGT